>NC_055672.1:16634844-17270261 GCF_017976325.1 Chelmon rostratus | reverse complement strand
TGCTGTACATGAATTGTTTGGAGCGTGGTTATTTTTACCCTGAAGAAACTTCAAAGTTCAATCTTCTCTTTACTACACGAGGCTGTGTCTTGCATTCATGCTGATCTGGAAGCTGTCGGTTAGATGGGTTTGGATCAACAAGTGTTTTGGCTCAAAAACACGTGTTTTCTTTGTCAGTCACTCCAGCACACTGAAGGTATGGATGGATTTTTCAGCATCCTTTGTGAAACAGGCACATGTGTTATTTAGCATGTCTAGTTAGCAAAAAACTTAACTCACATCTCATTATCATTTTATTAGCTGCTTTTGAGTTGGGGGTAATATTGAGCTAGTATGATATACAGTCTACACCAATGCTGAGATATCTTTTGATGACAAAGGTCAAACCAGACTATGTACAGGTTTAACTGGGATGGATTTGATTAATCTCTTCTCTTAGACCCATCTTTCACCCAGTCAATACACTCATTGTTATTCAGTCTGCAAACAGCTAAGATAAGCAGCCTGTCCTACATCTGTCTGCAGTATCTCCTCTACTTGTAACGGCTGGAAGTGGACACCTGGAAGCACTCTGCACATACCACACCTTTTTTGTTTTGATAGATTTACTCATGATAGACTGTACATACCATATGGTGCATCATGTGGTCCATAACCTCTTTTACTATCACAGTAATGGCACACAGATTTTTGTTCACCCCTACAACCTCAACAGCAAGGTAGTGATGATGTTCCACTCGAGCAGCGTCACAAATTTGGCCTCCAAAGTGCTTCCTCAGTGTGATTTTGTTCCTATAAATGAACGCTTTTTGTTGAATGTGAACTATATTGTCCCTTCAAACTGTGGTGTTTGTAATGCCACCTCTTTGTGTGATTATATGCACTGGATAGTCTAATGTTATTTAGTAAGGCTTTAGTAAGGAAATTTAGACCAGGGATGCTGGACTCTCAGCAACCGTTCACCTCTGACAGAAGCGGTCCGGCTACATGCTTTTTGTCCGTTAGGGGTTTCCTTATTAAGAATGAGACCTTGGCCTTCCACAGGGCCCTTGGGAGGAAGTGAGGCCCCAGCTTCAATTAGCTTTAACTGAGGCAAGGTCACTGCTACCAACAGGAACACAGGCCACCAGAACCCCCATGCGCTCTCACACTCACCCCCCACTTTCTCTCTTTTTGTTTGCTGTAAGGTCAGACACTTCCTGTTGTAGCAGTCACATTCATCTTCGTGGCACTTTGCTGCTCGAATTTTCTCTATTTTAAATGTTTAAGCACGTGCACAAATGCTAAAGACTTCGCCTTACTGTAGTACTTAAGATCGGGGACTTGAGCTGTCCCGTTAGCACCTGATGACCACCCAAAAGCTATCAAGAGCAAATTGCTGTCTGGGGACAAAGAGAGAACATTTCAATTAATTTTACTGGAGTTCTCTGAGCCATGATGTCTTCAGCAGAGTCAGTGTTGAAACCCAACACTTCTTTATTTATTCCCAGACCCCAGTGACCCACTCAAAGACCGGCACAGAATTATATTCATGCTCACATTAGCTCTCTTCAGCAGCCATCTAACATACAGTGTAAGACAGATCATCTGGCCTAGTCATGAGCCACAGAGCTGCTGTAAATGTACTTTACCATTGCCTAGGGGTGAATCTATCCCAAGGTATAATGTAACACTTAACCTTAGATGGCAGATTACACACACACACACACACACACACACACACACACACACACACACACCCTGTCTATCTTAAAGGCATTTGTATCTTTCTTTATAGTCAAGTCAGATCCATGTAATGCCTGTGGCGCTGGCAGGAAGCGCTGTGTTGTGATAACCGTTCTCTGTTTCTCCTGAGGAAACTTATACTTGTGTGTAGTATATACTTCAAAGAGCCCCAGCTAGAGCCTACACAAAAAAAGCTGCTGCCATCTTGATTCTATATTAACTGAATGTCTATTAAAAGACCCTGAAAGAATGGAAATGTGGCCCGAAATGCCGTTATGAGAGTGAAAAATTGCATTTGACTTGAACCACAGATTTTGCTCAGAGGTGGTTTTTAGCTCAGCTGGCAGTGTGGGACAAAAGCTCGCTGGACATCTGTGAGCCAGTTCGAACTGCTGTGACTGTGTGATTAGCCTGCTAATGAAAAAGCCAGGAGAGACGTTTGATCTGGAAAATGTTCACACTGCCTTTCGTGCTACTTTCGCTGTGTGAATGGCTGAATGAGAAGCCAAACCATCAGATGATTTTTTTTTCTTTTTTTACTGTATGCTTCCTGAGTATGTTTGCTTATCTTTGATGATGTTTCAACAATCCATGTCGTGTCAATGAGGCTACAGCTACTGTTTGACTTCTTCAGTTATTCCAGGTTCCTTTGGGACTGACACGAGAGAAATGGCTTGTGTGTTTTTTGAGCTCATGCTGGAGAGAGACAGTGGAATAAAACTAGACACTAACCACTTGCAGATCTCTGTCGATGTTTTCCAAACACATGCTGTTTTACTCCTTGCAAAACATATTTAGCTACTGGCACTCACACATACAGCAGCATTGCTGACAGTGATGCAACACCATGTAAGCTGATATTTACCAGGACAGGAGCCAGACTGCCCCTTCTCTACTTACCTTTAACCAACACATTAGTCTGAACCCATTTATTCAATCAAAATATCCCAAAGACCTTAAAACAAACTCTTTAAAAATACTTGACACGTGGTCATGCTCAGTCTCAGACACTCGTTTCACCCTCCAAGAAATAAATGTGCATACTGTTGCAGCTCAGTACCCTGCAGTAGTTCAACTCATGCCTGGTCTGTTGTGTACTCAGTGGCCCTTGAAGACACAGAACTCGGCTGCCTTGTGCACATGAATAACCTATAAATTGGAGGAATGCAAAAGCAGGAAACAACCCAAGCTCAGGAATGCAGATTTTGCTCTGCTTGATAGGAATCAGGTGATGGCACGTGCACACCCTTCCTGCGTGCCCTGGAAGAAATCTGAAGACCGGAGGGTAAATTTCATGCCCGAGCTGTCCTCACAGTCAAGTGCACGTAAATCATAAGTGTCAAAGAAATGACTACAGCCGCTCATTGTGCAGGAAACAACATGTTTTCGGTGGAGTAAGACTCTGAGTGTAGGGAAAAAAAAGAAGCCAGTCTAGGTCCCAGGTCTAGACTGTGTAGAAGGGTCGCTTGCCTTGATCTTGAATATATATAATGTCTGCTTCAAGCATGGGTGTGGGCTTTTTTTCCCCCCTATTGTTTGACCTAGTTTAAATTATGTACTTATTTACCATTTCAGAACTACGGGGTAGAGACAGACAACTTGAAGAATCTGGTTGTGAGGATGAGAGCTGCAACCAACAGTCTACACATGGCCACGTCCGACCGCAGGAAAAGCCCCGCGTACGATGGCAGCACCTCGCGCAAACCCCCCAACGACTTCCTTACCTCAGTGGTGGAGCTGATCGGCGCTGCAAAGAGCCTACTGGCGTGGCTCGACAGGTAATAACATTTTTATAATCACCTGTGCACTCTGAATCAGATCAGATGTGAGAAGGGCTGCTGGAAGACCACTGCTTAAACTAGCTGCACATGCACGTGTAGAGAAACTTCAGCTTCTAGTTGAGCTCTTTACCTTGTATAGGAGTTTTTTTTTAGAATTTCTTACTTGGATTAAACATGTGTACTTTTCTGTGTAGTGCAGGGTCACGTTGACAAAATTAGGTGTCACAATATTTTTGTATTAAAAACATCATTTTAATGTTAGGAGTATAGCTTTTGATGCTCCTCTAATCTGTAATCTAGACTTCGCAAGTCTTTTGCGTAAAAAGACATTTTCAACAAGTTACCAATAACCCTTGCACATATCCATGCTGCTAGCCAAGCTAACACTATAGAGTCCCCTCTGCTCTCCTGGTGACCTCCTCCACAGCGCATTACACCATAAAAGCAAAGCATATTAAGCAGGTTGCCAGGATTAAGTGTTAGCAGGCTGAAATTAAGCTTCTCTTTTTGTGGCAGGCTTGGCTAAAGCGGTTAAGGTGATGTCATGATATAAATGGTAGTTGTGATGTTGAAATGAGAGCAGTATAACAGTCTATGAAAGTGCTGTGCTGAATGTGTGAAGTTCACATTCATGCATGTTTTTATTAAGAATTTTTACAAAAAAATGCTTTAGCTAAAGTCATTATGTGTTAATACTGTGCATCGATCTATATTTTGTATAGAGTCCAGGTTTTCTTCAGAAATAATTTGATATATGACATATTTTAAGGAGTGCATGGAGGGTTGGGGACTAGTTCGAGTAGCTATTTTGCAGTTCATACGCATTTGTTTTAGATGAAGTCATGCAGAAAGAGAGACAGAAATGGACGCAAAATGACATAAGATATTTATGTGATATTTTTGGGTTACAACCAAGTATCTGTGTCCAGTCACCCAAACACAGTAATCAGAGCAAGGTTCACTGAGTCTATTATAAAGTATAGTATGGCTCAGTCCACATCGGCAAATCAGTCTAGACATACGCGCCAAGGCTGCTTTTTTTAAGGCACACCTATACAATCTTATGTAATCCAGTACAACAGCTGTGCCACATATTCTTTCTTTATGAAGCTTATAATGGCCAGTTTTTGTTCCAAATTTCCGTGGGGTGTTAATTTGACTATATGTTTATTACTAACGTCATAGTAAGCGCTGGTGTTGTACTGCTTTATTTTGGAATGTGTTTCAAATATTCTTTCTCCCCTCATTTTTGTAAATGGGGCAGGCAAAATATGAGAAACACCTTGCAGTATAATGTTCTATCTTTGTTCAGGTAAAATTAATTGCTGAGCTGCTGGTTTGGATTGGACAGGATTTGACAGGTGTACTTAATATAGTGGCCACTGAGTGGATATCCAGTGTTTTGTGACAGTGTGTATCTAGCATTGTTGTCGTATGTATACTTTGATAATTTGAAATTTTGTAGTTATGCAGTTTGAGTTAGTAAAAAAAAAATCTCAACCCAACTCTGCAGGCCATCACTGGATCCTAATGTTCTCCCTTTCCTCCTTTGTGTGCTTGCAGGACACCTCTGACAGGGATCAGTGACTTCACAGCCACCAAGAACAAGATCATTCAGCTGTGCCTGGAGCTCACCACCACAGTTCAACAGGTCTGCACACTAGTTAGCTCAACAGCTCGCATGTAGCTGGCCCCTGGCAAACACACACATACACACACACACAGACAATAGGTCTTTCCACTGAGCACACACTGAGCGCATGTCTGTGCCCCCCGGGATAAAGTGTAGGAGTAGAGAGTTATGGGAAATGTGGTCTGGCAGCCATGACATAAGCCTGAAGCCAACAGTCTGAGCACATTATTGCAAATGCTGGTGTTTTTGTTGGGCTCTTTTCCTCCTCGTGCTGGCTAATGAGGAGACCCCCTTAGTGCGGGGACATTTAATGATAAACTTCGCTTTTGTGTTTCCAGTTTCATAAAAACCCACTGGTGCACTTTTTAAAGGTGGCTGCCAACATTCCCCAGGCTGCCGTACTCCTTCAGCCATGTGGTTCCTGTTTTTGCTTCTGCAAGATGCTCACAGCGGGAGGCCAAACGGTCTGAACGTGCTTCCTGTGTGTAGGTTTAACGCAGTGATGAGGAGGTGGGCCATCTGACTGCCAGATAGATGGCTAATGCTTAAAACAGAGCACCAGGATACATCCACTATATTTCACAACTTTCTGCAGAGAATTGCTCCAGCATTGCATCAGGATAAAAATGGGTGTACTTCTGTCAGTTTCATCCAGCCAGCAGAGGTTGGTCATATATGCAGTTTTCTAACAAAGGGAGCTGGTGAGCAGCCTTTTCTTTCAGTATCAAAGCCATTATCTTGTATGTACAATTTGTTCTCCCTAAAGGGTTTAGTTCAAGTGTAGCCTGGTAAGCAACTGATTTTACACAGCTAGTGAAAGTGGCTGCCGAGACTGCAGGTGTCATTTTTAGAGGGTTATTGCATCAAAATAAATTCCTTTCCCAGAGTGCCCATTTCCTCACCAGAGTCTGGGATTTCAGCGCCTCTGGTGATTTACTGTGGGTGTCTCGGTCATGGTCATCCACGAGAGAGGGGGTATACATTTCCCATGCTGCCGCGTGGAGTGGAGAGGTTATGGTGTAGAATAAACTCCTATTAGGTGCTGAAAGAGCCTTGTAAGACTGCAGAGATTAGTTTCCTCTAACGAGTGGAGGAGAGATGTAGTTTGGTCCTATTTATCAGCTCGCAGCAATGCAGAAAAGCTGATGAGGAGGCTTATTTCCAACTCATCAAATCATTTTAAGTATCTCAGCTTGCACACAGTTAGAAGACTCCCTTTGCTTTATGCAGCCACTGGTTAATGAAATAGGTTGTAGGTCTAGTTTTATGATGGGGGAGGACGACGTGAGGTTTGCCTCACTCGTTCATGAACTTCAGCCAAGAATTAGGGCTTTTCAGATCACATAATTTATGTGTCGTGCCTGAATGAAGCCTGTGTGTACACACACAATGGGACACAGCCATAAAACTGTGAACGCATCACCCATTTTGGCTGACCTGTCAGCGTGGAGGTCATCCTCTTTCAAAGAATGCATTTTTCATCAACCACCCGTGTCTTTTATCTGTGCTTCCCACTGAATTGTAGGACCAGATATGGTGTTTATTTCTCTCTATTTTTAGCTGGAAAAAAACAGACTTTATTATGTAGGCCAAGCACTGAACTTTGAACAGATATACCCACCATATGTCGATACACTATGAATACCAGGACGTCAGAACACCAGGTTTAGAGTTTTGCAGTTCATAGACTTTATTTCACTTCAGTGTGAAGGCAGCTACACTCCAGGTTCCTGCACTCTGCCAGCACTCCTCTCTCGCGGCCACTTCATTGCTCGACCATGCAAATCCGCTCTGGTGGCAGATCAAAGGCCCAGAGAGCAGCACACAGAGAGTCATCTGATCCACACCGGCTGTGGGATCAAGTCCATAACGTGAGGGATCAGCACACCCAGGGAATTGTCCCTCAGCCTCTCTCAGTGCTTAGTTATGATCTGGCTCCTGTCTACAAGTGGGCCTTTGGTTTTGACAAAGATGTGGGATTCATTTGGATATCACCAACACATCTTAGAAGGATTATCTGTCATATTGTATTCACGTGATTTGATAGTATTTTGAAACAAGAGAAATGTTCCATAAATGTTAAAGCTCGGTGGGACATGCGCCAAACCGTGTCTGCAGCACATAATGATACTGTTTTGTTTCACTACCATTAAACATCGAAATATGTATTTTTAGCTCATCCCTCTTGGCCCAGTCAACAGTGTTGTCATCCAACATGGGCCAGTCTCTGAAAGAAATGTGCAGTTGCATGTTTACGCAAGCATAGCCAAATTCCTTCTGAAACCACCACATGGTCTCAGCTGACTTTAGAAAATATATTGTATGGAAACCAATATGTCAGCTGAAACCTATTTTGACTGTGTTTTTACTTCCCTAATGTTTATATTGGCTTTTCATCCCCAATATAAGGGGATCATGGAATAGTCACATGTATATATTTCTCCACCAAAACAGTTTAGTCCTTCAAACACGGATGGAAAATAATATTTAGGGAGCATAGGATGTACTCTGCTTTCATGTGAAGCCATCGCTCACGGCCACAGTCAGGTCACACAGATCTTGTAAATGCAAACAAACCAACAGTATAACAAGCCAAGTGCATTTGAAAACAGACGCTCCCCTTTAGCCCAGCGGAATGTGCAAGCTATGGAAATATGGAAAAACTTGCTCGACCCCCATTCGCTTTCTCACAATGGATTTACAAAGAGCAACAGAGCTGGCTTTGTACACGGCACATGCCTATGCATGTCACTAATACTGCGAGGGCCACAACACCATTTTCCCTTTATTTTGCACTGACAAAGAGTTGTGGTTTGTGAGGACTCTCAAGAAATAAGAGACTTGTTGAAGTAGCTTTTCTGTGCTCTCTCATTTTGACAGAAACATTTCATCCGTGTCTTGTTGGATGCCTTCCCCTGGGGCATTCCCAGCAAAGTCAATATCATAAACAGGCCGGGGTCCCCCCCACACACATACACACACTGAGCACTCCCCTTGCCTAACCAGGGGCCCTTTCACCACCAACAACACAGTTGTCAGGGGAGGCTGTTGCCGCAGCTGTGTCAGTAGTCCAGCTGCAGTCTGCGAGTGCTGCGTTGGGACTCTTGGAGGGGACGGTGGTCAGTCTCCCATCTGACTTTGCAAATTTTACTAATTCCTTCCCCCAAAATGACCAAGATGGCAGCTACTGTGTCCAGAACCCCCTGTCTCCACTAGCCCACCCACCTTCAGCTGTGGAAAGCGGTGATGCAGCCAAACGTTAAAACCAAAGCACTATTTGGATGACGACTTTCTGAACAACATGTTTTCCCCACCATGTCATCTCCACATTGATACTATATGAGTGTTGGTATGGTATTTACGTTCCAATATAGTTTACTTAACCACAGAGGTTATGCAATTACAGTGTCCCCAGAATTTAGGCAGACAGGTAATTTGAATCTAAAAGCTGTTTATTTGTGGCTGTTCTCCATTTTCTCAGCTCTATATCTGGAATGCTGATTATATCGTCTTCACCCAACCCCTGTACTTTTTCTCTCTCTAGCCATTGAATAACCTCTTCCCTGTTGTTTGCTGCTCACAAGCCTAATCTGTCATCACTGTCTTCTGTGTAACAGGACTGCAGTGTTTACGAGATGGAAGAGAAGATCCTGGAAGTGGTACGTTTACTGCGACTCGTCGCTTTGTTTCCCATAATGTAAACTAAATGAGACCCTGAAGTCCCCCTGGTCTGGTAGATTGTTTGGGTAAATGTCTTTTTACATCCAGATTGTGTGACATAGTCTCAGCAACAAGGTCAGTTTTCTGAGAGAATAAAGCAGGCTGGTCTATAGGATTGCTAGCAGTGGAGGCGGCTCTAATACGCCCCGGCCATCAATCAGTGCTTCCTGTTGCTGACACTCTCCAGACCTCTTTGGCTAATACTAGGCTTCCTCTAGCACTCTGTCTCTCTCTCTCTCTGACAATCCCAGTGAACTTCACACTAGAGCTGAGCTTCTTTGCTTCACACAATTTGCTTTCGTTCCTGTGTTGTTCCCGGCTTTTTCCTCACCTTCGTGTTGCATTTTATTTTCCTTCATTTTCTTTCTCTATCACTCTCATTTCTATATGTTGTCTTTCTCCATAAGCTCAGCTCTACGTAAGGTATACTCTGTGTGTGTTCAAAACAAAGTGCACATGCCTGAGAACAGATGTCACAGATGAGACCCCTCTAATGATGACAAATTACAGTTTATGTCCTGAAGCAAGCAGAGAGCAGGGTTGTGCACAAAGGGCTGATTTCAGTGATGTGTGTGCACTGGTACGTCCAGTTAACAGCACACTAATGGTCCCTTTTAGCCCTTTGAGCCTCGCAGTAAACATGAACATACGCACACAGGCGTGTACACTGGGGGTAAAACAACTAACAGATGAAGCGTAACGTGCCTTGTTCTAAAATGTAAAACACAACACCTCTTCAGATTATTGAGGCACAATACATTGTGTTCATTGCGTCAAGTGTCTTCTACTTCTTATTTTAATCATGGATGGATTCTCTTTCGCCTTTTCCTCTGCAGTCTAAGATTTTGAACAGCATCTGTGATCAGACCGTGAGAACCACCTCTGACCCCCTGATGAGCCAGTCGGCCTGCTTGGAAGAAGTCCAGCTGACCAATATCAAGCCGGGAGAGGGTCTGGTAAGGAATGCTGGGAGATGGTCCTCCTCTTTTTTTCAGCCCTAAACCCGATGTCTGCCCTCACATCCTTCTGGGAATATTTTATTTTTACAGAATCCATAAATAAAGTTTCATTTTTTGTTGGGTTTTTATTTTTTCCCTAGGGGATGTACATCAAGTCCACCTATGATGGGTTACATGTCATCACAGGAACCACGGAGCACGTAAGTATGACAATATGTTGACCACAAGAACACACCCAGCACTTTTTCTGCTGGAATTATTGTAAACATTGAAAATATAAACTCCTCACCTTCGTCCACCTCTTCACTCTCCTCCTCCTCTGCTGGGGACTTATCTGAAGGAGACAGGAACTGCTCATATGCAAAGGCAACTGTTTGTTTCTGTACTCCAGTAAGCAGTAAATTTCACAAACAGCCTCCACAAAAAGAAGTCCCCCCCCCCCCCCCCCCCCCCCCCCCACTGAGACAACCAGTTGGTGACTAATACAGCAGTGTCGCTGCCACGGTCGAACCTCACGCCTCCTGTTCTTAATTGTGAATCAGGCCCTGAATCATCACCAATAATGACTAGTTAATCCTGTCTGACATCCGTGTGACATGAAAAACAATTCGACTGATATTGATACACGCAAAGTGTTTTTTTTCTCACGATTGGAACTTGAAGTGTTTGTTCATCACGTATTTGCTTTTAAATAGACATTTTCAAAGGCAGACATAGTTGAAATCAGACAGGGACAGCACTAAAGTAGCTCCAATTTCAACAAAGTGAATAGTAAAGTGTTTGTAACCTGCAAGTGAAAGTGGTTTACCAGGCTTTGACCTTTACTTTGTTTGTTCATTAGTCACCTGCAGACCTGACAAGGAAGATCCACGCTGGTGATGAGGTGATCCAGGTCAACCAGCAGACTGTGGTAAGAACCTGTTTTGTTTGTTTTTTGTTTTTACATATCTACATATTTGACTTTACTGCCAATTAGAATGCACACTATACTTATTAATAGAATATTAATTGAGTGTTTGTGTTTCCTGCTAACCAGGTGGGCTGGCAGTTGAAAAACCTGGTTATCAAACTGAGGGAGGATCCCAAAGGTGTGGTTCTACTCCTCAAGAAGAGGCCCACTGGCACAACAGGTTTCACCCCCGCCCCACTCAAGAACATGCGCTGGAAGCCCCCAGTACCGCAGGTACATGCACACAAGCTCCCACACTTACTCCTTTCATTATGGGAGATCAACAAAAGCCTGTGCGTCTAGTCATTGTCAACCAATTATCAGCTTTTGAGGGAGTTGGTTCCAAAACGGCAAGTTCAGACAAGTGTCACTGAGCCACCCTGAAAGTGCTGCCAGCTGAACTGAATACAACATGGAGTTTTTCTTCAGGCACAACATCAGAGGCAAACAAACAAAGTCCCATGACGTCATTCAGTCTAGGAGATAATGCTGCCAGCCTATAGTGTTGGAGTCTGGTTAGATTAGTACCTGGTTTATTAGAAACAAAGTGCCCAGATGTTGCCATGAAAAAGATGACTGGGGGATTTATGATAAATTATGTTATTTGGGTTTACCTTCTTTTTCTTCCAAGAGAAAACACCCCACATGTCTATTATTCAAACAAAGGTCAGGGGTAGCTGAGAAATATTGCACTAATAAGGTTATGTGTCTGTAATCCAATTTGCCGCTCTCCCTCATGTGAACGCTTTAGACTTAACTTGGCTTTTAACCACATCTCCGCACCTGAGTCCCCTTTAATAGACAGGGATACAATGAACCCATTCAGGCTGCCATTGTCCCATCATGTGAAGCTTGTTTTTATAGCCCGAGCAGGCAAGATGAGACGATATCAGATAAGAGTGTGTTTCTCAAAACAACAAAGAACCTCTCAACACAAAGGTGGGCCATGTCAACATGTCCACTAGCATCCCGTTTTAACAAGTAGTCAGACATATCAGAGTTAGCCATCTGAGTTTATCACGCTCCAGAATGCAAAACAGAGACAAATCATACACCCTGATTCAGGAATGAACGACACTGGCTTTGTAATACCATATAATTTGTACACATGGGAGTTATTTGGAGAAGGAAAGGGGCGAATGATTCATGAGATTCCAAATCGGATGTTTAGTTTGTCATTAATCTATCACATCCACTACACTGTATCATCAGACATTTAATGCTGATGAGAATGGCAGCGAACAAGAGTCGTACACTTAGTCGAGGGCACAATGTTGTTGAGTGTTGGGAAACATAACTGTGGTAAATGAGTACAGTTTAAGTACATGTCTCGTAGGGCTATTTTGGACTTCACTTACAATCTTTCCATACCTCAAACAAGAAGGTTTATACTCAGAGAGACGCACACAAGCACTTAAATGTCTCACCACATGTGGGAAACTCCTCCCAGTTGCCAGAAAGTCATATTTAGTCTTAATTTTGGATATGGCAGAAACGGCAAGCAATGACTTCATTTGTTTTTGACTGTATACATACGTGCATGCATGAGAAGCATAACTGAGATAACAGAAAACCTGACTATCTCTTATTCATTCATGTATGTGAAGTTAATGGTATTGACTAAATTATGGTGCTGTATTTTTCAGAACAATTCCTCCTTGATCAGAGCCCAGTCTCCCTGCGGCTCAGCTAATGGATCAACCAAGAAGGAGAAGCCGGCTATCCTGGATTTGTACATCCCCCCTCCTCCTCCAGTGCCATACACGCCACGGTGAGCTGTCACATTTCATCTGCCAAGCTTAGTAGCTTTTTAGTCGAGTTCTAAAGGTTAGAGCTTAAAACACAGACCACGAAACAGTTCGAAGAACCAGCAAGAAGGAAAGAAAGGAAAGGGATCCAGTCACCCCCAGTCCGCCTAGCAGCATTTCCTCGTCCAGGCCTTTTGAGGCAGGTGGACCCGTGATCGCCTTACCTCCCTCCCCTCCTACCCACATCCTGTTCACCTTGTCTTCAGCCCACTCTGCTCCCACCAGTCCCGGCACAGTCCTTATGAAACGGCTGTTTCATCTTCCACCTCCAGGAACATTCACCTAAAAATGCTGGAGGCTGAATTTTAGTTCGTAGCCCCGTCATATTTAGATCTCTGGAAACACAGTAAAACAACGTTATTCACTTAAAAATCAGCTCAATCGTGGTGCACTGCTTTAGACTATACACTGTGGAGTGGCATGTGTTGTAATGTAATAGATAAATGAGCATTTGTTTCTCCACACAGAGAGGAGAGAGCAGACACCTTCTCCAGCATTAGTAAAAGACCAAAGGGCTCTGAGTCGCCCAACTCCTTTCTCGACCAGGAGAGCAGAAGACGCTGCACCATCGCTGATTATGACAAGCTGAGCGTCGGCTGTCCCATCGAGGCTAACGTGATACAGCCCAGAATGAGGGAGCACAAGCCCTCACGTGGTCAGTATTTTCTCATTCAGGGATTCTTATAATATTTCTACCACTTTATACTGGAAAAAACTGATCATAGAAAAATGCAATTGATAGATGTTTAACTCTTGCCTCTAGGGAAGCCCCGGCCCCTCTCCATGCCAGCGGACACCTGTGTTGGAGTGGTAGATCCATATGCTAAGCCCTGGACACAGGGAAGGAAAGGTACGAGCATGCTTTTATTTTCAGGTGAAAGTCCTTTTATGTCAAATTTAATGTATCATAATATTAATATCATGTGAACGAGCGATTGATAGAAATGCCCTGCGCCTCACTGTAATGCTGTTGATAGCTGACTTGTTATTGTCTCTCTGCTGTAGGTGAAGACCTCCTGTACAGATACCTGAGCAATGAGAGGATCCCCACCATTGCAGAGGAGGTCCCCTCGGTATCTCCACCCTACAGGCCTGCGGGGGAACGTCACCTCGTCAGAGTGGACCACATCAGGGGCAGCCGCTACTACTCCAACTCAGACCTCCACAACAGCGCCACCATCCCCTACCAGGAGGACATGAGAAAGGCCCCCGTAGCCCCTGTCTCCAAGCGCACAACGGCAGAACGCTCACTACTGGTCAGTTGGATCACGCGGCTTAAGCTATTGACTCACTGATGATGCGCTTCCTGTCCGGGGCTTCCTGTTCCTGTCTTGTGTCCTCCTTCAGTGCCTTTGATATTTAACGTCCAGCTGGGGGTTTTTTGGCAGCTTTGGGCTTTCTCACACTACTCTCTCCCAAACCTCCATATTTCCCTGGTGTTACTACTACTAGCAACTACTACTCCTCAACCAAACTTGCTTTTGTAGTACTCACCACATTACATTATCACCCCTTTAACACTGCCCACAACCCTCGTCGTCTGTCACTGCAAGTCTCATCTCTGCCTCAAGAGGATACAGTTTGTTCAGGTTTAGGACACACAGCCTTGTGTGCTGTCTGTGGACTCTTCTGTACATATTAAGTTATGTCATGTTTCAGCTGAAATGCTCTCTGGTACCATTATTTAAAAGTGATATCACTTCATCTATTTGCATATTTTGATTTTTATTTGCATAAAGAAGTTATAACAATGAAACTAGGTAAAACAAACAGAATATTTTGTTAGTGAAACTGTGCTTTTACTATACATGTCCTTGTTTTTCAGATTACACTGTTTTGATCAGTTAGGTACATTACCCTCTGCCAAAGGTTGCCTCTTGTAAGCTATGCATAGACTTCAGAGAGATTTATATAGTCACTTTAGGTGACAATGCTGCATTGGTTGGTAAAAGGATGTTTATATCTTGTCACTAGCAAATATTTGTGCTGGTTTTAAAGCTATGCACTCTATTCAGTAAACTTTTATATCCTGTGTTTCAGTTTACTCTGCAATTACCCACCTAAAGGGCCTATACACACAGCTGGTTGACAGTAATAAATGGTCTTTCTAAGCCAATGTTTTCAGTCAATCTTTTAGGACACACAGGTCAAACGGCCTTCTGTTAGCCCATGCTGTGGAAAAACCACAAGAGACAGAATGACAGTATTATAAGAAAATACAGGGAAGAAGTGTCTATTGTTGCTTTATCTGCCTTTTGTAAGTTTTGAATAGCGTTTTATTAAAAATTGCAGTTCATGTCAGATCTTTTGTATTGTCTTTATTTTGCTATTGCGTGTGGAATTACTGCTTAATGTGTAACTGTAATGTAGCATGTGGGATGATCTGAAAACTGAATTGTTGAACTACGGTGTTCTGGTATCAGTTTACATACAAAGAAAGCAATATTTTATCATAACAATGTCAGTGAAGGGCAGCTTTAGCCATCAGTAACTTCCACTCTTGAGCCAGCTGGCTTTCTCACCTGCCTCGACCGTCGAGGCGATGCCTGCTTCTGTTTTTTAAGCATGCGGTGAAACAGGATAGCTAATGTCAAGTTACCTTTTCTGTGTCTCCGATGGTGATGCTTATGTAACTACTTCCCTCTTTGATGAGCTTTAAATTCCAGCTGGGAGACCATATGGTCAAAGCAGGTTTTCCATCAGGGGATCTTACTCCTGCACATATGTTGCCTTTTAAACATTTAAAAGCCAGGTTAGGATTACTTTGCCTGACAGCTTTCACCAATTTCATTGATTTGAAGAAGTTTTTGCCTGGGAGGGATCAGCACCTGTCATCATGGAACTGGAGCTCTGTCAAAGACCGACCCGCCGCTCTCACCTCTCTCCCCTTTGCTTGTGTCTCTTCGTGCATGAATTTACTGATCGAGATGGGCCTCTTTTCTTATCTCTCCTCCGCTTCTTCGTCTCTGTGTCATGCTCTGCCCAAGCTTGCCAAGCTAGAGTCGCCTGTGGTTCTCACTAATTTGCACTTTCTGCAAACCTGTGGTCTGCCTAAATAGTACCTGCACTCTGTTTAACCCACTGCTAAGTTTGCTAACCACTAACATGTTACGCCTGCACATCACAAATGATTACATGGGAATGAATTATCGGTAGATTGTGCATGCCGAATAATTATTTGTTAACTGATCGCAAATCACGGACGGAGACATTTGAATGTGACGGTTTTGTTCTCCATGTCTTTTTTCCTCTTCTGGAGACGAGTTCCAGTTTGCTAACAACACAGAATTAGCACAAAAAAAAACTATTACCACATAATGTTGGATGGTGACTATAAGCAAAAACATGAGAATAATCTCACAGTGAGTACTGACCAACAGTAGCTTTGGGGGCATGTTCGTATATCTGAACCGGACTGAGGCTTTCAGAGCAGCTGTATCAGAGTGGTCGACTCCATCTCCAACGTGCGTTAACTCATGAATCTTTATGTATCACAGGGACCCGACTGGCACTCTAGCAGTGACTTCCTCAACCGGTGAGTTCCTCACTCTCTCCCACGCACACACATATATACACGCAGCGTTACGTCATCCACAGGTCAGATCAGACACATAAGAGCAGGGTGGGTCCACTTTTCCGACAGGCTGTGTGGAATCTCTGTGAAAACAGTGGGTGGCCTGTTTTTATGATCAGGGAAAATATGCCACAGAGAGAAGGACAAACACGTGGTGACGGGTGTAGGTTAAAAACCATAGAGCTACTATCCCAGATGGTTTATCAGTTGTTTAATGTTGGCTATGAAGTTATCCTAATTGGTTTGTGCCTGTGGCTATGAGGATCTGCAACAAGATGGTTAGAACTCCTACACACGTTTTGCAGTGTCACTGATATGCGTCAGCCTGACATTAAAAACAAAAAAAATGAGGAAATGATTATTATTCCCTATTAGATTGCCCTACTGAATTAGACCAAAATCCTCAAGTGTACGCAGAAGTCAAATGTGCTTCTGTGGCTTGTGAGCGAGGCCTGGAGTATTCAAATAGCAAAATCTCAGCCTTATCAAACCCCTGCAGATAATTCTTGGTCATTTTGTTGGAGCAGTGCAAACCTTTTCCTTCAGAGCTCATTATTAAACGGGTTGATACACGTCTTATGTGTTTTTAAGACATTGTTATCTCTCAGGACCTCCATTATCCAAGATGTTCCAACATGTCCCACACACCAGTGTGTCCATCCTTCGCCATCCACCCCCAAGACACCTTCACATGCTGGAGAATCTTTAGAAATGTCACCGTTATGACAAATCCTCATTCCTCTACGCTTCCTACTATAAATAACCTCCATCCCACTGCGAAATATGACGACATCTGCGGATCGCTGCTCCCGCTGTACCTCCCCTGGCCTTGGATGAAGGGCCTGAGGAAGTGTGACTCCCCACATTAACACCGCGATCGATGACTAAACGCCTGGCACAATACCCCCACCCTCCCCGGCAGTTCTATTCTAAGAGCCGCACGCAAACACATGGCGTCCAGTTTGTTGCTCGCTCGTTCAACGCACATTACTCACAGAATATATATAGAGAGATGCTATAGTGAGTCCTGCAGATAAGCAGTTGACTCATGCATGTTGGAGGTTCATAAACGTGACAGTGATGCAGGCAATGGAGTTTGATTGACGGTGGATTTAATCAAGTGTCAAATATTGGCTTGTCAACCTGTAAGAACCAGACTGTTTTTCTTCATAGAAGTAGGGGACATTCTGTGTGGGCGGGAGAGCTGAGCCTGTCTGCAGAAGTATTTGAAGTTGCAACACCTGCAAGAAAAAAAAAATCATCAGTATCCCTTTTAGCAAACTAGCAATTTACAGAGGAGACAAAGACGTGAAAATTTATGGATGACAGGGGGAGGAGAGCACCGAAAATGTCAGCAATCGAGAGGCAGGAAAAATGAGCCGGAGACAATTTCTTACCCTGAAATTGCAGGGTGAGGCCCGGCTGAGGTAAATTGAGCATTTTGAGCATGGGGAAGAAGTTTGTTGTCTGCCCACACGGCTGTGGCTGGTTGCCAAATGTATTACCAGAACCACTGGCACACCGGCTGAAACGCCAACAGTCTCCGTGGGATCTGTTTTGTTCAGGCCATATCAAAGTAAGCTGGATTGGAACACAGATAAAGATAATGAGTGGTTATGAACACGCTGGGAACCAATAAGTATGTGTTGGAAGTTTTCAAGAGACACGTTTGTTGGATCTAATGTATGACGGCGAGATAAAGCAACTTTACTGTAAAGCACTGCTCGACGTCAGCTTCAGTGGCCTGTTTCAAAGCATCGAGTGTTGACTGTCGTTGTCTCTTGCAGGTATAATCAACCACAAATACGATCCTGGTCCTTCTCCCAAGCAGTAAGTATATCATGCTGGGGCTAAATGTTACCAAACCCGCTGCATCCCAATGCATTTCTATACATGTGAGTGAGTGAGTGTGCAGTGCTGTGTGAGGAATGCCACCGGCCTCAGCCTTGGCAGGAGGAGGTGAAAGTGAAAGCTTCAATTATAGGCCCATTGCACTTAACACAGAGATAAGACAACAGACACACTTTCCCTCTCTATCAAACACAAACCACCAGTCCAGCACACAGCGATGCATCATGCAGGTCTCTGTCAGTCTGAATCCACACTATCAAACTCTTTTCAGGCAACTTAAGCTAAATATCTCAATAAGTATGGGATGGATTGCATTGAGTGTTTTCTGGTGGATATGGTTAACTCGACATAACAAAGCTTTTTTTTTCCCCACATATGATTAACTCATGATCTCAGGTAAAAAAATGTCTGCAAGCACAACTGTTCTCGGCTTCTGTTTGAGAGTAAATGTTGGCACGCTAACACACTAAACTAACAGGGTGAAAATGGCACACATTATACCTGCTTAAACATAAGCATATTGGCGTTGTCATTGTGTTAGTGTGCTGTCATTAGCATTTAGCTCGAAGCACCGTTTTACAGAGCTGCTAGCATGGCTGAAGATTCATATTGTTCCTCACTGAATGTGCTGCAGGAGTTGATCCAGGGTCTGTTGGCTGTGGCACATGAGGAAATGCAATGACCAGAAGGTTGCTGTGCTGTCTTTGCACACACTCACTCTCTCTCTCTCTCTCTCTCACACACACACACACACACACACACACAGAGGCCATATACCATAGCACCATGAGTTACTGTCAATCCCTTAGTAGTACATACCACTCATACACCTCCACAGGGGTCAGATGGGTTCGGCTCATAGTCAGAAGTGGCATGTGTACAACACACATTTGAACAGATTTATGGTCCAATGGCGACTTGTTGCTGCACCAAACAAGAAAACCTTGACCTTGCTGTCAGCGTCTGTATTGAATGGAACAGGGTTAACAGGCATGAATGTATTTTACTGCTTTTGTTCCTCTGGATTATTTGTGCGGACGCCTCAGTGGATGCATCTGCTGCGCGGAAGACCAAATCCTCATTACCTGTCAGTCAGCACTGCATTCAGAGCTATAGTGCCTCAGTGAGCACATGCAGCCAGCTCTAAACCGAAGAGGTGAGCAGTGCCAGGGCGACTGGGCGGTTACGACCAGCAGCAAGTGGGGGGCATGCAGCGCCATCAGCTAGAATTTGATATCATTTCCAGCCCTGCGCCCTTCCCCCTTTACACTGTGTGAGATTCCCCTGCTGAATAATGGCCGCTCTGTTTGCCCCCCTCTCTCATTTCTGTCCCTCACACACAAACACAGTTTCTGGGTGGGTGGAAGGGGGGCATTAGCTAAATGCCGTGACAATTCTCAGCATGGATCGTGATGGGAGATTGAGCGCTACAATGGTGTGACCAATTTGCATTCCTCGTGAATCCTTCGGGCCTTTGACACGAGTCACAGGCTAGATTACCTCACTTCCACCCAAACACAGCCTCAGCGAAATGCCCCTTTAAAATCAGTTGCATGCTGAGACTTTTTCCCTCGTCACAGAAATGGGAAGAGTGTGAGTGGTGATGAAATTTTTTCTTGAATGCATCACATTTAATTGAAACGTCAAAGAGGGAGCTTTCGGGGGGTTTAGGGGTAACACAAGGAAGTTATTTGTTATGGATGAGAAAGATGGGGACAAATGGGAGGGCAGGCGAAGAGGAAGCTACAATGTGAGAATTTAAAGGGGAGGGGGGGTCCCTTCATAGTCACTTCATTCCACTCGCTGCAGTACAATGGCTAGTGGAAAGAGAGAAGAGGCCCCTGCCTATTTAAGCAGAAATGAAATGGAGACTATAATAATGCAGGACCCAGGAATGTGTCTGCTGGTTTACCGCCATCCCGGCACAGGCCAGCATAGGCCAGAACATCCAAGCTTCTGCACAGAGACAGCTCGAGCTCTGATGTTATGGCTACAAACACAGCTCCCCACCGAGAGGCTGAAGGGTGTTGATGGCCTGGCCAAGCCACGAGTGGACTCTGTAACACGAAACACTTATTTTTCTCCATCTCTCTGGAGAAAACCACAGTGTACTTTGTGAATGTGTTTAAAAACAACAACAAGGGAAAACATGTTTTCTAGCACTCTTCTAGCTGGGTCCTGACCTCCTTTCATATCAGTGATATGTGAAATTCAACTTATTCAGTAAGTGTGCTCATTATGGATTGGTACATTTTGGTTAGGCATTTGAATTGGTGTTATAGCTTTTGATGGTGATAACAGATGTTTTAATTACCCAAATGAGTAAAGCTCTAGATTTATTTATGTAGTTTAGTGAAATTAGCTATAACAAACAGTATCAGCCCCTGTGTAAGTCCCTTAAACACAAGTACTCTTCACTGCTAAGCCTCTGAGACCTGAATGCATTGTTTTTTGGTGGCTCATGAGGCTGTTATATGGTGATGATGTAGTGACACCTAGTGGTCATGCGTGGTAACTGCAATAAATGCTGACACCAACACATCATTTCACCTGAGAAGACCTGCAGTACATCAGCGACGCAACAATAGCTCAAAACCTGTCGCCGAATTAAAGTAAAAGATGTGCTCTGTCAGTGTTTGGCGCTTCAGTTTGGGTGTGACCCTCTCCGGAGCGCAGGAAGAGGGTAACACCCAGAGAGGATCTGAACTCACCTGAAACCAGCCGAGCCTCCTTTGAGTTCCCTCTGCGTCTTTTTTCGACATGCTCGCCAAGGTTTGGTCAGACTTTGAGCGGAGCTTCCAGGCCAAATTACGGTCGCTGAGGTCGTGGTGGCAGGTACAGTCACATTATATGTTTTTCGTTAAAACTGTGAAACTGATAAGTGTGCTGGCAGGCGACGTGTTTGGCTCGCAGAGCGTTTGACACATCGGGGCTAACGGAGCCAGACTACTGTTTATTTTTTAAGGTTTTTCTCTACCTTCAAAAACAGGGGAAAAACGTATTTAAATGTTGGCGACAGTCGTTTAATGTGGAGTTTGACTTGTTAAAGTAGAGATTGTTTAAAACTTTCAAACATATGAGGAACATTTACGCAATTTAACATTTAAGAAAACGTCGTAGGTTTTGAAAATCTGCTTAAAATATACCTACGATGCAAAGGAGATTTGGTTACGTCCTAGCTGTTCAAACACAAACTTAACGTGTGTAACGCTGTTTTTT
Organism: Chelmon rostratus; assembly: GCF_017976325.1. NCBI lineage: Eukaryota > Metazoa > Chordata > Actinopteri > Chaetodontiformes > Chaetodontidae > Chelmon > Chelmon rostratus. The sequence continues at coordinate 17,249,042 of NC_055672.1, read as the reverse complement.
ATTTAGTATTAACATTCTTAAGAGCAACATTTATTTGTTTGTTTTGGATAAATTGCAGGACTTGTTTCACAGACTTGTTTGGTGCAGTAACTCAACATTTCAATTTCATTTTGTCTGTAGATTGAAGAACCTGATAATAGATGCAGATAGTATATGGTTGGCAGAGAGCTGAACTGATTGAAGCTATGAAGGTTTAAGTTTATTGATCTTTTGTTCCTGCTGACTGCAGTCAAAGATTTCATGTGAATCTGCAGATGCATTTGTTCAATATGAATCTCAGAACTGAAATTACTTAACCTTTCAAATATACAAAAAAAAAAAAAAAAAAGCATAGCAACATAGTCACTGAACACACACACGCTCTTACAATCAGGCTTGTGCTGTGGTTTTTGTGGTGATCATCATCTAGCTCCCACAGGCTGCTAGTTAGCTCAAACACCCGGAAAACAAGATATGATGCATTTGTGTTGTGCAAGACTCTCTCTCACACACACACACACACATATATACACACAGCTGTACAGAGGTTTAGTTTAGATAAGTGCTGTCACTGTGTGAGCCGTTGGAGCAGCAGATATACTGAATCTCAGCTAAGGCGTTTGGATTTGGAGGGAGTCTGTGAAGTTTTCAGAGTACCAGGTACCAGAGTCTTCCTCTCCTCTTTTGCTGCGCTCACTGGGGACGTTTCTAGAAGGAGTTTTTGTGGAGACTTGAACTCAGGACCCTGTGACCACAGCACCACCTGTGCTTCTACATTTCCTGACACTAAGGCGGGTTTTTCTTGTGTAGCACTCAGTCTGACAAAGTGTGATGCCGAGGGTATGTGATAAATACGCTCTTGGGGAGATGTTTGACATGTACAAAGAGGTTTAACCTGTGGTTGAGATTCTGAATTTCTGTCAGATCACACCCACATTTTTGCTGTTTCGTGTCATGGAAGGCTTTTCAACAGAGGCAAGTTGTTAAATGTTCTGCACTGTGTGTCTTGTGATGTTCCCGCTGTCTCTCTCAATCACTTTTACGAATAAGGAACTGAAGCGCTGAGAGGAAGTTAGTCAACTATGGTAGCTTGGATTTCTCAATATCCTTTATGTCACGGTTCAGCTAAGTTGATGCATTTCAAAATGTGTTTTTTTTTCCCACTGTGTTTGACACAGCTAAGAGGCTGTTGTATGAAGTGTCACACGACAAAGTAGGCTTTTAATCAGTGTAGGTAGCTGTGTGTCATGCTGAACTGCTGACAGTGACCATTGTGATGCTTCAACTGTGAGTCACTGCTGTTCATGCAAATGAAATCTTCTGTTTTCCAGACAAAGAGGAATTAAACTCTTTCTACTCACTTTCAGTGCACTTTTTTTTTTTCGATCTGCGAAAGAAAAGTGGGGGAAAAAAATTCTAATTGAGCAACATTATCTGTGCTGCCTGCCCGTGATGTCACTTCCTGTTGTCGCGCCAGAGAGCGAAGAATGACAAATTTTCTGTCCCTACCTGTGGGCAGTAACATTGTCAGCGCATGCATCTGTGGCTAAGGTGTATCTTTTTGGTCTCTTTCAACAGGCTGCTTTCCCCATATCTGTTCACCCCTCTATGGCTGCTGATGACTACAACCCTGTAAGTGTTTCTTCCTTTTTTTTTTATGTATGACCTTTACTCAGGCAGAGGTTGCCCTGTTTGTCACTATAATGAAATGGAAAACTTGCTCTACCTAATGGTGGAACTACTTCTGCTTTTCCTATTTTATAATGACAAAGGAAATATTTATAGCAACAATGTGGTTAGCTTGTTATTGTCTAGTTTGGTTTCTCTTTGAGTTATTAGTTAGATTGAAGTGTGTGTGTGTGTGTGTGTGTGTGTGTGTGTGTGTGTGTGGAGATAAAGAGAAAAAACGCATGTGACACTCGGTACGAGAAACAGGATGTTCCAGACAGCCTCCTCTTCTCTGAGGTCTGACACTGTTACTGTGCTCCTCGCGTCTCCTGCCTCTGACTCTCTGACCCGAGCGCTCTCCTCCTCTGCTCTCTTCCCAAAGGTCTCCCTCCGACACAAATCCAAGAGGAAGACCCGAGGAGGTACGTTGCCACCCTCAAGCTCTCATTACCTCGTCTCCGTGTGTGCCTTCAACTGCAATTTGGCCTTCTGTGGGCGTGCGTGAAGTGGCAGGGCAATTAGTATGTGCAGAGGGCTTTTAGACAGTGCTCGGCTACTTTCACTTCAGTTCTGCTCCGTTGTAGCTCTGCTCTGTCAGTGTTGTGGATTCTTTGAAGCCAACTGGAGATCAAAATTTGTATGTTTTTTTTGTCTTGGTGATTCATTACTGGAACAGGTAGGTTGAGTGCAGCAGAGCACTTTTGAATTGACTGTTTTCGGTGGTGTGTGGCTATGTTCAGTGCTGTTTTTAGAATTCATTTTGTTATTGACCAAACATTGTGACCTATTTCCACTCAAATGGAAATGTGTCTGTTTGGGTTTCAGACTGTGACTTCTTGCTTCCTCTATTGCTATATCTACGCTTTACTATGGCGTTGCTTCTCTGTGGACAGAGGGGAGGAGGTCTCGGTGCATTCATGTGTCTTCTGTGCACAGGCAATGGCACAATGAGCAGGAGGCGGATCTCGGTCAAAGAGCTGGGTCAGCCAGACCACCAGGGCTGGCTGTACAGGAAGAAAGAGAGCAAGGGCTTCCTGGGTATCAAATGGAAGAAGTACTGGTTTGTGCTGAAGAAGACGTCTCTCTACTGGTACAGCAACCAGCTGGTGAGTAAAACACTCACACATAGACCCACTTATGATGCACACATGTTCAGCCAGTGTCTGAGACTGCAGTCACAGCTCATCACTGTTCGCAGACACTCCAGTCTTTAACTGTAGCTCCACAAATCCAGAATTACTAAAAATAAATACCAAATAACACTAAGCTGCTTTTTTCTCTCTGATTTGTTCTCAAGCTCTCTATTAAGTTCAAATGTGCTGCATTGGTATGACTTTAAGCAGGTGTATAGTGTGATTATAATAATTCACAATGTAAGGGGAAAACAGCTAGTGGTTGGCACATTACTAGCTCAGATACTATAGAGAAAAAACTATTTTTCAGAGCCATCATTGAAAACATAGTTGATAAGGTAGAATATAATGTAACAAATGAATGCCTGGTGAGCGTTAGAGGACGACTGAAAACATTAAAGGGTTGATTTCTAAGGAGTTTAGTGCAGTTTTGTCCGTTATTCTGCCCGTTTTCCCTCTAGCTGTGCATGTTCTGCCTCCCTCTCTTCTATGGTGCTATGGTGGTAGTCTGTGTTTGTTAATGTCAACAAATCCCATCCCATGAAAAGACTAAAACCAACAATGTCTTGGACGTCGTTCGTTCCTACTAAAGATGTAAACAAAAATGTACTTTTTGTAGTTTTTGCATACATTACTCAAACAGGCCTGAACAGTGCATTTGTAGGGGGGTATCTTCAGAAGCAGATGTATACACATTTGGTCTTCTGTCTGTGAGGACACAGGAAACACTGGATGATGCATCAGAGAGTGAGGAAGGAAGTCCCATGATCCCACGCTACTTCATGACATCACCAAACCCTGTCATTTGTTACTGTTCTGATTGAGAGACCCCGAGCGGCAGAGATCACATACTGTGCCTTTAAGCTGTATGTGCAAACACATTTCAAAATGCTTTTAACGATGTTTAAATGATTCAGCTGTTTAAAATGTTTAAATTTGAAACATAAATTACACTTAACTGGCAGCACTGTGTCAGTCTGCATCGGTTAGAACGTCCTCTGCTTCTGTTTGCTGCAGTTTACAGTGACATACTTTTAAACCAGTTCAATTCAGGTAGGGAAATATTAGCTGGAGTGTTTAGAAGCAAACTAGAATGTGTTGGCTTAAATATGCATTAAATAGTTCTTAATTAACTTTATAAAGCAGTTCGTTCATTCAATAAAAAGAAACAACTGCAACCTTAAGTTGCAATAAACCAATTCATATTAAACTTCATTTGAATATATGCTAATATTTAACATGAAAGGCAAAATTCAAACTATTTCTTGTAACCGGTATGAAAAACAATCCTGAATCATACTACAGTATTAATCTTTGATAACACATCACACATTGAGCACTCATTGAGTCACAGATGCAACGCGAGGCACCGGGGGCTGCACATGACTCACACTTGTTTCTGCCACAGCTGTCTGCCCTGCCAGCCCGTCGCTGCAGCAAACGCCAGGCAGTGTCACCGTGTTTCCTGAATGACACGGTGTCAGACAGGCACACGCAACAGAACGTCTTTGATTTACTGGCACGATGACTTCAGTCGCATCTTCTGTATGTTGCCATCGCACAGCAGGGGAAATAGAAGAAGTAGCCTCCTGCAATTCAACGGCAGGTGTCATTGTCAGGAAGTGGTTTGAAGTCATGACTTTGTTTTAACGCTCACTGTTGTTCAATCTTGTGTGTTGCAGGCAGAAAAAGCTGAAGGCTACATTGACCTCACCAACTTCATGATTGACAGAGCCATAGAGTGCAAGAAGAAACAGTAAGCTCATAGTTGCCCTCTGTTCAGTTTCTGGCTCATCTCAGTCGGATAACTTTTCCTGCAAAGCGCAAAAAACTACATCTTTATCTGTTAAGGGATCTGAATGACATAGAAAGTGCTCCCACACACAGTGATGGGAAGTGTATCATCTTGACTGTCTGGAAATGATCCGTGAAGTAGAATTAACTCAGTTTTCATAAATTCCAGTAGAGGCTTCTGTTCACTGCTCTTGTCTTAGCCGCTTTCTGCTTACCTCTTCTTACACAGTGCATTCAAAGCCTGCCACCCACAAGTCATGATGTTTTATTTTGCTGCCGAGAGCCACGAGGACATGAATTTGTAAGTCACGCAGAAGCACAATATTGCGTGTATTTCTCAAAGGTTGTTTTTTTTGCTGACTTACACATTTTGATTTTTTTTAGATGGTTGAATAAGCTTGGGCTTGCCTCCATTCAGTATGAGCCAGCGGAACGAAACCCTGCAGTTGGTGAGCACCCCTGACAATCAGACGTGTATTTCTGTTACCTGTTACTTTGCCCCAATAAAAATCTTAGTCATTTCCATTCAGGGCTAAAATAATCTAAATATATTCCTCTGGATGCTAGTTGTGTGAGTCATATTATGACGTCTAATCCTCTGTGTGTGTTTGTGTGTGTGTCCCACGCAGAGTGTTATAGTGAAGCCAGTGATCATGAAGAAGCTGAAAGCACAGAGATTCCCCCTCCTCCATACTCTGAACAAAGCCTGAGGGACTCTGTGGATGCATCCGGTCCACCTGGTAGCACACATCAGGTCAGTCTTGTCTCCGGCCTGTCACAACCATGCAGGAGGCTCACTCAGTATTGTGGTTGCTGAGTTAATTTGTTGTAGTATGTTTACTCTGTTCGAGCTGGTGATTTTGTTAAAATGATTTATTTCTTTCGGAATGTAATAAAAGTTCTGTGTTCAACTACGCAAAATCTTTTTCATTTATAGTAGATTATCACATCTGACGTGGTGTATTTGTCTTTCAGGGTACCCTTCCTCCCCCTTACTCCTCTGCAGTTCCCAGCGAAGCCAACGGATCGCACTCGTCCCCCGTCAGTACGATGACATCGCAGGGCTCCAGCTCCTCGCTCGGCAAGCAACGGCAGTCCTGGTTGGACCTGGTCTCGCAGGCAACTCCTCCCGCCGCGGAAACGGCTGTGGTGTGCTCAGTTCAAGTACACTCGCACCCCCCTCCGCAAGAGGAGACGGAAGAAGAGGATGACCCCCAGGTATTGGAGAGCTCGTCTCAGCAAGATTCTCCGGAGACAGGGTCCAATGAGGAAAGCCCTCCTGCAGAGGAGGAGGCAGAGAGGGTCGTTTCAGGTGCTCAACGAAAAGGTGAGACTTTATTTTACTCGTTTAATTGATGATGTTTTTGTAACTTTTATGATTTAAAAACTGACCTGACTGTCTTATCATGAAATGTTCAAAAACTTTTAAGTCACTTGGTTCTGTTTGTGAGTTTGCAAGTGATTTGCTGTTTACAGTTTCATTTAAATAAATCCCCACTGTATCATATCCAGTTGTACAGCCCCGCCTCCAAAAAAGCTGTGGCATTGTGTGAAACATAAATAAAACAGAATGTGATCATTTGCTGATCATTTCTGTAATATACTGGAGGGAAAACGGTGCAAAGACAATATATTTAATGTTTGACCTTTTTGTAAAGGTCAAACATGCTCTGCTTATTCGGAATTTGATGCAGCAACATGTTTCAGACAAGTTGGGACAGGAGCAACAAAAGACTGGGGGAGTTGTGGAACGCTCCAAAAACACCTGTTTGGAACATTCCACAGGTAAACAGGGTGATTGGTAACAGGTGAGAGTATCATGATTGGGTATGAAAGGAGCATTACAGCTTAGTCATTCACAAGCGAGGATGGAGCGAGGCTCACTGTTTTTATTACATTTTACACAGCATCTTGGCTTCTTTGGACTCAGGCTTGTAAGAAAACTTGCGAGTAGAGAACATTTCCGGTTTCTCACAGTTCTTGTGCTCAAAGGAAGATTTGCTAGCTGCCACATTTTCATTCTATTTTAGATTTTGTGATATATTTTGAACCCTGTCTCCTTTGTCTGTGACCTACCTGTGTTATGTTAAGCAGCATTGATGCATTGTTGATGTATGTGCCATTTAAGTTTACTGATTCAAGTGCATTTTGCTGTCTGCGACTTTGGGAACCTGTGAGCTGTGCACAACATTGCAGTTAGTTAATGTTTGTGACATGTATGGTGATGATACCATGTAACATTATCTTGTTGCAGAGGTCCATGGGAACAACTCAGATGAGATGGAGAAGCTGTATATTCATCTAAAAGAGGCCAGCCTCTCACCAATAGGAGATCGTAAACCATCTACCAAAAGGGAATTCAGAGCCTCCTTTGTAAAGCGATGTAAAAACCAGGCTGTAAATGATAGACTGCACCTTATCAGGACTCTCAACAGCACATTGAAGGTACGCTTTCTGTTTCATGGTCTCTTTTTACATTTTTGATTGTACATTACAGCTTTACAGTGCAGCTAGTGCATAAATTACAAAATACTGTCTTTTTGCTATTGTATATTTTGCTTTGTGCTACTATTTCAATTTTCACATTTTCTTTGCTCTCTTCTCTGCTGGCACAGTCAAAAGAGGCAGACCTACAGGCAATAGAGCAGGTGCTCTCGGACCCGGAGCTTACCTCAGACAAGTTCAGAGAGTGGAAGGAGGCCAATGCACCCTTGGTGCAGGAGATCTGTGACAAACAGGACCAGCAGGTGGCATCAGAGGCCACAAAAGCTGCATCATCAGAAGCCACGAAAGCTGCAGCATCAGTCCTTGCTGCTCCAGTGGTCGAGACCAGTTTATAAGGACTAAACAAGACTGGTTTGATTGTGTCTGGACTCGGAGGTCTTCACACTCATTCTTTTGATACAGACACACTGCTGTTGTTAATTAAAACTACTGTTCCATATCAGCACACTTTACATACTATTCAACAAGTAACTGGATCAATGAAGAAGAGTCTTTTAATTTCCTAAATGGAGATGGAGCAGACATTAATATGATTAGCAGGTCACATTAAAATGTGAAATTTGTCTTAGTATTACTTTTCCTGTTTGACTTGTAAGATTAGCTCGTTTTACAGATGTTTAGGTTGTAATTTTGTGAAGCTGTGCATATTTTTTAATATTTGGAATGATGGAGTACATTGAAACAATGGATTCATTGTTCTCTGCATGGAAACACTTGTTTTTACTGTATGGTTTATCTACTTTGGTTTCATCAGTGGTGAACACATTTTTAACTGTTTTCAGTCAATTATTGGTGCCATGCACCATCACTGTCTGTTACACATGTTTTATAGTAACTGTTTTGAATGATTGGTTTGTGTTGTTCACCCTACAAATGATATTGTCATACATGTCTTGAAGACTTTTCAGACTGAACACCAGGGCCTGGAATAAGAGAATAAATGGTGGTCACAAATCATAATATTTTATGATTTTATAAACTTTTTAAGAGTCAAATGTCAAAATGTCAAATCGTTGTTACTACAGTGTAATTTAAAGCCAAGATATAAAAAAATCACTTCATTTTAAGCAGAAAATGCTATGTAATTATGTATTTTACTAAACTAAATCAATTTTAAATGAAGAACTCCAACCTTAATGTTAAAATGACCTTCTTACTGACCAATATGAATGGCATTTACAGCCTGTTAAACTTAAGGTATACCAGTATTCATTTGCATTTAAACATAGGATGCATGTTGGATAATTCTCAGGAAAAAAATTCTAATATTTTGCTTTAAGACCCCCATTACAAACAAGTCCAGCAGACCCAAACCCTGTACTGTTACATAGTCATGTAGATACAGACATAAGGCATTATGTGATTTAGCAGATTTAGGAAAATGAGGCCAACACCTACTGGTAGGAGCCCAACAAAGCTCCAGGCACAGAGATGAATATTTTTTATCTGAATAACATTTCATCTGTCATGCATGTTAAATATTAACTCAGTGTAAATAGTTGTATGGATGTGTGATGTTAATTATGTTGATATCGAGTCAGTGTGCTTGTTTGTATACAGGGAAATAAAGATGACACGTGTGAACATGTTCCACTGCGGCTTGTGTGCTCTATGTGGTCAGTGTTACCATAGATAATGGCTTTGTGTGTGTGTGTGTGTGTGTGTGTGTGTGTGTGTGTGTGCGCGTGCGTGCGTGCGTCTAACAGCAGCAACCGCTGTGATGGAGAGCGGTACAACCATTTGGTACAACTTGTAGTGTCCAGAAGTTGACGCTAGGAGTCGCCGGTGTCTCTGCAGATTTCTCATTGAGGTTATGCGCCATATTGGCAGTCTCCTCCATCTCACCAAACGTCGAGCATGCATGTCTCAAACCGGTTATTGAGGAGCTACCTGTAAATATTTACAGCCACCTGCGAGCCGAAATACAACACTATGGAGGCCGTCAAAGCCTTTAACAATGAGGTTTGTTTGAATCCATTGCGAAATTCTGAACACTTAGGAGAACAGAAAATGTCTAATTCACAATTGCGGTAGCTAGTTGGCTAACGTTAGCACCAAGTAACAGAAAAGGAGAGGAGGGTAGTATCACACAAGGCCGCTGTCTGTGCACAACAATACAGTGATACTGTTAAATTATTCAGTGTCTAATCCGTGTTAACCATCCACTTCTAGAATGCAGCTGTAAATTGAATGTGTTTCTTAACACACACCGTGTTAGGTTGCGAACCTAAGAGCATAGATTTTCCTGGCTGGTGCCAACGTTAACTAGCTAGCTAGCTACAAGTTAGCAAAACCGCCTCAGTTACGTGATAACTTCGTTAGCTGACTAACTAATATGGACGCGCACTCACTGCCACTTTCCTAGATAATTATTGCCATGTAATTTTGACCGCATTAATGTTAGCTTACTGGTGTAACAGTTGCTAATAATAGAGATAAATGTGTTCATTTAGGCAGCCAACGCTAGGTTAACCGCTAACGCTAACCGCTATCAGAGGGCTCAAAGCCAGTAGCGCAACCGTTTGTCTGCATTGGCACTATAGTCTGTCTCATTTGGCAGGATTTGCAAATGCTGACCTCACTATCACGTTCAAAGTTAAAAGCTAAATTAATTGGATTCGTCCACAGCACTTAAATTGTCAATGGTTGTTTTTTTTTTAACGATAGTATCAAAACAGGTAGTCTGAGTCAGAGGCAAGCCCTCAAACGTTTCAGGGTCTCATTGTGAAATTGGTTGCTCTCGTACCTCAAACACACCTAAAATTAAGGTTTTGCTAATGGTGAAGAAACTTCTACAAGGAATCATACTTTAACTTACTGCTTGTGCATATAGTCCTGAAATGATTATGGTTATACAAGGTTATGCTTTAGTACTTAGACCATATGACAAAAGATGTTTTCTGTTGTCTCATTTCATTTTTCAGTTGTACTCATTGAACGAGTACAAGCCGCCCATCTCCAAGGCCAAGATGACCCAGATCACCAAGTCTGGAATCAAAGCTATAAAAGTAAGTATGTAATATTAAAGGATGAGGCAGGTAATTGGGAATAAAAATGAAAGGAAGATGTTTTCCAAACCCTTTGTTATGACAAATATCTATGCATAACCATCCAGCTATGACCATGATTGTTCAAAATGTACAAAATGTACATATAAACCTTGGTTAAAAAAAAAAAACTCAAAGAGAGAGAGTAGAGGGTTAGAGGGCTGCAGCAGGATTGAGATCCTGTAGGACTCCATATTAACTATGGAGCGAAGATATGGATGAAAAAATTCTAGGGGACTTGACACTCAGCATGAATAAAGTCAGACTCTTATGTATGGGTTTTAGCAATTTTGTGATTGTGTATTTTAAAAATCAGAAAGCTAATCCAGAATGTATGGACCCAGTGTATTATCAAGTAGAAGACGTATGTATAATTCAACAATATAGACACATTTTGTGACAGTATATTTTCCAAAGTTTCCCCTGCCAAATCCTTTCATGAGCAGGCTATTCCCCCTCCACCCATAACAATTATGTGACAGGATTCAATGACTTTTTCCTCTGCCTTCAGCAAAGGTGTTACTTACCATTAATATTAGTATGACATGGACATGAAGCTCAGAACACTGAAAAGTCTGCTGGTCATGCAAATTTACATGCTGACTGGAGGATCTAAAATTATTTGGCATTCAAAAAAGTCTTGCTGCTGTTCATACAATCATTTATAAGCTATGCTGTTGAAAAGTAAAACTCAGAAAATTGGCAATAAGCAAAATTGGATGATGCTGACAGAGGAAATTTGAGTTTGGACTTTTTGCATTAAATGGCACGTACTTGTACTTGTATACAAAACCTTAGTGTCTCATATATCCAGGCAAAGACTTCCTCCTCTGTGCTCTGGCCATTGTTTTGACTTTCAAACTGGACAACAACCTGACATTTCATCTAATCTCTATAACCAGATTGCTGTATATGCATGCAGGTCATTTTAATTAAAAAGCTAATAAAAGCTAAATCATTAGACGATAGCTAATGGATTCCTAGATTGCATTTAAGACATTGGGTTCCGCCTCTTCTCCACACAGACTGTTATACTTACATTAAACCAATGCCCACTCAAACACGATTGGTCAATTCTTGCCTGATTATGAATGGAAACCAGAACCCTTCTGGTTCCAAAATCTTCTTCCTTGCTTACAGACTCTGCATTCTTATGTAGATACTTGTTTTTGGAGATTATATTTATAGCAAAAGGCCTTTTTCGCAGCAGACATTTGACTGTAAATTGTAGGGAAAGCAGAGATGTTTCTAATAACGTTAATGATCACTCATATATGTTGTAGTGTCCTACCAAGTCCGGACACTGAGACAGTGAGCCATAATGCCAGGACCATGCAGCCAAACAGCTGAATGCATTTCAGACATCGTTGGTTTTATATTATAGGTCTATGCTTCTCCTACTGTGACATGTCACACCTCAGTGCTTCTTTCTGACGTTTTAGTGAACAAATAGTTTTGAATGGAGTTTGACATCTCTGCTGATGAGCTACGGCTCTGATTGGAATCGGTGTTGGAGGCTCAGTGTTATGTTAGAGCTGACTGGTTGATTTCATGCAGGTCCAATTGTAATGATATAGACAAAAGAACAGCAGTGGAATTGTTTGTACATGCGAGTGAACTATGGGTAGTAAAAATCTCTGACACTGAAATAACGTGAACAGTTCATTTGCAAGTATTTTAACACTGTGTCTACAGAACATTGGTTTCAGTCCTCTGCCTGTGTCTACACTGGTCATGCTCAGTCAAAGTACAGCTGTGTGGTTACCCATGTTTTCGGATTACTTGGTGCATCTATACCCTATAGTTACGCTCATAAAATAGAAGAAAATAGACTTGGAGCCCAAAAAGACGCTTGAGGTCATGGTTACACATGCAAATCGGGTGAAACACAATCCATTAGGTGGCCTTTGTGGACAGCTATCTTGATGATTAAAATATAAACAAGGGGTTGGTGATATGGCCAGAATCCTTAATCACACCATATGTAATTTTATATCACAGAAATGTAATTTTAATTGTAAATTTAATTAAGAAAGGGTTTAAAATAATCATACTATACTGCATTTTCTTTTATTTGGAATGCCGTCTGCTCTGTGTTTACAATTTCACCTCCTCCATGTTTACCTATCAGTCTCATCTTCTGCGGCAGTTGACAAACCAGCTTATAGGTATATATCGTCATGCCACCAAACCCTAAGAAAAGTGTAATAGACAGGCATGACACAGAACACCGGAAAACACGGCTGAAATGCATCCTTTTTGGACAGCCTTACCTTAAAGTATCCATGACTGGCAGTGGCTGGACCCCAACTAACTTTCAAAATGCAAGCTTAAAGCTTCAGATGGTTCGAAGTGAGAAAAACAGAGGGGCAGTAGAGGTGCATTATCGCCACCAACTGTCAATCTCACGTCATGTGAAAATGGGATAAGCAGTCCTGCTGCCCACATCACATGACCTTGTGAGGCAGCTGGATTGCTACTTCGTGTTGCCCACCCGGAATATATAGCAGAAACACTAAAGCCATTTCCTCATATGAGCTCCAGACAGTGTCCGCAGAGTTAGGTCTGGACATTGTCCAGAGTTGCCCTTTCACACATGTAGCACATTTGTCTGTGTCAAATGCGCTCTCACTTACTGGAAATAATGTGTTTGGTTTAGGTGAGGGGTAAAGCATGCAGGAGGAGGAGTATATCAATTCTACATGTATTTTGACATATCTGCAGTGTCAGCTAAAGAGTGGGAAACAATATACAGGCATGCAGAAAAGAGTACGAAACAGTTACACTCAGTACATTGTCAACATGCCCACTCGCTCGCTGTGTAGCAGGGTAGCACTGCATACACTGTGAATGGCAGTGTGTAAGTATGGCTTATGGGATAGCTCCTTCAGTGGAAACGATATTGCCAAATCTCTACCGGTGGACTAATTTCTACAGTCGCACGATATATATACTGTCATATTGCCCAACCCTACATGACATAATAAAAAGCTAATGTTTTAACTTACATAAATATATAGTCACTAAGTCAATGGTCGGCCCATTTAAATCTTGCAAATGGTCTTGTTGAGAATGCTACTCAATTGAGGAACCAATTTCTGTTCTAGCACTGTAGGTGAATTAAAGAAAAATACACACACATGCTGAAGGTAGATTGCGATATTTTGGTCGCTTTACCTTTAATTTCATATCTAATCTGCGTATGATAACACAGCAGTTTGAGACACAGTTAAAGGGGGTCAGTAACTAAAACACCACAATGTATAAGCCATAAACTTTTTTTAAGCAGTTGCCTGACTAAGGCATGTTTGAAGTGATTTTAATACAGACCCACCTCATAAGATTTGGTTTGGTTTTGGCTTCCAATGTTACACTCACCTGCAATCTTTAAAAGATTAAAGTAAAGTTTTTCCTTTGAATCAGGATTTGTTGTTATTTTGCCAAAGACAAGTTTCTGTAGCTTGTTTCCTATTCTTACACTACATAACACTCAGGGCTGTTTTTTCTGCACACTGGGCCTATTAAAAGTCTTCAGAGAAAAAGGCTGATCAACAAAAGCTGACCAAGTTCCAATGACCGTTTGTGTTCCTTGTTCACCTGAAATACAAAACTAGTCAGCACTTGATTTCTTTAGTATCTCATTTCTGAGATACTAAAGAGATAAAGGCCAAGAGTGAAGATATTTCTTCTTAACTTATTATTATTATTATTCCAACAATGTGAAATAGAGATAGCACAAGTCCAGGACACCAGTCCTTTACAATAAATGTTCTGATAATGTGTGTCCTTGTCCTGTTAGTACTCTTTTTTAGAAGGAACTGCTGTTGTTTTGCTGTTGCTGTGCCTTATGTTGCTTGTGAATAACACCCGTTTCCCCTTCCCTCAGCAGCTCTCCCAGCTCCCCCAAAGCACTGAAAGTGAAGCAGGAGGATGGGGTGGAGAGAGTTACAAAGAGATAAGAGAATCCCTAACCAGCTTAGGTAGGAGTATGGGTTGTTTCACAAGGAAGATGGAAGAAGACTAAAATCATTTAAATTGAATTTGCTCTCACACACCCAGAGAAGCGGGGACTTTGCTGTTGCCACTGTTGTGGGCTAAGCTCCTCCTCTGGTTGTCATACGTTGGCATTGAGCTTTTGATTGTTTTGGAAGTTGAAAGTGCAATCTAGTAATTGTTCTTCTTGAATTGTCTGATGACACTATTTGTGTTGTTGTCTAGTTGGTGCACCTTTCTTTCTTGGTTGTCAAGTCAGAACATTTTCTGTGTTGCTTCATACTGTATGTTGATGGAGCTTGACTAATCATTAAGTTGGTGTGTTTTGATTCTGGAGTTCTGTGACAAGTTACCATTGTTGACCTTTGGGTTGGAACCAAATTGCTGGTTTAACACACAGTTTCAGTAATTCACAATTCATCCTCAGACGCCACATATATGCAGATAAAGAGTTTGATTTTTTCGCATGACAGTAACAGTGTACTCTTAAGATGGATATTATTTTTAGGTGTTCTTCATAAGACACAATTTTTGTTATAGTTATAGTATTCAATTCAAGAGTAAGCAGCTATTACTGTTGCATTAATATAATTAATCAACATGGCAATTTCATTCATCCCTGAGGGTTATCTATTTCAGAGTGCATAAACTCTTAATGTTTTGTCTTGATAGAGCAGCGGTGATTTATGTCTTCTGCACACACAGTGTGGCTGTATTTTTCATGTTGGCACATATGATATGAAAACAGATTAAGATGTCTTAGCAAATGATGATCTGGTCTTGGTGTTGAAGATAAAATGCAAGTCCTGATTTTAACAATTTAGGGCTGTCACTTAAAAAAATGTTATCAATTTTGAGTAAAGGAGAACTAACATGTAATTCCTTTTAATTGATTCAAATACAACCCACAAAGCCTAATGCTAAAGTATAGTGAAGAGTTGGTGTGTTTAGGGTTAGGTGATCATTTCTGTTTTCATATCGTCCAGTCATAGTCGCTCAAGGTTGCTGATGGACGATCCGATCTGTGTGGAGTGGCGGGTTTAGGAGGGGGGTGGGGGAAGTTACATCACAGCAAACCAGTGAAAAACGCCTGCATGGACAACTTAAGGTCAAGAAATGTAACAGCCACCTCACCAATGGTTAAAACTTTAAACCAGCCCAAAAATTGCCATTACCAACATAAACCACCATGTTCTGAACAGTACAAACACTAACAAAAAGTTAAGTTTGTGTTTTGCAACGTAAAACAGCAAGCTCAAACTACTCTTTCCAGTGTGACATCTGGGCCATCTCTGATTCTGTCCAGAGAGTAGCGCACTGTGCTCTGCCTAGGTTGCAAAATGTAAATCAATAAATTTATTCAGTGCCGTTTATTGGGTATCAATCTTGAGTTTATGCGTGTATTGTTGAAAAAATAGACTTGAAGTAGGACGGTATGACAATATATATCGTGATACTGTAAACATTTTTCACCAGGTAGAGATTAAGTAATAAAGTTTTCTGCTGCTGGAGCGATCCCATAAGCCATACTTACACACTGTCATTCACAGTGTATGCAGTGCTACCCTGCTACACAGCGAGCAAGTGGGCATGTTGATGATGGTGATGATAATGCATGGAGTGTAGCTGCTTCGTTCTCTTTTCTGCATGCCTGTATATTGTTTTCCACTCTTTCGATGAAATTGCGAATACGCCCAAATACATGATGTATTGATATCAACGCAAAAATAGGCATCATTATGAATGAGTCCTCCTCCTGCATGCACTACCCAGCTGTCACCTCTCACCTAAACCAAACCTTAAAGCTTCCATTTTGAAAGTTAGTTTTACTGTTTTGAGTCTTTTATTTTTATTAAAGTGTTGTCTCATGTGAGGTTTGCCCATGAACCACAGCTGAGAGCCCTTGTAGACAGCTGCATAGATTAAAATGAGGGCTGCTTTTTGTTGATGAGGCTGATGCATTCCTGCGCAAGAGATCCACTGAGAAGATCAGTGAAGACCTCAGAGCCACTTTGAATGCATTTCTGTATCAAACTGGAGAACAGAGCAACAAGTTCATGCTGGTGTTGGCCAGTAACCAACCAGAGCAGTTTGACTGGGCCATTAATGACCGTATAGATGAAATTCATCAACATCCTGTATTTGGGGATATTATGGGTTTTACCTAGATGCCAATGCCAATGGTGAGCCTAAGGACATTACACAGCCTACCTGCAGCAAAGTAAAAGTCTGTGTCTCTGCTTGGTGTGATAATATCACAGCATCATGTTGTGTTTAACATAATCATCTTTAATATCACAATCCAAATCATATCCAGAACGTTAGCTACTCTCAGAGCACAGAGCACAGTTTTAGTGAGCAGGCATATGGTGAGGGGAGGTGCGGGGTATCAGATCCATGGAAATGAAAACTGTTTACTGTTTAGCTGTTTTTTGTTGAAGGATTTAAAATTCACTCATGCTGATTAATGGGGCATAGAGGGTGGATATGCCACTCCAATAAAAACATCTGTAATTTTACAGTAGGGTGCAGATTCTAGAGATTATTTTTTTATAAAATCTCAGTTCTGATAGGAAGTTCGTTCAGATTGCCTTAATGATGACGTAGGAGACGATGATGATAACGTTGGTCATCCCTTCAATCTTCGATATATGATCCGATTTCCAATTGGCACAAGCCTAGTGCCCGTCCATTCACTGTGCCTCCACTGCCCTGAGAAACATGCTAACAGATGACTATAGATTTGTTGTCACTGCAGTGTTACTTTTTAAAATAATTTTCAACGCTTGAAGCGCCAGTTACGAATATAAAGTGACAGCCCTATAATGTCTGAATGGTCAAATCTAAGTGACCTGCACTCTATTGTCAGGACCAGTGGTGGCTATAAGACTGAGAAGTTTGTTTTCACCATACACTTTTTCTCAGTGTCACCAGTCTGACAGACTCAAACATGTTTAGTAATTTTTCATTTCCACATCTTGGCTTAAACAGTTTGTGGATGCTGTTAATAATTGAACAGCACATTAACAACATGAGTTAACCTCTCTTGGCTGACATCAGTACACAGCTACTGACAAGGCTACAGTCATCTAGGCTTTGCTATGTTAAGCCTTAAACTCTTGAAATTCATGACCAGAGATGCATTGTTTTTGACAGCTTTTCAGCAGAAGATGGTTGTCTCTTTTCTTTTTGTGTGTTGTGTGTCTGGGCCATTGTCTATGTTGTATGTGTCTTCATACAATATGAAGACACATACCTTTGACAATAACAGTCTTATGAACAGTCCTCTTGAAATCTTACATGTGATTTGGCAGCAAAACAAAGTTTGCTGTATTTTGGTTTGTGCACTTTTAGGACCAAACATGACCTGTGACAGATTGTTGTGAAATGTGTCAGACTAAATGTATGGTATGCCCAAGGTAATAAGAGTTGAGCTAGCAGGACAACATGAAGGAGACATTGTTAAATAGTATGTGGGCTTATCAGTAAATTCAATTTGGAAATACTGCCAAAACAGGTGACGATCATCACAGATTGAGATATTAATTTTCTGATGAATTGGCAGCCTCTAACAGAACCTTTTTTTGCAACAATGTCAAGTTAAATATTATATAACTATATTTCCAGCAATGATTAGTGACTGTTCAGAGACCATGAGTTTGCCTCATAATGGCTGTTGTTGATCATGTGAATTTGCAGGGTAAAATGGGATTCATTTTTCAAACTTGAGATTCATACTTGTTGCTTCGCTGAGTAGTTTGTACATTTGTCAAATGCCACAGTTCCCCACTAAGATCTACTTAGTGTATTTTATAACATACGCAGTCTGCACTTTTTATCTTTGGCTTGGTAACTTCAATAGGCACATGTGACTCGCATTCATCAAGTGTCATAGTATAACAGCTAATCTAGGATCAGTTTTGTCTTTTTATATGATTTATATAGATGATTTAAAGGGACAGTAATTCCATGATAAGTTTGATACTTTTTAAATGCAGCACAATATGTCCACCAAACCCTGTACACTTACCTTTGTTTAATATCACCAAGTTACTTGAAAGAAAAGATTATTACCATAAATTTTCAAATAGTGGTCAGTGCCTTTATTGAGCTTAACTAAAGAGAGAATCTAGTTTCTAGTTTTCTATTGTTAGAATGTTTGATCAGATTTAAGGACTAAGTCTCCTTTGTCCTGACACACAGTTCATTTGGTAACAGCTATTATTACCGAGCTCTATATGTAAATAGTCTGTAACAAATATGAACACAGAGATGAAATTACCCTAAATTTAAGTTCTATGCATATTAGAAGCTCCCAGCCATACTTCACATTGAAATAGCCATTCTGTTTCCAGATATACTTGATTTGATAACTTATTTTTAAAAGGCCATGAGCACCAGAAACAGTAGTACAGCATCAGCTGTCAAGCAGTAATGAGTGATTGACTCAGTTGTGAGAGCTATTATTGATGCGGTCATCAGTAATTGAATAAGTTGCATGGCATTATTTGTTTTCTGTGTGATAATGTATTAAGTAGAGCTCAGATTGATGTTCCTTTGCATCCAAAAGTAGTGTATCCTGCTTGTGGAAGAAACCACAACAAGGTTAAAGACTTCATGAAGTAAATGAGATTGTCTCACTGCAAAGACAGCTCACGGTTTTAAAAGTAATTTTTTTTTTTTTATCTGCCGAAACTCTTTCACCAGGACTATTTTTTTGTACCATAAGATAAGGCTCAGGCTCCTGGTATTGTGCATGCTGGCTCACTGTCACATTGTAATAGCTTATTCAGATATTTAAAGAGAACAAATCCATTATTAATGTTATTAGTAACATCTGTGCTTTTCCTACTATGGAAAGACAAAATGTTTGCTGTGACAAAAGCTTGCTGTTTATATCCTTGTTTAAGGAATTGGTCAGTGAAATAATACAGGCAGCAGAGAAGGAGCGATGCTGCCTTGCTGCAGTGAATGAAGGACAATGATGGAGGTTAATGAAAGTAAAGTTTTTGATTAGTGGCTGTAACATTTACAACATCATGGACTGTAGTTGATGGTGTGCTAGCCAGGCTAGCTCCCCCAATTAATGCCTATAACCCTACCCACACTGTTTCTTGTCCTGCCTGTTTTTCACCACACCAAAACATGATGTGAAATCCAGTTTGATCATGCCTTTTGGGTTAGAAATATAACATCTTTATTATTCTTACTAGTGTGTGAAGTCTGGGGATATCACATGGTTCTCTGCATATTTTCTACTCACCTTCATCTTGAGCATATATCTAATCAGCCAGAATATCTGAAAACACATTTTTGGGTGTGATGGGTCTTTAAAAAGAAGAGGACCCTGTTTGGAAGAATATATTGTCTATGGACATGGATATAGTGGTCTTGAAAATGCATGTGTTTTCTGTTGTGGTCCAATATTTTTTTACACAGTATAGCAGGATTCCTTGGCTTAGTCCAAATTAGTTGTTATAAGAAATGTGTGGCTGTTAAACCCTTACAAACCAATTGTATGTGACTGCAATTTCCATCAAACCTGTGCCCAAGATCAACCTGAGAGTTATTATTATCCACTATCTATTAGCCAGAGTGACCTGTGTTTCTGTGCAGTGCCATTAAGGTCTTTTTACACTAGTAATGGATCAAACATGTTTACAGGGCTTAATCTTAGAAAGAAAGGCCTCATATTTACCATACTCCAGAAATATTCTGTAGCAGAAAAGTTCAAAAACTGTCTGAACTTCACAACATTCATGTACTTTTTTCGTCTCCTACTGCGCTCCTGCTTTTGATATCATCTTGCTCTCTTTTTCCTGTTAAAGGTACAACAGAGGTTTCCCCGCAGCAGAGACTGATAAAATATGAATACACTAGAAAAATTGTCAGTGATTATCTTGACTCTTTCAGTTCTGGACCACCTGCCCTGTTTGTCATACAACTCCTTGTGCTCAAAAGATTTTTAATTATTACACATCGTTCAAACATCATGTAAACAACAGCCAAATAATGTAGATTTGATCTTTTTTATTGTCACAAACTATATAGAAATCAGTGTTGCTCAGAATAGGTTTTTTTAAATCCCTGTTTGTCCCATAGTAAGTATGGATTTCTTACTTCTGCTGTGAGAAAGTGACATATACCCCTGGTTTTGGCAGGCACGGTCGGTGTCACATGACCGCAGTAGTAGGAGGAGGAGTCACGCAGTTATTGTCACAGCCCTAACTGACAACAAGATACATTACTGTCAAACTGAAAATGACTTTGTGTTTTTTCATGTTAAGATTAAGAAAGGAAATCTGAAAACTTCTACAACACATGTACTTTTAAATAAATGTGAAACTGTGATTACTATTGGCCTATAGACTCTTCAGAGAATGCTGACTGGTTGCTCAGTCTGCTGAAAATGATACCGATTCATAAAGCAGGTCCTTCTGTATGTTTGTAGCTTTATTTCATCATAGTACACATGACAGTTTAGCAGCAGGACTCCCTTTGCATCAATCAACAACAGTCCTGGTCTACTTTTCTTTTTTTTTTAAGCATTCAAATGGATTTAAATTGTATTATGCATTTGACTTCCTGTTATATCTTGGCGGGGGTCATCAGTGTAGCTTTGGAACATGTAATCTTTTTCACTCATCTCAGTACCTAGATAGATGTGATGTTTATTTGGTTGCAAAGTAGTAATTATTGTGTAACATCTACCGACTAGCTGTGCAGAAAGGTGTTTGCCAGTTTGTTTGATTATTCCGTTTATTTCTCAGGGACAGCAAATATTAATACACATTGCTGGTAATATTAGTGGTCGAGCGTTTCAATGGCCGATGACGGTATAGTGAGAGCAGGCAGCCGATGGCCAATATATGCTATAAGTGACACTAATTCCTTCACAGTTGAGCCCAGTCTTGAGGTTAGGGAGAATCTGACTTGTGTGGTTGAGGCGGGATCCCACCTGTACATGCAGTGATATCATTTGGCCTGCTGCTATCTGTGCTGCTGTCATTTGTCTTCCCTTCCATGTGCTTTTTTCCCTTTCCAATTGGTCATAACAGTCTCCTAAATGAACCGTAAGTTTGTATGAGGTTGCCTGTGGGTCTGGGTTTCTCAGGGTGAAAAAGTGCTACTATGCTATATCAGTTTCGGCAACTAGTGTATGGGCAAGTGTTTTGTTTTCTTTCTTGTGCGAGGTAGGCATGCCTATTCTCAGTATGGAAGCTGTATGTTAACAGTCTGGAAATCTCATGATTGGATTTAATTTCAGAAATAATTCTCCATGTATCTATATGTTTCCATTCCTTTTCTTACTGCATGACCACATTTACAATAGAATTGTTATTGTCTCATCAAAATTTGTAATATATGCTGATATTGTGGGATGAAATTTCTCCTGTTCAGCAAGAGAAATTAGACTTTTCCTGATAATTCTTACAATAATTTTAATATTAAGTAAATATAGTCAGTGCCGTTAAAAGATGCTAAAAAAGTTGTTTTCTCATCAGCAACCACAGCTTTTCTTATTCTATCAACACATTGTGACTCTGTGCATTTACATGTATAGGAGTAACTGGATTAGTTAGGAAATTATGTAAACTAAGTCCATTTATATTTCCTTTAATACGTAGTACTTTTATTAGATTTCATTTTTGTTTTATTATAACAAAAATGCCCTCTTTTTGAAGTCTGTTTTTATTTCACAATGACACATTTTATTACACCAATTTGCAAGGCTTCAATTTGTACTCTTGTGACCAAAGTCATTTGGACCAGTTGGCATTCTATAAGAAACTATGGGTAGTAGTATTTGGATGTTGAAGGCATTACCTGCCCTAGTCTGCCTCTGATTGGTTTACCCTGATATTCTTACCATATCCAATCTCACTACTCATGCCTAAACCTAACTAACCCAATTAACAAAGGCAACGAGTACTAGCCAATTAGAGGCAGAGTAGGGCAGGTCATGACTTCACTCTTCTGGGAAAAAATACTTGCTTATGGCTGTGATGTAGATGTGATTACAGCACAGCTGTTTATTTGAAATCAACAATGGCTGCTCCTAAAGAGGTTAGTGTACATGCTGCAAAAGCATCAGTTACATTAGACTATTTTTTTCAGAAGAGCAAAGAATAGCACTGAAAGCTTTTCTCGATTGAGAAACCTTTTCCACTCCTCTCCCAACTGGCTTCAGCAGTTTTGCTCGTTTAACCACGACGTGGTTTGTTGATCTGATGGTTCAGCCAGCCTCCTGCAAAGCATTTTTTTGAAAGTTCTTGTCCTTTTCCAAACAGTTTCCATAGATGACTTCCCAGAATTTTTTTTTTTTTTTTTTTTTTTAAACAAATCATCTGGCGCATCAGGTTAAGTGTGACCTCACCTCACGTACGTCTCATTCTCATGAACGCAATGTCTTAGTAACTCCTGGAGGGAATTTCATTACAGTTGGCACTAATGTCTACCTGGGCTCCAGGCTGAACTGTTAAAAGTTGTTGTTCAAAGGTCACTGTGACTTCACAAAACATATTTTATGTCACTTTCACTTTTATAAACGTGCAGCTTTAAGTCATTTTATTTTACTTGCAAGTAAACTATGATTAATTCACAATATGTAACTGTTACACTTAAACTCTACAACCCTGCTGATGCACTGGATATACTGTAAAGTTTTTTGAACATAATGTGTGACTAATGTCAGTTGTAATTGTGTCTGTTTTATTTGATTAAGTTTAATTAACTTCTTTTATTTCCAAAATTATACTTCAAATTTCATTATGGCAGAATAGATTTAGAAAATAATTACATAGGATAAATTAATCTTAAATATGATAGAGCTATTACTGTTATCTATGCAAGATAAAGCATTTGTGCATAAAAAGCCACAATTTAATTGATCACACAAACCAATTGATTCCTAGCATAGCATCTGCAAGATTTATATGGTAGTCCACCACAAGCTCATTGATTCTGCTGATAATGACCTTCAGGTTGTTGTTGTTGCACCATCTGATGAATCTGATTGATGTCTAAGTGAAGACAGCATGTTTATAACTGGAAATCACTCACTGGAATCATACATGTCAATATAATATAACTTCCATTTTGCCAAAGAATACACTTCATACCATTTATTAAATTTCTTTAAAGTCTTCACTATACATATTATATGAGTCTGGACGGACATGGATGTAAATTGCTACTTGGCTGGTTAGCGGAGGCAAACCACTGCGAAACGGTAGTTCTAGTTTCATGCTTGGTCTTTTTTTGGTAGTGGAGTCGTTGGCAGTCATGGCCTTCTTACCTTTAAGCCAATTTCATGCTAAACATGGCTGCACCTTCTACCTACCTAGCCAGATTATTATGTTTTCTGAGGTGTGATCTTTTCACTTAAAATTATTGCTACCTACCATCACCATTATTGGCAGTTGGCACGATGGTTCTGAACCGTTGTTAGCAGCAGCAGGTAGCTGGTTAATTAAGGGTCACCTTTCATTCTAAAGATGTTTCTCTCTGAAAGGGGCACTACTCTGAAGCGGTAGATTGGGTTGGCTTCTCAAATCACTTTTGGGCCCAAAATAATGAGTGTGTGATTTGCACATTTTAACAAATGTGTCACATAAATAAACGTCACAAGATATGAAGTTTTGCCTGTAAATAGTGATTAGTCTTACTATCGCATCATAATTGGCTTGATCTTGTACTTGTCTTGTACTACGCATCTGTCCTCTTTTGAATAACTTCTCAGTCTCGTACCTCTTCAGTGACTAGCTTTAGTAAAGGTACTGCTTACTGCATGGCATTTTTTGTAAATATAATGTATAAAGTAAAAAATACCATCTACAACTAAGTCAGACAGATGTTGCAAGTGTCTATGATTTTTACAAATACCAGAGTTTATGTTCAGTTCTGTGAATGGTGTTTTTGGTGTCATTGCCACAATCTGGTGTTTGCAAGTTTTCAGACTATTTTTGCAGTTATTCTCTTCCATCAGTGTTTTTATTCTTGAAAATTTGTCATGGTCTTGTTTGAGCTGAAATGTTTTCATTGAGTATGCACAGTAGCTGAAAGCTTATTATTTCATTTTTAATTGCTTCAACTACTGAAATCTGGACTAGGGTTTAAATTGTTTATATGGCCTTTATTCACCAAGGGGATTGATCTGAGAGTTTCCACTAAGCCTTTTTTCTAAAGCTTTTTGAAAGAAAATGCCACAAAAAGGCGTTTATTTAACTTCACTCATGTAATATCAATGCACAGTTAATAGAAATGATAACAATTTGACTGTTGGATTGCCTTTGTAACAAAATCATACAGCACGATTTGATTAAGTGCACATTGCCTTTAGTAGTAACACCTCAGTGCCTTATATGTGACCATAGGCTTACGTAATAAATTGTGAGCATGCCTGCAGCTGCTTGACAGACTTTTCATCTGTGGCCTTTGAATTATTTAATGTCCCTGTATTTGGTCTCTTATAAAGAAAGGAAGATGAAACTATGGCCTCCCAGTCTCCTGTACTTTGACTCCATCTACTGGCTGATTGTAGAACTTGAGCTTGTAATTAGAAAATGTGGTAGGTGTGGCTAAAGTTGCATCCTTCGATTTGCCTAAATTCAAATGTGTAGTGTGTCAGCCCTCTTGGTCAAAGACCTTCCCGATACCAGATATGGATTTCCACAAAAACAAAACAAAACATTGAATGAGAAGGTGTGTCCAAACTTTGGACTGGCACTGTGTATGCACAGTATATATGGACACCAACGTATCAGTGAAGTAAATCTAATAATAGAGTCTATATATTGGTCCAGGAAGGGACCACAAGAGATATTTGTGGTCATTACTTTTGTAGTTCTTTTACAGACTTTGGCTTTCCAGCAAAACTGTGTTAAGTCTTCTCTTTTAACTCTGTTAGTATGAAACATGGGACAACATTGCAGTTTCAGTCTAGTAGTCACTCCTGAATTGACCTCTCCAAAATCATATGAACTACATAAATGTGCATAATCTTTGCTTGATTTACTTTGATGTAAATTTCTTCTTAAAACTTAAATGTAAACATGCGCAACAGTAAGCAAAGGTCCCCAACCCCCAGGCCTCAAGGAAACATTTGATTTAAAAAGTGGTAATCTTAATTGCCTAGTTTTGTGGTTATTAACTTGAACTTGGTGTGGTTCCTTCTCAGTCTTTGTCAAGTCCCACAACAACAATACATTACATTTTAAGTACATAACCGATAAGCACGGTAACGAGTCTGTCTGCAGTTACTAATTTGGTTGGTCAATGATGTAAGGTTGAGACAGGTGTAATCTAGAGCTACTGCTTTGAACAGGTACTGCCAGTATCTGGAGAGTTCCAAAACAACCATCTGTCAGTTAATAGCTGTCTGCTCCCTCCAGGGTACCTTTTATGTTGTAATGGCCTTATTTGAACAAAGAGTACGTGGACTGGACCTTGGAAGGCTGTAGACTGAACAATATAGTGAAATATGTATCGATTGTGTTGTGGCTTGTACATTTTACCTTTTTTTTTTCATTAAACTGAGATACATTTACCTCTCCACTTATTTTAATGTACACAACTTACATGTTATGTACTGTCTGCCCTTCTGTTGTAGTATGAATTAAGATGTTCTGCCAAGGCTGCCACTACCAGTTTCAAACATGTCAGTGTTCTGTTTAGATTCTAACTTCAGAATATATCCATCTATACCACACCTACTTCACTACTTTATTTAAGAAAGTTATCAGTTTTTCTTACTTTGACTGTGATTTTTTGCATCCTTCTGTTAACACCCTCCAAAAACAATTTATCTTCATCATCACTGATTTGTCCTCTGCTAGCCTGTCTAAACAAGGATAAAACAGCTTGGAACATGAAATGATATTACAGCAAATTTTACATTCCATAATATTCTTAAACACCTAGGAGACAAAACTGTATTTGTCATCACTAATTCCTCTGTCTTAAATGTCAGTAATGGGTTGTGGGGGTGCTAAGAGGGGTGGATAGTGCACAGCTGGGGTAGCTGGATAAATATTCGAATGAAGAATCAACATTCAGCTCAGCCATGCATTTTTCCTGTTCCTTTCTCAGGTTTCGATGGTTTTTTGGTTTAGTTTCAGCTCCACTGTTGTATTTTCAAACTTTCAAATACTGCTGTTCAAGTCACTCAGATGTTTCCTGTCCTTTTATCTCTTTCAGTTCTACAAGCATGTTGTCCAGAGTGTGGAGAAGTTCATACAGAAGGTGCGTTTTATTTTAAATCAGGGTTGGCAGCAAAGTGCAGTAAAAGTTTGGGAGTTAAACCACACTGAATGTATAAAATTTGGACTTTTCATCAAGCATGTTGACCAGTCAAATTCAGGCATAAGTTTGACTTACCTAAACAAATTACAAATGACATGAAAGATCCTAAAGTTGATATTTTCAGCCTAAAAGCAGTGCTCATTCTTAAGCAAATTACTTTTTTTTTAAACCATGTCAGTGTGTTCTCTTCACAATTTTGCAAATTGCTTGCGACCTACTTGAAGTGTTATTATGGGATGGTAAATTGGTGCATTCATCAGTTAAGTAATGCATAAAAGTTTCAAGTCAGTGACTTCATAGATTGTGTCACTCTTATTAAACTATCTCAACACCAGCTGTCTTTTTCTCTATCAACAGTGCAAGCCAGAATACAAAGTTCCAGGGCTGTACGTGATCGACTCAATTGTCAGACAGTCACGACACCAGTTTGGGACGGAGAAGGATGTTTTTGCCCCGCGCTTCAGCAAGAATATCATTGCAACGTTCCAGCACCTCTACCGCTGCCCGTCAGATGATAAGGTCAGACAGTCTTTAATAGGTTTTGTGTTCCTCTCTTTTAATGTTTGTGGCTTGCCATCGTTTCATGAGAGTTTATGTGCCTTGATAAATACCTCACCTTGACAGGAATAGGGCAGTGGGGTCTATTTGCGTTGTTGCGATGGAGTCATTTAGTGAATTTTCAGTTCAAATTGTCAGTTTTTGTCCTGCAGTTTTCTCACATCGTCACTTTTATTGGCAGCACCTGTCCAGAATTTTTTTTTTTTTACTGTTATGTCACAGTTGCTTTTGTCGTGTTTATTGGTGTTTTCAGAGTAAGATAGTGCGAGTCCTGAACCTTTGGCAAAAGAATGCAGTCTTCAAAAGTGACATCATCCAGCCTCTGTTGGACATGGCAGCAGGGATTCCCCCTCCCACCGTCACACCAGTCATACCCAGCAGTGCTGCCCCAGTCAATAACACAACACCAGGTCAGTCAGAGTATGCGTAAGGAGAGTGAAACACACATACCATACACTCTGATAATGTGGTCAGATAACTTGTTGAACACCACTTTGGAATGCGCTTTGTTCATGGTTCATATTACAACATCTCTGTCGCTGTATGTCCAGGCACCCCAGCTACCCCAGCTACTCCCGCTAACATAGTCCAGGGTCTGCCTGATTGGGCTTCCCAGATTACCAACACAGACACTGTGGCTGCTGTGGCACAGATCCTACAGAGTCCCCAGGGACAACAGGTTAGTGAACATGTCCTCCCAGCATCAGTCACAACTCAGTCAATAAACTATTCAACAGAAAATGTTCGTTATGGGTCAATACTAATCCTTAAGAAGCTATGTCCAGTAAAACAATACTAATACTACAACTACTACTATTTATGTCACTGTTGGTATCAAATACTCTGTATTATCACCTGTTGTAGCTGCAGCAGCTGGTACAGAGTCTACAGATGCAGCAGCAGAAGCCACAGCCATCCCTGCTGCAGGCCTTGGATGCTGGCCTGGTTGTTCAGTTGCAAGCTCTGACAGCTCAACTCACAGCTGCTGCTACTGCCAACAGCCTCAATCCCCTGGAGCAGAGGGTCCCCTCTTTTAATAAGGTAATGCTTCTGTCAGCAACCAAAAGTGTCTTATTCTTTGCCTCATGTGATGCCTCCTAATGGGATTGTGTTTTTGTTTACTCCAGAAACTTCTTGGTCCTTTTGATTTTGGGAATGATTCTGAACGTAGTGAAGAATCCAAAAAGGACACATCATCATCTCAGCTGTGAGTGTCATGTGTTTTATGATCAGGCTTTTATTTCTCCTACACTAAAGCTAACTTAATGGTGATGCATAGTCCTTTCACTGTGCCAACTACCTCCACTATATAAGTGATTTGCTGACCACTTTCAGGCCCATGGTATCGGAGCCCATCAACAGCTCCCTCTTCCATCAGCTGGCTGAGCAGCTACAGCAACAGAACCTGGAGCAGTTTCAGAAGCAGCTTTTAGAGCACCAGCAGCACCAACAGAAGGTAGATACAAACTCTATACACACGGATCACTGTTTCCTAAGGAATGTTTTTTCAATACTGACTACGCACTCGAATCTGCACTAGCTTAACAGATAAATATTTTTCCCACCTATGTTGCTCTGTGTTAACCACACCAAATACGTTTCCTTAAGATGCTTTACAAATGAAATATTGTTTGGGTGTGCAAAGATTAGACGAAACAAATATCAGATCATTAACAGCCAGATAGGCTCAAGTACCCAGAGGGTCTGCACACAAACATCCCAGTAGCCAGTGACCTTTAAGAAATAACTCCTCATCCACCGGCCACCACACTATGTAGGGCCCTGTGAAAGCTGTTTACATTTTTTACAGATTCAGTAAAAAACAATTTCCCAATGTATGTGTTTTCTGTTGAAATTGTTCTGTATTCTGTGTTTTACAATTTAAGCATATTTTGTCATCAGAAATATGATCTAATCATGTGGTAAAATTTCAATCATTCAATAAGAAAATGTTCGAAATGTAAAGACTATCAATAAATTTGATGTAACACAAAATTATTTTTTATGAAATGGATCTTCTGCAGGAAGCTTCATATGCAGCTTAAACACGCTGGATAAGTGGGTTTGAGTGAGGCTACTCTCACATTCAGGCGATTCTCTTCTTTGTTTACAATGCTTGACCAGAATACAGCCACAAAGTCTGTGTGAAATGGTCAAAAACTACAAACATGTAAACTACATGTACATTTTGGCAATCTCCACAATGTTTATTTTCACAGTTGCCATTTTTGTTCTCAAATTCAGCGCGTCAGTCTGTCTTTTATGTGTCATGGAGATCATAGGGCCCCATCTATGTGCCTCACTCACCTTAAGACCTGCAAGCGCCTCAAAAAATGTCTCAGTTAAAGAAAATCAAATTGTTTTGTTTTCATCTTGGCCATGGGTAAATATGCCTAGACTTGCCTGCGTAGATGCCTCAGTAATAAAAGACATCTCAAAGATACATGGCTGTTTTTGTTCTTTCAGGCAATGAGCATAGAAGGGCAGGACACGATCTTTGGCCAAGAGAATTCAGTTGCGACTGCTCAGAGCAGCAGCCAGGCACAACTACCTGAACCAGAGAACAAGTTGGATGACTCCATAGACAACCAACAGCAGGTATGCCTGGCCAGTGGGCCACTACCAAAACTAAGTAAATCATAGTCATTTATTCCTTGGTTGTTTATTTATCTGTAGGCCTAGACCTGATGGCGATTGCTGCCATTTGCTACATTATCTTATATTACTGTATAGAAAGGTGTTGAAATGCATGTCTTGTTTTTTAGGACATGGATCTGGACGAGGGACCCGATGGTATGGAGGAGGAGATCTTTGAGACAGAGGAGAAGAAGATTGTAAGCACACGCTCCAGGACTCGCTCAAGGTCACGCTCGAGGTCAGTGACACTTATTTCTGAAATCTCATTTTGTGGCAGAATTTTGTAAATGTGCCTGGAATAATGCTAAATTGACTGTTGTACAAATTGAAGAAGCTTTGATCTTTTGACCTCATTAGAAAAGTGCTGACTGTTGCCTTGATAATGCAGTGTTTGTCACAAGATAACTGTACGGAACTGGTTCTGACTGGAATATGTTTATCTATAAAGGATAATAACCAAAACATTTTGATAATTGCACTCCCTCTAAGCTTGTGTCTGTCTATCTTATTATGTGTAGAACTGCTTTTACTTTCATATTTCTGAAGACTTGCATAATCTCCTGTGTTTCCTCCATGGGTAGTCAATTAGAGCAGGGGTATTTTGAGGTTGCTATAGTCCTTTAATATCGAACACTGGCTAGTAGATCACAGTAGTGCATTTGTTAAGTGGACAAAAAATTTCAATGCAATTATGAGCTGAACGGTTTTGTGACTCAAAAGGAGCAGGCCTGTTTACAGTAAACATTACAAAATGTCAGTCTGGAAAGAATTTCCAGAAGTTTTGATGTTTTTTCTCTGTAGGTCTCCCAAAAGGAGAAGGTCCAGGTCCCGCTCAGGCTCACGGAAACGTAAACACCGAAAGCGCTCACGCTCTCGTTCCAGAGATCGCAAGAGGAAGTCATCACGGTCTTATTCAAGTGAAAGGCGCGCCCGAGAGCGAGAGAAGGAACGACAGAAGAAAGGACTGCCTCCCATACGATCCAAAACTCTTAGCGGTAAGTGAAATTATTGTTTCAGAATATTTTCATAGTTGCTCTATGTTTGTGTTTGAGTAATAATTGTTTTCCCCTCTACCTGTACTTAGTGTGCAGCACAACTCTTTGGGTGGGCCAGGTGGACAAAAAGGCCACACAGCAAGACCTTACGAACTTATTTGAAGAGTTTGGCCAGATTGAGTCTATCAACGTAAGTGGACCTCTCCCCCCCCAACCCTCTGATTTAGTTACTGCATGTTAGCCAGTTCTTTGGCCTCCAGAATCTTAAAATGACCCTAAGCTGCTGTTAACTGTATGCCATATTTCTAGTACAATCTTTTTTTATGTCTTTGTCATTTCTCTATGCTACACATTTGCACTCTCTTCTTTTCTCCTTTACTCATTTCTGGTCAGTTACGTAGCTAAGTCTATTGTCATTCTCCACTGTATGGTTATGTCTTGTTGTTTAACCTTCACAAGTCCTATTTAATTAAAACTGTTTGTGTGTGTGTGCACGTGTGTGTGCGTGCAGATGATCCCTCCCAGAGGCTGTGCCTACATCTGTATGGTCCACAGACAGGATGCATACCGCGCCCGCCAGAAGCTCAGTACCGGGTCTTTTAAGATTGGTTCCAAAATCATCAAGGTGCACATTACCTTCATAAATTGATTGTGTTCTCTTTCTCCTTGTGGCTTCTTCTAATGTAATTTTCCATTGACCTCCAATGGTGAAACCTTAGAGATGGTCTAGCTTTCCAGGCACATGGATCCTTGTATGCTCCCAGAAATGACTTTGAAAAATACTGTTTCTTGAACTCTGTGTCTGTCTGATACAGATTGCATGGGCTCTGAACAAGGGCGTAAAGCAGGAGTACAAGCAGTTTTGGGATGTGGACCTGGGTGTCACCTACATACCTTGGGAGAAAGTGAAGCTGGATGACCTGGATGGTTTTGCTGAAGGAGGAATCATTGACCAGGAGACTGTTAACGATGGTGAAAAGAAATGCATCTACTTATTAACTTCTTTCTTTGGAACAAGTGATAGATCTCTTGACTCAGGAGCAATGCTTGTTTAAATAGATGTAGGATATAGAAGAAAGTTTGTTCACGCATGATGAAAGCATAGTGCAGATATCCAAACACAGGCACTACTTGGCATTTGATCATCTAAGTGGATTTGGGTTTTTTTCATTCCTTTATTTGTTTGTTTTGTGGTGGTAATGCCTAAAATCCTTTAAGAAATCCCTTCAGGAATCCTCAGCCCTCATGGAAAAAGGAAGACAATGACTGAGTTGGAAAATTGGAGCTCAACTCCCAAATCCAACAAAGAATTGGAGTTTATGATGTTGTTTCCATCTTTTTGTCTGCTTCTGTAGAGTGGGAAGCAGCCAAGAATGCTGAGCCAGCCAAGGAAGTTACAAGTCAGCCAGTAAGCGCTGAGACTACAGCCGCATCCAACACCCAGACTGAGACCTATAACCAGCAGGTCACCATGATGCCTGTACAGGTACCGAACGGGGTCTTGTCTCAATCTGTGGATAGAATATAAACAGGACTCACTGCTTGATTTTTGCCCATTTTCACCTAGAAATAATAAAAGTAGTAGAAAGTTTGAACAGAGTGTGACCTTTGCTTAGGACTTAGCTTGTACTCCTGTATTATTTAACTTAGCCATTAAGCTATTAACTCATCCATGTTTTGTATGTACTTTCTCATATCTCTCACCAGCTGCCAGTAGCCCAGGCTGTTCCTAGTGCAGTAGGTTTGGTGCCTCCTACCTTCCCTGTCACCATGGGCATACCCCCACCAGGCTATGGGCCGCCACCTCCCTTCATAAGGGCTGGCTTCAATGCATCTCAACCTCCACCAGGTAAATGACGCAAGCAGTTGTAAAGACATCAGACGTACAGAAATTCACAAACTCATACAAAGTCATTTTCTGTTGTGCAGGTTTTATGCAGGCAGCACAAACGGCAGGCATGGCCTCAGCAACCACTTGTAAGTGAGATGCTACCCTTATAAGTAATACATGCATATAGCTTTGAAAATGGATGTGTCCTTTCAGGGCGTTTAGTTGGAATTTATTAGCTTGCATTAATTTTGTTGTTTCTTCTGTACCCACCTGTAGCTCTTGTGCAGCCTTCAGTGGCAACCAGCCAAGAAGCTGTTAAGGAATCACCATTCAGCGCTTTAATTCCTCCAACTAGCACTATCCCTGGTAGCTTCATGGCCTCAGCCATCCATGGGGCCGGTATGTTCAACCCAGTGGGAGTCCAAGCTCAGCAAGCCACCAATGAGAAAACAGCTCAGTCTGCAGAGGGTATGGATGCTGCTGCAGAACTTACACTGCAAGGTAAAGCAATGCTAATGTGGTCTTACATGAAAGAGACCATTAGATTTTTTTTCTGGTGGATACTTTCATTATGTCTCGTTTATTATTTTCAGTTTTTATTTGTGGAAATAAAAGATATTGGTATGGGCAAGAAGAATTTTACCATTTATTGCTGTCATTGTGTTTTGTCCACAGGCATGCAGAATGCAGTCCGCAGTGGGATGGGTCTCCTTGGCATGCATCCCACAGCTTCCCTCACCCACCCACTGCATCAGTCTGGTCTGACTGGACAGAGGATGCCTGGCCTGCTGCCTCTGGATGTGCGACCTAACCTTCTCCAACCTGGGGCTGCTGCCCGCTTCCCACTCCTCATGCAGCAGGGCCCCACCCAGCAAGCTGCTGGCCTCCTCGACAGTACCCTACAGGCTCAAGCCCGTGCCAGGGCTCCCTTTTCTCAGCTGGACCCCTTCATCAGGGCCCCCAACCTTACCAATGAAAATGTATCCAAGACAGAAGATGAGTCTTCCTCTGGGGCTGATGAGGGCAAAGACCAGGACTACCGCTTCCCTCCGATGGAAAAGCAGAGCACGGGCCTGTTGAGGACCCCTCCACCAGAGCATCGGGAGACCCTTGGAGGAGGTGGTGGTGCAGGAGGTGGTGGAGGAGGAGGCAGGCCCCCCTTGCTCCAGACGCCAGGGACTCAGCCAGCTAGAACCAGCCTAGCTGGACGTCTGCAGGCTCTTGCAGGCTTCACTCCTGATAACCGCTGGAACCAGACCAGAGGGGACTTTGATGAACGAGATAGCATGCGAGGAGGCCTCCAGGCCTCAGTCGGTCCAAAAGGCTTCCAGGAGGAGCGCCCCACACCTGGGCAGAACTTCCCCAACCGCTTTGACAGCCGTCCTGGGACAGCAGGGGGTGCAGCTGGAGCTTCAGGAAGTGCAGGAGCTGTTGGGGGGCCACAAGCCTGGAACCGTAGTGGTGCTGCTGCAGCACCATTTGACAGTGAAATACATCAAGACCTTGATGAACGACGACGTCCGTGGGACAGGCAAAGAGACAGAGATGAAAGAGATTTTGACTTCAGGAGGGAGATGAATGGTAACCGCCACAGCCGCGAGAGAGAACGGGATCGTGAGAGGGATAGAGACAGGGAGCGAGGCAGAGACCGTACCAGAGAGCATGAACGCGAAAGAGACCGCGACAAGGAGAGAGACCGTGAGAGGGAACGTGAACGTGGGGGCTGGACTCCGCTTCTCCCTCTGCCTACACCTCTGCTTCCAACTCCACCTCTTAATCCCAACCTGACCCTGAACCAAGGCAAGCTGCTTGCACCACTCAAATTGAACCCCCAGATTCAGCAACGATTCCAGTCCCCACTGCTTCCTCAAGCTCAGGCCAAGCCCTCTCTTCTGGGTCTGAATCAGCCCCTGCCTCAGGGTCAGGTTAAGTCTCCACCTCCATCACAGAGCCAAGCAGCGGCGCCTGAGCCCCAATCAGACACTCCTGCTCCGTCTGAGACACCTCAGGCACAGTCACCACCCTCAGCCGAATCACCCGACCCATCATCTGACAGCAAAGGTCAGAGCCCACTGACTGAGGCTCCCACCGAGGCAGAGTCATCACCACAACCTGAGACCCCTCCACAAACAGAATCGCCATCCCAGCCCACGGCTCAGTCCCCCTCCAAAACCACTGCTTCTATAGACAGTGAGACCCCGAGCCAAGCCTCACCGCTGGTTGAGGCCTCATCCCAGGACTCACCTGTGGCCTTCACACAAGCTGCCAGCCCCCTTGAAGAGATGACTCATTCTCTAGAGGATCAGGAAAGCCCACAAAAGGATGAGGAGGAGTCACAAGAGCGAGCCTCCTCACCCCAACGCCAGTGGGTCAATGGACCTGGGATGGACAGTAACACTGTGGATGAACCCACACCTGAAGCCTCCCCTGAGCCCTCCCCCGAGCCCTCCCCTGAGCCCACTCAAGGACCCTCCTCCGATTCTGTGCTCCCTGAAAGTGAACCAGAGCAGAAGCAGCTTGCCTCTCCTAAGGACGTAGACAATGAACAGAGTGAGCCCATGGAGGAAGCTGCGAGTCAGCCAGTGGTAGACACTGTCACAGACACTGAGGGGACATAATCATCACTCAGTAGGTAAAAGATCATTTTGTAAAGTTGTCTCTTCTTCTCTGTACTCATGTCAGCAAACCACCACCATCACACGGGACATGGCGAATACTGACTCACAGTTATTGTCTGATAACCAATAACAAATGATTTTATCTCTCACAAATACCAGTGTACTTAAAGAGAAGGCTCGTTAGCTGATATATTAAATAGACAATTTTGTTTGTGTTTTATTTCCTTTTTTAAGTTGTAATGCCAACCCACCGGTTTTAATTAATCTAAGCTTGGCAAATTTTATTGAATTGCCTACCAAAATGTTTCAAAATGTATGGGGGAAAGTGAGCTTTGACCTTCCTATGGAAGAGAGTAATAGAAATCCTGGCTGTTCAACAATGGATTCAATATAATTACACACAATACTTGACAACGGCAGTTGCTGGCCCCATTTCTGTTTCCTCTTCTTTTAAAATGCTGCTGCAAAGTTTTCAATGAATGCTTTTGTGGTGTCCTATAATGCTTTCTGTTTCTAAGCAGAACAAATAGCCTGCATACAGTGAGACCAGTACAGCTGCTTATAATTGGGAAAAATGAACACTGTTAAAATGAAAACATGAAAATGTTGTATCCCCAAAATAAATGTCTGTAATTTGTTTCCAATTATACACTGAACACAAACAGAAAATTACATGCCGGGGGAAAAAAAAGAAAACAGGGATGTTCTGATGTTGGGTACATATTGTTTTAGTTTGAAATAAACATGATTTGTCTGTTTAAAACATGCTTTAGGACTGTTTTCTGACCCAGGACCAGTGGAAACTAAGACTGCTTTACAGACTCGTACACAATGTGTGCTGTCATCTCAGTCGATTTGATGTTCTCGTAACTCAAGTTGCTGCTATACCATCCATCCACAGTGCACTTTGTTGGATGCAACCGTTGGACTTGTAGTTTTTAGTTTCTGATGACATCAGCCTGTATGTTTCCCTAAGCTTTTGCTGGGTGACTGTTGAGGATGGGATTGTGCCTTTTTTTGAATGGATTTGTCGTTCATGATGCTACCCAACACTACTGTGTGATGTACACCAGACTGTGCGTGCAACTCGGTTTCAGACAGCTCTATGAACACAATGCTACCTGCACAGAATTGACTGGCCTACCGTTTGAATGGTAGCTGGGCAGTTTGTACAGCACTCACCTAGAGGAGAACAAGTCTATATACTCCATTGTTCTGTGCATGCAGGCCTGTAGCCATGTTTTAACCTTCCTGTCTCTCTTGTTCATTTCATACTTGTAGTGCTTTTCTGTTGAGACATACTATTAGAAACCCATAGTCTGCTGTTCTATCAGACCAAATGTCTACTACAGGAGTTGTGATGTTGAATAAAAGTTGAAGGTGCATCAGATCTTTACCCCTCTTATTGTCATGAGTCCTGACTCAGGCTCATCAGATGAACCCTTGCATACACATCAACACTGCCGCTTGAAACTGAGAACTTTTGATACTATTACAAGACACGTGTTAGTTGTTTAAACCAATGAAAATGTAAATGGATCCCTAGACATACATATGTAGTATACCAAGTTGTGTATTGAGTATCACATATCCATATTTTCTAAGAATAAAAACTACCTAGACTGCAGCAACTGACTTATTCTATACTTTTTAGAGGCCTTAACATACCTATATGTTGAGAAATTCCCATGAGACCAGAGATGCTGGACAAAAATCATTTCCATACTGTCAGAACACTGCAATATACTCTATCTCACACCTAGCAATAAAGGTGTAGATAGTTACCAAATGGCCTCTTACTGAAGCAGTCAAATGATTTGCTGAATTCAAGCAAAGGGCACATTTCTCACAAGGGACAGTTCTTATACTAAAAACACAAAACAGCCATCTGGCATTTACCTCAACAGAACAAAAGGGTAAGGAGGGAATATACGAACGAGTGAGATGTGGAGGAAGTAGGAGAAGATGCTGGCTGCTGTTCCCCCCAGCTGCTACAGCTGGAAGAAGTGCTTACCCAGCACAAGCCAGCACCAAGCTCCCTGCTATACTCATTTATGGCCCAGCTACTGTCAGAAAAACAAGCTAGAGCACTTATTTTACCTACAACATGGTATCTATTGATGCCAAGTCAGCGCTTTTAATTTTTGTAGAGAAAAAAAAACAATAGCAGAAGAGCAGCTCAATGTACTGCATAATGCCTTTACCTCCAATTACACCCGAGCGTACTCTGCTAATCCAAACATTAATGCACACAAACAAAAATATTTCATAGTTTGGCTCTGGATGTAGCATCTAGAGACCTGTTAGGGGATAAAGCTGAGCTGAAAATATCCGGCCGTGTGTCTCCTGGTGTGACTCAGTCTGTAAATTTCTAGCTCCCACCTGGCTCCCAAAGGCCTGGGCAGCGAGCCAGGTCCGGCCTCTTGCTGACCTCCCCGCAGAAAGATCTGACAGGCTGAGACTTTGAATCAACCACTATGTGCCCTGAAACACACGGACACGTACACAGCAGTTGGCTAGCTCTCTCTTTGACGGCAATAAAAATAAATCCTCTCTCCACAGAGGGACAGCATCCTTCACTTATGTATCTGTTGCGGAAAACAGGCTGTTTGCTAACACAGATTCTAATTAGGAATCATGCTAAAATGAAATATCGACATTTGGATCTGGCTTTTAGATTTGACTCGGGGATGCATGAGGGTCTGGTTTTGTGCATTTCCTTCTCTGCAAGCTTTGCATTGAAGCCTGCATACAATCCTGACTCACTCTGATTCTAATAGTAGTCCCGTGCCGAGGCATTAGCAAGTCATTGCCATGTTATATTCAATATAAACCCCTAGCCAAGCCCCATGGGAACAAACCAAAGTGGGCCTGACCTGACTTTTGGTTGAGGATTACCCCAGCATGGGCGAGTAATGATAGCACCTAAACCATGATGGCATACAATAATACGCTGCCAGTTCATGCTCAGGTGCTAGTGCTAATACTTGTTATGCTTTTTACTGTAGGTGAGAGACACGAGTTCCAGCTGTGAGGAAGTCAATTAGACAGGGTAATAAGGGTTAAGATTTAGCTTGTAAATGACTTTTAATAGGATGTGCTGAAATCATAAATCTCCTAGTTTGATATGGACTAATGGTGTCCAACTGTAAGGCGTAAT
Organism: Chelmon rostratus; assembly: GCF_017976325.1. Taxonomy (NCBI): domain Eukaryota; kingdom Metazoa; phylum Chordata; class Actinopteri; order Chaetodontiformes; family Chaetodontidae; genus Chelmon; species Chelmon rostratus. The sequence continues at coordinate 17,210,821 of NC_055672.1, read as the reverse complement.
TTACTCTATAAGGGGCATTTTTTAATTAGTTCAGGTTCTGTTGAACATGAGTGATTCATTTCCACAACAGATATTGCCCTCTTGTTGTCATTAAACTGAGCCCAGTCTGTGCATCTGCTGTGTCAGTACCATGTCTGACCATTTGAGGTCAGTGTGGTACTGCAGCTCTCATCATTATGGCAGACCGGGTTCTTGGAGGGTGCGACAGCTCAAAATCTGCAGTGCTCACCTCTCCTACCTTCTGTGGCCCGCTCTCACCGAGACAAAAGAACACCAGAGCCGTGGCGAAGTATACCTGCACACAAAAGTCCCTCCTTTGAGACAGTAACAGGCTCAGCGTAGGGATGAGGGCATAGAAAATCGCTGCCATGCAGAATCTCCATGGTGCCACTGTGCTGAAATTAATTCATCAGATACCTCTTTCTATACCTTTTTTAAATCGATACAGGAGCCGTGTGATAAATGGAATGATGTCCTTTTAGCGTGAGACTTGGCCCGTTTCTGCAGCTTCTCAGTTGCTGCATTCTTAATTGATTAAAGCTATTGATTAGGCCTCTCAAAGCCCCCAGAATAAAATCGGCCTCTCTCTGCTGCGGCCAGATACCCAGATATCATATTCGTAAACGGTGAACTATGTGCCAAGTGGAGAGAGGCAGCGTCTGTGTTGATGTGTCTGCTCACGTGCATAAATGAGCGCGAAAGATTGAGCTAATACAAAAAGAAAAAAAAACAGAGCCATCTATCTTCCGTCCACCTCATTATGCAGGAGAGGAATCCCCTAACGCAGCTAACACTCTGCAGCCGCTGTAATTACTCACCACTGCAGGAGTGTGCCTAAGTTTCCTCTGCCTTCAAGAGGCCACTGCCCGCCCGACTCTCCTGTTATCAGAGCCAGTAGACTCCCCGAGACTGGACCGAGGTGTCCAAAGTTCCCCTCACCCTGAAACTTAGCGTCCTCACGAGTTCGCCCCCGCTGCGTGCTGCACCCTGCTACAATTTAGCAGAGAGAGGCAGCAAGGTCACACAGTCGTGGGGGGGCTTCATTGGCTTGCTCAAGGGCACTGTAGCAAGGTGTGTGTTCTCACTCGCTGCTCTTTTGAGCTCTTGTGGGAATTTAAATTCAAGCATTTCTTACTTTTGAAAATAAAAGATGGAAAGACGACACAACAGTCACTCTGCGGAGAAAATATGAGCCTATGATGGCCTTCATCAGTGTAAGAGACACAGAACACTGTGAATGGAACAGTGATAGGTGACGTCAGTCAGATGTAGATGTATTGAATGAATTCTGCGTTCTTGTTCTGTACTTCTTCTTGGTAGAGAAGCCTGTATGCACTATTTCTTTTGCAGTTTTGTTTGGTAATGGCAATGTGAGCTCCCTTAAAGCAGACTGTCTCTCAGTCAGTCCACATCGCACGACAACTGTCAGATGAATTGCCATTGAACTTGGTACACGTATCCATGGTGCTCAGAGGATGAACCCTAAAGACTTTGACTTTCCTCTAGTGCAAGACTGCCTGAAGTGGCCTGCGGGCCAAAGCTGGCCTTCCATGTGGCTTGATTTGGCCCACCAGATGTTTCTTGCAAACAAAAGAATCAAAGTGATTCCAAAAATACAGCAAATGAATTGCTGACATCCTAACATCTTTTGCATCTGACCAATACAATAGATGTTCTGCTTTTAAGTTCCAGTTTTGACCCTCCAAGGGATATCGTTTGCCGTGTGCGTCCGTGTGGTCAACGTCTTTGGATTTCAGTGAACTGTCTTCAGCACTGTTGGCTGGATTATGCAGTTTGGTGCAGTCTTTTAGAAATCAATCACATTACCATCAGTCTCAGAAGTGCCTGAGCGTTTAGTACTACTTTGCTTTGATGAAAACACTGATGAACTGTACAGAAATAACAGAAAATATATCTTAAATATAACTCATGCCTAAATGTTCAGAAACAAGGCTGTGACTCTACAGCCATGCTAGTGGCTCTGTGAGGTTGGACAGTGGGGCTTTCAGCTGAATGCTAGCATGTGGATGTTTGCCATGTTCACCATCTTAGTTTAAAGTGTTAGCATGCTCACATTTTCTATTTAGCATTGAAGTCCAGCTGAGGCTGATGGAAATGTCATCAGTTTTATAAGGATTTAGTCACAAAACAAATGAAAATGTTGACCTGATGGCTGTGCTAAATGAAAAGTCAGAGGGTCACCAAAGTGATTATAATTCATCTTGGCGGGGACACGAATGTGTATCAAATTCTGTGCCGATCCATCTAATAAGAGTTGAGACACTTCATTTGAGACCAAACTCATCAGAATGTGTCCTTTGGGGACTGCAAACATCTGTACGGGTTTCACAGCAACCCACCCGAGGGCCGTCGTGACATTTCGGTCTGGACCAAAGTGGTGGACACTGACTGACCGACCATCCTGGCCGTCTTTAAAGAAATGCTGCTAGCATAGCAACACCTTTGCTCGCAAAATCTCACAAGCGACCTAGCATGTTGACATTATCCTCAAATGAATAAAATACTGCCATACACACCCCATACGACTTTTTATGAAAAGATCCATATCATTATTATTTCTCATTATACGGTCAGTTATTACGTTTACTTCACTGTGAGGGCTGAGCTCATTTTGAACCTCAGCTTTTTCTTCCACTCTGTTTTTCTCTACATCAGCCTCACAGAACCTCTAGCCTGGCTGTAGACTCGTGTTAGCGGATGTGTAGATGTGACTGGCAGAGAGCTCATCAAATCCAGACCTATTTCTAGATAATGCCGTTTAGTGCTGCTCCACTTGTGCTTTTTTTGAAGGTGGCAACTTGTCTCATTCTGTCCTCAACTTTCATGAGCGAATTTCATTTTATTCTCTTTTGGGGCCAAAAAAAAAGAGAAAAAATTGGATGGCAAGTGTTTTCTTTTTTACCCCACGCCAGGAGCAGGAGGAGAGAAAGCCTGTGTTTGCCAAATCAGTGTGTATTTGCATACTGAGGAGGTGTGTGTGTACTTTATCAGAGGTCTGCATGCCTGTCACTGAATACCTTTTCCTACACACATAACAAACTGTGTGTGTGTGTGTGTGTGTGTGTGTGTGCGTGTGTGTGTTGGCAGCGTGTCAGCGGTTCCACAATGCAACCAGAATTAAACCCATTAGTGCAAACATGGTTTACACAGGCAGAGACAGTACATTCACATTTCACGACTGATGTCTCCAACTCTTGCCTCTGTTAACAGTGTCAGCGCCTAATCTTTCTTGCTAGTGGCGCCGTTTCAAAACACACATATCAGTCAACATACATCATCTGTTTACACGTGACTATCTGCCCAAAAAATGTCTGTTTTCTCCAAGCGGCTGCTTCAGTCTCATTAGAAAGGCTCTGTTTGTTCCTCTGCTTCTGGTGTCTGTCGGCGCTTATTGGGGGGTCGCAAGAGGTCAAAGGTCGCCGCTGCTGGATGCAGGAGAGGGCGGTCAAGGAGACGGCAATGAGCAACAAACACCTGTCCTGCTTTTCAGAGAGGACCCGGTCATGATTCGCAGCAGGCGGAGTGTTGTGTGTCTGTGTGTAATCCGGGTGACAGGGGAGCTTATTAAATCAGCCAACAAAAACGAGGACTGTGCGTGTGTTTGGGGGAGGAGGGGGAGGCGTGCAGGGAGGGAGACGCGCTGAGATGCTGAGCAAGCGGCACGAGCGATTGACAGCGCAGCACATCGCGCCTGGAAACGGGGGGAAACGTGAAATGTATCAGCAAAGACAGGCAGCTACGGGCTGCAGCCTCCCGCCGTCGATCTGTCACCGCCACTGCTCTCATTAGACTGAGCGCGTGCACACACTGCAGTCGCACACAGTCGTTTAACCGCAGCATTTACATCCATTTTCTGATTATCCAGTCCCTCGTTCTTGCGCGCTCTGCAGGTACAGACTGAGGGCGCGTGGGAAAGCCTCAACACGCGCTCACGCAGCGTCAACATGTTGCAGACGTTTTGTGTCCACTTCGTTCTCATGCAGCCTGTGTCGCCTCCATTCACACGTCTGTCATCGTTTGGAGAGAAGTTCTTATAAAAGCTGCTTATTAAAGGCTGACTCAGCTTCTTCCTGCAGATGCGACACCTGGTTCATCAACCGGCAAAACAGGCCTCATTGTTTCCACAGAGTGCTATAGTGAGTGTGTGTGTCCACATGCGTGTCTCTATTTGTCCTCCCCACCCCCCCTCTTTTGCCCCCCCCTGTGCTGTTTGTTAGCTCGGTGCCGCAGCTCGCTGGTAATTAGCCCGGAAGCCCTCATCGTTGCCTGCCTGCTTGTTCACGACGGTTAGAAGCAGATTCCCTCCTGAGAGCCGGAGCAGACGATGTCAAATTAAAAAGATAGGAAACTCCTGACTCACCAGAATCATGCAGGAGGGGGGGGGGGGGGGGGGGGGGGGGGGGGGCGCGATATGATAGGAGGGGCTCGACAGATTTGTAAGGATCAAGGTACTGTGATCAAACCTGGTGGTGTCTTTTACTGATGTTTTTGAGCTGTGTTTACCACTTACATGCAAATGGAGTCATGTCAGATGTTTGAAACAGAGTGGGACGGATTTGGGCTCAGAGAATTGAAAAATGACTTAAAAAATTCAGCACTGTCGTCTATTTCCAGAAACAATGCCCCATTTACTTTGGGTAATCCACAGAACATACTGTGAACAGTTTTCAGAATTAAAGCTAAGATTCTGGCAATTTTTATGCAAATAAGCACAAAGTATTAGTCGGCATAACGCAAAAGCTTGTGGGACAGAGCTGAGACAAATCTCTAACTAAATCTAATGTTTCAGTCACACTAGCCGGGCTGTCTTCTTTGTTTTTTGCCTTGTTCACATATCATATCATTTACAACTTTAAAACTGACTCTCATTCATAGTGTTTTTATAGTTAATCTCCCCTTGCATGCATTATAATGACATCAAAGCAGAAAAAAGTGCCATCGTACTCAGTTCTGTCAGTTCAGGAGCTGTGAACACATGCTGCTTTTGATCCTGTCAGCTGAAATTTATTGATTTTGAAGAATGCACAATTTTGGAAAGAATTAAATACAATTTGCGTACTTTTTTTTCAACCTGTTTGCTTCTTATTGGTTCCCACTCCAAGAGACCATGATCACAGTGGTGTTTCCTTATCCAAAAAAAAAAAAAACCCAATTCATGCATCGATCAAATCAGTGGCTGATAACATTTTTCAATACAAGGCAAATGCTGGAAAGTGTCATTTTGAAGAAGATAATTACGCTGCAAAACATCTTGGTCTTAATGCTTTGAGTAGCTTTATACATAATTGAAGCCCAGAAATCTGATTTATTCTCAACAACTGAAGAAATGGGTTGAAATTAATTTTCACAATGCTTCTTCAACCGAGTGTTGTTTTCTTAATTCAGCTGCAGAGATCTACTTTATTCTGTCTTGTTTCAAAATGCTCATTCTTAGGAAGTTCCTGAAATAGTGTGAATCGTTGCTGTGACGCTGTGGAGTGGTAGCATCCCTTGGGCCCATTTACACAACATATTCTGTTTCCTCAAGAAAATTGAGCCCCTGGGGCTAAATCTGACTGTTCGTCACACTTTTTTTTGTTTTCTGAACGGCTTCTTTATGGTTGGACACCATCTTCAGACACAGGAAGTTCTTCATGTTGAGATTCAGTTAAAGGCTGGTGTGTAAAACAAGTTGTGGAGAAAAATTCCCCTCTTCCTGCACTTATTAACGCAGAGAGCCAACGTCCTGCTAGTTAACCCCGCGTCGAGCGCTTCAAACCTCCCTCCTGCTGCTCCTCCAATCTGTCGTGTGTGTGACTTTGTCAATATCACCCACGAGGGTTCCCCTGCCACCCCGCTGATGAGGATTAAACATTCATGATCATGTTTATTAATGACCAGCAGGCATTAGGGATCTCCAGGCTGTCACACACACACACACGTAAGCAAATACACCTTTTTTCTTTTTTAAATCACACGCATTTACACATTCTCTCATCTACACACTCTTCCTCTCCTTCACAACCTCTTCCTGTTATCCCGCCTACACACATCACATACGCAGACACTTTCTCTCTTGATCTAATGCACCTACACACTCGCACCTCCACACAAACAGACAGAAAACACACTCACTGGATAAATCTCCCTCATGTTGTTTAATCTGGTAATAAGGTCTGAAGTGTGCGTGCGTGTGCTTGTGAGTGCGTACAATATGGATCCGCTGGCCAGTTAAATAGAAAAAGAACAGATTTCCTGTCTCTGTGTCTCTGCGGACTGCCGCTCTGAACTCTCCCAGGGGTGGAGGGATGGACTGAGGACCTCGCTGAGAACATCTGTGACGGTCGGCCCCAGCAGAGACCGCAGTGTGACAGGGCCTATCCACAGCAGATGTCACACCAGTGTGTGTGTGTGAAAGAGAGAAAGTGTGTGTGTGTGTGTGTGTGTGTCATGTAATCAGGGTTGAGAAGTCCATGACCCAGAGGAGCTGTAGAGGAAAAGCTCTCACACTCTCTTCCCTCCTGTCCCTCGTTTCTTTAGTCTCCTCTCCTGTTCATTCTGGTGGAGGTGTAGTGGTAAATAAACAGGTGGGTAAACATGACCATCCTACCATTACTACCGCAGAATCAAATCTTTCGAACCTTTTGTCTTCGCTCCTTTGTCCCCTTCTCCCTCCGCTGTACCCTTTAAGTCAGGGACCATTTGTCCTCTTTTTGATGTGATATGAGAACCATACATGCTTCGCCCCGCAGCCTCTGCAAATGAAATGACAAATGAGTGATGAGCAGAGGAGCGCTGATGCTGCACTCCTCTCATTGTCCCGTCTGATTCTACATCACCCCCCCCCCTCTCTCTTTCGTTCCCCTCTGCTTTCCCCTCAGTATTCTCCCGCTCTGCTTCCTCCCCTTATCGCCTCTTCTTCCTCTGGCCACTCGCCTGTCGCCTCTCTACTCCGTCCTCTTCTCGTCGCAGTCTGCCCAGATTCCCTCCTAACTACGCCTCTCAATGGGAGCTACAGCCTGGCTCATTTAACAAAAAATGCAGTTTCGAAAAGAACTCAAAGGTTATTTTTCGGTCTAATTTACATCATGTGCAGGGAGGCTATAGAGAGCAGTAAATTAGCCTTCAGACTGGAGGGAATTCGCCCTTTTAGAGGGAAATCACCTCTTGGTTTCTGGTCAGATCAGAACACAGACTTTAAAATGACCACATGTCCTCAGCCAGCTCTACATTTTCTATGTTGTAAAAAAGTTTCAGCAGCCGTAAAGAACACTGTGTAGCTCTGCAAAACTGTGTGTTTGTAACACTGTTGGCGGCTACTTTCTCTGTCCTTGTTTACTTCTAAATGTGAGGTTGATCTGAGATAGTCTGAATACATTTACGTTGCGTTTTAAAGGTATTTCATTTAATCTGTGTTAAAAAATAAAGCAAAAACAGCTTCTTGCTGCTAAAACCTCACTCTTCTAACTTTGGATAATGTTGCTTTTACAGCACAGTGTGCGCTAAAGAGAAGGAGAACGTCAGAAAAGCTTGGAGCGTTTGTGAAGCTGCTTCGGTTCGGTAAACCGAGTCAGAAAGAGCCGTTCAATCAGCAGGAACCAGTGATGAGCTTGGTGGGGAAAACAAAGGAGGGTCGGGCGGTCGGAGCACAGAGTTTGACAGGGTGAAGGAGGAGCTAATGAGTAAGCACACAGTCTGCTCCTTGGCCTCCACCCATTCCCTCTTTCTACCCCACCTTATTCCTCCCCCACACACACCAGGGAGAAAATGAGCAACATGAACCTGGCACTCTTACTCAAGGGTAACTGTGTTAGGAAGGTGGGCCTGGGCAGACCGGGCCGTCCTGGGCCAGGGTCAGGGGTGACTGACTTTCGCATTAAAACCACTTAAAGGATAATTCTGCTTTTTTTACAACTTGGATCTTATTTTCATAGTTTTGGTGTCATGCCAACAGTGAGCAGGTAGGAGCGAGTGCACATAAACACAGGAGGTGGACAAAATAACAGAAACATTTCATATTAAAAGACTTTCATCATCATCGCCATCGCATCACATCATCGTAATCACAAGGTCAGCTACACAGGCAAAGTAACCAATGTACCAATTAGTGGTGTGTGTCAGCCGTAAAAGAGGTCTGACAATCACTTTTTAATGAATGCTGTGTGGTTTATATTATATGGGATGTGGATTTAGTCGTTTTAAAAATTTAATATTAGCCTGTTGAAGCTGATAGAGTCACCATTTGTATTTGGAGCTGTTTCAGTTGAGTAACTATACACTCCTCTGCTATTCAGTATGAAAACAGGACAAAGATTATTCCAACAGGTCAATTATTTGCATCTACACAAAACTACCAGACGTGTCTGAATGGAATTTTTAATGATCAGATATCTCAGTTTTTCTTTTTTTTTTTTTTTTAAAGTGTCAACATGGAGTCCTGGAAACATAAGTTGAAAATTAACAATTAACCTTCAGCTAAACTGCCAATAGTCAAACTGCTAAAAAAGATCCACTGACACATGTCAAACCTCAACAGGAATCAATCAGCTGATTAAAACATGTAAATCTGTGCTAAAGAATGATAAGGTTATTTGTTCAAAACAAAGGCAGGCCAAGCTTGGGGCCCTGATAAGAAAAAAAAACCTCATCTGTAATGAACATGAGCCGGATTAACCTGCTACATAGCCTCAGGGCAAAATAATGAGCTGCTGGGCCCCTATAAACCCCCATTCCTTCCCCTCTCTGTGCAGTTTGTATATTAGTTTTTAATATGCTGTAACAATGGCCCCAGGCTTAATGCATAGCAACTTGACTAAATGACATTAATTTAGAAGTACAAAACTAAAGCAATGAAGATCTTGAAACAAGAAATTATTTAAGTTAGTGAAATCAGTTAAATTAAATTAGCACAATCCATTTGGCACATAGTCAGCCTGGGGCCCTTTGTGTTCCCGGGCCCTGCAGCAGTCGCCCACTTTGCCCAATCGGTAACATCGGTAAGAGCTCAAAAGCTTCCCGCGACCTCCTTAATCACCAGACCTAAACAACATTAAACTTATATAAGAAGGAAGGACCTGGAGCCTTTCCCTCTTATAGAAAGCTCAAATATCCTGTTGCCCCGCAGGTCAGGGTCTGAACACCAGCAGCACAAGTCGACATAAAGCTCCTTTGAAGGGAAGCACTCTTGGTGTTTCAGGTATTTCGTCCACTACCTGTACATGCAAGCACACACTGCAAGTTGTCTCCTGACGAGTGGATGTTCTGCCCTCTCTATGCACAGGTTACCCTCATACACACATGCTGTCAAATCAAGCATGCACACACCCACACACACACACACACACACACCACAACACACAGGAGAGCTAATCGGATTTCACAGCCCAAATGAAAAGAGTCTCACATGCACGCATCCATTAGCTATTATTAGCTAAACAGGCTAATAGGTAAACACACACACACACACACACACACACAAAGGGCTGCCGCAGAAAACACAAACACCAGGGGAGACCAGCTGCTACAAAATGGAAACGTGTTGAGTGCTTTTCTTTTGTTCACAGCTCTCCCACATGAATTCCCCGTCCAACAAGCACGCCTTTTAAAAAGGGCTGAAATAATCCCACCGTAACTCCGTGCCTCGAAGCTCCGGTGATATGTGACATTTCAGGTCTGTCATTTTCTCGGTGCATTGTTTTTTACAGCCCGGTCACACAACAGGTCCGCTGTTGTTATTGTGTTGTTGACGTTTGTTAGCTACTGTTGCTATACCTGTCAAGCTTTCTGTTCTCACATGGCACACCTTCAGTTTACTGTGACAATCCTGGCAGATTTCACACTCTGAAGTTATTGTAATTTTATTGAACTTTATTATACTGTATACTATTTTGCAGACTGAAATGACAGCTGCTGCCGGCAGATTTCATCAGCTGTTGCTAGGTAGATAATCAGGCTCATTTTACCTCCATGAGCTGGTCAACCGGTGACTTTTATTCCAGCTCACTGGTTTTAAAAGGAGAACCCCGTAAAAGCAAATGCTAAACATACACACGATGTTGTGCTAAAAGACTGGAGCTAAAGCGACATGCGGGTACAAAGTTAGCATCTTCATCAGTTCATTATCCACGTAGACGACATGGAAATAAAGAAACGGCACTTTTATAGTCTTTATAGCTGCTCATAATATTGTAATCAAAACATTTCTTCAGATTTTCAAAAAGTAGCCAATATATTTGAACAAATTTAACAATTAAGAGCAGGACAGATGGCTAGCAGTTAGCATTAGCTTGGATAGCATCCAGCAGCGGGGCATGAACCTGCAGTCCCACAAATTAATGTTAGCTAATGAGGGCCATTTAAGTCATGTTTGTTTACTTTTATAGGTGGTAAGCTCGTTAGCCAAACATGCTAACGATTGTGGTTTACGCTAGGGAGTTAAACACACTATTTAATCCATTCCTCATTCTGCTTTTGGTTTTGGTTTTGGTACAAGGTTAAAAAAAAAAGACACCGCTCTCCAAACTATTTTGAGGTTTGTAACTGCAGCTCCGTGCTCAGAGCTTCAACACGTGGGGAAATCGAAAGCTTGTCGGGCCTGCCACGATGGCTGAAATGTATTCCAGAGAGGAGACATGAAAGACAGCTAAAACACAGACACAAACTTGGAAGTGTGAGCTTCCCAGCGCACAAACAAATCCAATGTCGCCATCCGCGCCTCCGCGGGGCCTGTAAACAAACCAGTCCAGACAGTTCTGGGGAGGAAGTATCAGCTTTCCATTCGCAGCTCCAGGTCATTCATTTCCTACTTTGTTTAAAACCTGAGCTGCCAGACAGACGACCGCCCGGCGTGGGCTTGGTGCGCGCTCCGCGTCGCCCTGGTAGGCGATGATTTTGTGGGAAAGAGCGGGGTGAGTGTTTCTAATTAGGAAAGTGAAATGAGCAGATTTTAACGAGGTAATTTTAACAGCCCTGCGCTCAGCTCGCCTTCACATGGGTGTGAAAGTGTTTCTCAGCGGGGAGCGAGGAGGTAATGGGTGTGAGAGTGTTATCTTTAAGTGAGCTGGTGGAGGGACAGCCACAGTCCTAATGGGGCAATAAGAGCCCGTTTCTTGTCTAACGCTTACAATGATATGCCGGGGATCCGCACAGGCCAGCGACATCGCCGCCATAGCTGCTTTTAATTGGCGAAAAGTAATTGTGTTGTAGAGTGTTGTTGCAATTAAAGAACGTGATTAACACGTCTGTTTTTCCCAGCCGTCAACTCTCTCCTCCGAGCTGAATTGCACGGCTCGTTTTCAGTTTGTCTGTTAGCCTTATTGAATTAGAATGAGCGGCGTTTAGCCCAGCACAAATCACATGACACTTCAGAGTGAATGATTGCATTTGGCTCATTGGAATCAGCCTTTGCCATTTGTTACTGAATAGAGCTTTTGATTCTCAGTTTGTTGGTTTGTAATATGTTATTCTCATTTGACTCAGTTTGAGCTTGCGATAACTCAATCGAGTGTCCTTGTGTTGGCTGTGGATTCCCCTCCGCTGGCCTCTGGCTGCCTGGCTGTGGTTGTAGTCATTTGACCAGGAGTGAAGAGATTTGAAGCAGCTTAAATTGTCTCTCACCACAGTCCGCTTCCTTACTCTCTTTCTGTGAGCCTATAAGAGACGAGGCTTGTCCAGTCCCGATCCTCCTTTCACAAAGTAATCACCCCGCAGTCACTCAATCATTTATATCCTCTCCCCTCTCATGTGGGACGTATTTGGCCGCTTACATACTCTCAACTTTGTCATTGTCAAATCTGCCCTACATTCGGTTAAAGAAGATGTAAAAATGGGCACTCCTGTGTTTTCTCGGGTGCATTTTCAGATGGAGGTCTGATGTCATGCTGACCGCAGGTTGAGCCGTCCAGCGTCGGCCCATCACTCATATTTTCTCTCTCCATCTTTGGATGTGGCGCGGTGCCACTGCGTGCCAGGCTCGACGCGGCCCGGTGGGAAGACAAACATGTTGTTTTTTTGTTGTTTTTTTTTTTTTTCAGGAAAAGCAATTTTCTTGTCAGTCACTGCGATTTCACCCTGCAATAGCCAGAGAGAAAATCCAGGCAGCTGGGTTTTTTTCGAGCTAATGCAGGTAGGCAATGCTGGCTGAGAGGAACTGCTTGAAATGCAGTGCAGATAAAACACGGGGGCTTAAGGGGATGAAGAAAAGACTGTTGTTCACTGACTTTTCTTCATGTTGCACTGCAGCCTTGAGAGATTGAAAGGAACTATAGAGCAGATTTCGCTGTCTCACGCAGCAGATGCTCTTATGTATCCACAACACTGATCTGAGCAAACAAGCATCGGGTTATACCATATACTGTGTTTATTGAATATATCCTGATGTTGGGTTCATACAGCGAAACTACTAAGTACTGACGTTCATTCAGAAGCAGCTAAATGATTGCAGAAGATTCGACAGCACATGATGTTTGGAATTAGAAGTGTGAATTGTGGCACGCAAATATTGTCTGCAAGGTGTTGTGGAATGATGTCGCTGTAGGGCAGCAACCACATTCACTCCCACACATTATTCTCACTCATTGCAAGATGGAACCAAGACCCCTCGACATCCCCCTGCATATGTCATTGAGTTGTAATCAGTTCAGCCAAAGATTTGATTTTTATGGGTAACAAGAAAAGATGTTTTTGTAATTGCTGCCTTTTTTTGTTTTCATAGTGGCAGCCGAAGAGAGACAGGAAAGTCAGGGGAGAGAGAGGGGATGACATGCAGCACAGGGCCCAGGACTCAGCCTTCACACATGGTACCAGGTGAGCTACCGGGCCCCCCCCCCAAAAAAAACAAAGATTCATGGAAAACATGAAAATACCTAAATATTGTGCAGCTGAAAAGCGTGTCTGCTTTGTCATCTTGGTGATGGTTGCCTTATGCCTCAGATTCATCTTGTGACCCTCTAGGGGGCTGTAGGAGCTGCTGCAGTACATCATATTTGTTGTTGTTTTTTTATTAATTGATGCTGCACAATTTGGAAACCAGTTTGGCGACTTCTCGCTTTCCTTTTGTTTCTTGCTCCCATTGGCTTCTTGTGTGAACCCCTTGAAGCGATCCTGCACAACCTAGGATCATCCACTCTGAACTTGTTTGGGATTCTTTTCCAGAAATGACCGCGATGACGGATTGGTACAGCGACATTGTCCCAATAATCCCTGTTTAATTTGTGAGAGAGGTGTGGATATCCTCAAACCACGTCAGACAGCTTACCTTGAAATGATTCATTTGAGACTACTGATTGAAAGTGCATGGAAACAGGAAATCAGCCAGAGAGACACAGTATATACATTAAGTTTCTGTGACACATTGTAGCTGCGAATGTGCTCTTTTATTTCCCAAACCAGAGTTTTTTCTCCACAGGTGCAGCCTCGCTTGGCTATTTTTTTCAGCTCTGTCTTTGTTTTATAGTCCCATCCTCCCATTCATCAAATGGCTGTCTCAATCCTTTCTCCACACAGAGGGTCACAAAGCCCTAATTCAACTCCTCAGGCTGTCACACCCTTGTGATAGTTTTTTCACATGGGACTCAAGTAATCAACAGCTCAGGCACACCGAGCCCACCTAACCTGCTCTCTGCCGGTCTCCCTCCGCTCAGTAATGACATGTCTGTGTGGCAGACAGGCAGGCACACAGACAGGTGATGCAACGTGTGGGAGATCCATCACATATGCTGTTTCACCACTCCAATACATCCACACAGGTTTATATATCCTCTGATAGCAGGCACGGGCTGCTCCATCAGCCATCATCTGTAACTCCTACAGCTGGATTTATTTGTGCACAAAATTTCACAGATCTACAGTTGAAGGAATTCGTTGAAAAAGCCACCGTGTGAGACTCTGTTTTTACAGTGGAAGGTCTGGTTAATGCTAATGAAATCACATGCACAGGGAGGTAAATCAGGGGCTCTAAGTGCTGCTTCTGTCCTTTAAAGACCTGAGGAACACTGGCGTGAGAGGCCGGCTGCCGTGACACGCAGTTCACTCCTTGTCGTCATTGATTTCTCATTAGTCCGGCCCTCGGGTGTGTGCGAGCTATCACTTGGATCAGGTCTGTCGCGTTCGATTAAAAGCCTTTCCCGAAATGTCATGTTTTTTCGGACCTTATCGCCTTTCGTGTGCGTAAAGATTTAATTTGTCTAGCGTGCGAGCTGCCACAGTCGCCTCTTTGTGGTCGCTTTAATGTCGGCTTCTGTATTTAGAAACAAGCAAGGAGTTGTTGGAGGGTGTGGCGTGAGAGTGTCTGATTATAGCCGTCCTTTGTCTCACACACACCTTATGACAACTCCTTCCTTGTGTTTCTGGTCGGCCTCTCACACAAAAACCATCCTCCCTTCCAGACAGATCTTCCACACCTTCCACAAGCCCGCCGGCCTTTGAAACAACCGTACGAGACGGTTTTCTCCCGAACCATTAAAAGCTAAGACAAATGAGCGTGGTGATTTTATGTGGACTCTGAACAGGCCAGCCCTCATACAGTGGTAATAATGGCTGAATCACATTGTAGAGTGGGCAGGAGTGAGAAGAGTGAGAAAATCACTTAGCAGGGGATCTGCCGCCCCTTCCCTATTCTCACATACTGTAACACACACTCACACACATAGAATTACTATGACAACCCCATTAGAGAGGGATAATGGCAGAGCATAGTGGTTAAAGTCAAAATGGCTGAGAAGGCGTTGATAGTGTGTGAGACCATACCTGCTGGCCTATCTGTAGAAAATTTGTTTTGCATCAGCAGAAAAAATAAAATGCTGGCTGAGCTCGCTGTTTTTCTGCTCCCTGTTGTGTTTTAAAGCAATAAACTGGCAAATACTGATATTTCAGCCGTCACTGGTCCTCGACCAGTTCTTCTGTGAGCTCATGGGAAAGGCCTGAGCAGGGTTGTTATCTCGTGTCCGACCGACCGTCAGACAGACGGAAAGGGACGATGGGTGTCAGGATGTCTGTCACAGCCAATTATGTTTCGCAAGATGCAGAATGACCACAGCTCCTGAAAGCTGCCAGATGACACAGAGAGCCTCTCTGTGGACAGTATGTGTCCAGAATGCTGCACTGAACCACATTACGTACTGGGTGGGGATCCACAGCAAGCCACTGGTAACACTGGTGACGTGTGCTCAGTAGATTATTGCATTAATTTCGTTAACGTAATGGTTCTTCTGGACCAATAAGGATATCTGAAACCCGGGTTGTGTCAGCGTTTGAATTGGTCAAGAACAAAGGTTTTGGCTTCAGCACATCTCCACTGGTGATGATTCATATCCTCTCACAGCCTCATTTGTCCGTATCTTTTTACCCTCCTCAGATGCATGAAAACAGATGTTGATTTCAAAACAATGTGGTTTCAATAAGCTTGCCTAACTGGAGCCGAATACCCTGTGGCTAAATAGTAAAGGGGCAGGAGAGGCTGCTTGTTCTGTGGACAGATTGACGTGTGAGTATCTGCAGCTTCAATGGGCAGCCGAGAGATAGGCATCTCCATTCGGACCCCACTGCAGCAGCTCTAAAGAGGCTGATACGCAGATTTGATGGATCTGGCCGGGCCGCCACGCCTGGCCAAAGAGCCACATTACGAAACACAAGGCCGGATTTTACGAGCATTGCGAGGGAGATTGCTGGAAGGAAGTCCTGGCCGTCACAGCTGTGTTATCTGAGGCTGGAGGCATTTAGATGCTTACTGTGTCTGAGAATGAAAGACTTAAGTCCAGGAACAACAATGGCAATTCTCTTCACTGTCATGGTGTTCGATTGTCTGAGGAAACCAAACCTGTTTCCTATCAGATCATAAATCTGTGTGATGGGCAGGGTTGTTGGTGTTATGCAAAATATGTTCACCTTGATCACGTTTCCAAGTAAAACCAGCTGGCTGAGAACCTAAGGGCAGGAAACGATTCAGGTCAAGGGCTGCAAAATAGATCCTCATAGGACTACAAATCTAAATTCAATGTTTGTCCCAAGGAATTAAACCTGAATTAGAGGCATACACAGTGGGTGAAACAGTCCAATCTGGTCAAAAACTCAACAATCGATATTCTTTCTGTGCAAACTTGCAGCGAGTGAAGACGCCCAGTTAAACCCTTCTTCATTCACAGTGAAAATACAGCTTCTTATTAGGTGCAGTGAAGCCTGTGATGCCATACAGATCATCGATGTATCCTCGCCGGTCATCTGCCCATATCCTTGAGGGTCTGCATGGCCCGTACAGATATGCACCTACACATATGATATAAGATTTAAGAACACATCCGCTTGGATGTTCACTGTCCGCTTCAGTTTTTCAACTTAATCTACGCCTTGATTGTTATAATGGGGTGCCTCAGCTTTTTGGTTTTGAACGTCCTTAAAGTAAGACTCACAAGTAACTCACAAGAGATAGATTCATAAAAGTAAGGTTAAAATCAAAGAAACAGATGCCAGGATATGCTGGTTTAATGCCTCGCACGGCTCAAGTTCCAGAAACACTGCAATTTCCCAGCTTGGGATAAATAAAGTATATCTATCTATCTATCTATCTATCTATTTCCCACAATGCAACTCAATAGCCTCCTAAATGTGTAGTTCTTTCAAACCTCACAGCTTCAGTTTGTAAAGCAGGGTTTCAATTAAAAATATCAAGCCTGTACATCAAGTGAAACAGTGATATAATGAAACTATTTGATTTCACTGAAGACCCTGGCATCTCCGCGAGGGACCTCGTAAGGTCCACGAACCACTGTTTGGGAACCCCTAATTTACGGTCGTCTTATCACACGTGTAGATAGACTTTCCATGAATCCCCTGTTGTAACGAGGAGCACCTCCACCCCCCCTCCGTGTGTCCGTGGGAAGGAGGAGTTTAACCCCACATTGTCTGGGAGGAGCCCGCGGTCTCTTGGCGCTCCGTCCCAGGAACGCTTGGTCTGGAAGCGGAGGATTCGTGGAAGTGCGCTCCAAGAAAACCCATTTATATGTTTCTGTTGAACGCAACAGCGCTACATTTAGCGGCTCCGCAGAGGGACAGGCGCTAATACCGCGACAAGTATGTTTTACCGGAGGAAACACCAGCCGGTAAGTTGCAAAGCGAACTTATCTCACAGGCACAGTCGGTTTTAAAGGTCTGCGCTCGTCTGTGTGTGCGCGCTTTGTGCGCCGCGGCGCAGAAACGCACCTTTAAACAGCGCATTCACGCAAAGTTTGCCTCTGCAAAGTTTGTGGCTGTTTGTGTGAGAGGAGCGGTCGCCTCACCGGTGACTCCTCACTGCCGGCCGAGCTGTAAATCTCGCTGCAGCAGCTGTGAATGAAATCATCTCCCGGCAAAAACGTGTGATTGGAGTGGTTTCATGATGGAAGGCGTTTTAATGTGAGAGTCCGACGTGATCCACTGCATTAAAGGCGGTTATTCATCTGGTTGTATTGTCAGAGAGCCACAGAAGATGACCTCTCCTGTTATCTTTAGAAAAATCAGATCAAACTGGCAGCCTCCTCATTATCCTCCATGCAAAGTGAACCCTAATTTGGAAAGATAAATAAAATAAATCGCATCCTGTCACAATGCTCAGCCTTGGGAACTAATTAAAACTCCCCACCAAAGGTATGTGGGTGTCATTCCACTGACACAATAGATCACTTGAGTGCTCAGATGTTGAGCGTGTAGCCCACAGCAGTGCCAGAGAGGCTGCTCATTGCTGCTTTCTTCCTTCTGATTTATGAACTGAGAGATTGGGAGTGTGGGGCCGTTCCACTAAATTCTGGGGTATGTTACTGCTGTTGTGTTTGGCTGTGATTTACCCGCAGCCTGTATTGTTGTTTGGCCGCGTGCTGGGGTGGAAGGGCTCACTAGGCGCATACAAGGGTAACAAAAGGTTCCCCGGGACCCCTGGAGTGAAGGGGCAAACAGACCCAAGGGGCAGGAGGCAAGGGCCCGGCATGCCTTTTGGGATGGTGGGCCCTCTGTCATGGAAACCCACATGGAAAGGTGTCAGTCTGACTGTGGAGGGTAATGATAATAAAAACACAGGCTAATGTTTGACTCACAGAGGCTGGCTGGCCTCGCCATTGATCTGTCTGAAGGCTCTGGCTGTCCAATATTCTTGCAGCCGTATCTCGGTGAAGTTCAATCTCGAGGAAGTGTGATATTTTAATGGTAATTAATGTGATTAATGACTATTGAACGATGGATTAGCTGAGTGGATATGCTGTAAACGCTTGCTAATCATTTACTTGGATCATTTTTAAGCAGGAATTAAGCTGAGCCCAACATCAGCGCAAGAGAAAAGAATGTCTTCTGTTTATTTTTCTGGAGGGGGAACATGCTGTGTGATTGGTTTATATTTCATCTAGGCCTTTCAGCCCACCCCCGCCTGTTTAATGGACTATACAGAAATGGTTATTTACTTACATATTTGCTGTTGTTCTCATGTGTGCACCCTGTTTTCTTCTCTTGGAGATCAGTCAGGAAATCGCCGGGTCAGAAGCCGCGGCACCACCACCACCACATGCATGTTTTTGCCTTTGTGGTTCACATTTTTGCGGGCAAAGCGATCCTCAACCACGAGGAACGCTATGTTTTTACTATTCTGTTTTTCCCCGGGTTGGGACGGGGTCTTGAACCACAGTGATGCTGATTGAGTGTGACCCGTAATTTCCTTTCGGTGGAAAACGTGAGCGTTTCGCTTGTTCACTCGTTCCCTTTGCGACACGAGTTGCGAGTTATGCCTTTCAGCTGGCAGGACTGTGAGTTGTCAGAGTTGTTTACCGATGACAAAAGGGAAATGTAATGCTACCCCCCTCTCCTGGGTGGCACAGAGTTGCTTCACAGGCATCTACAGTTCATCTCTGGTCTAATTTAAGTCGACGGGCGCAGTAACATCATGAACCGATGACATCATTACTTCAGGAACTTCCCTCGTGAAGCAGTCTGTTTTGAAGTCAGTTGATAAACAGTGTGTAACTTCGTGGCGTTATGTGTTATATACAGAGGAACCATGTGCCTGTTGTGGAACAATGACTCTTCTCGCCATTGATAGTTTGATGCTCTGTGTGAACAGCAGCTTTGGTCGAGTGGGAGACTTGGACTTGCTCTCCTCTCTGCAGGCCATTTGGACGGCTGTGTGTGAGTGCCTGTCGTCGTTAATTCTGAAGCGCGAGCACACTGGCCGAGAAACGCCAATGTTTCATGTCTTCTCCCCTGCACATTTTTCTCCATATAAGGTGGCGTGCATGTGACTTAACGTCTGTGCTTATTGTCACACGGGGATGAAGGCCTTTTGCTGCATCTAGGTGGAGAGGCGCTGCGGAGGGAAATCACAGGGGCTTCATGAGAGCGGTGCATCTTCTAGACAAAGGGATTTGAAGTGGATCAAATTGAGATCAACAAAAAATTCCTCTCTTTGTCCATTTCTCAACATATTCACAGTGAAAAGTCCTCTCAGCGCTTCTGTTTCAGTGCAGACAGTCAGGCAAGCGTAATGGTGGCCTGTATGTTTCTATTTCTTACTTCTGTGGTGGAGATTATATTTGGCTTTCAAAGTGTTCGCTGGTAGTGTATGGCCAGCAGCGTCTGGAGTGGTTGCTATAAAAAGCAGGTGAAGTAAAAGCTGGCGTTGACAGCATCTTGGCTGGGACCTCTCATTTGCTACCGCACTCACCGAGAGGCCAACCAAAAGACATGTGGCTGACTTTGACCCCTTCCGGGTGCACCCAACTGCAGGTCGAAGAGCTATCACCAGCACGACAGTGGCGTTGCCCGTCCTGATTTTCAGTGGCAGTTTGGGCAAAAGTAATAACTGAACCCTGTGACTAAAAAGACGGCCGAAAAGAGACGCTTTGTGCCTTTTGTGCTGCATAATTCAGCGATTCTGAATTTAACTTGTTTTGCTGTGGCTACTCGGCTGGTGGACACACACACACACACACATAGAGGGATTTGTTCAGTGAGCTGCACTTTGTATATCAGCTCCAACACAAGATCCTCCGCTCTGCTGCACAAACAGGAACCTTCTGTCCAGCTCGGCAGAGCGACGTGGTCTCACCCAGCTGAACCGACGCGCCCATTCGGGCTCCTCTTAACAGCCTCAACTCCCGGACCTTTGAGGAGATTAATGCGTCGGCCTAAATTGAATTGCGCTCCTTCTGGGTCACCTGCTAAAGAATGGCCTGGAAGGATCGCAAAGGAAATGAAGATTAAATGGCGGCGGGCGCTCCAACAATGTATCAAACGAGGTGTTGGATTAAGAGTTACTGTGCAGATGGTTGTGGTGTTGGTGAAGAAGGGAGTGAGGTATCTCCGAAACAGTGCCAGACGTCTTCACTTGTGATCAAGACTTTCATTAACCCCAAAGAAATAACTGCGAGACATGCCATTACCGTTCTTTTATTGATGGTCATATAAATCATGTGGTGAATGGTGCACGTGAGGCAACCCCCCCCCCCCTCGTGGCAGTGGCTGAGTAGCAGTGCATGTAATTCCTGTAAGATTACCAGACAGCAAACAATATTTCAGTCTGGAAGAGATGCTGCCTCAGCACTTTGAACCCGACCAAGTGATTTACAAGCCGTGGATGTACAAGAAGTAGTTTGATTATCAAAATGTATGAACAATGAGGTGGAGAGGACAAGGAGTATTGGGTGCAGAAGCTATTTGCCGGTGTATTGATCTACGTAGGACACTTGATATCTTGATACTCCAGCTGCTGCAGAGGGCCATGTGTTTCTCATCTTTTATGCTCAAAGCGTATTCTTTCAGCACATTGCTGCTGTGTAAATTTCAACCTTTTGATTATGAATCCACGCTGGAAACAAGTTGCATCATGTCTATGCCGCGTTCAAAAGTCTGTGTCTACATGATATTTCTGTTTCTGATACCGACTTCAAAAGACACCACATGTTGGCACGTTCTCCAGGCAATCAGCAGCCCTGTTTGTATGGAAATACCCTGTTCTGCACCCCCTCTCATTGTCTCTAAGCCAGCTCACTGGTCAATCCTTACAACAATAGGAATTGTGATTGATCTGCCCTACCTCGATCCAGTAGCCATAAGGTCTCACTTACTATCCCTGCCCTATAGGAAAGGCAAACACAGCTGGTGCTACAGGCCAAAGTGCTCGGTGCCTGGATGTTCAGTTGGCGCCTTGTGTCTTATTTCGCCCCCCATGATGGATGGAGCCAGCTCTGGGTACACATTTACTCCAGCACATCCCACCTGCTCTTCCGTGGGTGGAGACTGACTATCTCATTGTTGGCGATGAAAGCAAGGAAGCCCATCCTCCTCTGATTATTTTCTGCAGCACCTCAAGCAAGGCAACTGATTCTGCTAATATATTCAGAATCGCCTGTTAAATAATCAAAGCTG
Source organism: Chelmon rostratus (assembly GCF_017976325.1). Classification (NCBI taxonomy): domain Eukaryota; kingdom Metazoa; phylum Chordata; class Actinopteri; order Chaetodontiformes; family Chaetodontidae; genus Chelmon; species Chelmon rostratus. Next base: position 17,189,446 of record NC_055672.1, on the reverse strand, counting down.
GGTTCATCTCTTTGAACTGCGTGGTATTAATTGAGTCAAATCTCTTTGCTTTGTACAGTTAATTTAGAGAACACATTTCTGTAACAGTAGCCTGATCCCATCACGATCTGGTTCTTCTGAAAGATGGAAAGTGATAAATCTTAGTACCACAAAGTTATAAAGAGAAGATGGGAAAGACAGTTGTGATGTGCACAAATCCATCACTGACCACACATGGATGCAACTAGCCCAGTGGTCCATTCATCACAGTCTACCCTTAGCACGCATATATCGCTCATCACAACACAAAATTGCTATAACTCTGCAGTCTCACAAGATATTGATGTTGTTTCCCTTCGTTTGCTTGCTCAGTCGCTCCACTGATCTGCACGGGACATGACGTGCCCTTATCTGCACAGCTTCCTGGCCTTTGTGACAGACGTGGAGTGCTTTGGAGGGTCTTTGGCAGCCGTTGTATTCGTGTTATGCTGAGGAACATTTTCAGGCTCATTAGCACTCTTTCCCCTGTCCAGCCCCCTCCCCTCTTGAGCAGTCGGTGGTTTGATCTCCGAGCAAGATAAGCTCTTTTCTCCACTTCTCAGTCTCCAGGCCTTGTCATGTTGGTTCAGTCATTTGGCGTCCGGCCAGTGTAAACAGAGAAGGGTCCTGATTGCTTTAGGTCACCGGCAATCCTGGCATCCACTCAGTGAACATGCTCAATTAAAGCTTTCTTGAAAATCCTTTTCTCCAAAGAGGTAAACGTATCCAAATAACCTGTTTCCTGGGGCAATATCATCATCAAGGCTTATTTGGCTGACAGGCCTCAGCTGTCAGAAGAGAAGCATATGTAAGTGAGGGAACTCATTGTGAAGTATGTAAAGATGGGAGCAAAGAAACAATAGTTGTAGGGGTTATTTCATCTCTGCCTGGTCTCTGCCTGGTCTCTGCCTTAGTGAAATAGCACTAAAATGGTATAATATGCATCACATCCTCACTGTAAGGGTGAAGCCAAGTGGTGCATGTGCCAGGCTGCAGGAGGAGAGCCTGCGTGTGGCCTTGCTTATTTTTACGGCACCCTCTGGATGCCCCAAGATTGACTAACCCTTCTCCATTTCTCACTATGGTCGACTTGGGTTTCCTCATCACCCAGAAACGTCCAGCCTCGCTCTCTTCTGCTCTGCTGGCGCCAAGACAGGATCTCTGCTCGGCTGTTACATAAGGACTGTTTAACCCAGGGTTCGCTCCCTCTGGCCCAGAGCTCGCGCTGCCTGGCTAGCTCTCCATGCCACCCTGGCTGCACAGTACGTGGCCCTGGTGGTTTTCACAGTTGATCGGTGCAGGTGCAAAGGCAGGTGCAAAGGCCTGTCTAGACTTTTCTACCCAGCAGGGGAAAGCAGGATTTTCTCCACTTTGAACCTTAAGGAGCTAAAGTGTGTCTTTGTAGTCGTTGTTGCTTCCTGGCTCTGGCACATTTTTTTCCAACAAAATACACAAGGGCACAGCATTTATACAAAGTCAAGAAGGTCAGTCTTATCGCTGGCGGCTTCCTCCGTGGGTTGATGCTAAATCGAGCAGATTACGCAGAGTGCAGGTTGCTGCTCAGCGTGTTGCAACTTGGGACAGTCCTGCAATATTAAAACGCCTTCTTCCTCACACAGAGTTACAGCACACACCACCAGTCTCTCATAAATGCTGCTTTTTAGAAGTTTTAGCAGTCTCGTCAAAGTGGGTTCGCAGCATTGTTACTGAATATCTGAACCTGATGATGGGGTGCTGGAGTGGAGAGGGAGCACAACCAGTTCACTGGGCTGTTGTAAACACAGCAGACACATGCGTGTGCTGTGTGTATAGGAGATACCAGAGGCTATTAATGGTGTTTGACATTCAACTGTCATTGGAGAAGCTGACTCCTAATTTGTCTGCAGCTCAATCCTAATGGTATTAAAGGTGCCAGGGCCAAGAAAGTGAACCTCTCGGTTTATAGACCGATCTGGTCCTGGCTCCTCTGTCCAAGCACTACTTTGATACAAAAAAGAGGTTATCAGAAGGCCGACACAACAGCGAGTTTTAGGGGTGCTGGTAGACAGATTAGTCTTTTGAAAGGATAAGGAGTGGAGCAGTATCAACCCTCTCCTCTTAGGCACGAAAGTGAAGGGGTAAATATACTGAGACCACAGCTTCCTGGTGTAATTATGATTCTAAACACTTTTTGCCCATAAAATAGGACAAAAAAAGACTAGTTATTCTGAAAACTGCAAAATTAAAGCAGCCTTCAGGTGGCAATCTCACCTTTCTCCGTGTCCTAGCCATGACATTGGTCATTATGGGTCATCTCACTCAGCCCCCTCCTCAGGGATAGACCCTCTGAACAGGACCATTGTTGGCTTTTCCAGATGGCTCTCCCTGGATGTTGGTGATGTGTGAGCGTGCAGTGTCTACAGTTTAGACTGGCGCTCTGTGGTAAAAGGGGAACGACTGACTCACATCCACAAGGGTCATGCACATCCTGAGAAAATCGCTGAAGTATTTGGGGCCACTGTGGTGCACATGCTGAATAGCAGCTCCTCTTCTTGCATACTTTCTAGCTGAATAACAAGAACTCCATGTTACACGGCGTAACTTTCTCAAAGCTCTCATCATCCGTGTTGACGGAGTAGCTGCGTTTGAACCACCTGTTGGCTTTAACAGGGTGAGAGTTTTGATATCGACCTCATCTGCTTTCATGGTAGGAATCCTGCTACCTAATGGAAGAAAAAAAACACCCCACCTCTCTTTGAGGTGTTGCATTTCTCTACATCCACCGCCCTTTTATATATACTCATTGATATTCGCCTCATGTGTGACAGGATCTGGTGTAAAGTGAATGCGTACAGCGGTGAAGTCATTCATTATAAATCATTTCCCCTTTGGAGGGTGAAATCATTTATTCACAGTCTCGTGAGGTTAGTGATCTGAAGAGCACGCCCTGACTGGTGACTAATATGTTGTGTCACTCAGCCTACTGACATGCACTGGATAGACTTTGGTGTCTAGGTTATGTGTCTCTCTGTCAATACAAAAGGTATTAAAGCTTAATTCCACTTCTTTTGCCTGAGGTGCCTGAGGTTTTTGGCCTGTCTATGCTCTGCCCTGAATACAGCACGACAGTTTTCATCGGGGATTGCCAATTTCCTCAGTCCAAACGCCTGCTTCTTTTTGGCAAAGATTGGAACTGTAAAAGAATGACTTTAATAACTGTGATATTTTCCTGCAGTTATTTTGAAAAACCATCCTTGTCTCTTTAGGCGCTTGTCCTGCTCCTCAGTAGTAATTTTCTGCGTGTGCGAGCGAGTGGTTTTGTCTCCAGCGGCAAGCCCTGTGGTCTGCTCGCGTGGAGAAATCAGCCTCACTGGAAACTCGCGGTTGCCTTTTTTTATACTAATAATATAATACAGTGCATAGGTTCATACTGGCATGCCCAGGTTTAAACTAATAATAACAGTGTCGAGAAACGCCAGGAACTGGGGTTTCCTGACAGTTAAGATGACTTTTACAGTTCAAGGAGCTGACTGAAAGCTGTGCTTACACAGACATGTTGTATTATTAGCCTCATGTATCATTCCGTGTCATTTTCCGTTAACTCGATTCGAATCACACGTTCATTTTTGTCCTGTAGCTGATGAAATTTTGAATTAAGAAGTGGAAACCTTAATTAACACAAGCCTTTTGTTTTTTATTGGCCCTTAAGTGTGTGGCCTAAGAGAAAATAAGCCATTAGTCAGCGGGCAGCTTTTCTGAAATGATGATGATAATGATGATGATGGTGTGTGTGTGTGTGTGTGTGTCTAAAGGGGGTTGTCTTAAGTGTTCATGTTTGGTCCCAGACATGCCTGCTGCTTTTGTTAATCATGCTGTCATACAGTGCCACAGGCTTTTTTTTTTTTTTTTGGAAGCCAGCAAGTATTTTAACAAGCTGGAAGACTGCACTCATTCTTTCCGATCTTTTACCAGCATCCATATCATCAAACTTAATGTCTGGCCTTTTTGGCAAGCCATGCAGCACGCTTTGGGTAGCCACAGGAGTCCAAGGCCAAGATACATCCCCATATTGCATGAAGAATGTTGAAAAATCCTCTATATGCTGTGTGCGGGGGTACATCAGAGCCACTTTGATGCCGTCTGAGACAAAACAGACTCTGCAGACAAGTCAGATCAGGTTAGATTGTTTAAACCACTATATGCCTCTGTGGTCATTATTGTTGTTTAAAGTGGGTTGCGCTGCATGAGTCTTGGCAGTGTGTATTGTCAGAACAGCCCGTTCCCTATTCGTTTGTTATTATCCAGCCTGGGTGGCAGCGTGTTCTCTTGATCATTCAGGACTCGGATAATCTGTGAATTTCTCGCTTTCTCCAGCAACTTTCTTTGCGCCTTTTCTCCTCTTTTTCTTTTTCATACCTTCCGTTGCATGGGTGTGGGCGGAACAGTTGCCGCATCTCCACCAGTAATGAGAGAAACAGGGGATGGTTTGTAGTCAGCCTTTCGCCTGAAGGGTTAAGTATCCATCTCCATTCCCTCTAAGCCCACCCCTGCTTAGGAGGAGAAGGCTGTGAATAAATACCACCCTTGTCCTCTCATAATGGAACAGCTTGACCTCCCGTGACCTCCGCTGGTCAGAGCATCTGCCTGTCGATTCCACCAGCCCGTCCTAAGGGACCTCACCGGGCTGTCGCATCTGCCCGTGAGCTGTAATTCAATTGGTTGAGGAATTTATTTTCTAGAATAAAAATTAAAGACTGGCCTGTAATTTTTCAGAGTGACAAAAGAAGCCTGTCAGCCAGAATCTGCTGCTGATTTACAGTCTGTAATCGTGTGAAAGTACTTGTTTCTTTCTGGGCACTCTGCATGACGACTGCATAATGAGCGCGCTCCTCATTGGCATTCTTGAGCCTCCCTATATGGATGGGATAATAACGAGGCTGGCAGGGGCCTTAATTTAATCATGTCGGTAAAAGCGGTGCACATGTGGCACAGCTGTTAGCGCTTAACCAAGTCTTGCCATGCCCTGCAGATGAGTTGCCTTTCGGCGTCCGCGTTGGCTTGTCCCTGGTTTATCGGTCTTTGTAAACCACATTCCTCAGTGAAAAGGCTTTGCAGAACCAGACAAAGGAGTTTGTTCTGCAAAGATTATGTCTGTGACTTTTCTGCAGCAATCGAATTAGCTCACGTGCCTCTGCATCCGCGTGACTAGAGAAACTGGTTTAGGTGTTTTTCCTAAAGCCAGTGCAGGTCAGTCCTTGTTGCGTTTATTTAACTTTCCCAGGTGAACACAGTGCCGCACGAGTGCTGCAGAGCACCTGCCCTGAATTATACGTCGATAACGACTCCCAGCTAATTTCTTGATTATTCTGATAATTCACTGGTGAAATCTAACCTCATCTCTGCCATTCGTGCTCCTTTTAGAGTGATCTTTATAGAATTCCTGCCGCGATGTTAAGAGTCAAAATCTGTTTCTACTTGAAATGAAACAAGGACACAAACCTCACACATACACACTAAAACACACACACACACAGATTACCAAGCAAATTTTCTTCAAACAGGTTTCACACAACACTCTGTATACTCCAGTGAATTGCATGTTGACCTGTGACACAGTTTGGTGAAGAACTAGGTCATGGATTGTTCACTGGCCGGGCGTCTGCTGAAAGAAGACATGCAAAGTTGTGTAGCGACACACTCGCCGCAGGTGTTAAACCTGTTTGGGAGCTCTCCTCTGCATGATTTGTCCAGCGTGGCCTTATTTCTCGCACTCGAAAAAAGCCTGTGTTCCCACTAACACACAGACACACTTCACTGCTCGCCACTAATGGTCAATCTTGCCAATTATACGCGCAGGTGTGGTTGTTTGCTGCCAAGATTATTCCACATTGACACATGTATACCTTTCTGTGCTGCAGCCTGCAGCATGCACAGAGTAGCCTCAGACATGCAGAACCGGTGGCTCTGGAGATGAGTAAAATTTCCATGTGCACGCCTGGCTCCTCACCAGCTGTCTCACCCATCATCAGTGCTCTCAGGATGCTGAGCAGACAGTCCGGCTCAGATTTCTCTCCTCTATCTGTGCTGTGAGTCTGATACTGTATATCTGGGTCGGCTGGGCTCGGCGCGACAATAAAACAAATTGTTTTGGTTAATGATAACAGGAGCAATAGTGTTTCTGCTTTCCTGTAAAAGGGAGATTGCATTAAGCTGGTCTTATTTCATAACCTGTTTTGGGAATGTACCCACCTTTGATCAGCGGCCAGCTCAGCAGAGAATATCAGTTGTTCTCCCCCTTCTGCAGAGAGCGAGTAGCCGTGAGCAGCTTTACGTCAGAGGATGGTTACTTTATGTGGAGATTTACAAGAGCTTTCTCTGCCTGTGAGCTCAGAACTGTGTTTACTAAAGCTGTGCTGTAAGTAGGATACTTCCTTTTTAGAGGCTGCACCAGTGTTTAGGAACATTTAAATGCTACATGCACGTAAACATGCGTGTATATAAGCTCCAGGTACAGCAGGATTTGTCTAAACAGAGGTGATTTCACCTGATGGATGGTTTATTTAGCCATCCAGAACGTGGTCCTGTGTTTACAGGGCTCTGATGTAGGTCCATGACCTCATGGTGACAACCCCCGCCGCTTTTATCCTACCATCTACAGCCAGTCGCCTGGCTCCACTCAGGTCCTGGATGTATGCTTGTCTCACACAGGCTCAACAGTGTGATGAGAATACTAAAGCCTCTCTGCCGAATCATCCCATTAATTTTCATTTTAAACAGTAAGAAATGACATTGCTGCGTTGCCTAATGCATTAGTGATGTGGTTCGGATTCGCCGCTGCAAGAAAGGTAATTCCTAAGAAGCGAAGCAGTCCTGAAATGTATATGAAACAAGTGAATCCTCCATTCTAGTAGGGAAGGATGAGTCTGATTGTTTTTTTTGTGCACTTTCACTTGTTTCAGGCGTTTCTTTAAATGTCAGCAAGGCGTGTTGATTATGGCTGAATTATCTCCTGCTGGCGTGGACATTTTTGCAGCACGTCGACTGATCTGCCGCCTTCCAGCTGACTTTCTCACCAAGTAAAACCCATCCTGAGCACTTACCAGAGGCAATCTTTCAGACCTGCCAGTGTGGTAAAGGAAAGGCTTTAATATGGACTGTAATTGCCTCAGTTAATGACCCCTAATGGCTAGCTGAGCACCAGCTCCTTTGTTACCTGTTTTAACCTTGACCAACATGAGCAAACCACCCAGACAGGCCCAGACTAGTCAAACCACCTCTAATAGACTTAAAACATCATCTTGGCTTTGCCTGTCAGTTTGTCACAGTTTTTCAGCTTTAGCAGACATGACTGATGTATGAACGGCAGAGACAGTGCTGAACTAGTACCAACAAGTACTATGACCCTGCCGTTGCCTGATTTCGTATTTCTCACCAGCGTATGGCTTCCATTGGTTTGTTTACTTGTGTCACATCAGTCAGAAGGTCTCCTGACCTGCGCGGTCGAGAGAATAATGCTCGTGACTTCGATCAGAGCGAGCTGAGTGATTCATGTTCTGTCTGGCCTGACTGTGATCTACACTTTGGCCCTTAATAGGCCATAAAAGGAGAGACATTGCCAGTTGGAGCGCTAGTTTACCATGAACATATGGCTCGCCTTGGCACAGGGAGATAACATTTGAATTACCATATCCATTAGCGTCAACCTGTCCTCCGGCTATCCAAGCTTAAATCACATGCTAGCCATCCATCAGATGCCCTCACACACACTTACAGTGCCAACAGATTTCAGGGTAAAATTTTATTTTTGCGGCAGGCAGAAGTGGCTCCGTGGGGCCGCGACTGGTGCTCTACGCCCAAGGTGGGGGAGGCCACAAGGGCAAACTCCCTCTGGCGTCAGAGCTCCTCAAGAATGCGGAGAGGGATTAATGCACGTCTGTGGCAGTGATGGATGAGGCTAGGACACACACACCCACACACACACACACACACACACACGTATATATACTCATAGTGTATCTGGATGCAGACTGTTTGGCCCTACTCTACAGCACAACGTGCCAGTTTAGCAGGTGTATGTGTGTGTGCGTGTGTGTGTCTGCTGGGACAAAGCCAGGCTTGGTTGTTTGCCCTACTACCCCAGATAGAGCTGTATTCACCAGCTGCATGTCATTTTGATTCGAAGGCACAGAAGCTTTTATCATGCGAGTTCTCGTCTGGGGCATGTTGAGCGATTCGTTTTGTCCCTTTCAAATCGCAGATGAATCGATTTTTGCTCCCTCAACAGGTTTTTCTTTCCTGTTGAGTCCAGTGATTGATGCTGCGTGGACGTGTTTGTGGTTTTGAATGTGTATGTGTGACCTCTGCATTCTGTATGAGGCCATCGATTACTGTACGCGCACACTTCTACAGTTCCTGCTCCCAAATCCCCAGCACCTCATTGTTTCGCTGAAACCTCTGGCGATTCCGTATGACCTCTAGCTGTTGGCTCTGTGTGACTGATATTGTGCTGCAATGGTCAATGATCTCTGATGGATCACCTTAGGGAGCCTGGAGTGTGTCTCACATGAGTGCCGCAGTACACTACAGTGGCTATTGCTATGGTAATGAGTGAGCGAGTCGCGGGCTGATCATATTAATCACTGGAGCTCACACCACGGAGCTTGTGACAGATTATCCCGCAGCGCACAAAGGACAGCCACAGTCACTTCCAGTGGAGATAATGCAGTTTGTGGATGGGTTTAATGCACGTGTATTATGCAGGCGTCTGCACTCGTATGCGCAAAATATACTGTCGATATGAACCATGGCAAACAGTTGAGGGGAAAAAGTTTATTCTTTAATGATGATGCATGAGATTCAAACTCCTGAAGGTTAAGAACTAATGTACTTTTCCCTTTTCTCCGCCTCAAAGGCACTTCTCTTTCCCTGTCTCTTATCGGCGGGGAGATAATAAGGTATCTCTCCTTCCCCTTTGTGCATGCAAGCAGTCGTGCTTTGCCCCGTCTTCCTGGGCAGAGCTGGGTGTACCCTTGTCTTCCCAGGAGTCTCGAGGGTGTCTTATCTGCCCCTGCGGCTGCTAAAGACTCTACGTGGTTCGTATGCACCGCATGTCACTCATTCTATTACTTTTACCATCACCTCCGGCATTTTCTTTAGAAGTCTGCAGTTTGAAGACAGAGGCTCTAATGGCTTTAGCTCTGCTTAGATTAGACAATACACGACAATGGCACGAAGCTGAGAAAACAACTCGGCTGAGACGCTGTGCTGCAGCACACATGTCGAGGGGTGTTTGAGCATAATGATTGCACCAGAAAATCAATCGGGCTAAATTGTGGGAATATCAGCCAATCTAAAAGCCAGATACTGCAGCTCTGGATCAAGTTCAAGCACATGCTGTTTGTTTGTGTGTGTGTGCGTGTGTGTGTCTTCACAGATTTAACTTTCAAAATGACCTTCTTCTGTCCATTAAGCTGCTTAATTATCAGAGAAGCTGATGGAAAGCTGATTTGCACCTGCAGTCTTCCAGCTGTTTGCCGGATGTCACACACGCACACACTCCTCCATCTTTTTGTGAGGGCTGTTAACCTATTGTAAACCCTATTCCTCCATCTGCCATTCAGAACATACACGTGTAAAAGTCTGCATGCATTCAGATACATATACACCATCAGGCAGCAGATGGGTGCTGACACCCCCTTGAGGATGCTCTGAGTCACTGTCTCCCCTAAAAACAGAGCATCACATTTCTTATTTTAGAGGCCTGTGGTGCTGCCCTCTCATACCCACACTAACTCATCAAACACGGCCACACATCACCCCTCTTTTGTTGGCAGAGAGCCCGCACACGGCGTCAAATCCTGGTTAATTTAAAGACGTGTCGGCCTCTCTGTGTTTTGGGCTGCCTTGTCTGACAGGAGCTCCTATCTGTAGAAAATGAGCTGAGCTGACAGCAGGGGGAGGCGGGCAGAAAGTGGAGATTTCACTGTATGGGATGGGGAGGCAGAGAGGGAGGACAAGAGGAAAGATAATGGGGATAACCTTTGAATGAGTTGAATGTCACAGAATATCAGAGACACATTGTGATATTTGCATTTCCTTGTTTGTTTTTTTTCTGCACTGTTCTCATTTAGATGTAGGAGTCAGATTTTTTTGGAAAAAAAAGCCTGTCAAAAGTAAACTTGTCTGTGAGTCTTTATTTGTTTAAATGCAAAGATGTTAAGTTTAAGAAAATATTTGTGTGCCTCCACAGGATAGCCCTCAGTAATTGAATTGTTAAAGAGGTGGAGTGGGTTTGAGGCTGGAAGCCAACCACCAAACAAAAGACTTGACCTTTAACCCTGACTTAAAGCATCCCAGCTTAAGTGAATTCCATCAGTCTGCACCCCCAGTTCCTCCGACCGCACGGTTACCGTTTCTGATTTCTAGGCCCTTGATATTAAAATCCATGTTTCTGTTTGAGACAGTGTACTAATCTATGCTAAAATGAGAGCTTAATATCAATCTATTTTGTCTCAAGGGACGCTGCATTCACAAATTGGCGCAGACTGCAGTCTCTGGTGAGCAGGATAATCAGTGCCATCAAACCATAAACGACCTCCAGCCATGGGGGTGGCTCCATCATGCTTTTTAGGAGGGAGACAAGAAATATTAGCGCAGCGACTGAAAACTCATATTTCTCCCTCTGACTCTCCCCCTGCTCCCTCTCTCCGCCACATTCGTCAGCCCGGTCCCACGAGCGTCCCTCCACCAGTGCCAGTTTTTCATCAGAGCTGGATTATTGCAAGTAATCAGTTTAAACGTGACATGATTTATTTTACGTCAGAAGAATCATTTACCTGGAAAGTGAAGGTGTCAACCTATTTCAGTTTAGCACATCAATGGATTGAACCTGTCTGAGATGCCTGAGTTATTGAAATATATGTGTAAGTGCTGTGCAGCCAATGTGTTGGATACATGTAGAGTTGCTCCCCATGTATTGCTTTAATTTGTGACCCTTATTTTAGCATTTGAGGAAGAATCAGGGTCACAATAGTCAGTAAGATTCATCCTCTGCGGACCATAAATGTCTGTACCTCTTGGTAGACCACCCAATAATTCTTGAGATATTTCAGTTTGACTGATAGACAGACATCCATAAAGCCGTACTGCTAACATGGCAAAAAACAATGACTGCCTCAGATTTGGACAAGTAGGGGGTTTGGAAATGCAGAAAGATGGATGAAGTGCTCTGAACCTTCTACACCCCTTAACCTTTTACTATCAGCCATTATGGAAGTTGCATTATGACCCAATGTTGGTTTAACGGTAGTATTGTTACCACAGACTGAAGGAGAGGATTTCTGTGAGGGACGTGGATTTTATCACACTGCCATTATTGGGCAGAGTGGTCGAGAGGCCATCAGAGGTCATCCAGGCTTCTGTATCAGTGAGGATTCTCTGTGTTTGAACGCTTTATCCCAAAGCAAAGCTCTGCTGATAAACCCTTTGAAACTTCTCTCACCGGTCATACAACAGTGGCACTCCCCATTTCCTCCACATGAAAGCCTGTTGGATACACCTTTCCCCTGTATTTCCTGTGCTGAACTTACTTACTCCCGAGTACGGGACACATGGGCGGAATGAGATGTGTGCATCAGTCAGAGCTGGGATATAGGAGGATTTAATTTGGCTCTGGAGAGCTTTTTGGGCCCTTAATTGATCTTAATTAGGGGTCAGACGATTTGGCCATGTGGAATTAGACCCAACATCTGCTCTGCATGAATATGCATCACAGCGGGCCTCCCTGCCTTCTCCTTCTTCCTCAGTGCCTCAGTCTTTTCAGCGTGTTGTTGACCAACCTTTTAGCTGCCTCCATCTATAGCTGGACAAAGGGCTTTGAGAGGAGCTCAGACTAGGCCACGAGGACTATTGTGTTGGTAACAATGTTGTTTAGCCCTGGTGAACGCCGCTAATATGTGTCCCGGAGCTGATGTCTCTATGTCAAGCAGCAGGCTGATGGAAGACTATTCCACAGCTGCTCATACAGCGTGGCGTGGTTATGACTTTGAATAGCTATTCAGTCCAAGATGAATTTCTAGAGAATAACCCGGCTGAGCATTGTAGCTACATTGGCACTCATGTTTTCCATTTGTAGGAGTGGCGCAACACGTCCCTGAACACCAATAATATTCACTCGGCTCCTCTGGAATAAACAACTGGCTTGCGAGTTTGTTGGGAGCAGCTTTAGGAGCAGTCCTGGCACACATCGTCCACTCTTGATGCCGTGTTGTGTTCTCGTGCGGCTTTCTGAATGGGTCCAGTTTGACTGCGCGACCACAGTAATGTGAACCATAGACAAATGGAGGCATGCGTGTGTTTTTAGACTGACGGCGGTCTCAAGTTCGTCTCCGCTGGGATGGGGCTTAGTCACAACACTTGGAGCGCATTTCAGAATTTGTAATTCCAGGGAAGATCTTGACTCATTTTCTTGCATTTTAATTTGCTCCTCAAAATGAGATGCACATTTGGCCCCTCCGGCACCAAGAAAACGTTCGAACAGCTTAGCCATGTCGCTAACTCTGTTTCCCCTGTGTTATTTCCTCTGTGGCCCTGCTCTTTCTCACACCAAGCCTCTGTCTTCACTCACTGGACTTTTTTTTTTTCCTCATTCTCTGGCTCACGCTCACTCGTGCATACACACATATGCACACACTCTCTTTCCATCTCCCCAGTAGCTGCCTGCCTCCCTGGCCTCCTCCTTGGGTCATTGTGGTATTTAAGGTCAGACAAGAGCTCTAGTCATTGCGCCCTCCCCAGTGCCTCCCAGGCAGCGCTGCAGCCAACTTACGCCAGTTTGTCTGGCCCAATCGCCTCAAACAGCTATGGAAAACCGCCTTGGCTGTAACAAGCCTTGCATCCTCCTCTTAGCCAACGGAAAAGCAGGATATAGGAAAAACAACACGGTGGAGTAGTGGAGACTCTAAATGGACGACAGCTACAGAACATCCACACTTCTGTTTCTGAGAGAGCTCTTCTGTGGAGAACTTTTCACTTTTTCCTCCCAGCTCTCCTGCTTTTCCTCTTGGCGCTCCGTTACCCAGGGTTACCCCAGGAGGATTGTGATTCGCTGCCGCCTCGTAGCCTCGAAGAGGGAGTTTCCACGTGTCCTGCAGTGCGCCCGGGTGTGTGAGTCAGATGCGGTGTGCATGTTGCTTTAAGACTCAACGAGCCTTCACAGGGAGAATCCACTTTGAGATCAGAGAACACCAGCTAGATTTCTCCTTTTCAAGCTGTTCAAAGAGCTCTTAGATTAAAGCCCGGGCCACAGAGGTAAGGGATGTTGTGGGCACTGTGTTTTATCTTTCTCTCCCTTTGTTTCTCCTTTACACTGGATTAAGAGGAGGCTGGGGTGAAGAGGTTGCATTGTGTTATGTATTGTCCAGATCCACAGGTGTGGGTTACACTGTGTGTTTGCATGTGTGAGTACTGTTTAGTTTCCATCTGGATCTGCTAGATAGCAGTGTGTGCTTTAGGTGTTATCTCTAGTGTGTGCTCTGCCTTGCTGTAAAAGCCTGCAGCCTTGTAAATGAAGATACAACAAAGTGACCCTTCACAATCTCAGCCTTTATCACTTGTGTTTCAGGGTTGTCAGCATTTCATGCCTGTCTCACGTTCACTCATGAGAATAACTGAGTTTGACAAACTTGCTGCCGTGTCTAAACTTTGCGCCTCGTGCTGAAGTTGCTGGATGCTTGCTCAGTGGGAGCACATTGTCTCAAAGTGTTTGGAAACATTTTCGTTTTCTTGGCATCGCCCTGGAATGACAGTGGCATACGTGTATAAATCTTCCAGCAGGCTGCCATGTCATTTTTGGTCGGGAGCCAGGCGCAGAGCTTCTAAATGTATAATGAAAAAGTCCGAAAGACACTTAACAAGCACTGTGATGGATGTTTGGTGGCTTTGGCTGAATCCACCACACAGTAATATGGGCTTTCAGCGGGTGATTCATAGATAGACATTTCTCCTCATAAGCACACAGCCGCAGGATACTTTAAATCTGGTTCGTATGACAAAAAGTCAGCAGGAGATGGTCTGCTCTTTGGCACCACTACTCTCTTCTCTGCACTTCCTGTTGTTGTTTTTGTGCCGAAAGAACTTGTGGCTTGTTTTGCATAAGTTTGAATTGAAGCCGTGTGAAGCTTCAAGCGCACAGCTCCTTTAAGAGCCCAGTTGTCACGGCGCCAGAGGAAAGTGATAAGAGACAAGTCCCGTGGGTCGTGATTTGACAGGAGGAAGGCAGTGTGATTGTGTTAACAGCCACTACCAACAACACATGACCTCATGCTTCCTAATTCACAGCATACTCCTTGAAAAAGCATGAAACCTTGTTAGCATTTTATTTTGTGTGAGATTATTTTGGTCACTTCGTTTGTTGTTCGCATCGTGGATTTATGATTTCTTCCATCACAACCACATGTTAACGAAGCATTGTACCACATGGTTAGCCAATATTTTCAGCATTATTGCTCTACTGAAAACACTCTTATGGGAGACCATTGAAAAAGTCCAGCAAGATTTCTGTATCTCTAGGTTTTATGGTGGAGTAGGTTCAAAAAGCTGCACTGACAGCTATGTTAGTTCTCTGGGGAATCACCCCGTGTTTCACACTGCTGTGTCAATAGTTTCTTCCTCCAGCTTTGTTCCTCAAGTTTAGATTCAAGGACATGAGGGTCAGAGTTGCAAAGCTCTCCAGACTCTGTGTTTGTGAGGGAGAGGGAGCTTGTAGCTCCTCTTCATCAAATGCATGGTGGTCTTCGTGTCGGAAAAAGACAGTTGCTTCCTTAGCACGCCGCCTAAATGTACCTACTGTGTTTATCCCATGTCGAGGTGTGGCCCATTCCTCTCCATCCACCCGAACTCCAGACCCAAGACACACACAGTGCCAGACTAAACATGGAGCTTACGTGGGAGTCACCCAGGGGCAGCCTGAGAAGAATGCCAGGTCATGGGGTGTGTCGAGGAGCGTTAGGGTGGCAGTGGTCCCTTGGCCCCCGAGCAGATGGCCTGTAGGAAGCCTATTGACGAGAACAGAGGACCGGAGGGAAGGGGGAGGGAGAGTTCAGACTGGGCGCAGTGGTGTGCAGCTAAAAAGAAGACTTGTCTTGTTGTTCTCCAAAAACAGTCGCACAATACTCTAGTTCAAGTCGCAGCAGAAGGCAAACGTGTGTGTCTTTAGGTTTGTGTGTTGGCACGCCTTTGAGGCTTTCATACCCACAGCCCTGCTCTGTGTGAATAAACTGTGCAAGAAAAGCGTCAGTGGTGGTGTTAAAAGAAAAGCCAGTCCTGGTGACAAGTTCGACAAGCAGCTTTATGCTGACTCCTTGTGTCGTATGCAGCTGCTTTCTTGGCCTTTACTCCACAGAGAGCATTGTTCAGTCACTCTTCATTCATGTAGAGGGACTTGAAATCATTTTATCTTTATTTTATAGCTTCTGGATGCTAGAAGAGCTCCTCTGATTTCCCCTGCATGCCCGTTACTGTGAACTGGCGATGCAAGCAGATTCCAAGGGTCAGGTGGTGTATGCATTGAAAGGATTATAGTCATGGAGTATAAAGAAAAAATGGGGAATTGAGTTAGAAATCTGCTACTTATCCTGCAGATTTCTAGGTTAATGATGGGGACTCAAATGCCTCGAGTCCAGTCAAGTGCAGTTGATCATGTATCCATAAGCATTACTGGTTTGGCTTTGCTTACGGTCCATGTAAACCAGGGCCCCGGTTCAACTAGCATGACAAAGCTGGAAATTATTTGTGTGTTACTGGCAGGAAGCTGCTTGGATAGGTGGGTTATAGTGCCTAGAACATTTCCCTCAGTATCAGTACTGCTTTTATTCTATATCGTCTCCCTCTGCCTCACTCTGAAACTCACGAGGAACGGAGCAAGTGTTTGGTTAATCCTCTGATCAGCTCAGAGTGATGGTTCAAGTTCATTACCAGGCCTGCGCGTCTCCGGCCAAGTTTCCACTGTGCTTTCAAGTGCTACTTTTTGCACTCATTCTAAACAGTTTAAAGAAGGAGAGAATAATTTTCCTTGTGTGGCTCCTTGTCATGATGGATTTTGTAACGTCAGTCTGGATCTTTGCCCCTTGAACAGTAGGATCCAGTGCCTCATGTGCTTTACATTTAAAATGTTTAAGCACCCTGGAATTTCCCTCTAAACGTCATGTGTTAAACACGCTCTCTGACAGTAGTCCATTTACTCAGTCAGTCAACACAGTTTAATCTCACCTCACAGTCAAGGTGCATCCAAGCAAAAGCAGATAAACTCTTAATGCTGCAGATCACTTAATCCTGAAGGTTAGGGCTTTTGGCAGGGGGTGTTTGCACTGTAACCTTACACATGCTGTACGTGTGCTGCGAGGCTTAGTGGGGTTAGCACTGTTTGAAAGCCTTCCTGGAGTGTGCGCTACATGCATGTAAGTGGGTTATATTACACACACAAGACCGAGTCACACTGCTTCTCAGAAGACGCCCGGTGCCTCCGCAAAGAGCACTCCTCAGCCGGTCCTGGTCGTGGGTCCTGCCCCCCGGACAAATTTGGTGGTGACGAGTGAAAAGAAAGGAGCATGCAAGGATTCCAAGGTTTAAAAATAAACAGACGGGCAAACTGTAGCCGGCTTTTGAAAACTTTCCCAACCCCGATCAAAGACGACGTCATTCACTTGTGGGGAGGTGGAAAAATGCTACTAATGTTTGCTTTGGATGGCTGATTGAGGAGAGTTGGACTTGGGAGATGGACTGAATTTTAAAACTAGTCTAACTGTAACTCCAGGGTTGCGCTGCTGTACTGTGCTGTCTTGTATAGTACAATGCTTGCTTGATGTGATGCTACCGGGAACTGGCTTGGAGTGAAGTACATTGGACTCGAGGGCTGCACAGTTTTTGAGAGGAAATGTTTTTGTCCACAGGATATCGGCTGAATCATTTCTTGCAAACCTGCCACTTTCAACACTTTCTTTTCCCAGATATAGAAAATTTCAAACTACCACAAGTAAGACAATCTCTGATACTGGTTCAGTATTGCGCTGGTTTTGTTTATCCCAGTTAGAAACAAGTAGTGTTGCCTACCAAACACTGTCTTCTCCTCCTAAATGCTGGGATTAGGTCTCCTCTTTAGCTGGCACACCTGTTATCAAACATGGAGCTCATTACATGTGGTAAATTATAGTCCTGCAGAAAGAGACTAAGCACTAAGTCAACTTCTCTCTGTGTGTTTCAGAAGAGCCAGACGACAAAGGAATCAGTTTAATTTTCAGAGATGAGGCGGAGAGAACCGTGCACATAGAATCTCCAATCTGAGAAGAGACTTTCAGACAGGTGAGTCTAACAGCTGTGTGGGTTGTCAATATTATATTCTTGATTATATTTAACCCCGATTTTAAAATGTGCCCCTGCTGTACACATTAAAATCTGCCATCGCCATCTACAGATGGATATTACTTTAAATATTTTTTTCCTTTAAAATGGTCGTTATTTGGTCATAACTCAAACCTGGATTTTTTTATTACCGCACCTGGGCGGTTAAATCCCTTCCACATGTTGTAGAGAGGTTTGCTCTAGTTTCTAATCTGCTCTGTGTGCTAATTCAAAGACTTGAAGACAGTTGAAGGTGTTACGTCTTAGCTATTATGTAAGCACATCACAGACAGCAGAGCATACAGTGCCATCTCTTACACTCCCAGCAGTTTATGTGCCATAGCGTCAGCCCAGTAATGAAATGTCTGTCTGGTCACGGCTCTCCGTCACTAATGTAAGAGTGTTGTGGGCAGTCTGGAAGGGATTTTTCATTGTCCTGAACTCTGTCACACATAACAGCCATGTTCATCTGACTTGACTTTTCTATTGACAGAATGGAAGAATGTAGTAAAATGAGAAGGGGGTAGAGCATACAGGTTAATGACCAGATGTGATAGAAGTACTTATAGCTATTCTCCTTAACAGGCATGAGGAAGATGTTAGACCTGCTGCTGTTTTACCCTAGAAACCGCTCCAACCACTATATGTGTGTTTGGTATGGTTTTGTGAGACTTCAGTCATCATTGTTTATGAGTAATAAGCTAATTTTATAAGTCTGTGATGAGCTGGCATGATGTCATATGTATTATACTGCTTTATGTGTGGCACCATGAATTTTCCAGTAGCGTTGTGCTGCTAACCTTATGTTTGGATTGTTTAATTTTTTCCAGGCAGTGATGGGAAATTCAGAGAGCCAGTATAGCATCCAGGGCCCCAAAGGCACCAGCTTTGTCTTCCCTGGGAAACCGAAGCCATGCTCACTGAAGCTCCGCTCAGCCAAAGACGACGCTCTGTCTCCCCATTTGTGGTGGAAAAGTGCCCCAGTAGGCTCAGGGTACAAGGCCAGGTGTGTTGGCCGTGGCTGTCTGTCCCCTCCTAAGAGCCGGCAACCGTACTCCCCTCGGCACTATGACTACATCTCAAAGGGAACAAGGGGCAGCCCAAGTGAGCATCGCTGGCATCGATCACCTGGATGCGGTATGCGAAGGCGACACATGTCAGACGACTACGAAGATAATCCATATGGGGCTGAACTTAACGGGCACACCCTGAATGGACACAGTGATGAGCGTGACGTTTTAGAGGAGCAGAGCAGCCCACGGGTGGTGATCAAGAAGGATGGCAGTCTGAGGGTGGAGTTCACCAACACCTCCGGCAATCCCCTCCTCCTGGACGAGGCTTCTGGTCCTGTACAGCTCCTCAAGTTCTCTCCCAACCTGGAGTCTGCCTCCACTCCCAGTCTTCCTGGTTCAAGTGGTAGCAGGCAGGACGGCCACTGCAGCGGTCCACCGCCGGCCTCTACCTCCTCCACAGCCAGGACCAGCAAGGGAAGCTCACTGAGCTCTGATGGTTCCTGGTATGACTCTCCCTGGGGGCCCAGCACAGATCTGTGTGAACAGGACCAACCCTGCATTGCCAGCAGGACCCTTGTGCACTCCCCAATCCACCAGCTGGACTCCTTCACTGAACAGTCTCCCCCTGTGTCCATCACAGACCTCTACAAGGACCCCACAATGGCTGCTACGTTTCCCACAGCCAGGGACCTGTCCTTCCAGTTACAAGATCCTCCCCCAGGCCAGAGGGCACACCGAGCCTCTTTCGCATCAGTCCTGGATGTTCCACTGGAGGAAGAATGCTCCGAGGCCCGCCAGTATTCATCGTACACCCTGCCTTGCCGCAGGCCCAAAGCTCACACCATGAGTGAGGATCTGGACCAGTATCCTGTCCAGGAACAGCACCAGGAGCAGACTGGACCTGATTTTGGCTTTCATAAGAAAGACTCCATCAAAAACCGCATCAGACGCCTCAGTGACTGGACAGGCAGCCTCAGCCGCAAGAAGAGGAAGTCTCAGGTAAGTTTGGCCTGGATGGGTTTTGGGATGACATTATTTTGGTTTTGTGCTCAACATTTTGTAAAGATTTACACTGTTTTCACTTGCAGGGTTCATACAGGGATCTTATCCTCGGGGTATGTAAAACTATAGATTGGATACATGTGTTTGTAGTTGCCATAACTTGCAGCCCTTATGATTTAAGCACACAGTAGATGCGTGTATCAACCTCTTAATGTGTTCTACTATTGTCCCCTCGCTACTAGTCTTAGAGCTACAGCTTAGTAGATATGAGAGGGCATCAGTAACAGCCACACACAGACAGTTTCCTGTCTGGCAAGATTTATTTGATCGCGAGCCACAGCGGTGGTCCTGGCATGGCCACGAACCAACCACCGTCTTCTGGTCCTTAGCACCACAACACCAGCTGTCTGAGGACAGGGCACAGAGGGGTGGCACAAAATGAAATTTGTAAGGCAGCCAGGGCTGGGTCTTGTTTCTGTGAGGCTGGAACAAGGATGAGACGTACTTCCTATTACAATATAAGACATGGATGATCCCGCGAGGAAGAGGAGTCGGGGGCCAATGTGCAGATGTCATGATGACTGTATCTGGGTGGGTACATCTGAAGTATTATTGCATACCTAAAGTGATTAGTCGTTCAACGTACAGTAGTTGTTGCATGTGTTTAGCTCTTCTATATGCAGTCAGATGCACTTGTAGGCTGTGAGCATGTTTTTAGCCAGTGTGGTTATTAGCTCATTTTATTTAGAAGGTTTTGAGGAATTCAAGCTAACTCATGATGACTTAAAGAAGTGCATAGAAATTTGAGGATGAAGTGGGATGATGGTGAAATGTTAGCACGTGAGACAGAGAGCAGACAGCTGATACATTTTCACATGAGTAAAATGATGCTTGTGCCACACAGGCAGGTTGGAGGAGAGGTGGGAAGTAACCACAGCCTGTCTACATTCTGCCTGCGCATGGTCTGAAGAACCATGTAATTTGTATCCTACAAATGCTGCATATTTAATAGCTATAATGTGGCATAAAACATTTGTTGGAGCTGCGCCTGAACTCGTGTCCCTCTCTGTCTTTGAGGCTTGAAAGCAGTTGTTTCTGCATTAATTCGTTTAGCCTTGCCTTGTAAAAGTTTTAAGAACGCTGTTTTGGGCACTGCCAAGAGAATAGCTGTAAGCCTCTGAGAGGCTCTGTTGGAGTGAAACTAAATCCTAGCTGAAGATTTAACTCCACCCCTCCTCTAGTGTTAATGAATGACTTATGGTTGTTCTGGCTGTTGTGAGGGGTAGATTTTCTGGGCTCCCCTCGCGGTCCTTAGAGAGTAAATCTGCTAATAGGGATTGGTGTTCAGTCAGTTGGGTCTGACAACAAACAACATAGAACAGTCATTGTATTCAGCTGACCTTTTCCTCTGTGCTAGAGTTAGAATTTGTGAGCTTTCCGTGTGCTTCAACAGAAGACAATGCTAAGTGAAATATATGAGATACTTTGCCTTGACACTGTTACTCAGTTCTTTAGTGACACATACGCAGTAGACTGAGAGAATTGATTCTAAGTGTTACACAGCTTTCCCTTTACATCAGGAATGTCTGCCTCCAAGTCTCCTTATTGCCGTAATGCCATGCTAATCTATAAAGTGTTCGCACTTGACTGTTTTAAGGGGCTGGCTAGCACCCACAGATTTACTTCAGTATTTATTATCCAGAAATAAAGCTGATACAAGGCTGTTTTTCCATGCAGAGATCCTCAAGAAACTGTTAAATGAGGTGCAGTGAATGAAATCCCTGCCAGCACCAGGTATTGGTGAAGAATTGTGAACAATCTGAACTCTGTTTCCGGAGATGCATGCACAGGCTAAATTTCCA
Source organism: Chelmon rostratus (assembly GCF_017976325.1). Lineage (NCBI taxonomy): Eukaryota > Metazoa > Chordata > Actinopteri > Chaetodontiformes > Chaetodontidae > Chelmon > Chelmon rostratus. Next base: position 17,168,178 of record NC_055672.1, on the reverse strand, counting down.
CAGAAGCTTGACATAGTTTATTTGGGGACAATTCAGGCAAATAATAAAAAAAAAGAATATTGACAACTGGGGCTCTGACTCTGCCAAGGTCTGCAACAAGTTCATGTTAAAGTCGCTTCAAGCTAGTTCTGGGATTGCATTTCCTCTGTACTTCTGGGGTCATTATGTTGACTGCCAAACCTCTGTGGCATATATCTCCAAGGGCTGGTCACGGTGCCTCCTTTCAACCAAAATCAGGAGCGTCTCCAGCTTTGGTTCCCCTCCACCTGGACTCCAGGGCTCTGTTCTGGGTTTAAAGGTCATGCTGCAAACCCTGATGCCAAGGACCTGCTCCTAATGAAAAGCAGGTGGAAGACAACTGGGAGAGGGTGGATACATTCAGGTTGTGCTGGCTAAAGGAAACTAGGGAGCCTGAAGAAGACCCACCCTGTGCTCAGTACACATTTTCCTACAAGTATATTATGCAAATACTGCGTTTTTCATAGTGGCAGATAAACCTAGTGGTTAAAGAACAGCTGCCTTTAACTGGAGCACCGTGGGTTCACAGGGTTCATGGCTGCCCCGTATCTGAACATGAGCTCTAAGCCAACAGCTTACAGGATGTGTTAAGAAAATACCTCGTAAAATACCTTTACAAAGTGTTCCCAAGCCCATGCAGTCACATGTTTTACAAAGTGGTGAACCTCGCTCCATCCTTGCTCCTTTCATACCCAATCATGATACTATCACCTGTTACCAATCAACCGATTTACCTGTGGAATGTTCCAAACAGGTGTTTTTGGAGCGTTCCACAACTTCCCCATCTTTAGTTGCTCCTGTCCCAACTTGTTTGAAACGTGTTGAAATATATTGTATTTGTACTGTCTTCAGTCGAGTCTATGTCAAAAAGTATTAGCAAATGCAAACTTATCTAACTTAGATTAGCAAACAATTTTTTGAAATCAGGGTTTTACTTTTAAGCACTGTTCTATTTTTTTGGTGATGATTTTGCCAAATCTGAATGGTTTACTCAATATCAACAATAGCAGCAGCATGAGTAAGTATGGAGAAGACATTGATGAAGCTGAGTGAGGCATAGGAGCAAACAAAGACGGAGAATGAGCTCCGCCATGATGGCCCATACTGTGTGTCTGGATGTTGAGAGCACTCCACTCTGTTGCCAGGGGCAGAATCAATGCTGCAATCTAGTCAAGTGTAGGTATGCTGTCATTAGGCTTGAAAGAGTGCAATTCCATCAAGTGTTCATTTGGGGAATTGGGAAGCCACAGCAGACCTCAAATGACGTGAAATTGTCTGAGCCTGAAGGGTTCCAACCTCCCAGGTGCCATCACAGGAAATTTGTCCCACTTTCTCAGCCGAGCAAAAGATTTAGAGACTGTAATGCAGACTTTGAAGTAGGTTCGAGTGGTTTGACTAGATTTTTCAAAAGTTTCTCCTCCAGTTTTGCACCGCCTTGGGCTAATCGAAAGGAGAACAGTTTGATTTTTGTCCCAATGTAAGCTTTGCTGTAAATACAGATGTGTTTTTGCCTAAATTTACGTGAGAACAGTAATTCTGTTTGGCAATCTCCAAACCAGTCCAACACCTCCAGTGGTGACCAATCAAAAGACTGTTTTGCTTAGTCGTCATGAAAAGCTAATCTTTCCCCCAAATGCTGTCCTTCATCCTCAAGCCTCTCGTGCTCCTCTCACCATTACTTTTTGTGCCTTATCAGGAGACCAGGTACAAGGACCTGAGCGATGCCTTCGACAGCGGGGTCGATGGCCTGACTGCAGACACCAGCTCGCCCTCTCAGGTCTCTAGCCTCTTCTGGTTCCCAGGAGCCTCCAGGGCCCAATCGTCAGGAGCCATTCACCAAACGACGAGCGATGCCGTCCGCCAGAATATCTACGAGAACTTCATGAGGGAGCTGGAGACGGGCACCGGGCAGGGAGGAGGGGGAGGCGGTGAGAGAAGAGACCCATCCACGGGCACTGAAGAGGGGGAGAGCAGCAGCGAGTCGGCCGAGGGCTCCCTAGAGCAGCTGGATCTACTGTTTGAAAAGGAGCAGGGGGTGGTCAGACGGGCCGGCTGGCTTTCTTTCAAACCCCTCGTCACCCTGCACAAGGACAGGAAGCTGGAGCTGGTCACCCGCCGCAAGTGGAAGCAGTACTGGGTGACCCTGAAAGGTAAGCTTGAAGCTGGGTGGAGGTGTGTGAGTGAAGGAAACAATTATGCACCTTGAAATTGAGTCAAAGAATGTGCTGACTTGTGGTTTTGAAATAATTCAAAGTTAAGTAGATTATCCAAATTTCAGTTCTATAATTCAGTTTTGAGGAGCGGGTCTTTTCCTCTTTGTTCTCTTGTTTCACACTTGACATGGAGGGGTTGTGCTTGCCCCCTACCCTAAAGGCTTGCAGGCGATTTGGCCAAACATAAAAAAGACAGGCCACCAAATTGGTGTGTTATGTGCATGCACGGCTTTTACAGCACTGCTTTTAAGTATTTACTGAAGGCCACCTCTTGAAAGTTACAAAATAAATAAAAGGGATAAGCAAGGACGGTGTTATCATTTTTATGCCTATAGGGAGTATGTAAAACTTTTGCACATCTATGTTCCCAGTCCTGCAGAACTTAATTTGTCAGATGTCTTTACAAGGACATTTTGTCTCTGAAACATTATGTGACAGCTGCAAAACCCCCGAACTCTTACAGTCTAGAGAGACTTGGCTTGATGATGTACACTCGTTTTCTGCATCACTTACTCATGCACAACTCTATCTGTCTGTGTGTCTTTTGTGTCTGCATTTCTACTCTCTCTTTTGCAGGATGCACATTGCTGTTCTATGAGACTTATGGTAAAGGCTCCCCAGAGCAGGAGCTGTCACCTCGCTACGCTCTCCTTGCAGAGGACAGCATCGTCCAGGCCGTTCCCGAACACCCTAAAAAGGAGAATGTTTTCTGCCTCAGCAACTCATATGGAGACGTTTACCTCTTCCAGGTCAGTTGCTCCTTATAAAACATTTATGTGAAATTTGGCTGCTGATAACTGGGAGAGTGAAATCAGCGAAGTCACTCCGAAGCTTCGTTTATTGGTAAACATGTTAGCAGGCTCTTCAAGGCTCCTCATGGATGACAGATGTGTGGTGCTGCAGCTCAGCATAAAGCGTTTTTCTCACATAACCTTTCCTGCTCCGCCGTCTCAAACTGTGAGAACTTGAATTCGAGCAGAAAGTCACAAATTGCCTTCTTCCAAGTGCTTGTGTGACTTTTCTTCGGCTTTTGAACATATTGGCACATTGTTTTCCTTGCTCTCATGCAAAACACTGCACCATCCAATCCACAAATGAAGAGCAGAAGCTGTTGTTCTGACACAGAATGAGTTCGACTCATATCTCTTTCAGACTGACACGGTAACACGTACACAGTTTCAGTACATTGTCCTAGTTTAATTATACCAGACATACACTTTTTTTTTACTTTCTCTTCCCTCAAGTCTTGCATATAAAATGACCAGTTTCAAGAAAAGTACCCAAACCTTCCAGCTAAGGGGTCTGAGAGCACATCCCGTTTGCCCATTGTGCTTAGTGACCTACATATCGCTACCAAATTCAGGCCTAGCCTCAGCTCTTACCGTGCAGCCTCCTCCACTTGAGATTACAAGCTTCCCGGACTGCAGGATGTTGCAGTGTCCAGACCTACATCCAGTAAAATAGTGTGGAGGTGACATGGCCCCAGAGGCAGGCGGAGAGAAAATCAGCTCTGTGACATGACAACAGCGTGGATATCATCCTTTTGATTGCCTGATGGCCTGTTGAGCACGAGTTATTCTAATCTGAAGGTGGTCCATCTGAATTCTCAACCGAAGTGCCGCTTCCGAGTGAACCGCCTTATAAAGACGGAGTGATAATCATGAAGCGCCTTATTTTAAGGGAAAATGTGGATTTGATTTCAGTAACTGTGGCAGTGGTGCCATTAATCAAGTTTTCTTTTATTGATCCAGCAGAGCCCAGCTTGCCACCCAATGATCTTATTGTGATATATGATAGAATAACACAATAGCAGCTGGCATCGGCAATCCTAGCAGATTTATCAGCTGTCACATTTCTGAATCAGGCTTGAAACGGGAAATCTCGGCCTGGCTACTTCATCAAATGGAACTCCCTGTCCCTCTTTGCCCTTCCAGGCCAGCAACCAGACCGACCTGGAGAACTGGGTGACAGCCATCCATTCCGCCAGTGCCTCGCTGCTGGCCAAGCGCCAGGGGAAGGAGGATACGGTGCGCCTGCTGCGGAGCCAGGTCCGCGGCCTGCTGCAGAAGATCGACATGGACGGGAAGATGAAGAAGATGGCCGAGCTGCAGCTGACAGTGGTCAGCGACCCCAAGAACCGCAAGGCTATTGAGAATCAGGTGAAGTGGTGCTAATGACAGTGAGACATTAGCTGAATTAATACCAGCATCACTGAGAATATCTGAGGCCTCGATCATACTTTACACTGCATTATACATTTCATACCCTGGGGACAAATTTCACAGAAAATCTGATGGATTACATTACAGCATTGATAGATCAGGTTGTGTATGTTGTTTTCATGCTGAATTATGATCCATAGACTCCTCTGTGTGTCGTTGTTCCACGTGATACATGTAGCAACCACATGATGTGCCCTACTTTCCTGTTTTTGTGACTGTGGTGACAAGCTTGTGCTTTATTTTTGTCTGTGGGTGGGTGAAGTGGCCTAAATGCATCAGTCCCCAAACGCATCGCGAGGGGCCCAGGGGAGCAGCTTTCTCCCCGAGCATCAGATTGGGATTCCAGATGTTTCCTAGTAATGGGCTCTCAACATGCATTATCCTCTTCCTCCTCCTCACAGCCTGGGGGAGAATCCAAAGCACCCAGCACTGTGCTGTAGCCCACATACAACAGATTACTGATGGATATAAAAAGCCCATAACCTATAGCTTAACAAGAACTCAAATACTTTTACAAGAAATTGGTGTTTGTTGCGTAATTCTGGAAAATCCAGCTGTTTTTTTTTTTTTACCTCTGACTCAGGTGGTCTGTGACTTGAAGGGCTCCCTAAATCAAATTAATACTTCCCATATCTGCGTGGCCACGAGGGTTCACATATTGTCAGCTGCTCATATCCATGTCTGCTGACTTCTAATGCACTAGAAAAGCAGAATGGATGTTCTGCAGCTGTCTGTTTTGGAAGGGCTATCATTTGGTCTTTAGTTAAAGTACCCTGAGTGGAAATATGAATGGGTTATTATGAAGAACCAGCAGGTTAGAGGCTGGGCAGCTCACCACAGCAATGACCAATGGAGATGTCACTGCCAGACTGCCTGCGTGCTTGTATCTGTTTGCAATTAGCCAGTACGCCACCTCAGAGTAGACAAAGAGACAGATGGGGTTGGAGTCAATGATAGGGTCAGAGGGAGTATGGGACAGGACTCTGATACAGGCGCCCCGAGGCTGATGATAGATTTAAGGTTTTGGTGGGGTTGTCTAGCACCAAGAGGGCACTACTTTGATGTACCCCCCCCCCCCATGTCTACTGAAATCAGTGCCAGGAGACCTCTTTTGAAGACTGCCTTTGCCCCCTTTCACACACAGAAGCTCACGTACACACACACACACACACACACACACACACACACACACACACACACAGCGATCAAGTTGCATTCAAAGACGTATTATGCATTAGGGGGCTCTTACAGGGAGCCAGGGGCAGATGTTAAAGAGGGGAAATAAGAAAGGATGAGAATCTGTTCAAACGCAGGCTTATTTCTGCCAAGCTTAATAGCTCTGAAATGGATGTAAATAAGTTGTGCACGCGGGCCAGATGGGCCCAAACATGCCTTGATTTCACTGATGTTGGCTGATTGTCTCACTGCCCTGATTCAAGCCTGCAAGACGCGTGAAGCAGCAGACTGCATTTAGGGCCTTTACTAAAAAATTCTGCTCATCAGTGCTGCACCCCGGCATGAATCATCAAATCAAATTTTATGCATAGGACTATTTTAGAACATTCCTGAATGAAGCCGCGGATATTTGACTGTTAACATACAGATCCAGATGGCGTGTAAATCTGAAGCATGCTAGGATCTTCTGTGACAGTTAAACATAGACGTGAGTTTTTCCGAAGCAACAACCCTAAATTTGTCTTTGCTTTTGAGGAAGGAGCTTATCTGATTTACTCAGTAATACCTCCCTTCCCATCTAAAGTCATCTTCAAACTACTCAGTGGAATTAATTCACAGCTCCTCAGAACACCGTGTTATATATAATGACCTAAGAATAGCAGCATAAAAAATGTGCTCTGCTTACTTTCGTACTATCAGAGGATTTACAGTATGTCCAAGGTCTTTGAGTTCAGCTTCAGCAGAGTAACGCCAAGAATTAGACATGACAGGAATGTCTTTGGAAAATTAATAATAACACAAAAGTCAGCCATGTATGTCATCCATCATGTGCTCCATGCTAACCATGCTAATGCTACATGAGACAGCCATGATCCAAATAAGAAAACCTACCCTGAAGCTGTAATAATTTGTTTTGTCATGTTTTTGTTTCACCTTTAAATGAGAGTATTTGCCTGTAATCTCTCTGTAGTCCAGAGCATAGGCTGGCAATTAGCTGGTAATTAAGGCACAAAGTAAAACAAGACTGTGCAACTTTAGCTGACCAGCAGCGACTGTGATCACAAGTGGCAATTACAGGACGATGCTAAATGCTAAAGCATGGCATAACTGTGGCACAAGTAGAGAACAGTTAGCAAGTAACAGTAATCAAGTTAGCGCACAGATTCAGTAAGGCCTGCTGTACAGTAGAGTGTCTCTAAAGTCTGCTAACGTTAGCCACCAAAAGCTACTGGTCACACCAGACCGAGTAAGGCTGTATCTGCAGAACTCTGAGTGGAACAAGTGTACGTGTTATTGCTTTGGAATTCAACTTTCATTTGTCAGAGGAAGAATGCGTAAAGATGTGTCAAACGTTCCATCGTCGAGCTTTAAGTGTTAGCATTCGGCACCTGCACAGATGTTCCACTGAAGGACAGAACTCTCAACAACTTTTGGAGCTTTGTAGTTGTAAATATTTTTCAAAATTTACCCACACTGATTTCCCAGAGCTGTAATTAGTTATGTGCGTCCTTTGAGAATGCCCCGTCCTAGTGTTTGATCATATTTCCAATTATTTGAATAACTCACATGCCAAATGAAAGGTCATTTTTTTTAACCAAAGCATGTGTTCCTCATGGTCCAAGTCTGGAATGGGAAAAATGGCTGAACGTCATTGACTCAAGGCTTGTTAAGCGAGGCCACCTGCACATACAGAGGTGTTTTCAAGAGTTTGTATAGTCCCATGGTGATTTCTGTGCATATTCTTTTTTTAAAGATGTTTGAAAGGTCTGAGGTTCATAAAGCACCACCCTCCTGCCCCTCCTCAGTTTGTGCCTAAAGAATGCCATCAGTTTGGATGAGACCTAACAACGCCAGGGGGTGCGTTACTGTAAATGAACTCACAGCGCAGACGAGAGCTATTAAAGTCAGTTGTTATAGAGGGTTATTTAACTTGAGTGCTCTCATTAAAACCAGTCTCCAGCCAACAGAATAAGCACTTTCTCATAGCTTACATAGTGCAAACAGGGATAGAGGGAATGCAACTGTAAACTGTGTGTATGTGCGAGGTGGAGGTTTAACGGGTGGTCTGTGCAACATCACCGCTTTCTCTAGGCTTACATAAAAAATAGGCATTAGGATTTACTACGCTCACACTCACTCCTCTTGCTAGATATGCAGCCCCTCTTCACAATCAGACCCCCACCAATTTATGCCCTTAACCTCCACCAACATCTGCAAGCAATTGCAGCTTGATGGAAAGCACTCCACTGACCCTGGATCTCCCTCTTTGACTCTCCCTGTTCTGCCTCCCCTCCTTCTCCCCTCTCCTAGCCCCCTTACTTTACCTCTCTACCACTCTCTTTTCTCAGCCACCACCCACAAACGGTCACAAAATTGACATTGAGAACCTCTCCCAAACCTGCTCAGTATTAACAGTCTTCCGTGTCCTTCAGATCCAGCAGTGGGAGCAGAACCTGGAGAGGTTTAACATGGATCTGTTTCGGATGCGCTGCTACCTGGCCAGTCTACAGGGCGGAGAGCTTCCCAACCCGAAGAGCCTGTTGGCGATTGCCAGCCGCCCCACCAAAACCACCCTGGGACGTCTGGGGATCTTCTCTGTCTCCTCCTTCCATGCACTGGTGAGCAGGCCCAGGACGCGGCCCTGTGAAGGGACAGATAAATGACAAATGAGCAGATCAGAGGACCAGCAGCGTGTCCTGTTTAGATGCCTTTCAACATTCCTTTTTGAACCTGATGTTTGATTTTAAACCATGAAAATCTTTTAATTTCACAGTAAAAAGCATCCTGCAAACACCCCCTTTAAGCATTGCTGGAGGAAAAATAAATCTAATTAAGATGGTCTGATTAGATTTTTATTGGGCTAATTGATTGCAGTCCTGATAGTGTGTATCTGTTCAGATCTGCTCCAGAGATGAGGCCACACTCAGAAGACGATCATTGTCCCTGACATACAGACAGCGCAAGAGAGGCCTTTTCTCCTCGCTCAAAGGCCTCGACAACCTCACGAAGAGAGGCCGGGACAAGAGGCCCTCTGCATCACAGGTACTACTGGACACACACACACATACACATCCGGGTATCATACAATACTGTTACTTACTAATGATTTCTCTCATGAAAAAAATAATTGTGGTTTCTACCTGTCGTTATGTTAAGAGTTTAAAGGACGTAGCATAGTACTTAGACTTTGAAGTGACACTAGATAATCTCTTTTGAATCCCAGACTAATGAAACTCTTCAGGTGGTCCAGATAATCAGATTCTTAATGCAGGATCATGGATTCAGCAGGGGAAAACTACACATACACACACATAGCGTGAGCATGCAGACTTCATGACCATGCATGCACACATTGTTGAGGGATACTGCACACGTGCGCTCGCGAGCATACGTGGTCTCCAGGGACATACTGCTGGGAAAAGCTGCGTCTTGATACTGGAGTGCACATTGTGCAGATTGGTTAATGAACCAACTTGAAAACATGTTGCATTATTGCTGACTTGCATGTTGAAGGGCTGCATTGATATGAAATTTCCCCCCAAAGGAGATTTTATTAATTGGAATCACGTAAGCTCAGGTCCCCCTTGTGTTCTGGTAAATTTGAGTGCGCACCTCCCATCAACGTAAATACAGTGGAGCATTCCTCACCCAGGTGCAGAGGCGAGGGGGGGGGGGGGGTCTAATCCTCTGAGGTTAGTAATAAGACTCATTCAAGTGGTTATTTATTGTTACAGAAATCCACCAGGCTGTATCCGGATGGTACAGCCTGGGAGAATACTCTACTCTTGGTGGTCTATTTCAGATTCACCACAGGAAGCCCTCGTTTGCGTAAGTTTTTATGGACAGCCGTTCATTAGTTGAGATTATAGGAAGGGAGAGGAGTGTGGTTTTGATTAGCTGCAATCTACCATCGGTTATCTTGACGCCGTGCAGGCAATATGGCGTCTTTTTGTTTTGCCAGTCATGTTCTTCAGTAGGTGAGCCCTGACTCCTGACTGCTTACAAAATGCTCCCTGTCCTGTTCCTTATCTCGCTCACCCGTCCCACCACCTGCTCTGTGATATTTATGTTCGTGCATTTGTGCACGTCTGTCAACAGCTAGGTATGTGTGTGTGAGTGTGTGTGTGTGTGTGTGTGTGTGTTATTATTTTTCTGGGGAACTCCAGCCGGCTGGCCTAATGAGGCCCAGTTACATTTCGCAGCGCAGAAGGTCGAGGTGGCGCTGCAGCACACACATGAATTATTGAAAGCCATATGTGGGAGATGGCATTCTCCACTCTTTCCTCAGCCCCGCAGACACCAGCAGATGGTCGCTGTAAAGACGCTAAATATTAAACAGCCTCCCTTTATTTTTTTCCCCAGGTTCGCCTTTTCTTACAAGCTTGTTTTAGTGCTTTCTGGTATTTTTTTTTACTTTACATAGAAGCTAATAAGAAACAGAAAATGGCCAGTGAGTGCTTCAAGGGTTTTCAGACTGCTGGGTTTTCCTGGACATCTGCTGTTTTTGTTTTGTTTCCCTTTTTTTTGTGAGAGTGAGACATCATTGTAGTGTTTTCTGTTGTTCTCTGGGTGAAATTCAGTCGCCGCCGTTTTAAGTGTCATCATCAGCCGCTCTCTCGTGCGGTGCTGACGAGCCATGTGTTTGCTGAAACAAGGATTTGGACAGCGGGGTCGTCTGAGGAGCTAAACTCACCTCCCTGCACTTAATCTGTCGTTGCTGTCTCAGGTTCTCACACCGCGCTTTCTCCAAGACTTTCAAGATAGCTTCTTTTGGTGCTTTCCTCCCTTTTGCTTCTCATTTATCTCCAGCCCTAGCTTTTTTACCCCTACCTCTGTCCTGCTCATTTAATCTCTTAAACCTAGAGCTTCACCTCACTCTCTCCTCCAATTTCTCTTACCGTTTGTCTTCCTTTTTTCCCTCCGGCTGTGTCCTCTGTCTCAAACCCCCCGTTTCTCAGAGCATAAACACCAGAGCGTTCGCCGGCGGTCTTTCTTCCCACAGTTTCCATACTGACTCATCTGTGTTGACTAAGCCTAAATCTCATTTACCACTGCAACGTCGCACTCAACAACCTTGCCCCAAAGTCATGCTCCCCTCCATCTCCTCGCCTCTTGTTTTCTCATTTCTCATCCGTCTTAGGGGAGCTATGTATACAGTAAGGACCTGGCCGGCAGTCGGCTGTGGGAAGTAGGCCAGAAAGGTCTGAGGATTTGTGGGAGAGTTGGTAAAGCTTTCTAAAATTAGTCAGTTTACGGCGAAGCGGCACTGTTTACAGACACTTTATAAATGTACTTGTGCTGGCGAGGAAGAGTTACTGTATTCTGCTGCTCAGAGGGCAGATGAGGGTTCTTACTACCATAACAGGGAGAGAGCTGGAGAGCTTTGCAAAGGAAACTTCTTGGGATTGTTTTTGGAGGAAAGTAATCCTGATCCTCAGAAAAAGCGATTGCCCCCGCAGGTCTCTTCTGAACACCACTTCTTAAGTGCATACTATCAAACCACACTCACAGCAGGACACACGCACCTTTGAGCTTTTGTCGACCCATTCTGAGAACAAAATGCCCCACTTCTGTCACCACCCATGGCACCTATCATTGGTGATGGAGTATCTCAGCAAAAGCTGCTAACTGCAGCTCGTTTGAGGAGGGCCCGTGTTGCACCGTCACATAACGAATGGCTCCGTGTCACTGCTGTATTATAGAGTTGTTAAAGCCCTCTGAGGCTGCAGAGTAACCTCTAGAACTGGGCTTAGCCTGACACAACAGGCCTTACAATCACAAGCCAGGGAGAGGAGCCAGAGAGGAGAGGCTGAGGAAGATAGACTGGATCAGGAACGGAGAGATTGAGGGGTGGATGTGGAGATGGAGATGGAGAGGGGGGGGGGGCACTTGTCCTTCTCTCATCTGTAACCAGACTTTTTCCCTCTTTCATCTCTCTGCTGCACAGAAACCACTACGTGTCCATACACACCCCCTCCACCCCTACACATACACACACACAGAGCGTGCTTCCACCATTGCACCTTCAAAGGCTACAGCCCCCCGTTTGGAAGCAGTATCAAAGCGCTGCACTCGCCGCACGTAGTTTTTAATTAACTACATAATAGCACTGTGTGTGTCTAATACTGTGCTGCCGAAGTGGCTGGGCACTTAATCGCTCATGAGTCAATCAGTGCGGTGCCCCTCTGTCTGTGCTTCTAACTGTCTTTCTCTCGATTTCAGATCTTTGAGAGTGACGCTGGAGGTCAAACGTACGCCCTGCCTCCCCGGAGCACTGAGGTGAGTCACAGCCTTCAGTGACTTTTTACTGCTTGTGGATCTTTGATATATCTTTTAAAAATTCCACCGCCAGCGGTCACATCCATCCTGTGGTACCGTTTTATGTGCCGAATTGTCAGTTTCAGCGTGAAGTAGCCGTAGCAGAAACGGGTCAGCTCTTTGACCTCCGCTGTCTTTCATGGCTTTGATAGTGAGCTGTGTAAAGATAGTTTTACGCATAGTGTGTGTGTGTGTGTGTGTGTGTGTGTGTGTGTGTGTGTGTGTGTGAAGGCGTGCCTGCCTGCCTGTGTGTATTACTTGTCCAGGATCAAAGCAGATCTTGCTTTCATGTTGATTTGCAGATGTCTGACAGATAAATAGACAGCATATCCAACAAGATCTAAGGAGATTTTAAAGCGGTGGAACCGTGTTAAACTGCGGTGTGGACAGGCCTCCAATGTGCAGCATAATTGAGTTAATGGAGACTGGAGTGTTGACCAGAAGCTCATATTGAAAGTGTCAGTCTACAGGTTTATGGTAAATGTGCTGAATGATTGAGTGTGAATTTTGGCCATCTGAGCAGCCAGACGCTGGAACTGCAGCACTCGCAGGTTATTGGGTGGTTCTACATGCTTAGATCAAGGGAGTGTGAAATATTGGTAGAAGAAACTGTCACCACCACCAACTGACTGAGGGACAGCTTCTTCCCCAGAGCTGTCAGAGCTATCACCCCCAGCAGCCCCTCACTGGAGTGAAAGACTGTGAGAACTATGCCACTGCACACTGCACTTTTACACCTTCACCTCCACCTTCACCTGCACTTTCTGTGTACTTAACATTTAGGTACACACATGCTTAACTATATGGTCAGCCATTTTGCACTATATTCATTTTAGTAAATTTTTTTAGCTGCTGTTGAGTATAGTATATTTTATGCTGTTGGTATATCTTATGCGATTGGTATATTTTATGCTACTGGGATATTTTATACTGTGGTATATTTTACTGTTTATTGTTCTAGTATATTCTTATTGCCTCAGTACATTTTCATTTCTGGTATATTTTTTTTGCATTTCCACATATTTTTATCTGCATGTTAGTTTGGTTTATTCTAGTATCTTTATTTTATTTTATTATTACTTTCTTATATTTCTTATTGTTTCTAACATGGGGGTTGCAATACAAATTTCATTGACATGCTATGCTCAGTGATATCTTGAATCTCTTGAATCTTGATCTTGCTGCAAGCTTCAGCTCCAATCCTCGCTGCCTCAAGCTTCTGGATGCCTTTGAGCTCTTTGTCAGGCTTTTTGTTTTGTATAGATTATGATGATGTTACAGTTATTCAGTAACTTATTCAGATTTCTGAGCACGGCAACATTGCTGCAACTTTGCTGTTTTCAGCAGATGACTTGCCGAAGACAATATCATAATTGCGATGGACACATTTTAGGACCTAAGACCCAGGTTCCATTAAAACAGAAAGATCCTTTCAAGGATAGAAGATCAACATTACTCTCAAGTCTGTCTGTTGAATATGAAGTAGCAGCCAGTTAAGCCAGTTAGCTTAGCATAAAGATTGGATTCAAGGGAAAACAACCAGCCTTTTCTATTTGAAAAACAAAACTAATTCCACCAACTAACAGCTCCCAGGCTCACTAATTGACACACTATATTTTGTTTAAACCGCACAAAAACTGACTTGTGAAAACAGCAATTTGTTATGCTACAGTAGTCTTGTGCCAGACTATTTCTTGGCTGAGCACAATGAGGGCAAGATTCAAGGAAGCCACTGTGCACGTAGTCCAATAATCCAGCACATAAGCCCACCTAAAACCACAAATTCTTGTTTTTACACTTTTTGCATGGATACCTTCGGATAGAATCAGGCTAGCTGTTTCCCCCTGATTCCAGTCTTTATGCTAAGCTAAGTTAGCAGCCTGCTGGATTTAGCTTCATATTCAACTGACCAACACCAAATAGCATCAGTCTTCTCACTTTACCTGTTGACGGCGTTCCAAAGTGTCTTTTCAGAAAGTGACTTAATACGTAATAACTTTAAACAGAGCTGTTCTGCAGCTGAGTCTGTGTTTGTGTCTCTGTGTGAAAAGGAAGCAAAAAATCTGAATTTTTTTTAAAAGTATCCATAAGATATGTTTTATAAATATCCTTTGCTTTTCGTCCCTCCAAGTAAAATCTTATCAGAGTCTTGCAGCCTGCACGAACCGATGAAGTCTGGCGCTGAGAGATGAGCATAATGGACACTTTTAGACAGAGGATGAGTGTTATGAAGATGGCTGGTTCACAGGATGCAATGATTCATATTATGAGTCTGTGGTGAATGTGGCGAGTGTTAAAACTGCCCCCATTAAGGGCCTTGAAATGGACTCAGAACAGGAAGTGGTCTCGGGACACAATAACGGCCTTCATTGGGTCAACGCTTTAATGTTTCTTAAAATGTGGTTGAGTGGTTCGATCTTTCCTGGACTTGGACGTGGAAAACAGCTTGATTTAGTGGGGATTAAGACCCTTCAGGCTCGGGAGCAGTTAGAGAGAGAGAGAGCGAGACAGGGAGGATAGCACAGTTGTATTGATTCTTGTCGACACACACAGTTCTTCATCTGTCTCGATGGCTTTGCGCCTGTTGTCCTATTCGTGTCTCAGATCCCTTGACTTACTCTAATAAGCAATCATCTTCCTCTAATCCTTTCAAGTGAAGGATGTGTTTGCGCGTGTGCGCCCAGGCTTCGCTGTAGCTGCGCGCCTCGTGTGGATGTCCGCGTGCGTTAGCCGACCAGCTATTTCTGCAGCCCAGGGATGTGCTGACAGCGTCTAGCTGTAGGCTGTGACTAAAGCAGAGCGAGGTAAACATGTACTGCATGTTAAATTAACTCGTCAGTAACGCGGAGGCTGTCATGGCTCCCAGAGAGGTTAAAACAAAGTTCACATTGAGTGGCATAGTTTTACTCTCGAATGCTCCATCCACCCACTCCTTCTGAGTAAATATGTTTGGACTGCTGGGAAAAAAAACAACACGGATGCTTGACTTATGCTGCTTGAACAGCTAACTCGATGCTGCACAATCATTTTGAGGGTTTCACATGTTTAAAATATACACAAAATTTGAAGGAGTAAATTCCAGAGCAGGGTTAGTGGTAAAGCTTGAAGTTTATCTTCCTCTTCTTTCATCTTCCTCTTCTCTGGAATTGAAATACCACCTGAGACCTGTGTCTTTTTTTTTTTTTTTTTTTAAATCTTATCGGTGATTGGCGGTCTGTCCGCGACATATTGATCCCTCTTTCTGCGTCACTGCCTCTCATCACACTCCGCAAGACACGGATACACACCTCTGCTTTGAAGTCATCTCTGAGGAAGTGGCACCAGTGCGGCCAGTAAGGGTGGTCATTATTGTCACCTCGTGTGTGTGAGCGTGTGGAAAAGTGTGTCACGGCGGTGGAAAGAGGAACCTTGGGTGGAGCTTTGAGGAAATGAAGAGTAATACCCTTTTGACAGATGTAATAGAGGGAAACTGTCTTTAACTGCTCTTGTGTTTCTTATTCATGGTCACCATATCTATTTGAGGCAGCGCTGTAATATTTGTATCATCCAGTTGCTAAGTGGAACAGAAAGGGTGGATTTTTTCGCAGCGGCCATTAAACCGTCCGTTACTCCACGTTCCATCTTTAGACACGCCAGGGTGGAGGACGGCCTGCTTGGAAATAATTTCCACACTTGAGAGGAAAGACTGAAGCATTTGGCCGAATGCGAGCGCAAACAGAGTGCACACATCTCACCACACAGAGCACTTGTTGAAGTCGAGCGCGTGCCTGGACCGGACTCTTGGCAGTCGTTCACGGAACGTTGACCAGGCAACTGTCGGCCCGTCACAACCCTCTCTGACCATGAATGAGTGTACAGTGTTAGTCAGCTGCTGGTCAGGTCAGCGCAGGCAACCAAATCTTAGTTTTCCGGTCACGCCATGTTGCTGGGACACACACGGGGCCGTTATGCAACCGGTTGCCATGACGGCTTGTTTTTTCATCCTGTCTTTGCAGGCATGACCTCACATCCCTAAAGAGATAGAGGTGTGAAGTGGCACCTTGTGTTCCTACAGGTTAGGGAAAAACATTCTGAGAGCATTGGTGGCCTTTATTTTGGCGCTGGTTCCTTAGTAGAGTAATCAAAGGGGCGTTTGGATGGAAAATGAAGCAAGTGTTTGTGTGCGTGTGTTTATCTGGGCTGCACTGAGAATGCTACATGTGTGCATTTGTGTGTATGTATGTGTGTGTGTTTGTGTGTGTGGCACTAAGTGATGCTCTGAATCAGAGGCCTTAGCTCGTCCCTTTAGGCTTTTTGTCTGGCAGGGAAACGGGTCTTTTTCCTCTTGAGGTGACGCATCGACAGCGTGCAGCCAGCTTTTGAAACGGACTCGCACACATGCACATCAGAACAGAACAGAAAGCCTCAGAGACACACGCTCACACCACTCTCTGTTTTTATGATCTCGTAATGCATTTAAAACATCACTGTATACCCAGACCTACTCACTTATGCAATTATCCCTCTTGGTCCCACGTCTCAGTTTAACCAAGAAGTCGTATCGTCTTTGTCAGAAGTGCTGAATCACTGGCTTCTTCAGCCCATGATTTTCAGTGCATTTTGGTGTGATTGAGCCTTTCCTCAAGATCGAGGGGCCTTGATAATTGCGGTCTTAGGCTGCACTGTGGCGTCTCCCGCAGCCCCTCAACGCAGCAGTGGCGCGCTTTTCCCTCCAGAGACACAGAGTCGCAACCAAAACCCCCAAATGGCTGCTTGTGAGGCCGAGCGGTGGGTTAACCCCCCCCCCCCGCCTTAATACCCAGCTCCAACCTCACTGTTAATGCCACCGACAAATGATAACCTTCAAATGGCTGATCTGAAAGTTTGACTGATGTTTGAATGAATTGGCTCTATACGCTCCTTTCCTAAAAATGACTCTTGTGGCTTTTCAAACTGGATAAGTCCTGGAGGGCTGCATGGATCTCGTGCAGACGTCTAGACCTGCCAGGCGACCCCTGCCAATCGTCTTGTGTACATGGCCATTACGATGACTATTATGTGGAGCAACTACCGTCTATGTTGTCAAATGAATTTCTGAAAGGCTAATTGTATGACATCTTTGATCCGCTGCTTGATCCACAGCCAAGCATTTAAACTAATGGAACGATATTGATTTGTGTGCTGTTACTCAAAGTCTGCCGCTCTCTCTCGCCCGTCCCCCCTCCACTCTCTGTTTACCTTCTTCTTCCCCTTTTCTGTTCACTCTCTGTTCACCCTCCTTCATCTAACAATGCTCACCCCCTCCTTTTATCTCCATTACCCTCCCTTCTTACCCTCTCCCTCTCCCACAGAGGCTGGACGTCCTGACGAGCATCTACTCCATGTCGCCCCCTGAGGGAGGTGTGTGGGACAGCATCAGCGGTGCCACAGACGTGCTGACGTGTGTCCACATGCCAGACGGCCTGACAGTCCAAGTTCCCGTCAGAAGGGACCAGACAGCCGCCGACCTTCTCTCTGCAGCCTGCAAGGTTGGGTTGGCGGCCAGTTGCGGAGAAATGATGACACCACAACAGTTGTTGCATATTCCTGACAGTTGTTGCAGAAAAACTAAACAAAATCAGCACTGTCTAGTGGAATTTTACATTATCCAGCCATTCATACTCTGTGTGTAACTTCCTGTAATGTGAGGCTTGATCACGCGTGAATACAAAGTTAATGTTCTAGAAATTTTCAGCTATGTCAGATGTGGTTGATGGTTTTTGTTAGAGCATCTGTAGCAGCTAATCCGGTTGTATTATGCTCCCAAGGGCTTGAAATAACAGACCTATTCATCCAACGGCTGACTTCACACTGTCACAAGAGTGGCTGCAGATAGACAGACACACACACACACACACACACACACACACACACACACACACACACCGAGAGAAGCTTTTTTTGTTTACTGGAAATTTCTCATCACTAAGTGTAAAGTCAGTGAATAATTCATGCCGCAGCCGTACAGCAGTTGTCACACTAAGCGCTGGTGCATGAAATATCTCCGATGAGTTTGTGCACACAGGCTGCTGAACATTAAGGGACTCTTGTGTAAACAGGTGAAACAGCTGGATCCGGGCCTGCACTGCCTCCGACTGCACAGACGAGCGGGGCAGGACGCGGAGGTTCGATTCGTGGCTTCCGGAGAGCTCCTCTGCGATGTGGTGAGGAGGGCGAAAATCCCGCATGGACACACAGGGCTCTTCATTACCTGCGCTTTATTTAATGTGTATCGATTTGTTTGATTTCACCCTGTAGGTCAATGATCAGCTGGAAGTGGTCCCACTTAATGTGTTTACAATGCACATGAGCAGGCCGAGCGGCAGTGGAGACTTCGGTGAGCCACATATGTGGACTGATTCATGTCTAGCTGTGTGTGTAATTTTATGCACACCTCGCCGTCCTTTATGTAATCATTGTTATCTGACTCGTTTGTCTCTACTTGTCTCCATCTTTGCCTTCCACTTACCAGGGTTTGCAGTAACAGGACACATAGACAGCCAGAGAAACAGCAGGATTTTTGTGAGCGAAGTGCTTCCTGATGGACTGGCGTTCAGTGAAGGTGCCCACTTGTTTAAGAATGACACAAATAATCCTGAAACCACCAGTTACAGCACCGCGTATGGGGTCTGCACCACCTCTTTTCTGAAACATCGCCTGTGTTCCCAGGTCTGCGTCCAGGCGATGAGATCCTGGTGCTAAACGGCCGGTGTGTGTCGGGCCTGGACCTGACACTGATCCAGACGCTGTTCGCTGAACAGACCCTGCACCTGAGCTTGAGGCGGGACGGACCCCGGCCACCAACCGTGGCCTCCACCCACCTGGCCCCTTCTCTCAAACACCACCAGGAGGCTCGCAGCAAGCACCACCGAGCCAAGTCCTCATCAGGTGCTTAAATCCATATGACATTAAACCGGCTGAAACATGAGGAGATCGACTCATTAGTGGGGATATATTTGTACTAAGATTAGATAGAATAGTTTTTCACTTAATGGAAACACTTGACAGTAAATTTGAAAGAGAATTGATCATGATACCCTTTACTTTCAGTTTGTTAGCGTCCCTTGTGTGTGACAGATGGTGCGAGAGAGACACAAAGAGAGAGAGAAACGTTAGCTGCTGTGAAATGCTCAGCACACCCATCAGGGTAGCGCTTCCTCAGATCTGCGTACATATGAAGGCACCGGTTTAGCAGTTTTCTCTGAAAGCAAGCTGTGAACAGCCTGGATCTGCCAGTGAATGTCCTGTTGACCCATCCAGCTCCACTCGGTTCCATGTTTTGTTGTTTTACGTTGCTGCTTGCATTGCACCTTTTTGTTGCATGGTCATCCTTGTAGATAGTTGTGTCTTGGTAGGTTTGTCTTCGGGATGTCAGTTTTCAAAAGTTAAATGCCAGGGCTTTGTAATCTGGGAACACTGGGACCAGGTGTTTCCCTTTGGCACCGATGACCCCCTACCCAACCCACCAGGTACCTGAAGTATACAAAAGACAGGTCGGCAGGGAAGAGCAGAGCTCATCACTGCTCTTTGAGTGGATGTGGCATCTGTATCAACTTTAAAATTACTCAATCGTTTGCTGCCCACATTAGAAGTGTTTGCTGAGAAAGTATGTAGTTTTCGCACCTACACCACGAAATAACTGCTACTTCCGTTCCAGTAAAGATCTCGTTCAGATCTCTACTTCCTCAAAAGAACCTTGTTCTCTAGTCGCTGCCAAAAGTCACAAGAAGAAAAGCAGCAGAAGGAGCTTTAGATGACGTTTCACAGCTCTGAGTATCCTGGGGGAGAGGAAAGGCTGCGAGGGGCTTTTGGCCACAGAGGGCTCATTAAAGCTGCGGATGTATAGCATCCTGTCAGCTCGCTTTAGTCTCACTGCAGATGCGAGGTGTCAGAACTGAGCAGTAAGGTCATTCATGTCGCCGGACGCACAGGGCTGAGCAGCAGCTGATAGAGATACGTCTGTTCAAGCCTCGCTCTCACAGGTAAGGGGAATTCAGCTTTGATGTGGCCTCAGATTAGATCCGATTATAACCTCAATTCTGTTGTTTGATTGTGGAAATTTGTCTATGTGCTGCCAGGGAGCATCCAATACAGGACATCAGGGACAAAAACAGCCTGTTTCCCATTTCACTGCTCCTAATACATCAAGAAATTGGTCAGGACAGAGTAGGGACACGTTTCATTTTTATGACAATTCAGGTTTTTCATCATGTCATTCAGTCATGTTATTTGTTCATAATGATGAGGAAGTGACTGTGTGTAAATTGGGTAAAAGATTATTACTTACAGGCTTTACCACAAGATTTCGCAGGTTCATGAAATGCACTTCCCCCCCACTGGGTTACCTTTTAACATGTTATTTTTTTAATGAACTTTAACTGTATAAGTACCTATATAATTGTGCTTCTGACAGTCTCTTTCTGCATGTGCAGAACATTCGATGCATTTTTGTTGACCTTTCTCAATGTTTGGCATTAAAAAAAAGCCCAAGCAGTGAGCCTCATAGAAAGTGTTGAGTATCATTTAAATTTTAGTAATTCATTAGTGTTTCCTCCACTGCAGCCATAATTGAACACAAAAGGATTAATGACTTGAAGGCCTCATTACAGTTAAGTGGTGTGATCAAAGTGCCTGCAGTTTTCCTCTCCGGCTCTAGAGGGCGTATGATCCCAGGCAGGCTGATGAGGAGGCAGGGAGGTAAACACTGACAGTGGGGAATTAACACTCGTCTGACTTTCCTAGAAGGAAACTGTCACCTCCATTTGTTCAGCCTGACGCAGACGCATAAGACGAGAATCATTCCAATGACGAGATGTCTTTTGTAGCGCTGCTGACATCTGATTGACAATGATTGTCAGTTGAAGAAGGAGAAGTTTAGCTCCACAGGAGGTCCAGAAGTTTTCTTTTGTTTCCTGCTGTCACGTTGGCCTGCCTCCCAGGCTACAATCAGGAATAAAGTCTTTTTCATGTGCCAGCTCAGAGAGAGTTTGTCCTCCAGGACCTTGAATTACATGAGAAGTAGCCAAAATCTGCACTCGCTTAATCTGATAATGCCATTGCTGTTAGGGCGGTTTCATATAAATGTACATTTTATTAGGTGGGATTTTCAAGGAAACCAGCAGTGAACTTCATCTGCAAAAAAGTCAAACAGGGAAAAAGATAACAGAGTCTTTAATTAGGAGTGCCAAGTGTTTTTTTTTTCCTTCTTTTTTGGGACGACTGAATGCCATTGCCATTTTTAGATCGGAGACATATTTAAGTTCTGTGCGACTGGCGGGCGCCCATGATTTTTTTTAGACTGTAACCAGCCAGCATTGTTTGTGTTTTATGGTCAGCAGAAGGATGTGCAAAAACCACGATAGTGCACATGCCGTGATGGGTGGTGTGAGCATAAAACACTACCACACACACACTCAGAGGAACCACATGAACCCTAATGCCAAAACTGTTCCCCTTCTCTTTCTCTCTCTCTCCAGATGTGTGCACTGTAGCTGACGGCGAGGAGTCCCTGTGTGTAGGACAGGAGAATGGTCTCTCCCTCTGCACACACAGGCCAGTTCAGCACAGCAAGGTAGGCGTTGCAAGAGTGTGTGTGCCGATTTCTGTTGGCTCGTAGACATCCACACTCGGTACCCCTCTCTCCTTCAGTGTTTGTTTGTGTGAATAAAACTGTGCACGTTGTCAAGTGTGCATGTGCGTTTGTGCCCACTCGCAGTGGCAGCTGTGGGGCTGTCAGAAACCAGACTGGCACCAATCCTTAGCATTACCATAATTAGGATACTCCATCATAGCCACGGGTATAAACACAGCTTATTACTGTCATGCAGACTGAGAGGAGAGGTTGTGTCACACTCCCTCTGCCTCCTACACACACACACACACACACACACACGCACACACACATGAAAACATTCATGCTTGGGGGCAAAGCCAAACCTCTCAGAAGAAACCGTTGTCTAATATGCTCCTGTCATCCTCAACTTCACTCAAACACACACATCTATTATTCTCCTAAGAGCTACAGTAGTTCACATATAGTGAATATGTTGACATCTTCTTGCTTGTGACATGTTCCTGGTGCTTGTTTCTGCCTTGAGTTGTGGCCACAATAAAAGGTCCCTGCAATTAATACAACTCCTGATTTCCTCTCAAGTCGGTTGTGGAGAAATCTCTCCTCTGTAAATATGCCAAACGGTGGTCCCTCATGATTTACGGCAGATTGCGCCCCTTTTTTTGTCCCATCTGTTGTTCAATATCCGGTCAGGTTTTTTGATATGTAAACCTACTTTACTGAAGTCATTAAACTGAGCAGGAGCCCGTCCCGTTGTGAATTACGCCTCAGCGCTGTGGTAATGTAATGCGGGAGAGTGTGTGTGCGCTTGTCTTTATGGAGCGCCGTGATGAGTGTGTGTGTGGTCGTCACGAAGAAGTCATGTGTTAATGATGCAGACATGGCTGGAAGCCTGAGAGCGGACGTGTGCACGCGCTCGTGCGTATTCGCCTTCTCTCCTGCACCGTTCAGTTAATATTTTTGCAGCATTTCGAGCCACGTCGCTGTTGACAACAATGCGAGTGTGCGCTTGGCACAAACCTGCTCATTATGTAATATGGGCTGCATTAAAAAGGCAATGGGCAGTCATGTTGTGCTCATGATAATGATTCATTGATAGGGAATCCAGGCTAAATATCCAGAAATCATCGCTAATTGCAGTGGCCGACGTGGCTTTATTCTAATGGCCCGTGTCAGAAGATGCCGTGCAGTGTTTGACCCGAGGTCAGCCGGGAGGTGGATTAGACATGACGACTTGCCCTTTTCTCCTCTCTCTATTCCGGCTCCGTTCGGCTCTCTTTTTGTTTGCCCGGCGACATGAGTCAGTCCCACCGCACTGCACCACTGCTGCTGATGCTCAGCTCCCTGCCGTTTGTCTTTCGCCGAGGAACGAATGGAAGAATGGAAGATAGGTGTGTGTGTGTATGTGTGTGAGGGAGAGAGGGAGGCTTGTGAACGTGCGTGCTTGTGTCGCTGCATACATGGCACATTTGAGGCATAAAAGGGGGGAAACGTTCTGAGATCAGGCAGAGTCAGCCACTGTGAAGGCAATTAAAAAACCATGCACACACAGGGTGAGATGTTGGTGCTGGTAAATCTGATTTTTGCTGTTGCGGAGAGCAGAGTTAAATAACCGCACGGCCATCGGTTTGTTTTCTGGGGTGGGGGGAGAGAGATCGAGTCACCGGGTAGAAAATCAGCCATGTATCAGCATATAGGTGCACACGTGCGTGCACACGGCGCTCTGGGAATCAATAGAGATGAATGGAAGGGAAGGACTAATTTCAAGCCCTTTTTCACACCTTGTAATCAGCCACCTCACTAGACTGACTGCCTTTGATTAATTGGTAAACGCTTATTACACGAGAGAGATCTGTGTGTGTTTGTGTGGGTTGTTGCAAGGCAAACAATGCTGTTTACCTTTGTGATACTGACTGTGTTTCCAGTGGCTGCGAGCTCCTAAATGATACATTTGGCTACAGAGCGTCGTAGCAATTGGTTTGATGCAGTGTTGTGGTAGCATTATGAGCTTAACCGATCGATTGCAGGAGATAAGTGAATTGGTCGTGGGCGACTCCCACCTCAAATGCAATTCATCTGACATGCATCGCGCCGGTGAAGGGATGTAAGGCAGTCGTGAGGATGCGTAGAGGCAAAACCAGAGTGGCCGCATCCATTTTGCTCACGGCTCACCTGATCGCTGCGAGTTTAGCCACTGAAAGGCCTGAGTGGAGGCTTGATGGGGATTTGTTGGCAGGCGGGTCATCAACACATCCATGTGAATGCACACGCGTCCATAGCGTTCCAGGCGATCCCCACAGACAGATGGAAGGACGTGGGAAGTAATCTGGCATGGTCTGGTTTCACCGCATGACACCAGTCCACTGAAGGGAACACACACACACACACACACACATACTGGGACGTATTGATAAGTACAAAATCTCTTCATCCACTGCTTTAATGTAGAGCTGGAATGGTTAGTTGATTAACCAGCTGATTGATGGGAAATTCTGTTTGATTCGTGAATAATTGTTTTTCAAAGCAAAAGGCCAAAACGTCACTAGTTCCAGCCTCTAAGTGTAGAATATTTGGAGTTTATTTGCTGGCTGTCTTGGTCTGCTATGATAGTAAAGTCAGATGACACTGATGATGGCTTCTAGGTGAAGACTAATTATCTGAGTGCTGGTGTTCTGTTTTCTTGTTTTTACATTTTATAGAATAAATGATTCGAATGATCAAGAAAAGATTGATTAACCAATAATGAAAATAATCATTTGTTACCGGCCCGCTTTGATGGAACCACTTACAAATGTTTCATGACAGCTGAAATGATTAGTCAATTAGGTTACTGACAGATTATTAAATATGACATTTTCTGATAGTTGATTTACCGTGTGAGGTTAGTTTTGTTTGAAGATTCCAAATTTGGCAGGTTTCAGCTTGTCTTTGGGACTGTTGGTTGGACAAATCCAGACGGCTGAAGATGTTAGGCTCTGGGATTTTATTTTTTATTCTATAAATGGCAGGCATATATTTCCCACATTGTATAGTAGCCAGTCATGTCTTGTACTGAACTGGATAGAGACATTAAGCCTCTTTGCTTTTGTCCAGACGAGACATTTCAGTAAGAGCGTTTGAATGGACTCTGTTGAGGGCTGTGACTGCCCTCCTCTGTCAGCATTTGGCTTCATCCGCTTGATTTTACGTCGTCATGGTATTATGCTTTTCCTCTAAATTAGAGTAAGAAATATACATTAGCAACAACGTTTGTGGTGTCGCCTCTTCCTCCTTTCTTGTGGTCGCAGTCGTACTTTTTTTACTTGTCTCAGTGGATGAGAGGAGTGTGAGAGGTGTTTTTAACACTTTTTGAGAACTGTGTGACGAACAGAAAGTTGAATAATTTGGTTTCGATTCTCCTCTCTCATCACAGACTCTAGACTTCAAAAAGATACTGTAGATGCCTGCGGATATTAGGTTGCATCATCTTCTTCAAACATGATCCCGTCTTCCTCGGAGCTACAACCATCCCCTTCCCAAACTTTACAGATTCTGCTTTACCCGACTGCCATGCGTGTCTGTCTGCGGGATGGGAGTTGGGGAAGGGGGTAGCGGGGAATTTAGGGAGGGGTGTGTGTGTGTGTGGCGAGTGTGTGTATTATGACTAAGCCCATCAGCCGCCATCTGGCCGTGAGCAGGCTAATAATCTGGGCTTACTGCTGTCAGCGCAGTTAACGCTAGCCTGCTCTTGTCAGTCCACTCCACTGTAAACAAGTTGGAAAAACAGAGCTGGAGATAAATTCTTAGAAGGAAGTAGTGACGGTGGGACCAACGGGGACCCGGATCCAACATGACCCTGATCTGGCTGGAATGACCACGCCAGGGGTGGCTGGTGCAGACATGGCAGTGGTCATACCCATTGTAGCCCCAACGGTGAACGATGAAGATCCTCGGCGTTGCCTCGACCTCACCACCTTAATCCAGCTCTTTATGTGGGATCGGTCGCCCGCCCAGGTCCTGTGCTCCCTCCTGGCCATGTGCTGGTTCTGGCGATCCAGATGTGAGGCAGACGAGAAGGACCTGTTCCTGGGCTCTGTGCTGCTCAGTTTGGGACGGCTCCTCAGAGACAAGCTGGCCTGCCTGGCTCAGGACATGGCTGCCTGCCTGTCCTGCCAGAGAGGCGTCAAAGGAGACAAACAACCGGTAACTATGGGCTGATGTGCTCCTTGCTTGTGAGAGGTTTAATGAGGTGACTGATACTATGAGTCCTCGTACTTAAGCTGCAAACTTTCACACAAACTCCTGCAGCCTTCTGTGTGCATTTGGTAAAAATAGCTCCTCGAATGCAAGTCTGGACTAGTTTTACACTCAGAGATTAATGCGCCTTTCATTTGCATTTTATTAGCATTTAAGCCTTAATTTTAAAGAGCCCTTAACCATGAATTCATTTACTATATAGTGTGCAGCGTATATGAATTATTTGTTACATTTTCAGCCATGCTAATGCTGTGGCTTCAGGGATGACAATGTCAGTCGGTTGGTCCATCAAAAACTATGGAATGAATTGCCATGAAATTTGGTCCTCATATCCATGGCTCCCAGAGGGAGAAACCTAATCACTTTGAGGATTTCATTTAGTGCTATCATCAGCTCTTTTAACTTGTCCAGTACTCCGATTTATGACCAAACACATACAAAATACATCTATCAGCCTCAGTTGTACTTTGTGCAAGTGCTAGCATGCATGGACTCTTTCCTACCTGTTTGTCCCAGAAGCCCTCTCTACTCAACCCATTCCCGCTGATCTTTAATTCAACAACATACCGCTTTGAAGATTTATCGTGTAGGCAGATGGAAGCAGGTCCAAAGGTCATGGTGTTACGTTTCGCTCTGCGTCTCCTGCCTTTATTGCTGTCCATGATGTTATCTCAGCAGTATGGGCTCTATTAGAATTAATTGTATTGGCTTGACTAGCAGTTAGAGTCTTTATGGGCGTGTATTCACTCTCAAACGGTCACCTTGTGGGCCTACAGGGTCTATTATCTGTTAGTATCATGTCGTCTTTGGCAGCTGTATGGCGTGGATAGCCCAGGGTGTCTTGGTTGCTTCTGAATCACCCAGACTGAGCATTGTCCAGGTCAGGAAGGGGGCCGCGGACGGCCCAGGCATTGCCATTAGTTATTCCTCAGACCTGTTTGTCATCAAGCCATGTTTAACGTCGGCAACAAGCATTTCCACTTAACCTTTCATTTAGTTTTCGGCATCTCGGTGGGGTAAGAATAGCTCATAGTGCTAGCGTTGCTTTGCCTTTGTACTGGCAGTCATGCAGTGGAGTGGATCTGAATAGCCTAGGGGACTCAGTAGAATGGGTGCTTTAATCTGAAGCTGGCTTCATTATTAAAACACACTCCTCTCCCAAAGTCCTCCGAGACTTGGCGGAATAATATTTGTTTAGGATGAATAATAAAAGGCGTAAATGGGCTTGAGTGGAGCGCGACGGGACCAGCCCTCCCTCTCATCTTCCTCTCTCCTCCCCTCTACTCTGTTTGATTTATGAGCGTGCGTCTTCTTTTATTGAGCTTTGAAAGGGAGATGGCATCGTGGCACTATAGCCCACTAACATGGCAAATGAATCATTGGCCTTCCTGCCGGCCACCGGGCCTCCCCTCTCTCTCTGTCTCTCTCTGTCATGACAAGGCTGTTTCATGTGAAAGATGGGTAAAGCCAGCCCCAGGGACATGCCTGTACTTCATCCCCTCTTCTTTATCCTCTCCCTCCCCATGTTTGTTTATTTCAGCGAAGATGGGGCCTCTCCGCTGGTGAAGCACAAGGCTTCTCCTTTGATTTGAGCGGTGTTTCATCTGCAAAGCAGACTGAGCTCTGTACATAATGACTCCATTGGAGCGTTAAAGGGGGATGGAGACAGTCTTTAGTGTTTATCTTGCAACCTCCCGGTCTGACAGGGCTGAGCTGCGTTTGTCGTGTGAGTATTTACGCCCAGCATTCGGGAAAAAAACAAGTATTGGACCATGTCACTAATGAGACCGAATAATGTTCAGTGTTTACATGTGCCAACAATGGTGAGTGCATGTGATTACAGCCAACAGTGAGGATCATGAGCACGGGGGCCTCAGCTAACAGCGTCTGGAACCTCCACCGTGCCCGCTCTGCACTGCGATTGGCCTGTTGTGTGGACAAGCAGGTGGCGTTGGAGCTTATCTTTGCTTGATTGGTTGTGCAACATCACAGATGCCTTCGAGAAGCGGCTGTCTGAAAGTGGGCTCAGATGTCCATTTGTGTCATACATTGCATCAAGATGCAAAGATGATGAAGACACACACCATGACACTATTTTGTCGTCTTATAGGATGCCAGAAAAGAAAGTACCTTCGCCAAGCTCGTCATTCTCACTTCAATTAATCGGCTACTCTAATCAAACCAGTTTGTAGAATGAGTTACTTCTTCATGGGCCGAGCCTTGATCTGTTTATTTCCTGTGAAAGCACCCTGTGCAATCAGCGATACACGCCACGTTTCATTCTTGTGCGAGGCCATAGTTAACATTCCTGCCCTGTTACCCCCATCAGCTCAGAGCCTCCCATTTTTGAGTCAGCCATTCCTCTGTGTGTGGAGGTAACAAGCCAGAACAGTCTGCATTGTACTGCTGCTATTGAGAGACTGGACACTGATACAGCCCCCGGCCTCTCCATTCAGCTCTCTGGAAATTACACCGAGGTCACGTGGAGCCGAAAAGAAGGGGAAGAACGAGAGGAAGAGGAAGGAGGAATGGGGATATCTGGATGCAAATGGACAGAGGGAAGTAGGACTGATGGCAGGATGTGAAGGTAGAGATGTAGGAAGGCCAGCGCTGATGGAAAGAGACAGACAGTGAGAGAGGAAATAGTTGCCAGCGGAAGAACTCCCCTCTATTTGCACAAGCCAAGTGGCCACGCCGTCCTCTGCTGATTGATATGCAAAACAAGCCGGCAGCAAGCACTTTTTCTCTGCCTACGCTCACAGAACGGCAGGACGCAGGATCAATGGCTCGATCCCCATCAAAGCCCCCTCCGCCTCAGAGGCATAGGTGTACTCAAGAGTGAGGCTCCTGACCCGGGCCTAGCAGAGAGCCGGGCGGCAGGGGACACTAATGAGAGACCGGGGATGGAGGAGGAGGAGGGTGAAAAAAGTTGAAGAGGGGACTGACCGGCCATCAGATGAAAATGTGAGCGAGAAGATAGACATCTACGAGACGGTCAAGCCAGCTGTTCAGCTCCGTCAGGGGTGTTTTCTCCGGTTCGGTCAAGTTGCATAACCGCAAAACGTTTGTGGAGCCCTCATGCCGGCGTCCAGGGGAGGCAGACTGCGTAGGAAGGGCTGCTCGCTGGCCCGGAGGACCCAGCGACAGGCCACGGCAGCATGGAGGCTGCTCTACAGACTGCTCTTCATGGTGAGCAGAGGACTGGGAGGAAACTTATTGTTGTAATATTTGATACACTTGAGGGCTCCTCATTAAAAGAGAGTTGTCAAGTATCATTGATCCTCAAAGTGAGTGGACTAATGTTGATATGCTGTATAGGTATAATTCATGTGCCATGTTAATTTCTGTAATCAGCTCACCATGTGAATATGACTGGATTTTTAAAGATAGAGATTTCTGCTTGACTTGAAGGAGGCATTTTGTAATGAAACCCTTTGCTTTGACCTCTCGCCGATCTATGAAGTGGACATCGTGCACACGTGCGTACGGCAGCTGGCTGAAAATGAAAAGAAATACTGCTGGATCATGTCAGAAGGAGAGTGAGTAGATGGAGGCAAAATGACTCAACAGCCTCTCACTTCCTTTTCTTCTTCTTTTTTTTTACCTGCAGGTCGACAAAGACCTCTTTTCTAAATTGGCTAAAATGCAGACACGTCGAGGAGAGGTAGAAACATGATCCAGAGCTGTCAGCTGTCAGCCGTCAGCCCGCAAAACCTGAATAGGAATCCACAGCAGCTCTGTCGCATCCGCTCGTCTTCCCTGGCGCTCTCGGGCTTTTCTCCCGCCTCTGCTGGCTCCCATCCTCGGCTCTTAATTGGTTATTTGGGCTAGCTGTCAGGCTGCGTTGGTGGGGTTGTTGTGAGGGAATCGCTCCTGAAACTCCTGAGTCATGACAGTGTGTTTGTCCCTCCCCCTCCTCTTCTCTTCTCTCCAGCTTTCTGCCCAGCTCCTCTTGTCATGCTCCAATGCAGGTGTCTGCCATTTGCCGTTGATGAAAATCTTAGTTAGTTAGGAAGCTGTGTGAGAGGTAAAAGTGTTTGCGTGTGCGCACGTTCCCGAGTGTCCAATCAAGCGTGTGCTTGTTTTTTTTCCCCCCAGCTCTGTGGGCTCCTCCGTCATCTCGTCTGTGTGTGTGCGAGACAAACCTGAGCCTACAGCCTTTCAGTGTGTGGCTGTGATGAGAATTAAGCGTTTGAGTGGCGGCGGGCACGCACACACACACACACACACACACACACACACACACACACACACGCGTTTCTAAAGACCCCAGCAGGCCTCCCTTTTGCTCTGGGCGCCTGTAGTCGAAATACACAGCAGATATGACTGTTATCTGTCTCCACAAGGCTGCTCTCCCCTGTCTGGAGCTACCAGTGGGCTATTTGATGAATATGTCGCTCTGATATCCTTCAACCTCTGAGTTTCCCTCTGGCAGTCTCCCCCTGTCCGCCCGCCTGCCACAATATGGAGCCTTCCCAGAGTGTGTACCAGTGAATGAAGGCTGACTGGGGCTGTGAGTGGCTGCATCATCAGTGTTGTCTTCTTTAATGGGACAGAGAGTGATATTCATAGGTTCCATATGAATTCTCTCTGATTGAGAAGTGGATGGTTGTTATCAAAAATAGATTGCGTGCTTCAACCAGAGAAAGCAGCACTTTTATAATAGATAAGCCTTTAGATCAATCATAAGCATATTGAGGACAAGGCAGGATTGGTCAGACATTCATGTCCCCCTCAGGATGAATCGTAATAACTCTGATCATCCCCTGAATTTTTCTCTTTCATCAGGTCAGCATTTCATGTTATTTTGTGATAAGTGCTAATTGGTGAATGCTAACATGCTAACACACTGAACTTGAAAATGATCAAACGTTATATCTGCTAAACACCAGCGTATTAGTGCTGTCATTGCGAGCATGCCGATGTTAGCGTTAAGCTCAAAGTGCGTCAAACAAAGTTGCTGTGTGTTTACATGCACAGGTACGTCCATTTGCTCTGTGCGTGTGTGTGTCTTGCGCTCTCCAATCAGGACACTGGTCCCTCCACCAGCGCAGAGGGAGACATTAAGTCCCTTCATAATTATCATCCCACATTCAAAGAGCTCTCGAGTGGAGTGCAGCTGTGGGCGGTGGATCACTTGAAAGGGGCTCAGCCCAGACTTACATAGAGGACACAGAGAAGCATTTTCGCCTTCTGTCTTCCTTTTCTCTCCTCACAGTCTGTCAGCCCCACACGTCTATACTGAAGCATTGGAGGGCCGTCTCTGGAGTGACCGAGCTATAATGAGCTGGCTGATGAGTCGCGGGCTTATTAATGGAAGACCTGATTGTCTGTGGGCTCCCTGGGAGTGGATGGATGGGAGGAGGGGGGGGGGGTCTCACACCAGAATCCCTCAGACAAGCTTCCACACACTGCTTGAGAAATGTGTACGTGTGCATATCGATGCCTGCGGTGTCAGAATGAAGGGTGTATCGATCCGTGTGTGTTGCTGTACAGTCGTCGCAGGGAGCTGCGCTTAAATGCTTGCTCATGCGATACACACACGCACGCACAGGAAGGCGAGGAGTGCTGAGCAGCTGCTACGCTCGGCGTCTTGGCCAGCGTGCCGTGTTGCTGTGCAGCGGATTGGAACCTGCTATTACTGGCACTTATCATCCTCTGCTGATTCTAGTGACTGGCCTCAGATTATAATGCTACATCATGTCATTCACTTGGTATAAGTAGGGCTGGTCATCATGAGGCTGTTTTTAGCACAGGAATCACATCATAATTGATGGCTTGGCTACTTTCTAGCGAAGCTTGGTGCAGTTGATGAAGTGCTGTGCTTCAGTAGCTTGTCAGGTAAGAAATTAGGATTGTTTCTGATTGAGTGTACAGACATTTACTGTAGTGTTTGAAAAGCTTATACTATGCAGAGGCAACCACGGTGTAATACAGAGATGGGAGAGGTTCTTCCCTCACTGCTTCTTTTTATGTTCCTGGGAATAGAACAGAGAGGCTGATAATGGTTCATTTTCTGCCACAGTTGCTCACAGGCTCCAAAATCTTACCCGCCACAGGCAAGACTTCACAGTGTGGTGCCTATGGCTGATGTTAATTTCCCTACCCCAGGCAATCCAGTCCAGCGCAAAGCAATGCGGATTATCTGTTTCCGTCTGTAAATGGTATGACGCTGAGTTCTTCGCGGGGGTCTCACCTCTCAAAGAGGTACAAAGCAGGCTGCAGGAAATTCTACGTTTTGTGAATGAGCAGAGGTATAAAGTGAGATGCCTCTCGCCCCCTCCCCCCGCTCTCCCGCTAATACAAACTAATACATGCCAACTTAGGACCTCCTGGCATGTCGCACTCTCTTGAATTGATGTGACACAAAGCTGCATAACTGTCCATTATGAATTTGGAAGAATAATGTGATGTGCTATACCGCTATCTGGGATATCCAGTTAGTCTTTCAGATGCACTGTAAAGTCTTTGATGCAAAGCCAATTAGCATAGAGTGCATAACTAAATCTCAATAACGCGCTCAGTATACCCAGGGGAATGGCTGACCATGTACAGTGTGGAATTATATACATCATTATTTTATACAGCTATAGAGCTGAAATCATTAGTGGTGAATAGTTAAATGAGGGAGGTAAATGACTTTTTCATTTGAATAAATCCTTGAGAATATGTTTCTGTGAACATACATACTGTGTGTGTGTCTGTGTGTGTGTGTGTGTGTGTGTGTGTGTGTGCGCGTGCTCAGTACACTCACTTCTAACAAATGTGATCCTCATTTTATCCAGCTGGCTGTTATAATCCCAGAGCTGCCGAACCTAAACACAACCCTTTCTCTTTGTCACCCCCTACAGAGTGTGGACACGGTGTGCACGCTCTACCAGTCCTTCCAGGAGGGGACGGCCTCGGGCCCCGGGGGCTTGATGGACGACGCAAAGGAGCCTCCGGCGAGGCAGGCGGGGGGCGCCGCGGGAGAGGCCACCCTGCTCAGACCTTGCCCCAAACATATGAGTGCCACTGAGAGGTTACGCAAGGTCATCCAGGAGCTGGTGGACACGGAGAAGTCCTACGTGAAGGTGAGGCCACAAAGCTTTGACTGCCGTCACATTAAAATAGCTCATAAGAAGCTAGCATGAATATTTGATTAAACACGTTCTTGTGCTTTCTAAAGATTTAGAAATTGGTTCCTCTAGCCCATTTTTTACTCCCTGGTTATAAAATTCTATAGTTTTCTTTTTCGCCAAGACAAAAAAAGAACCATGATATCTTTTGAAACTAACTCCTGGCTGAACTGCTGCACGTCAGCATGTGCACTAATAGGCAATATTCCTGCTAGCTGCCGAGTCCTTCATGAACAAATTTAACATTTTTGAAAACATGTTTTTTTGCTTTTTTGTTGAAAGTTGCATGAGCAGATTGATACCAGTGTCACGTCTGTATGGTAAATATATAGCAGGAGCCAGCAGTCAGATAGCTTATCTTAGCATAAAGACTGGAAATGGGGAAACGGATCGCCTGAGGTGACAAAAACTGCCTTTCAGCACCTCTTAAGCTCATTAATTAGCATGTTGCATCTACAAAAAGTACAGCGTAAGAACAGTGACTAGCTGTGGTTTCACAGCTTATTTATTTCCTTATTTGTTTCTTGGAACGGAGCAGTTACAACTACAGGAAGTCACTGCTCGCAGCAAAGAAATAATCTAGCACGTGACCCCTGTAAAATGGCCAGATGTTGTTTGTACCAGCTGGTTTTTTGAAAAATTAACATGTTGATAAGTGAGTCTTAGTGGTGCTGGTAGATGGGTTTAGAGCCAGGCTTTTGATATGAGGTATTATGCTTAATAAAAAAAAAACAGAGGAACTGAAAAAGAAGCCGTTTCCTGTGTCGCACTTCGAGCTCCTCCTTCCCTCCTCCTCCTGTCTCGTCCCATTTATCTTCCTCCCGCCCAATCATTTTGCTGCCCTCGTGTTTTCCGATACGACCTTTTCCCTCCCTGACGCACATTAAAGAGTCGCATTCGTGATCGTCTTGACTCTGCAACACTCGTCATTGCCGGCATTTCCCCCCCTTTCTTCTTCATCTCCTCGTTTTTCATTAAGTCCCTTTCCCCGTGCACCCCTCTCCTTCAACTTGCCGTTGGTTTGTAATTGAGGGAGGAGATTGTCTTCCCAGAGTGCCTTGATGCAGGCCTGCTCACCCGTATCCATGCACCGCTAGCAACTGCTTGGGGAGGGGGCGAGGAGGAGGAAGCTCATAAATCAACCTAATGAGAATATCCCCAATGATACCAAGACAAGCTACAGCCACATTAAAGTAGTGGGGGGGGGGGATCCCACGTCACTGACCTTGTGTATTCTTTGTGCACAGGACCTGGCCTGTTTGTTCGAGATCTACCTGAAACCCCTGCAGAACGAAACCTTCCTCACACTGGACGAGGTGGGTGGCGAGCGTGTGTGTGTGTGTGTGTGTGTGTGTGTTATAGTGAGGTATGGTAAACACGATGAGAGGTGTAGCATCCAGAGGCGTGTCCTGGGAGGTGTCGAGGCTGCACAGGGCGTCGAATTCATTGAGTGTTTATTACCCAGAGGTGATGTCGATGAACTCTGCTAAGCCATATCTCTCTCGTTACCACTGTGACTGGCTGCAGGACAAATTAGCATTCCCCTACACTGACCTTCTAGCGTCCCTCAGGGACACGCTAATAAAAGCTAGCTTAAGAGCAAACCCACCCTTAAAGCATTCACCTCAGATCCACACACCACAGGATAGCTGTCCGCTGATGTCAGAGCACCTTTTTCATTGAGAAAGCTGTGTTCTCTCCATTTCAAATCACGTGCATCATGTTCCTGTGTCAACATACAGCTTTAGCTGCAGCACGCAAATGACATGAACGTGTGCAGGCGTGACCTCAAACACAGGACGCCTCTCTCAAGACACACTAGTCGATAGGCCGCTGAGCGCTGGGGCACATTAAAAGGCCATTATGGGACAGCAGGACGTGTCCAGGCACAAAATGGACGAGGGCATGTTAGCCCCCGAACAGCTTTTAATGAAGGGAAGTGTTGACTGTGTGTGTCGGAGGGGGTGTGTGAGACAGTAGAAGTTTGTGTGTGTGTGCTGTGGCAGGGCCGTAGCTTGTCCCTAAGTGCCTTTGTCAGAGATGGAGCCATCAGAGTGGAGGTTTTATAACACTCCAGGGTGCCTGTCTGACTGACTGTTATGAATTACAAGCTATCTTTTTTTTTCTTGTAGCCTCATATTCCTCCACTCTCTCCCTTCTCCCCCTCCCACTCCGTTCTCTGCCATTTTCCTCTCACACATCCGTCTCTATCACCTCCCCGCAATTCCGTGCTGCATCTCCCTTCCTCGCCTCTTTCTGACTATTATCCTCCTTCCACTGTTCTCCTCCTCAGATGGAGAGTCTGTTTGGCAGCCTGCCGGAGATGTTGGACTTCCAGAGGGTCTTCCTGCAGACCCTGGAGGAGAGGATCGCCTCCTCGCCTGACTTCAGCACCCTGGAGACCCCCTCTCAGTTCAAGGTGAGATGCTCACACGGTAACGTATCACATTATTGATTAAATGTGCAAAGGATCAGTGTAGATACCATGTGTGCGAGTACAGCATTATTCTCCTACCAGGTGATTTTAGCAGCTATTCCAAAAGCTAGGCATGATGGTCGAGATCTTGAGGTTTATGAATAATTGAGGTGGTGTGACAGGAGCATCGCCGGCTGATTTATAGGCTTGACATGACAAGGTGTGGGGTCTATTGATCGAGGCGGCGGTTCACTGGTTGGATTGCGAGCTGCTGAAAGCCAGTGTGCTCCAGAGGGTTAGGTGAGAGGGAGAGGAATGGACTCCCGAGAGAGGGAGAGAGGACAGAGTTGTCCGGTCACGACTTCACATGTTCCCACTCTTTCATCGTCACCTCCCTTCTGTACTCAGTTTGGCTTTGTGTGGCGTCTGTGTGACACCTGGTTCCTCTGTTTTACAGAAGCTGCTGTTTTCTCTTGGGGGTTCGTTCCTCTACTATGCTGACCACTTCAAGCTCTACAGCGGCTTCTGTGCCAACCACATCAAGGTCCAGAAGGTCCTGGAGAGAGGTACGACACGCACCTAAACGCACCATGGCCGAAATACACTTGAGAAGCGGCGTATGAAAAATGCATCTGCAGACACGTGCTAGTCCAAAATGTCCCGCACCCCTGCTGAACTCAGCTTCCTTGCACCTATGTTGCATCAGAGACACCTAACGGCACTCGCTGCTGAAGGTGTGCCCCCCTCTCTTGGGAAACAAATCCATTATGTACAAAAGCAAATGTCCCAGAGTGAGACAGCAGATGAAAGTGAGGTGAGCGATGCTCCCCCCAGTGGTACTGCGAACCCTGCTCCATCTCCAACATCATGCACAGACACACAGAAAATACAGTTGGGAGATCCTCCACCTTTAATCTTGTGATCTACGGTTTCTAAACATTGAAAGGCATCAGCTGTTTCACAAGCAGATGGAGTTAAAACAAACACATTTCCTCGTACGCAGACTTTGGATAACCTTGTCCGCTGACAGCAGATATGCGACGGCGACAACCTGAGAGCCCTAATAATTCCTCGCGTCCCTCTCAGCATGTGACAGAGTAAAAAATTTAAAGTTGATTCATGCCCGCTAAGACGCCGGCCTTTCTGCCACTATTTGGGAACGCTGCCCAGCACTGAGAGAAATGTAAGAGGATTGGCTTCTTTGCCGACATGGGAGGACGGGGTGGGCAAATTGCCCCCTTGTGCGGCTTAAATCTGCCCCATTACTAGAATTGCGTGGGATATTCCTCAAAGTAAGACACAGGATGGATGTTTAATAGGATCAGGAGAAAAACACTGAGAAAAGTCTCTGATGGGTCAGAATACCTCGAGGAGAATAAAATGGGGTAAACATGGTCATCAAAGCAGCGTTGGTGCGGCGTTCTGCAGCGTTGAATATTTTGAAAAATGATGAAAATGATGTTTAATGATACATTATGGCACCATCAGGCTATAAAAAGACATTTTGCTCCAATCCTTTGAGGAAAACCCTCGTATAACTTTTATAGATGCGCTGTTAAAACACCCTAAAACTGTGATCCACATGGAAACAGAAGGGTGGGCCCAATACCCAATCACACCCTTCTATCACCCTCAAATAGTTATTTTTTGTAATAATATTGTACAAAATATGAATATATAGGGCTTTGTTATTTACTTATGGTTCGTATGGTCAAAAATTACTGACTGTCCTCCTCAGACACATCTTGGCATAGTGATTATTCTTAAGTCCTTTAGTCCGTGGGCAGTGCCAAGTCGGCGCAAACTGGCTCCAAATGCTCGAGCAAAGGGAAAAGATGCCAGATTCAAAGTCGTCTACTTGCAGGGTTCAGACAGCCTATTCTTTGCACCCCGCCATTAAAAGCTTTGGTTGAAGTATTACAGTCGGTGCGCGCAAACTAATATTAGAGCAACACGTAGCAAAATAATTGCACAGCACACATAAGGATGGAAGTGTAACACGGCGATAGTTGCACTGAGTATATAGTTGGCTCAGCGTGATACAGAGCACCCAGTTACAGTCTGGCCACAACCAGCTGATCCAAGGACTGGGAAAAGAAATCTGTGGGAGTTTGTCAACCCTTTAAGTAATTATATGCCCGTTTCTGCCATCTTCATTACCCCCCTCCCCTTCCCATCATGCCAAGGGCCCTGGGTTGCCTTAGTTTCTCTGTTTATTTGTCGACTCGTTAATTGCCTGCCAATTACTCTGGGAGGTGTCGATGCTGCTGCCTGTCTGTGGCTGGGAGTGCTATAATTAATACTTTAATGGCCCCCCTCAGTAAGCGCCGTGGAAGCATACTGCTCGGGGAAAATGTCACCACCTTTACAGAAGGCTCATTCTGTATTATACCTGCCAGTTCACACTACGCTTTTGGCTTCAGCGTAAAGTGATGAGTCCCGACTCGATCATTTTCAGCACGTTGTGACTAAGACGGCTGTAGTATTTTAGTAACTTAACACAGTTCTGCTTTTTGAAAGTCTTGCCTTCAGTTTTTTGATACTGAAAGGTGACATGCTGAGTTTAATGGATGCACGTTTACACTTCAGCACTGCAGTGGCCATGGTAGGTTGAGTAGAAGCCTACACTACCCCCTGCTGGAGACAGCTTATTGCACCATCATTCTGCACTGGGCTGCACAATCTCACTTTAACCTACAGTGCAGCTGCACATCTCTCTCACTACGTATGCACGAGACCAGCAGAGTAGACCAGGAAAAAAACTAAAACAAAGACTGCACACGGCAGAAAGATTCATATTCATTCACTGAGTATGTGTGTGTTTCTCAGCTAAGACGGATCAGGCCTTCAAGGAATTCCTGGATGCAAGGAACCCCACCAAGCAGCACTCATCCACCCTGGAGTCCTACCTGATTAAGCCGGTGCAGAGGGTGCTCAAGTACCCCCTGCTGCTCCGGGAGCTGGTCTCCCTCACCGATGCCGACAGCGAGGAGCACTACCACCTCACCGGTAGGAAGAGGAGTGCATGTGCACTTAAAAACACACATGCACATGCACGTACGTGGGGAGAGTGCGCTAAAAATATAGACTTTGTTCACACTTGTCATGTTGTCATGCCATCATGCACTGGAACAGTAAGTGACAGATGTCGCCATGTAAGAACAGGCATTTTTCCCATACAAAATACACACACACACACTGAGTAAATGAAATCTGCTACTGCCACTGCAATGCAAAGCACAAACACTTCATTCTGTTCTCGTCCTGCAGAGGCTCTGAAAGCCATGGAGAAGGTGGCCAGCCACATCAACGAGATGCAGAAGATCTACGAGGATTACGGCTCCGTGTTTGATCAGCTAGTTGCCGAGCAGAGTGGCCACGATAAAGAGGTGCATACATGTGTCCGAATCGGGAAGCATAGTGCGTGTAGTCGGAAGTTGCCTTGGTGACAGTGATGTCACACAGCAAATACTTGTCCCGCTTTAAAAAAACGCTTCAGTCCAGTTAACTGTCAGCACATCAGAGTGGAGCTGTTTAGCTTATGTTGTTTACGCCGTCTTCTGTGCGTTGCCTCTAGGGACTGAATACATTTACAAAGTGATGGAATATTTAGTTGGTAACATTAATATTCAAAGTGAAGGCTAAATAATGTTCTCTATGGTACTGTATGTTTGCAATGAATATAACAGCGCTCAGCTAAAAACCAGATCCAGATTTACTTCGTTTGCTTTCATCCCATGTACAAACACTAGTCTGTGGAGCTCCAGTCATAGACATAGGTTAGTATGTATCTCTCACAGCAGTGAAAAGCCAAAAGTCTGGCTCGTTGTTCTTCTCCCTCTGCTCCTGCTCTCTTCACAACCCTCTCCTGCGTGTCTCTCTCAGGTCACAGAGATCTCTATGGGAGAGTTTCTCATGCATTCCTCAGTGGTCTGGCTCAACCCGCATCCATCGCTGGGCCGCATGAGAAAAGACCCAGAGATGACCGTGTTTGGTGAGTCTGCACGCTGGCCCCTGCCGCCATTGGCGTCTAGTCCCGACGAGTCCCACGTTCTCCTGCTCACGTCCCCGAACCTTGTCGGACTCCCAGCAATGTTTTGACTGCCATTCACGTCAAACTTTGGCCACAAACGTCCAAATAGAAGACGATCCACAGATTGTGGCAGTTAAAGGTTTAACCAGTGCAAACCAAGCGTATTTGGTTTGCTGTACAGCCGTGCAGGAATGTGTCTGTAGTAGCACGATTTCAATATCCGGAGCTGTAGCGCTGATATATGCTTTAAGGCTTCAAGCTGGCATCTAATAAAATGCTTCTGTGGGTTGCACTCCTTCAGTCAGCTTTCCCCAAGAGGCAGTCGCAGTCAAAACTAAGACGCTGATGTGTTCTCTCTCTATCTCTCTCGCCAGTGTTCAAGAAAGCGGTGATATTGGTCTACAGGGAAAACAACAAGCTGAAGAAGAAGATGGTAAGTGTTGTCTGTTTCACTCATTTACTCTCACATGCCACAAACGGTGCGCTGGGTGTGAAATGTCTAATTTTTTTCCTCTTCTCCCCGACGTGGCCTCCTCTCCGTGACGACCAGGCCAACTCTCGCTCAGCACTTTCTCACGGAGATTTGGACCCGTTTAAGTTCCGCTGGCTCATCCCGCTCTCTGCGCTGCAGGTCAGATTGGGAAATACCGCAGGTAAGAGGCCGGCACACTGCCACATTATCCCCACTAAATCACTCACAAAGTACAGCCACTAAATCTTTTTGTTCTTTCTCCCCCTTCATGTTTGCCCACACGCACCCCTAAGCTTATTCTCCTCGCCCACACATGCACATCTTCAGCTCCCACCCCCCCTCCCTCCCTCCCTCCCCATCGCCTTCTGAAACCATAAACCATATTTGGACTGTGATTAAAAGCCTCTCCTTTATTTCCTCACCCTCCCTGTAACAGGCACAGAAAGCAGCTGCATCTGGGAGCTGATTCACTCCAGGTCTGAAGTGGAAGGCAGGCCGGAGACCGTCTTCCAGCTGTGTAGCAGGTCAGAGATTAAACTTTATGGTGGAATCAGTGATGAGTAATTGTGGCATGCATTCGTGGATTCCATAGCGGGGCCGCTCAGGAGGTAGAGCAGGTCTTCTATTGATCACAGGGTTAGCGGTTAGATCCCCAGCTCCTCCTCTCCACATGTCCAAGTCCTTGGGGATGCACTAATTGCCGGTCTCAAACCTGGATAAATGGGGAAGGCTGCTCCAGGAAGAGCCTCCAGCGTCAAAAGCCTGTTCCGAGTCAAATATGCAGATCATGAAAATCAAATATCCATGCCGGGATGGGCAGTGGAAAACAGGTGATACGCTCTGGTGACGCCTGACAGGGAGCAGCAAAAAGGACAAAATTCCTGAATCCCATACACATACCAGAACTAGGGCACTTTTAAAGGATAATTACAGTTTATTACAACTTCAGTCTTATTGTTTTAGTTTTGGCCACCATTACTACTGGTGATGAGGTGTCGTAACACGGCATCATCGCTGCAATGAAGTTCAACAGGGCAAGAAATGCAAGCAGTCAGGTGGTCAGACAGGTCGTAAACAAGCCAACAGTTTAGTCAGATTATCTGCTGCACTTTATTTAGAGGTAAACCCAAAGTGAGCGTGCTCATAATGCCCCTAATAATCTCTCAAAGCACAGGAAAACGGTACATACAAGTGTGGTCTCATCAGTCTTTTTTTTATTTCATTAGAATGAGGCTATTCTATGAAATATTACCTCTTTTTTCAGTTCTACTGGAGCATAAATAAAACAATGTGCTTTTTCCCTTTTTAGCTGATGATACTGATGGTTAGCTGGCCTTAAGATAAACACTGTGAATTGGGGAAGGAGCTCAGCTGATCTGTCCACAGTTCTCTCATATGATGATTTATAATGCTTGTACCAAAACATAACCACTAGAACATATAAAAGTTTTCCTTTTGCCCCTTTTAGGTATGATTATACATTCATACGTAATTAAATAATATAATAAAGCCATTTTTGTTTTCATTATAGCCCCCATAGAAGAGTTATTAGGGCTATAGCTATAGGCTTGGCATTTCTTCCCATGGATCCTAATGTTTGCTGTCATTTTAGCATTTAACAGTATAAAGTACACGGGGATGGTGGTGAGAGTGAAGCCTGTGACCGAATTGGTAATTCTCATTACACACTGTGAAATTTGGATCACTCCTAATGAATTAAATCACGCGCTTCGCCGGGGACACGGCGGACCTCTCTCACCAATCACCTTAATCTATATTTAGCGTCTGAAATCAAGTTCAGCAGACCCTGTGCTCATGTTTCCACGTTGCCTGTGCTGTGTCCTCCTCAGCGTGCCGGAGAGCAAGGTCAGCGTCATCAAGGTGATCCGCTCCATCCTCAGGGAGAACGTGAGGAGGAACATGAGGAGCGAGGGCACGCTGGAGAGGGGCGGCAAGGAGCGCCTGGCCCCCCTGCGCAGCGCCCTGCCCTCCTCTGCGAGGCTAGGTGAGCGTTCAGAAGCATTCTTCTAAAAAAAAACCAAAAACTGTTCCCCTTTTTTTTGGAGGAGATATTTCTGTCAGTTAAAGATTTATGAGCATTTATTTTGTGGAAACTTGCTGCTTCCTGGGAAAGTTTTCTATAAAAACATGGACTGATTCTTGCTGACTGGTGTTTAACCTTTAAGGACATTTGGCTTTAAAATAACCGTGAAACCTAAAGTATGCATGTACTTTAAAGATGATCATATCTTACTTTTAGGTCATAAAATGCTAGAAGGGCTAATGGTGCATGTGTTGTGCTCAGATAAGAGTGGCATTTCTGACCCCCATCTCCACGTTTGATTCCAGGTTCCTCCAGGGCTTCCTGGTTGTGTAAGCAGCCGCTTGGAGATCTCGCCGCCCAGGCCGGGAATCCCAAGCTGGGGCCAGACTCAGACGAGGGAAGCCTGAGCAGTGGAACCTACAGTTTTTCTGGGGCTCCTCCGCCATGTGCCTCCTCTGACACGCATATCCTCCCGGTCCAGCAGAACTGGTCTCAGACTCCTGGCTCCAGCTCGCAGCCCCGCTCCAGCTCTGTGAAAGAGTCTGATATTTTAAGCGATGAGGATGATGACGGCTTTAGCGAGGGAGGAACGAGGAGGGACAGTGGAGACAGCAGCTCCCCAACTAGCGCCATTGAGGCTCAGTTCCTTCAGCTTCAACTCTCAGAGGACGCTGTGTCGAAATGTGCGCCGGCGCCCTGCGTTCAGCCCGAGGGGATGGGGGACACTCCAGAGACCCAGCCCAAACTGATGCGAGGACACTTCAATGCTGTAAAGAGGAAACCCAGCAGTTTCAGGAGGAGCCAGGGCGCACTGTTGACCATGAAGGCACATAGCAGGTCACTGGACAGCCAGACGGACGCAGCATCGCCGTCAGGGGTGGTGGACCTCAACACGTTGCTGGAGAGAGAGTTCAGCGTCCAAAGTCTGACTTCTGTTGTGAATGAAGACTGTTTCTATGACCCAGCTGAGAGCTGCGCCACTGACTCTGGAAACACCGCCTCCTCGTAGGGGGCTGGGTGGACAGAGCAGAACTGTACCGTAGCCCAGGCCACAAGTTAATGGTCATGAAGATGAGAGGTGCTGACCAAAGCCCCTGCATCAAGAGGGGAAACCCCGTGGGCTCTAACAGGGTGGCTGTGAAGCTGTGCCTCAACCCAGAAGTCAGTTTAGCAAGCCACAAAGCTGCCCGCTAAAAGTCAGGTGTAAATGATCTGCTCTGATGGAGGCTTATTGGCTGACAGACCCAGTTTCTCCCCCTCAGGGAGGCGAAGCGAGGTGATTTCTGTCCCAATGATAATGACTGCAATGAATCTGCCAAGCACTGCTGCGTACCTGCGGTCCCCTCAGCTCTCTGGGCTTTGCCTCCTCCCGGCGCACCGTCTGAGTGACGTATTCCATCCCGGTTCCCCCTGCGGCTCCCGCTGATTGGCAGTTTTTATTTGGTTTTTGACCTTTTCTAAGAGGAAATGGGGAGAGCGTCCTTGGTCTGTCAGTCCCAAAAGTTTAAAGAGGAGGGAAGTCCACGGTGCATGTAGAGCCACGGGATACTGAGATGAATAAGTTTGAGTCTTTATCATGCTACACGTTGCTTCACAGTTTGCCTGCAGCAGGCTTTAAACAGAGGCCCAGTGTCCAGGCTTGGTAATATATCCAGCTCTGTTTGGTTTCAGAGAACCAAACAATGTAGGTCACCGCTTATTCCGAATTGCATTATTGTAAAAAATGAGACGAAAGGAGGCACTGAGTGAAGGCTATGACAGACTGATAGGATCCACCCAGAGAGCTCTGGTGGTGGTCAGACTTCCTGAGAAGAGACGACATCGGTCCAAATAAACAGGAAGGACGCTGACCTCTTTTAACCAAGCCTTTTTGCTGTATTTTGTGCACTAAAGTACACTGTTTGCCTATATATTTTAATATTTTTTATCTGTACAGGTTTTAATGTAATTAATGCTGTTTCTATTTATTAATAGGTTTGATTATGTATATCTTAGCAAAGTAACTTTTTGGGTGAAGGCTTGAACCGTTGGCTAAAGATTTGGTCCATCAGTAATTAAAAAATGCAATGCAGCTTGACGTTTCTTTTTTCTCCCCATTTCATTTTAAATGTAGCCTGCTGGATTTTGGTCGTCCTTCGATGAAGATTGTAATTTCCAGAGTATGCATTG
The DNA here is from genome assembly GCF_017976325.1 of Chelmon rostratus. Classification (NCBI taxonomy): domain Eukaryota; kingdom Metazoa; phylum Chordata; class Actinopteri; order Chaetodontiformes; family Chaetodontidae; genus Chelmon; species Chelmon rostratus. The sequence continues at coordinate 17,124,154 of NC_055672.1, read as the reverse complement.
GAAAGCGTTTTTGCGATATGGCTGCTTAACTGAACGATTTAAACAGCAATAATGTTTAAACCCCGATGTTTCTTTCTGTTTGAGTCTTGTGTATATAATCATTTCTATCTCTGAGACATTTCTGTATTCTCTTATAGATACTTGACACTGTACAGGTAAGAAACGAGGCAGGAATTTGCAATAAATGCAGCTGATATTTTTGTAAAACGTTTTGTTTGCCATAGCAGAAAGTACATATTGAGGTACTACAAAAAAAGGCAAACCACTACTACAGTCTTTACCTTCTCAGCTCAACTTTACTATGCCTTTAATGCTAGCATACCAATGAATGTGAATGCCCCATTCTTATGGAATTGTTTTATAAATAAAAGTTTTATCTGTGAATGACGCCTGGAAAACAATGCTTTCAACTTTCAGTTCAGCTGTCAGTCCAGTTTTACATTGACAGATAAAGCAGCACTGGGAAGTAAGTGTCTTATCTCAGGCTCGGTCCCTTAGCTAGACTTGCAGCCAGGCCCTGATCAGCTGTCACAACAAACACAGAAGTCTATATCCTGGTATTGGAAGAAAAGTATATCCTCAATAGAATGCATAATCATCTGACAGAAGTGGGGCACAGTTACTTGAAGAAAGAGGTTTACCGCGCTGTTTAGATTTTAAACAGGGACGTGTGAAATTAACCGAGCTATATGTTGGAAAATTCTCAATCAGCTGAGCACGTTCAGTGTCTCCACGAGGACAATTAATTAGTTTTTCTATTCCTTATTCATTTTCATATTAAAGCCAGCAGACTGAAAGCACCCAAATGATCAATTAAATGATGTTTTGTGGGTCTCATTTTTCCCACTAAAGCCTCAGTATTATCTGCATGGATAGAAATAGTTTCAGCTTTATTTTGAGGCGTCTGCTGACATGTTGGGCTCTACCCTCTCTTCACAGACTCGGCTGAACAGCAATATGTTGTTAATGTTGTAATGTTTAACATGAGCCACCAAAAGCTAGTGGTCACACCAGACCACGTACGGCTGAAGCAGCAAAACCCTTTGTGTCAAAATGGTGTATTTTATTTCCTGTAAACTTGCTTGTAAGGGGAAGTACGTGATATTTCATTTTTTTTTTTTAAAGTTAGTGTCACTTAAAAGCAAATGAGGTTTAAAAAAACCTCTTGGTTGAAATGACTCTGTAAGACACTTTTTACAACCTGCTGCCAACCCACCACCTGTTCACTTTGATGCACTCCGCTGGGCTGCACAAGGAAAGCTACTTCTAAGACTGTGATTAGCATTTTACTCCTTGCAAAGTTTCACATTGAGCCAGATTATTTCCTGACATGATAAACAGGTGTGGAGGACCACTAGACAGCCAGGCATGATGATAAAGCATCCAAATATGTGTGGACAGCAAATGTTGGCAGTGCAACAGGGGAGGCATCTTGCGCTCTTTTACTATTTTAGAGTCTTTGCATTTAGTCTGTGACAAATCACTTGGAGTCAATCTGCCATGATGGCGGCTGAATAGCGGCTACGCTGAGAGCTGTCAACTGGCTGCAAGGATAAAACTGTGTTCGGTTCAGGCCTGGTGTGATTTATCAGGTTATCGTGCAATGACGGACAGCTGTGGCAGTTTAATGGCTTGAAAACCACACTAAAAACTATGCAGGTTAATTCTGAAGGGTGGTGAGCTGAGGATCATTATCCCTGATTTATGCTACGTTTTGCCAGAATGATTCACACTCGTGTGTGGGATTGACTGAAAATGTAAAATGTCCTCTGATCACCTCTAACAGTCTCGACAAGTCTTAGCATCAGTCGTTGGGCCACACATAGCTTACAGCATATATATATCACACATGTATAGCACAGATGCAACAACAACAGAAACAATGCACTCAATGCTAGTTTATTCCTCACTGTATTTCAGAGGGGCATGTTCAAAACAACTCTGATCAAGTTTTTTTTTTTTTGTTACAAGCCTAAACAATGCGTGTCCCATACATGACAGCCAGTTTGACATGAGGATCGAGCTTTGACTCACCTGTAACTACAGGACCGGACTCTGTCGGTCCAGTAACAGCAGCTTGCAGGCCTCTGCTGCTGCTACTGGAGGCAGGTAGCTGAGGTGTCATTTAGAGCTAAATGTGGATATATATTATGAAGCCCAAACAAGAACAAACATCATTACAGCATAGCTTGACAGAATAGCTCCACTGCTGAACAGGTGTATCTAATCAGCGGCTAATTACCCTCCCCTTGTGCATGATATCGGCTCCCACCATCCAAGCTCTTCCCACACACGCAATAATCATCACACAAAACCACTTGATGTTTCTTTAGGGTCACTGAGCCAACGTGGCAGCCCCGCGCACCTATCTGCCATGTAGATCTGATGAAATCCTGACTGTGGTTGGAGATTAACACCCACCAATCATCAGAACTGAGTGAATTCTCTCTCTGGCACGTCAACCGTAGCGTACCATCTGCCACGCTGGCAGGCTGCAGCCCTGTCGTGTTCTGTTGGTGCTAATCTGCTCTAGCATTGAAAGTGGAGATTTTTAAACTTTTATTGATATTAAAACCTTAAATGACAACAGCAGGCTCGAAATTAATGAACATACACGTCATAAACGCTGTATTCTGCACAAGAAATGTAACAAATGTGTATGACATCAGTGCCTCCACCCACATTTATGTTATATTAACATTTTTTAGCCCTTTTTTTTCACCATAGGCATCAATTCTTCTTCCTTTAATACAACAAGAGGCTTACTGGAGCTGACAAATTCCCACCACTTTCCTCCTCCCTTTAAGCTCTGACTCCCAAGTGACTAAGCAATACAGTACACAGTGGAAGGAAAAAATGGCCTGGATATGGCGCTGCCATGTTGTTCCCATTCTCTAAACCACCCTGAAAACACTGACATTTCTCTCAGGTCCCACAGGACAAGGTGTTATGCAAGTTGGATCCGAAGTAAGAATCGGGATATAAAAGAGGTACTCACTGTTTGAGCTACTGGGGGCGAGGAGCACGCTTTCTTTATTCTCCCAAAAACACACGACTGGGCTTTGAGTTTGTCCCATCCTGGAACGAGAGCCGATCGAGCCCACCCAGGATTTTTATGTGCCTCGTGTTTCTTGCCTCTGCCCCAGGATTTCATGTATACCAAGATACCTATTGCTCCCTGGGTGGAGGGAAAAGCGTTTTAAAAATGCATGCATATGCCAGGTGAAAATGTCAAAGCTAAGAGCAGTCTGTTGTCTCCCTGTGCTAACAGAGGCCATTAATGGGGCTTCTCTTGGCTGTTTCTTCTTCTTTCTGCGGGGTTGTCAAGGACTTGGTGGTGCGCCGGTTGGCGTGTCGGTAAATGCGTCTATTGGTGTTTTCCTTTGCCCGGTGAGGTGCTTCAGCCTGTTCTCTTCTCTGAACTCATAGCTGAAGAGACCGGGCTCACGTGTGCAGAGGTGAGCGTAGGCGTCCGCTAAAGCCCTGATCTGGGGTATGGTGAGCTCCGTCGGGCGCAGAGTGGGGTCCACATCGGCCTTCTGCATCATCTCCTCTGTCAGCTCTGCACGACAAGCCGTGGGGAACAACATCCTGGTTGGGGCGTGAAGAAATGATACAGTACATGATAAGTACAGATTCCTACACTCACGTTGCTTTGATATCTTAACGCTCATGCATGTTTAATGGCACTATAAATCTCAAACAGAAAGAAATTATCCCTCAGCAATTATTTCAAATCTGTGAAGATCATTGAAATCACACAAAGGGCTGGAACTGCTCATGAATTGTTAATGTGTTCCACTGCCATGCTCCATAGTCAAGGGATGTAGATACTGACGCACAACTTCTTTAACACAGAAAGGGCAGCGATTATTCAAATGTCAAATTTCCACTCATTTTGCCGTCTCTCACGCTGAAAATCTCTCCCTGCCCAAGATGTTCTTGCGCACTCTTTCTCTGCAGGTTGGTGAGCAATAGCCAATTCCACACAATCCAAACTACAGATGCTTTTGAGGCGCTTCGGCGCCGGTGCCTCCTCTCCAATTTGGTGCCGCTGCCGCCAACCCACTGCAGTTACATAAAATATGCTGCCTCGTCTTCCGATGCCACCTCAATGACTCATAATTGCTGCTCTCTTTCACACAGCCAGTGTTCTTTTGTTATCCGGGCCTACATACACTTTCCTAACCGGCGAGGCAGTGATGGGCAGCGAGCACACGCATGTGGGCGTGTGGGTTTGTTGCCAGTGGTTTTGAACAGCGCTCTGAGTGTCATCTGATGTTCAGACTTCAGTCACTGAAAGCCTCGAAAAATCATTCTAATTAATGTTGAGATAAAGCCGTCAGAAAACAGAGAATGAAAAATGTAGAGAGAATGATAGATGAGGATGAGACAAGATTAAAAAGCGAAAGAAGGAGAGAAAGAGCGAGAGGGGGGAGAAGAAAGGGAGGGAAGACGCTTGACAAGCTACATCCAGTTGTATAATTGTGCTTACTCTATTCCTTTGTGGCAGTGCTTCCTGCGGAACTGGAAGACGTTCCTTACGAGTTTCTCCACCAGCTTGAAGGGCTGCTGGATCTGGGGCTGAACCAGAGGGGTGAAGTGAACTACTCCCACGTCCACCTACAGACAGACAGACAGACAGACAGACAGACAGACAGACAGACAGACAGACAGACAGACAGACAGACAGCAGGGGGTTAGCGCAGACCTTCAGACAAGATAGCAAACAGTGTGTTCATGGGTATGCCGAAAATAAAGTGGCAATAAAGAGCCGGCAGGAGAATGCAAAGTGTGGAGAGAAAGGCTGCTTGACAAATGGCGAAAGAGATACAAAGCTGGACAAAGAGAGAGAGAGAGAGATAGAGAGACGGGTAGGGGGATCAACACGCTGGGATAAAAGAAGGGAGGGAGGCAGAAAATAAGATGACGCAGCATGGCTGGCTGGCGAGCCGGTTCCAGTTGCCACAGTAACACCTGTGCGATGGACCATAGAAACTGAGCCTCTCTCTATCTTCCCTGTCTCTCTTCCCATCGCTGCATCACCACTGAGTTTCTTAATACCTTTGAGCCTGACTCACTGTAGCACTCTTCTCTTCATCACACTGTCTTTATCAATTATAGCTCTTCCTCCTTCCACTGAGCATGAAGCCAACGAAACATGAACCTAGATCCAGTGGTGGGTACGTCAGGCAACCGCAGAGCTCATGTCCTGCTTTACGGGAGACTCGGTGGACACGGTACGCGGGTCCTTTCACTTCCTTCTTGGAAAAAAAATAATCATTAAAGAAATTCATGGAGAAACTACTCCTAAACCTACAATAACAACCTGGCTTTGTAAAGTTTAGCGTGTATATTTTTGAGTATACTCATGGAGCTTTACTTACTACTTACGTAAGCCAACCATTTCAACTGTTTCTCTATTACCTTAAGCTACCTACTTTAACAGCCAAACAATTACCTTGAGCTAACGATTCATTACTTTTAGTTGTCTAGTTCAACCATTTGGTAAAATCTCTTTGTTTTGTGAAATTTGTTGAGCCACTCTACAATCCACTGGGGTTAGGAATCAGTGAACTACAGCAGAGGGCTGGTGGTGGTGGTGGTGGTGGTAACTTGGCTCCAGTTCTTCATGAGCTGCAGTCTCCTGATCCTTCCTGTGTCAGCCCTAAGCTGACATGACACACTGTTGAAGTAATCATGCCAGACTCAGCAGAGCCTAACTCTTGCTCTCAGATCGCTCTCTCTTTAACTTTCGAGCACAATCCGTCCATGTGGTCCCTCCTCACTCTATTGCTCGTTTCCCTTTAAAGGATCATCTACTCTGTTTATCTTCTGAGGATCTGAAGAACCAAAATACATTAAAAGGCTATTTCTGAATCTCTGGATCTGTGCATTTGCAGCACAAATCGGGCCATCATCTTTCAGTGGTTTAAGCATGATGCCATTCAGTCCTGCAAGTTATAGCTTGGGGGGCTACTGCACAATCAGAGAGATACTCCACTGTGTGTGGACCAATGGCAAAGCCAGACAGCGGGCAGCAGAGCGGGGCAGTCGCCTGTCTGCCTTTCCATAGTTGGTAATAACCTGACGTCCCTAGTGAGGGTGCACTGAGAGGGACTGCATCCTGACAGGCTGAGCAGACCGACAACGGGGAATCAGCAGCATCTTAAATGCCCAGTACGTCATTTCTGCTGCTTCAATCAAAACGACAACAAAACATAAGTTTCATGATGTCGTGAAGTAACGTGGGATCATGGGAGTTGTTGTCTTCATTGTTAAACATCGCTGAAGAAAAAGAAGAATCGTGCTCCACCACAAAATGAGCAACACAAACAACGGTAGACAACAGAGCGGCTAGCTGGCCGGTTCGCCGACTTCCTTCCTCACTCTCGGACTTACCATCTGGTGTTTCCAGAGTTTCCCAGGAAGTTATCGCAACTAGAGGAGGTAAAAGGGATACGTCGCCACTGATAGGTGACCAAATGAAAAGCATGTTACCTTGTATAAAAGTGAGGATTACTCTGGGTTTGAGCATTGTTGAAAATATTTGGGATAATGTAACTATTCAACTCTACAAAATTACATTGTTCCAGTCAATTTTCACATTTCAATGCAGGAATGTTACATATTATGGTTTTAATAATAATAAATTTCATTGCCCTTAAGTGCTTTTTGGCTTTGAGTGCTTTTCAAGATAAGGCTCTTTACAGGATACAGCAAGAAAAAAATAACAAACATCTCAATAAGTAGCTCACACGTCTGTCCGGCCGAATGGAAAAAGGTCCCAGATATGAAAGTGGAGTAAGGTTTGTCCTGTTGAAGGATATACAAGCTGAGAAGATGGACAACAGAGAGGTGCAGGACAGATGTTGCATGCTATATATAGTCTGTGCAGGTATGTTAATGAGAGAAGACAAAAATCTACGCAGAGGTATAATAAAAGGACATGTAGTTCAGCGCAGACTGTATGCCCTGCTGAGCTCCTTGTGCATCCGTAAAGCTTGTATTTCTGGATTGTGTGACTCACACTCACTCACAGCTGCCTTTTGCTTTCCTGGGCCAGGGGCTGGCGTTGATAATTAGGGGAGAAAAACTAAAGTGGTCCAAGGACACGCAAAGGATTTCTAATGATCTGTTTAGATTCTCCTTCTCCGCGAACAACTGAGGTGGTGCTCGGGTGCATGTGTAAACCGCAGCACTATCTCTTATCAGATCTATAGATCCCCGTGTAGAGATGCCTGGCTGCTGCTGAGCTTCCTGCCGCAGTGGCGTTTAATGGGACGACGCTGGTGGAGGCTGTTAGTCTCAACGGCCCTGAAGGCTAGGCGCAATAATAGCGCAGAGAAAGCTTCGAACTCCTGGGTTCAGCATTGGCGGTTCGACGTGGATGAAGACAGGCAGGCTGTTATGAGTTGAGACTGTAATTGCATGTACTATAGAGCTGTTCGGTAAATCTCATGTTTAATTTTAATCTCTTGTCATGTTTAACACAGTCTAATACTGAATGATGCCTTCGTGGTTTATTTGTGTCAGCAATGGGCTTTGCTTTTTCTTGATAAGTCTATTATTAATCCACTAACCCTTTTAGTTCAGATGATGCATTTTAAATACAAAGGCCACGTGGCAGGCGGTGTCAAGGGCACTGAGAGCTGCGGCTGCACCATTTGTTTTAGAAAGCCTGCTTGTATTATGAGAATCAATTCCTCCACCTGTCACAAACACATCAAAGGAGTCTGGTCGAGATTTTAGATCTGGATTGCAAAACGCCTCTATCAGTGCTTTGGTGAGGCAAGATCAGACCACCATCTGTGAGGAATAAGCAATAAAAATGAATGCCTTTAATTTCACTCTCTGCTGGAATAATTAGGCCATTTATATTCCACACTTCATGATTTAAGAGAGGAGCAAGGGGAAAAGTCGATATTGGGACTATACAGGCAGCAGCATTTCAGCCATCAGCTTGTCCAAGTCACTTTGCTGCTATGATTTATGTATGGCCTTGCAACACGGCTTCACTAGGTAGCACCACTGGAATATATCCTGCTCCCTGCCATTAATCCTTCCCCCTGATAACCTCAACATGCAAGGAAACTCCATCCTAAATCACGTGCCGTCACCTGGACCCTCGACTGAGGTGCAATGAACATGCCTTCACCCACCCGGCCCTCCCCCAGAAACACTTAAAATACTTTGCATCTGCTGGGAGACTCTGAACTGGGGCAGCAGACTGACTTATTGACCCTATCTGACAGACTTAATATCTCTCCCTCGCTCAGGCTCTGCTATCTCTCACCCCTCTCCCCTGTTCTTTACACAGGTGGCGGTAAGGATCAAACACACAGAGCACAGATAGGAAATGCTCTGACTGCAATCATTTCTTCTAGGCTTGAGCAAACCATTGTATTTAGAGGGGAAAAAACAAGCGAATCATTGCCACTAATTTGGCATCTAAATTAGACTGTTATGTAAGGATCCATACTCAAGCTCAGGAAAATTCCTCTTGCTCTGACTCCCAATGCAGCTCTGATCCAGCCTTTTGAAAATGAAGATTTTAAACATTTTTACATAGAGTTCTTACCTAAGGTATATTAAATAATCTGATAAAGCCACACCTTGCATTTCGACTGTAAACAGGTTTTGTACTGCTGATTCCCCTGGTAGAAGATTTGAAAAGGGTAAAATATGAGAGATCTGTATCTAAAAGTCACATGTCTGCTTTTGTCCAGAACTCAAGACCTTTTCTGACCCACTTGAGTACAATAGTCCCACATCCACATCCATCGTGTTACCATATTTCATGTATTTGACCTTCCCAAAGCTCAGCAGGGAACTCTATTAGTCCAGCTTTGCCCTGTGTTCCCAAGCTCAGCCTTTCCCTATTTCCACCTCCGATGTCTTTTTCTTGGTCAGTTCTTGCCCAATGGTGTGTGAGCAGTAATTTGTCATGTCCCTCTAAGCGTAACCAAGATGAGATGGCAGGGGCCCTGGGGCACCAGCCACAGTGCTACCTGAACCACCAACACTTGTGCTTACATAATGGCAGGAAGGTTCTGAGAAGGAGCAGTGGGATGGAAAAAAAAAGCTATATACAGCCAGGGAATACAAGAGAGAAAAGCTCGCTGAGATCCTGCAACCAAAGGGGGAAGAGCTGCATTAATCATGACAATACCTTGAGAAGACAACCTCCATTACATCAGTGGAGGGAGACAGCCTCTCAGAGAGGAGAAGGCAGCAGTCAATGCAGCTGAATAAAGTAGGCTGATGTTGCTGGAAGGGTTTGGGGAGGAAGGGCTTTGGCTTCCTGTGCAGGCAGCTCAGTGTACTTCCCATGGAATCGCCCATGGCATGCACACAGGACATTTAAGACTGTAGTCCTGCTCTTTGACAGGATCAGCTCCTTTGAGAGACGCCTTCGTCGTAGAAAAGCTTGAACTTTGCCCAAAAATGTGAAATTTACTGTACCAGTGCAACAGTAAATGAGGACAACATGGGAAAAATAATTTTGATGGGATATTTAAAAACTCATAAATGCTATGCCACATCTGTTCACTTGGGAGTCAGTTTTAATGGACTAAGCTGAGGAGACCAATTAATCAAGCCAATGCCGGTAATGTTGCAACATGTCACAAGCGCTTTGCCTTGGACAGGTTTACACATATAATGTATGGTGAAACTGGACCCGGGCCCTGCTCCACAACAAGATTGCATTGACAGCGACATCACAGCTATCACACGACACCTTGCATCTCTGCTGTGAACAAACCGCCTTTGCAAGACGATGAGCACGAAAACCAATTACGCAAGGGAGGACATAAAAGAGGAAAAATGCAAATTGAACGATAAAAGCCCTTGTGTGAGCAAAAGGGAGCGTGGCTGGTCCGGCTGCGCCTCAGAGCTATGCTGCAGAAAGGCTAGAGAGCTCTGCTGTGAGGTGATAAAATAAAGGGGACCACGCTTATAATAGCCCGCAATATCTTCACACATCACAGTGTCACACATCTGCACTCACCGGGTCTATGTTAACCGGGTTTTGCTCTTCTCTCCTTCCATCTTTTTCTCCCCTTTCACCCACTCCCTCTCTAATCTATTCATTTATTTATCTTACTCCCCACAGAACAACACCAACATCAGCACTTAGGATCTCATCGGTTACAAGGAGACAGGTCACACACGCCATAATGTAGCGTGTCTGTAGAAAACTGGAAATTTTCTCTTCCTGCTGCAGTGGTTTCCCCACAAGGAGTTCTGAGAGAGTCGACACCAACATCACACTAGAGGTAATGTAGTGTGCACCGTCCCCACATGCTGGCCAGATCTCATTTTGAGAAAAGGTCTCTTAGGGGGAGCTTAAGGGGGGAAAATAGTGGCTGGAGAGAGCACTGGGCCATATTAAACAAACAGATCAATAGCTTAACAAATCAATTGCTGCCAACCTATCTACACGTAATGGCTACACATTACTGTGGACAATGTCTGGTTGCTATACTGTAAGTGGGGGGATAAGCAAAAACATTTCCCACAGCTGGCTTCTGTTTGCTGATTTGCCCATGCAGCAAAATAACAGCAACACACATCTGCGTTTCCAAGGGTATCAAGGCCTGTTAGTCCTGTCTGATTTTTTTCCCTCTCTTATTTTGTCCTCTTTGTCATTCATGAATCAAGGCCGTCCTAGCCACTCCCACCTTTGTTGCATGTCCTCTACAGAGAGGAGAGGAAAGACGGGCAAAGACAGGGTAGCAGCTGTGAGCTTTAGGCTCCTGCTGACTGATGCCTGATGAAGATGATGCCCCAGGGAGGGTCACTTTTGGCATGGTGGGGTACACATGCTCCCCTGGCCTCTGGACCAGAACGTAAACAAACAAAGCTTCGTAGCACACAACTCTCATGTGGTCATAATGATAGCAGATTTTTCTTCCGTCTTAATTAGATTACCCTTCCCAATTGTGTAGTGGGGCTACGTTGGGAAATATTATCTAGACTTTGAATCTTGGCCATTTCTTATCAGTTAACAACAGCGGTGTTGCATTACGACTACTGAGCAGCTCAAAGCAAGAATGGGTTGGATTCAATTTTCATTAGTTAATCTACATTACACGGCAAGAAGAGTTTTCTCCATCCAGAATTAAGTCTGATGAGACAAATGTTACATCTGAGCAACAAATACCATTGTGCAAAACTTAATAATCCCTGTCAGGTGAAATCTGCTGCCTTTTTCTCATTCTTATTTAGTTTGTTGATATGATGGGAAGGAGGCCATTACATTTTGCAATTACATTTTTGACATTTATTAACTAATACTACGGCTGTTTCCACAAAAAGCCATTCACCAGATTAAAAAAAAAAAAAGAATATTAACAGGTAGTCTAAATATACTAAAATGTGTTTGTTGTGACAGACGAGACAAGAGAGTTGTTTAGGAAAATAGTAAACAGTAAAAAAGAAAATGAAGTAAAATTAAATGCAGAATTTTAGCTATCCCATCGCATTACTGTCATAGGGACTACTTCTTTGGGGGAAGTAGATCCAATAATAAAAGGGTAACCAGAGAAGTCTGAGGTTTATATACAGCATCATTTCTGGAGACACTTTTGCTGAAATATGAGCTAATTAGCTACAGTCACCTTCAGAAATGACAGTCATTGCAGAATCTGGGAAAAGACATCTTTCTACACACAGAGACAGCTCTAGAGGTAACTTAGGTGAGAAAATCTTTTTGCACTTTGGGTGAGCTGATTTTACATCCTTAAAAAAATACTTTTAGACAGGACAGCTAAGTTGGCTGGCTAACGAGTTAGCTCTTTAGCTAACACTCGGGAAGCTTGATTATTCGCGGTGAAATAGGTCGGATGTTATGACTTTAATAAAAAAAAGTGACAGCAGTTATTAAGCTTGCTAACGAGTTAATTAAAAGTATCGCATAATTCAGTGTGTCTGAAAGGGGTAGAAAGAAAGGAGGACGCAGTTACTGTTTGAATAGCGCCGTTGGTTGATAGTGCAGTAACAGCCGGGAGCTGTACAGTGAGGTTTAGCCGTTTATAAAGTTGTTGTGAGGCAGAGACTGCCATACCCCAGCGCGCACACACACACACACACACACACACACACACACACACACACACACACACAGAGAGAGAGAGAGAGAGAGAGAGAGAGAGAGAGAGAGAGAGAGAGAGAGAGAGAGGCAGAGCGGAGCGCTACGGTTATTTCTCCCCGGCTGCGGCCACGGCTGTGCGGTCTCGCGGAGATGTCCTCCGGTCTACTGTTGCTAAGGAAATGGATGGATTGAATGGATCCGCGGTCCGGGCTGATTTCGCCTCCTCGCCCCCTCCTCAGCCCGCTGTCTTTCAATGTGTGTGTTTACAGGAATCACTGCGAACAACGTGACGCGTCAGCGCCAGCTCTGCACCAGCCGGGGTAAGGGATTATTTCAACATCGCTTTTTTCCCCCCTTCCGTGGATCGCAAAAAAACAAGAGCAAACAATCAGACTGAGCTTCGAGGTTTTTCATTCAAAGCTGGAACGACCTGCTTATTTAGATGACACGGACCACAATGCGCCGGCAAGGAAGTCCGACAAAATAGTAATAAAAAAGAACAGGTGCATCACAAAGTTTAATTCCAGCTGCTGACTAAATTGAATAAACTGGTGTTTCGCCTGAAGATGATTGTGTGACTGTTAGAAAAGGTGGGCTCAGTTTATCAGGTAAACAGCAGTGAATCAAAGTGGCAGAATTTACAGTATATGAGTGGGGTGAGGGCACTGCAGCTTTAAGTCCACATAGCTATTGAGCATTGCAAATACCACAAACTCATTTCTCCCTCTCCAGTAACAGCTCTATGGGGCTCCGGTAAGGAAAAGGAGAAGGCAGCACACTGAAAATGCATGCATGCACGGCAACCCCCAGTGTTTTGCTTACCTACAGTACAGACAGCCAAAGCCAGCTCTTAGCGCTCGTGCTTCTTGCTGCCCTTTGTTTCCAACCATAAAAGTCTCTGCTCGTGTGAGGTGAATGAGGGGAGAGAGAAGGAGGGAGCGCGAGGGGACCCACTCACTTCAGTTTCTCATTTCCGTCTCTCTCCTCCAGTCCAGTGGAGCTGCAGCTGAGGAGCTGAGGAGCTGGGGATTTGACTGGCAGCTGGTACACCGCCAAGGGAGGGGAGAGAGGCGGCTGGGCAGTGGGGTCGACGAGCCCGGCTGGCGCTGGGTGAATGCTGCCTGGCAAGGACGAGGGCTGAGGCGGCAGCGGCTGCATTAACTTGAAAAGGAGCATGGCATCCACGGGCATGCAGATATTTGGGTTTGTCCTGGCGCTGTTGGGCATCATGGGTGCCATGGTGGCCACTCTGCTGCCGAACTGGAAGGTCAGCGCAGATGTGGGCTCCAACATCATCACAGCGATTTCCCAGATGCAGGGTCTGTGGATGGACTGCACATGGTACAGCACAGGCATGTTCAGCTGCACACTTAAGTATTCTGTGCTTTCACTACCTGCGTACTTGCAGACTGCCCGCACCACAATGGTGCTCTGCTGCGTGCTGGCTGCCATGGGCCTCTGCCTCGCATCCCTGGGACTAAAATGCACACGTTGGGGTGGTGGACGGCGCTCCAAGCGGCACGCTGCGATTGCCAGCGGTGGCTGCTTTGTCGCTGCAGGCTTTCTGTGTCTGGTGCCTGCCTCCTGGTTTACCAATGAGGTCATCACCAACTTCCTGGACTCCAGTGTGCCCGAGAGCAATAAGTTTGAGCCTGGGGGTGCTGTGTACGTGGCCTTTGTTTCCGCTGGATTCCTCTTCATGGGGGGGTGCATCTTCTGTATGTCCTGCTCCGGGAAGAGGCATGGCCCCCAGGACCTGGTCCTGCTCCCTCCCCCTGACAAATTGCTGCTCCAGCAGCAACAGCAACAGCAACAGCTGCTCCAGCAGCAGCAGGAGCTCCAGCACCAGTACTGCTCTCTCTCCCCATTAGACAATAAGACTGGCTACAGCCTGCAGGACTATGTGTAATAGAGCAGCGCTGCGTGCGCCACGGCTAAAGGGAGACGAGCCTGAGGGGAAACCATCACGGCATATGCTACACACTCGGCTCTTCTCCAGATGGAGGTGGAGAAAAAATGAGAAAGGAGGGCAACAACTTTGAATTCATTTTCCCTTCTCCTCTATCTCGCTCTTCTACCTTTTTCTGTTTTGCAAGCACAAGCAGTGGAGGTATTCCCTAAGCAGCGCCTTGGAACAAACAGTTTGAATGTGTAAGGAGCCAGGAGAAGGTGCAGCAGCATCGAAGGCAGCCGCTAACCAAATGCAGACATCCTTCATCAGTAAATCAGAGAAAGAGTTCCCTGGGGAATGGATTAAGCAAATAAGGAAGCCTTCCGTGTAGATTTTTTTCCTCACCAAAGGTTTGAATTGAAAGAAAGAAAAAAGCAATCATTTAGCTGCTATTTACAATCGTTTGGTACCCTCCCAATTGACAAAATAGGCAATATAACGTGTGAGAGCAGTAGGTGGAAACCCTTTCATAGCAAGCCATTGTAGTTTTTTTGTGTACTGTAACCACTAGAATGCTACGTGGAACTGATTGAAATAAATGGTCATATTTTTGTTAGCTACTAGAATGATGTTGATATTTTGCCTCTAAAGCATGCTGTGTGGAGCCTGTATGTGTATTAATACAGCAGAATGCCTGGTAGAAGACTGAGACATAGCCACAAAATGCCTGTGCCTGAAAAGCTGTAGAAACATTGCCCTGCTGTTACTGCTCAAAGAGGACTGTCAGGAGGAGTAGATGTGGGCTGCTGGGCTGGATGTGAGACAGAAAATGCAGACAAACAGTTGCCTGCCTCTCTCTCTGCAGGTGGACATATGAGAGAGATGGAGAGAAATTAATAGAGAGCGATTCAATCCTTCAGCAGAGTGGACTTTCTGATAACGCTGTTTTCATATTTCCTGCCATACCCAAACATGCTGCCTGTGAGTAGCAGCTACCCATCCCAATCCATCTACCCATTCCTGCACGCCCTCAGACACGCACGCCCACACACTTACACTCGCGTGTGTCTTTGTGTACACGGTAAATACTCAGACAGGGCTTTTTGCATGTGCTTTTCACATCCTCCTCCACACTGCCATGGAAACGGAATTCGGCATTCAAATATCTTTATTGTCTGGGGGCATGTGCATGTCAGTCAGTGACTTGAAGTTGTTTAGGGGGGCATCATTTCTCTAGCCATGGCGCCATAAGCTGCAATCACAGCCTCTGCTTACACTACTTTCGCTAATCCCTTTTATTAGCTAGAGACATGAGGCAGCATCCCTGTTACGCGGTCAGAGCTTTTGGAAAATGCTCTTCTTTGCCGTGGTGTCTATACCATGCAAGTAGTTTCACAGGGATGAACGGATGTGTAATGGTGCAGTGGCGGAAAGGCAAAAAACGAGGCAGAAAAGGAAAAGCTTCTCGAGCCATGGTTGGCTGGGTAGCTGTGTGGCAGGCAGCTGAAAAAGGTTTGAGTCATTCTCCATATGTGACTTGTTTTCCAAGTGCGTCTGCAGTGCGCATATGCTACCAGCCTGCACCTGCAGACGGTCTCAGTGTCTTAAATTGCAGCCACTTGACTATGTCACCATTCCGCTTTTGCCTACCTGTCACTCTGCTCCCAATTCCCCCTGCCCTGCTCGTGTCACACGTCACATGGATGTGATCGCTGACAAGAGAAAGCTGATGCATGTTGAAAGCATGGCCGCTCCAACACAAAACTCCCACCTACTCATATGTCAGTGGCACAGCTACGCTTTCACACAGTCATATTCCAGAGTGTGTCTACTCTTTACTGGGGGAGGGATATCAGAGGAATATTGTTTTCGTGCTTGAGATAGGCCTTGGCAGTGATGTATGGAACTGCACATTCTCTCCTTCTCCCTCATAAACATGCAGCTTCCCGGGGCAGAGCAGATGGCTGAGCCCAGCTCGCCACCTGCAGGCTGCTGCCGGCACGCCACGGGCATCTCTGTGGGCACCACAGCCAACCCTGGCAGCCCTCTAGGGCCAGGTTTCCTCCCCCCTCGACTGAGTCATCTTGCCCGGCACAGACCAAGCCAACAGAACTGGCCTCCTGACAATATCTCACTGCCCAGGCACCATAACCAATGCAATAAACAAAGTAAAGAATGTGCCATGTCATCAACTAATACCGACACGTTATGCGTTTCGAGAATGTGCCAAATCGTCTCATGATGACACGTTTTAATACTGTCTGGAGTTCTTTCTGTTTATTTTTTTATTGCGTTGTTTGTACATGAATTATACATAAGCAAATGTTTTATGGATTTGTGATTTGTTCTGCCAGACTAAGTCTCAAGTCAGCTAGATGCTCGTGTACAGTCCAGTGCAGCTTTCGAGGGTTATTTTAAATCCTCTTTATTCCTCATTTCCCAAAGCACAGCAAGACTTCCCTGGGCATGAGAGTTTCATTGGAAAGACACGAGTGTGGTATTTTGTAAATGGAAAAAAAAAAAATGTATTACTTGTATTTGTTTCAGGAATTCTGATTCACTGTAAGTCTGTGACAGCTGTACACAAGCATCTAGGCTTTAAAGGTGTTTGTTTTTACTGAGGGATCCGGATTCTCTCCGATTGTTTCAATATAAAATACAATGTCATGTTCATACCATATCTTCTTTATAAGAAGACGACTTGATACACCTTTGCTTGTGTTACTTTACTTGACACCAGTTTGTTTCAAATGGCTGAGCATTCAAAGCTCCCTGGACCAGTACAAACTCATAACACAACTGGCACTCTGGGAAAAAAAAGGGAACAACTTCTGTCTGATAGGATTCAGCAGGGAAATACGAGCTAGAGATTTCTCTTTTTTGTGGCTGTGCAGCTTGATCATCAGCACGCAATTTCATTAGCTTATAAATGGCCAGAGTGCAAAGTGACTAGGTCCTAAAAGTCAAAGAGTTACAACTCTCCTGCATATATTGTAACAAGACATTGATTTATCATTTTGATAACTGCAGCTTATTTTTGTGGATGCTTTAGCACTTCTTACTTTGCAAGAGCATATTTGTGATGATGAACAGTTCACAAGTTCTGATACAGTTGTCTCAATGTGCTTGTGCAAGTAGTTCTATTTTTTACCAATAAAACTATTTTGTGAAAGCAACATACTTACTGTATGTCGTCTGCTTGAATGTGTATGCCTGATAAGGCTGGAGACAGCATTCACCCTCCTGCCAAATGTACAGATTGTTGGATAGAACAGGCTGTGCTGAGTGTAGGCAGGCAGGCTGCTCATACGCAGCGCCCAGGAATACAGCAGTATCAGTCCAACTAAAATACACATCCATAAAACATTACCCTGTGCAAATGGGTTTTTGAAAAAGGTATTCTTCCTTCAATACAACTCCTCTTCCAATCATTCTTCACTGAGATGATAGCACAGCCCATTAGATGAGTGAAATAATAACACCTCTGGGAGGTTCTGGGAATGGGAGTCATCTCAGTTGTATCTGACACAGAGTCATGAGTTTACTGACAACATGCAGAGCAGCTGCAGATAATAATTAAAGACGACCACCAAAGACAAATAACACATGCAGTCGGAGGTTGTTTATGACAGACATTCATATTAAAATGAAAATTGTTCATTAATGTTTAAAGTCTCAAGTATTGATGTCAGTATTGGCTCAAAACTCCTGTAGTGGTCGGGCTTTAATCCATGAAACTGCACGAATGTAAACGCATTAACAAGAGAAATGGTCTCACCTTAAATTTTTAAACGAACAGCTTATACTGCAAATGTGTTTCATTAAAGAGGGATCCCCTGTGCTTTTGGTTCCACATGAACCTGACATAAACATGTAAATGCAAAAAAAAAACCCCACAAGCCTAAATATAAATGCTAAAACTGCAGCTTCTGCTCCAAATCATCACAGTTTGCACAATTTGCTGAATGAAAATGTCTTCAGCCTTAAAGTCCTTGCATTTGGAATACTGTATTGTATGTTCCTCGACCATGATGCCTGCGTCACATACTGTAGCCTACACACTTCACATGGAGCGTTTCTAAAATAGTTTCTTTCCAAGAGGATCTGGGCTCTCATTACAGCTGATTGGAGCCTCGTCGACACCAGCTGAGTGAGAATGTGCTTTCCCGAAACAAACATGGATTATTCAAGTCTCTCCCTCTCTCATTCTCCCACTCCTCTTGGTTATGCAACAAGAGTGCAGATCAAATAACTACGCCTCTCGTGGGGAAACGCTAATAAGATCTGCTCCTCTGTGTATTTATCCTACATTTTCCATCAAAGGCTTTCACCCCGAGTTGCCTCTATGACATATCTGGAACGTGAGCTCAGATGAGGGGAGGTGTGCACTTGTCAATTTGAGGCAGGGGTTAATCATGCGTCAGGCTCTTCTCTTTGAACTTGCCTGCCACGTCAAATTCACAGTTTATTTTATTGACCTTCCTGGCCGGCGAATGACCTTTCCAAAGATCAAGCGCAGAAAAAAGAGATGTGGAAAGACAATGAGGGGATGACTGCTCACAAGACAGTCGATGCTCTCCACCAGTCATGCCGGCAGACACAAAGAGCGAGACAGACATCGGAGCATGTTAAGGAGCTGTCATGCCCGTCGGCCACCAAAAGTCCATTAGCGATCACCACATCGCTCAAAATACAGTCAGCTCCCAAATGGCTCTGGTACGTCACCACGCTTAATGTGCGGCTCTTTGTTTTGCACAGATGTTACGCACGCAAAGGTTCATATTGGAGATATAAAGCGGTCATCAACAGCACGAGAGGGTGACCTTCCTTTGTTGGAGCTGCTCTCCTCTGGTCCCAGTGCTCGCGTGAGGCTGAGGGAATAATAGCAACGACCTTGGCTGAGCAGTTAACTGCTGAGAAAGGCAGTAAAAGCTGTGGAGATGACAAAAGGAGCGCTTGTAGGAAAACAATACAGTCTGACAGTTCAAAGGAGGCCCTTTAATATTTCAGCGTAGAGCACGGGGCGGGACGCGTGGCTGGGAGGATTCTGCAAGCTGAAGGTGAGGGGAGCTAAAAGGTTGAAAGGTGTGGATTTTTTTTGCAATCTACATCTCTCTGGATGACAGCGATCACTGTAGAGGTCATTGGATTATATTCCAAGACTACGATGTGTTAGTGAGAGCGCAGAAACGCAACAGAAAGCAAAGGCAGAGGCACTTTCACACATGGACAGAAAAGCTGAGGAATTTGTAAGATACTTTAGCTGAAACAATCACGAAGAAAACGGCCACTAAATCCAACCTGCAGTTCGTCTAAAAAGCCTGAAATGAAGTCATGAAGTCACAGTGCATGAAGCTGAAATTAGAGCATTCAAATAAGCCTTCAAGTTAATAGCTTATAGATTGATGCCTCCTTCTGTGATGAGGCTTTTTTCCCCCCACCAACTTCATTAGTTATCAGAGTATCATAGCAGCACTGGTGATTTACTTGTTTGAAGCTGACCTTCTTTCCTTGGGACATAGCCAGGTTTTGAGCATTACACCTCAAAATACCTGCATACTCTCCTGACAAGCTCGCTAACTAAACAGAGCTGAATTTGCTAAACTCTGAGCGCTGACTCCGAGCAAATCCGGCACAGTTTCTTTTTAGGAGGAGCAATAGATCTCTGGTGGATGTTCATAAGCCAACTCTGCCAACCTCGGCATTTTGTTTAAGGAGAGAAGAGGTGGAGAGTATTTTTAGCTTTTCTTTACCTTGGGTCTGTGATGTATTGAGACTAAGCCCTCGGGCGTTTACCACGCCGGCACGAGTCATTGAAATAACTTTCCTTGATACTCTTGGTACCGCGTTTGACCCCGTTTGAAAGAGATAGGAATAGGCCTAGATGAATTGTGTGCCTGTAGGATGTGTGGCGGGGGGTGAGAAAGCGGTGCGGTCCCTCGGAGTTGATTTTCACTCGTACTGTTGAGGCGAGAGCTGGGCCACTTCAGGTCACAGAGAGGATATCTATCACTGAGTCTGCCACTGCATCACACTGCACTGAGTCGGGTCACATTCAGCGCTGAAACAGCCCCTGAATTCAAAGGATCTTAAAAAAAAACAACAACAGGAAGACAGTAAAAATATCACTACTAACGGGAGGATGTATCTTCTGTGTATTTACTGCGCGAGTCCAAACTCTCCCTGACAACAGCCGGCCATAACAGATGATCAATGCAGCGTCAACAGATTTAATTTAGGCTCTGCTCGTCTGGCCTGTGATCTTGGACGACGACAGTGTACAAGGCGAACATCTGTAGGGCTCTGCTCTTGTGAGGCTCAGTTAGTTGGTGGGTGATGGCTGATGCAGCCATTACTCAGAGCGGGGCTGACGAGTGGCCCAGACAACCATCTGCTGGAGGTACGCCTCACTCTCCCTTCAGATCGATCTCTGTCATGAATCTGTCTTCCAGCGCTCTGTACTCCCTCTGTGGAGGGAGCTTTGCTGTTTTTACGTCCTTTTCCAGCTTTTGTTTCATTTCACATCTAGACCATATACACTTTTAATTCCTTTATTTGCTGAGACTCAATCCCCATCTCTCTTTTATACCTCTGCAGTTTTAGTCAGTTCCTCTCCGTCCAGCTTTCACTTTTATTGTCTTCTCTCACCTAGTTATCACCACTCTTTTCCTCCCATTGTCTGTCTCTGACTGATTTTCTCTTGTCTCATTTTTTTTCCACCTCTATCATTCAGTATATTTCCTACTACATCTCCCACTACCCTCTTCTCATTGCTTCACCTTTTCTAATGGATAACACAGTTGTTGGCAAGACGCGGAGCTCTGTAGGAGCTCTACATAAGAGCCAGCAGGTTGCTCGTGATGGAGCATCCATTGCGCGATTTATAGACCTGCCTGTGACGGACAGAAGTTGATTTTAATCACATTCTGCCGAGGAAGTGAAGAGGTAGGGAGGAGAGATGAGCGAGTCAACACACTCTTTAGTCGTAGCAAATCAACTAATTTCTATTTAAAGATGCAACAGAAATGAAACTGACGGCTGAATGTCCGTGTTGAAGATGCAGAGGCTTGATGGCAGCGTGCACTCTAAAACTCCTTGACCCCTGACCAGAATACAAATTAGAAATGTGTAAAGTGATTAAAGCAACAGCAGAAGAGCAGCAGTTTCTATTCTCAGTTTACTCCCTAAAAGAGATTCATCAGATATTTGTGTAGTTGTGACAGAAGCAACTGAAAGATCACTCAATCGGCCCTTCTATGTGAGAATTAACAGCAGAGTGACAATAAGGAAATGGAGGCAGGTGTGATCTGCAGCAGGACAGACTGAGGGCAATCAGAGCCTGGGGGAACACCATCAAAGCAGCCAATCACCGCTCTCAGAAACCTTCAAGGACAATCTCAGCCACAAGAGAGGTGAGTGAGAAGAACAAGACCGACAGATTGAACGGGGGGGATCGGAACCTATCTGCCCATCCCACGTCAATACGGGCCCCAGCAGCTGCTAATGTAGAATGGATTCAACATTTCCCTTCCCATTATCTTATTATCCTGCGCTGGCCAGATCCTATAGGTTCAAATCAACCGGCCAATCAACCCGCACTTCCCCTTACCCCCGCCTTTAACTCCAGCTACATTCTCATCAAGGTTATTTGAAAAGGTTCAGTGATTTTGTTGCTTTTTCTGTGGCTCTTCTGCATGCTGTTTGTTTGATTACACAGTATTAAAAACACTTCAGATGTTTTTCACACTGCACTAAGTGGTGTAGCACCTGCTGCTGCGTATTTTTGTGTAGTGCAGGAGAGTTGCCATTAGTTACGATGGGCGCGGGGAGGGGGGGGGACTTCTGAACCGCTGACTTTTTTTTCCGCCTCACAGAAATCTTCATAAATCTTATCGATACATGACTGAGCTGACCTGTTCCAGGATACTCATGAATCACTCACTCGCTCACAGCAGCACACAGAGCCTCAGCTCAGACCATAGCAAAGACATGCTGACAGCAGGCAAAACGAGCGGCAGCAAGTTGTGCTTCATTAACACAATCAGTGAACCCAAAGCTTCAGTGGGAACGAGATAATACCAACAATTAGACCACTGAGGTAATTTATTGGCTATATGTATGGGGCACAGTCACAAAGTCCCTGAAAAAACACACACACACATTGCAGGAACTGAGAGAGCGACAGACACAAAGGGATACAGAGGGAGACACCTTTGATATTTGGCAGCGTTACTCCCCCATTATAATTAACTTCTGCCCTCAAATGGGGGGATTTAGCCATTACCATTTCTAGACGTTGCTTCTGCTTTACATTTTCCTGTATTTTCTATATCTCTTTATACATCCTGATGATATATAGGTCAATTTGTAGACAAACCACTGCTTTAGCTAGAAGTCTAAGTTCCTGTGTGTCACAACCTCAACGCCCCCCCAACCAGCCTTTGATGTGCTCCCGTAAATCAGGCCGGACATTTTTATTGTTCATGCACATTCTGCGTAATTACTCTGGTGTGCACCAGCAAACAATGCAGAGCCATAGAGCTTTTTATGAGTTATACTACATGACATACTAGTTAAAAGGGGCCTGCACAATGCGGAGTGTACGATAGCATTAATATACTCTATGCACTCTCTGATCTTTTATAGGATGCCAGCAGCGGGAGGCCTGCTCATCAAACAGCCATCATCTCTCCTAATGATATCAATTCGACCAAGTGCCCATTAAAACATTTAGTGGGGATAGATGGTCTGTGTGGGTAAGTGGGAGGCGCTGATTCATCTGCAGTGCACACATGCGCATGCAGTGTGAGTCCACTCCATTCACATTTATACATACCCCGTGCATGCAACACACGAGCACATGTGTGCACACTGACAGCGCAGATAAGCGTGCTGAACTCCACTAAGCTACAGTTTGACATACATGCAAGAATAAGACACTCAAGAGTAAAAAAAAAATGCACAGAAAGGCAGCTGAGAGTGATGAAATAATCATTGGGAGCCATCTCTTCTAAGAGAATGAACAATCAGCACTGGTCCCCATTCACTCTGCTGCATTTTACTCCACACAGGAGATTAAATATTTACCAATAGTGGGTCTCCTAAAGAGCTACGACATCTTCAAGGGACCAACAGTCCATCTCTAACATCAACCTAACACCTATCCTTTAATTCAGGAAAAGAAAAACATGGTTTCATTTGTACAAAGATGTAAGAGATCTCCCACGTCTTTCAAAAGCATTGCATGTCTGTAATCTCAAAACGCAGCTGTCTATAAACCAACACTATTTCATACTTTGCAGCAGTACTTTTATTTTTTAATGTGCCCCCTAGTCCTGCTATAAATCCTTACCCTGAAAAAAAAAAGAAAACCCAGGCATTCTCATGTTACGTAAAAGTGAACGCCACGCCGTTCCTCCACTGACACACGCACATGGGCTGAAAGACGCAGACAGAGAAGTTGGTCCTAAAAAAGAACTAGGCCCTCATTACAAGGCGCAGCGTGATCCTGCCACATCTCAAATACCCACCAGGCATCATTACAACCTAGAAAGGGTCCAAAGACAGAACAGAGACAACACTGATTCAACACAGTCTTAATGAAGCCTTAAAGCAAGAAGAATGAGGGAGGGATGAGTGATGGTGATGTGATCAGGGACTCGGGAGCAGGGACTGGAGATGTGAACAGGTCTCACTATTATCCTGCACGGGGTAAGAACTGTGCAATAGTAACGTGTCCATCTGCTGATGTCCTGACAGCCACTATGTGGCACTTAAGGATGAAGTCAACATTCAGTTTCTTTAATATAGCATAATTTTTCTCAGTGTGTAAATTTTATTTCAGCATCATCCCCGGAGGGCGTACATGCGTGGATTTGAATATGAGGGGCAAGACCAGCCACATGTCAAACAAAAGCCCTAGAATAAAATTAGGAGATATTTCTTTTTGTAAAACGCACTTTAACACACTGCCTGCTGGCGTTTTGCCATGGTAGAGCTAAATGTAGCGATGTTAAGTATCATCATCGCAGGTAAATCTTACCTGTGGTGAAGGGACGAAGGCCCGTCCAGGGATGGTGAAGCAGTTGTGTACTGTGCAGAGATACTGAGCCATTACGGACAGACGGCTCCTCTGTTTACTGCGAGTGCTGGCTGTTAACCTCTGGATGGAGAAAAAAACTACTGCATATTAATGATGCATATCCAGTAAGACCAGGTTAATTGTTGAGGTCATACAATGCTGCTCTTAGTAGTAACCACAGATGCTGGGTAAACATATTACATAAAGACCAAAAACCAGACCAAATGAGTATTTAAGTTCATCCTAATTATGTTTTTATGTGTCATTAACAGAAAAGAAAATTAAGCAAACATCATTAAATTGTGCTCTGAATGATTTACCAGGCCTAGTGATAAAAACTCCACAGATTTCTTTATTTTAGTTGCAAATTCTGATTAACTATGGATCCACAAATCAATATTTAATCATAATAATAAAATAATCCATTCATTATGCAATATAGACGTGATTGTGCATGAAAAGAGCTACTGTATGTCTAGACTACATACTAAAAGCTTGGTCCAATTTTAGTTTTAACACATAATTTATTGTTTTTTTAAATTCAATGAGCGATTCTTGGCAGCATCCTGACAAATATGCCAAACTGGAACATGCAGCAGTGTTCACCCACCTCTGCAAACTCCTTCTGGAAAGTGAGCGTCAGTCGGGTGCGTCCGTAGGAGAAGGGCCCTGTCCTGTTGGCAATGTTCTCCAGCCACTTGATGATGAGGGGGGTTGAGACATTGAATGGAAGATTGCCTATGATGTGAAGGTTTGGTGGATCTGCGGAGCCACGCACACACATAGACACATTTAAATTCCACGGATTTACTACTCAGGACCACCGTGACATCTTTCATAATTTCATAATCCCACCTTCCTCCCATGGCTTAGAGATATTTGCTGGGAATCCTCGGTCCGTTCTGTGAGTGAGTATGTCACCGTGGACAACCCTCAACCTCCCTGGTGCTGCCTCAGACAAGAGCTGTGGAAATCGATGTTATGTGATATTCAACAATAAAGATGAAAAGGTGTCCAAAAAAAACTAAATAATCATCAATCACTCTGCAGGTGGTTAACGATACTGCTGTTGGAAATAGGGTGAAGGTGTTTCTTTGACCGAATGACCTTGATAACATTGTGTACAAGCAATAACTGCGGCTGCTCAGTTTACCTTCAGCCCTGGGATGAAGCGTGTATCCTTCTCCACCACAAGCAGGTCCGCTACCCCGGCATTGAGGATGGAGCGCGTGAGTCCCCCGGGACCAGGACCCACCTCGCACACATGGGCATCCCTCAAACTGCCTGCATGACGCACTATTTTGTCTGAACAGAGGGAGATGGATGAGCAGCTCAGCAATGTGTTTCATCACCATGTTTGCACACGCTCAGTGAAGCACTACTCACTTCAGTTCAACTCATGCATCATATAAATTACACAACTCTCCAACCAAATGTCTTCATCAGACTCTTGGGTATCTAAATTGAGACTAATAGTGTGTGATGTTGCAATACCTGTCTGCCTATGTGTGATGAAGATGAGCTGCATTAATCTAACAAGTCACCTTGTCCAAGGACAGGAGAGCAGATCAGACCTGCACTGCATCACTGATAATTATATTAAGGCTCAAGCTCTGCAAGGGCTGCAAACAATCGAGTCGGTCCATTCACATTAGCAGGAGATCTACTCAGCCTCACCCACACAGAAAAGCCTGTCGGTTTCAATGCCTTGAAACAAGGCTATGTGGAGCTGTGCAATCAAGTGCACTGACAAAACACAACACCGTGCCCTCACTGTAGACACAGTAACAAAGAGAAGGAGCTACTGGTGCACTGCAGATAGAGCGAAAGAAAGAAAGAGAGAGAGTGAGGCAGACTGACCTGTGAGCCTTAAGTCCAACAGAAAGTTCTGGGACAGCTGCCTTTCAGCACGCAGGTTGTACAGCTTTATAAGCTCTCCTACAGTAGGCAAGGGAGGCAGACGGAAAGACGCCAGTTTTCCCGAGGCAGCCATCGTTCAGGGGAACACTGTGAAACACAAAGGTGAGAGAAACTACGACTGATCAGCTTTCTCAGCAGCAAAGCCACTCAGAAGCTGAGATGCGTGAATGTCTACAAAACACTGAAAATGGCATTAATGGTAATAATAACCTGTCAGTAAATTGAGGTGAAAACTATGGTAAGTCAGGAGTGACCTTCTCCATACAATGTGTATGTTGCTGAGATTTATCTTTAAATAAAAAAATAATGCAAGTATTCAGAACAGATAATATCAATCTATGACTCTGCTATACAAATTGTTATCAATTCCAATTACTTCTTTATCAGGTCATGGGATTGATTTCCAATGTCTGGCCTTAAGCTGAGGCGTTAGTGCTGAGGAGCTGACTGTGCTGACATTAATGTGTCCTATAATAAGATCTCGTGCTCCACCTAGCGGTGTTATAACAAAAAACTAAATGGCCAATATAAAGACACAAAAAACTGGATACCTGTTCTTTTTAAACACGTTTCGAAAGCATGTCCATGTATGAGCATTTTCACATTTCAACTGCGGGTACCAGTCAGGCTAATAAGTAGTAAACAAATTAGCATAATGTTGATGTGTGCACTATTAAACATGAGTAAAGCTGCAAAACATTTTGATAATAACGTTATATCAGCGCACATTGTGATGATAGCTGGATGCAATTCAGCAATTTAAAACGGAACAAATCACTTTAAACTTGTTGACATTACATTGGAATGACACTCTTGACACAGTTGTTAGCATTTGCAGCTAACGTTAGCTGTTAGTCCAAATGCCTTTAGCAGAGCCCATGGCAAAAGGCTTTGACTATGGACGAACCCTTCGTAGTATGTTCTAAAAACCGAGATAGGGCAGAACAAACTGCAACCAACACAATGACCACACAGAGCTGAAAATACACAAGCGTTTACCCACGTTTCTCACCGGTGGCGTTTTCCTCCCCTACACATCCGCATTCGTCATTGAACTGGCATCCTCGTATCCAATTAGCTTGTGAGAATGGTAAAATGGACGAATCATACAGAAGAAGGCGGGATTTTACGTTGCCCTTGAAACGCTGTTCATTGTTTGCGTAATGATGTGTTAAAGCCAAAAGAGGGCGACAATTCACTGATGATGTCCAGCATTTATTTACATTTATGCTGGTTGATGAAGTCTTTGAATAATAAATCATAGTAGCATTACTTATTCTTGGGATGTTTCCTTTGTTAATGCACCATTAAAAACAAGGATTTTACATGACCTGAAGAGAGCTAACTTGTTCTGACAAAAGAGCTACATTGTAAATTATGCTTTGCATCCATATTACATGAAGAAAATGAACAAGAATGCAGCTGTTAATATGTTAATATTATATAATGGAGACAGAAAAGAGAAAAGAGAAAAGGCATGAGGCCCACTCAGGCATGTCAATACACAATATGCTTTGGTTCCTCTGCGATTGTTGGGCTATAAATTCAGCTTTTGACATCTCCATAATGTTGAACTAACTGAACTCTCAGCTTAAAGTGATTAGCACACAGCATGCCTATAGTCCACTGCAGGGCAGAAATGTATTGTCTAAGTGTTTTGTCATGCTGGATGATGCACAGCTGTTGTTTGGAATGGACAACATGGCTCTGTGGTCTCCAGGCTCTGCTCCTGACCCACGCTGGGTCATGGATGTCAGAGCTCGAGATGGAAATACTCTTCCCCTGCAGGGTTCGGCAGATGAGTGGCAGCTCTGTCTCCTGCTCTGGCTGACCTTGGGAGAGTGCTTCAAACCCTAAGGAGGGGAGAAAGAAAAACACTGGCGGTGGTGGGGTGGGGGTCATGCTGGGTCTGCTGCTATGGAGAGGTTTCCACAAAGTCACCTTCTTGACAGTTTATTCAACTACTGTGAAACATAGCAAGGAAACCAAGTTACTGATGCAGTCTGGAGAATCATGGATAGATCATCAGAATTACATACACTCAGGGGCTCTGAGTGATCATACATCCCAGTGATAGCTTAGTCATGTCAGCATTGTCTTTAATTGAACAGGCCAGCCATGATCATCTCACCATTAATACAGAAAAAAATATCTAGTTATGACTTTTATCTGATGACTGCAAACCAGCCACCAGGATTCCTGCTGCCGCTACTCCTCCACCAGCAATTGCTTAATGAAATGCAGCATAACCTGCTGTTAGCTGTCAGCTAAGATAGAAGCTATGACCCCAGCAGCCAGGGCCACATCTTTTGAAAAAAACAAGAGAGCACCCACAGGAGCTCCTTTAACATGGATCATGCACGATATTAAAATGATAGGACGGGAAAACAGGAAGGCTTGGCTTAGTTTCCTAGGGAAACAAAACTATGTTGCCATCTGAACACAGGATGGCGTCAGAGAGTCACTTCCTTCAAGCAAGTCTATAGTGTGTGATGAGCAAAAACAGGAAATGAAACATAAGCAATTAACATTTCTGAGATGCTAAGTCATCGCTTCAACCGAAACATCAGAAGAAAAACAAAGACAGAAATACTAAAGAGTATATAATTTCCAAGCCAATTTAGACGCACAGACTAGCATCAATAAACGCAGAAACCACAAGAAATGGGATGTCTACAGTAAATCTAACAATAATCTGCTCTGACGATAAGTTGAGCCAGTATTATTACTACGCTGGATGTGTTATGGATGCTGTAACAAGTTCAAAAGGGTTAACAGCCCAGAAAGTGAAACCAGATGTATACTATTATGAATATTTATTTGGGTTACTTGGTTCAAGTGTTTAACATGGCAATATTGTATTCCACTGAATAAACAGTAATTGCACAACTGGTAAAATACGTTACATTTTTTCGTCCTCAAATACAAGAATAGATTAGAGGGAGACGGTAATATGAACACTAATCTCTTGAATCTGGCTGAAGAAAACATATGAATGAAGAATGAAGAAGTGCTGATGTAGTTTGAGTTGAAGGTATTGTATTATGTCATTTTATTTCTTTTTTATAAACACAAAATTATGTGCATTCATCATGTTGGACAGGACACTATTACTGTGTTTG
The DNA here is from genome assembly GCF_017976325.1 of Chelmon rostratus. NCBI lineage: Eukaryota > Metazoa > Chordata > Actinopteri > Chaetodontiformes > Chaetodontidae > Chelmon > Chelmon rostratus. The sequence continues at coordinate 17,095,043 of NC_055672.1, read as the reverse complement.
TAACGGGAAAATTCAAAACCCTAATTAAACATACTAGTCTGTCAACCTAAGAAAAAAAAAAAAATCCTATGGTAACAGTACCACATTAAAGAAGCTGTGGTACTTCAACACTGAAATTCCTGTGGTAGTCACTGTATTCCTGTGATACATGTGTTGTGGTATTTCTGTGGTACTCTTAGATTTGTCTGCCTTTTTAGGACAATTTACCATAAAACATTTGCTGTTCTGTGGTACTTGTGTGTTATATGAGTCCAAGTCGGACATTGTACTTTCTTATTGTGTAGTGTAGAGCAAAATAAAACAAAGAAGCAGCAGACATGGCATATATGATATGCTTCCTGTGTACGTTTTATGACAAATAAAACCGAGTGATAATATCCTGTCAGTCATAGCTATGGGGAAAACACCTGGAGGTTTTTGTGCCAGATAATTGAGAGTGGTCTGCTGTTAAACAAATAGTTCAACATTTTGGGGAGAGATTTATCTTAAGATTGATACTACTCTCATGTCTTTGTGCTAAATATGTAGCTGGAGCCAGCAGCCAGTTAGCTTAGCACAAAGCCTGAAGGGAAAACAGTTAGCCTGGCCCTCTCCGAACTGCACAAAACCCATGTACCTGCATTTTTTAAGATGACTAATTAATACATTGCATACAAAAGCTGAAATACGAAAACAGCAATCTGTCGTTTTAAGGGGGGAGGGGGTTGTGTTGGACTATTTCTTGGCTAGGAGGAGTAACTTCCTGGTTTCCTCGCAACTGCCAGGCTGCCTCCAGTCTTTATGCTAAATTGGGCTAGCTGGCTGCTGGGTTACTGCTTATTGAGCATACAGACAAGAGAGTGGTAGCAATCTTCTTATCTAACTCTCTGCACAAGAACGGGCCCGAGCACCAGCCCATCTGCCCTCTACAACAGCTACAGCTTATTTTTGTAGCTGTTGTAGCTGCATACATAGGAGGAGCACAGCGATGCCCTTCGCCCCGTCATGTGAGGACTTGGTACGTGCCGTGGTGTGACTGCTCCGGATGAGTCTTTTTTTGCAGTTTATCACATTTGCATCATGTCGCGCAGTATTGCCTTTTTTATGGTATCACATGAACCAGTCTGAGCTAGCTAGCTGGCTAACATACAGACAGCAGTGTTAGGGGTACGACGTCCTTGTCTCCACACTTTCCAAAATGTCGAAGTGTGCCTTTAAATTGATGCCCTATACAGGTGGCCACGAGCACCTACACTGGTATACTGTCACTCAAATTTGCACATCCCTTACTTTTTTGTCATCATTTTTCTTTGGCCTCCATCCCTTTTACTAACAGCCTCTTAAGTTCCTCAATGGCCTCGGGCCAGGAACGCCATGTTCCCTGTTGTCTCAGCCCAGTCTAATCTCTCTCTGCTTGGACAGCAATTAGCATCTGTCAGCGCGCCCAAAACTGAAAATGACCCGGGAGAGCTGAGGTGATGTCTGCTCAGAAGAAGTGGAAGCAGACAAGAGAGTTGCTAATGTTGCAGCAGTGTTTTGACGACAGACGCGACTGTCGGACGGGACCTCGGCCATTACGACGCCGGGGGGGGAGCGTGTGATGACAAGGTAGTGCTGAGAAACCTGTGTGAAAAATCAAGGTCTAAGTATGTGTGTGTGTGTGTGTGTGTGTGTGTATTCTTGCAGATGAACAAAGGGCAAAGGTAATGTCGGTTGCATCATCAGTTGCCCGGTTTATGGCATCATAAATGAACTTGCCCGACATCACTTTGCCTGTTCCCTTCTGACAAAACCTTCAGCAAAGATAAATGCTGAAGCTTCCTTGCAGCTGGATGAAAGAGCTCACTTCTCACAACAACATTTTATCACCCATCTTGCATTAATTAAACCAGAGTGCTATTCATTCTGATCACATCACATAAATGTGGGAATGGCAGCTACTTCAACAGGCCCACATTCACACTATGATTCATAAGAACCGCAGCCCCAACGCACCCAGACAGGACCACCGTCCTGTGGGCATTATGTATACAGAGTGAAATCATAACAAACCTCTTCCTCACTGAATCCCACCACATGACTTCATTTTGGGTGTGGGAATTATGGCATCCCATCAAAATACACTTCTCATGACCTCAGTTTGGATAGATCTTCCTTTTCGATACCACATGTAGGGGGATGACTTCATATGTGGGGAGGAAGGCGTCTGTCAAACAAATGTGCTTTGTTTTTCTTTTTGGTTCTTCCCCGCTCCGATTCACTTTGAGCGTCACATACAGGATAGCAAAATTTAAGGCTGCTGATGCGCAGCCGACCTCTCAGGTGACCTTGTATCTCCAGATATCCAGTGGTGATTGGGAGAGTAAAGGAACGTAAGGAAAACAGTGTTTCTGTCTCCTCATTTGCCTATTGTCTATGCGTCTGCTGAAGAGTGTTTTCATTTCATTGAACAAAACATTACATCACCCCCACACCCACATAATCCAGCAATGGTTACGTGTGGACAAAACCGCCGGGGTCGGATCTGCATTGCAACACAGAAGAACTGACAAAGAGGGAGTGAGAGTGTCCATCAGACTTAATTCCTCAGTGAGTTTATCTGCTGGTTAGCCACTGTGTCTTTTGTTTGCTTTGGTTTCCACCTAGAGATAAGAGTGTCGTTATGTTCACCGCGCGCTTCCCGCTGGTGACCTGACAAGACTTTTACTTTACGTAAATGAAAAATCCGGCCTGTGCTGTACTCCCTTCTCTCCTCATGCTTGATACATAACTTTGGTCAGGATTAAATACAGTGACTCAAAAATCATCCAACTACCCAATGATTTAGGGGTAAATAATAATAGGTTAGTAATTATCACAGGCTACAAACGAGTTAAACATTCACCAGTAACAGAAAACGGGGTCAGGCTGGAAACAAAGAGATTTGACCATAATTGTTTGCTTTAGTAATTGTTCAGCCCTGTCAGTGTGGCCAGATATGGAAAGAGTCAGGAAACAAAAACAACCAATCACATTGCAGCAAAGTTTTGTACAGTGAAGCTCACCCCTGGAAACTGGGTGACTGCATTGGGTCTTTCCTGTGTTGACAAAGAAGCGGAGAATCATTTCAACCTGAGCGTGTAATTATTTCCACGCTTTACGTGTATCCCTGTCATATACCAATTCATCTCTGAAGTAGATGAATGTCATCTGTACATATGAAACATTTCGGGAAATGCAACTTTTTGTCCGCTTTACATCAGCTTCTGATTGCATTGCTTTTTTTTTGTGTCATAAACGCTGATGTCAATGTCAGCACAATATTGGAAGCATGCAGCTTTTTAAGACCAGTCCTGCAGGGAGAGGAGGGCGTGCATGATTAAAAGCCCCATTCAGTGGTCTCATGTCCTCCTTTAAACCTACAATAACTGCCAGCTGTGGCTGAAAACGACGCATGAGAGTGGTGAGAGTGAACCAGTGCCATAGCTGTTGTGGGCTTGACAGCTAAACAAGCTGAAACTCCCTGTAGGTTCATCAGTATGAGCGACCCCTCTCACATTGTCATTTGATGCATAAAAATATTGATTATTGTCACTTCAGTAAATGTATTTGAAAAGACAGATGGGGTGGGCTGGATCGTTGAAAAAGCTTTATTGGTTAGACACCTGCCATAGCTCCACCCTGGTCACACCAGAAAGCAGCACAGCAAAATTCATTTGCAAAATATTTGCCTTTAGAAGCTTCATGATACAGGGACGACTCACAGGGCGATGTGGTAAACTACGGTAGGTGCGAGCTAACATGCAAGCACAGACAATCTGCACAGCCAGCTTCTTCGGCCGTTTACGTCAGCCTGACATTTGGTTCTTAGGCCTGTAGAACATTTCACTAAAGAGCTATTGTGGGGGGGCTCAGCTTGGTACGTTTGCTAATGGATGCCCCATTAGTTCACACAGTTTACTCAAAACACGTCTCTGTACCATCAGCTCCTGCCTCATAACTGTCTGCAGCCGTTCTCCAGAGGAGGCTTTAATGGAAGTGGATGGTGCCACACGGCTTATCAGCCACTGTAGCTTCCTCTAATGTGACCCTCAGTCTGTCAGACACTGCAAAAGCAAAATCTAAGTAGGATGACATATCTTGCTCTTCTTCAGCAATATGTGCTTGTTTTTTGTCTGATACAATGTATCGTCTTACCCGGCAGGTTTTCTGTCAGAGCATTTCAGCAGGTGATGAAGCGCAGGACGAAGTCACCGGTGAAGATGCTCTGTTTCCTATAATGGGCTCTTTAATGGTGGGATAACTATCTAGCCTGCATAGCATCTCTTTTAATGGGCATTAAACTAAGTTTATGGTGCCATAGCCAACAAGGTAACAACATATTGTTGACTGATGTTGACCTTGAAAGGTGCGTAAAGTCTATCCTGCAAATCAAAAAGTAGGTGAACCAAGTTTAAGTGTGTTTACTTTTTACTGCTTCTATGCACATGTCGAACATAACAGCACCCTGGCAGCAAAGTCAACTATTCCCATTGATGCACAGCACAATTACTGTACCTCACATTTAGCTCGCTGGCCTCGGCTACTGAAAGCAGGGCCAAAAAGGCAGTCGGGCTGCCAAAGTCCTGGAGAGTTTAGCCACACTCAGCCCTCCCAAGTCAGCAAATGTTGGTTACTTGGAGCAGCGCTGGGGTGGCTGCTGTCGCCGGACTTTCCCAGCATGGCTCAGCTGTCACCAAGGGTCAGCGGGGAGAGTTAGCTCCCCGACTTGCCGGCCAAAACATCTAGCGTTCAGTTAGCCTCAGCTGCTAACAGTGCCCGCGTTGGCAAGAGTGGATGAGTTAAATATAGAACGATACTTTTAGCCTGGGCGACTCCAGTCAAAAAGAGCAAAGAGGGACAATGGAGGCCGTCGCTGAGTGAAAAGATCTGGCTCCGTGACAGGACATCACAACGCACCTCTGCCTTTCCCCTCACTGGGCAACGGCCCCTTTCAACCGCTGAGAGAGAGTAAAATAATGCCTGCCCACCTCCAACCAACCTCCTCAACCCCCCCCTCCTTTATTCTCACACACTCGTCCACTGACTTCTGGAAAGGAAAGGAGGGAAAGAGAATGAGAGGTGTGTGTTAGACTGCTATGCGGAGCAGAACTGGATAGGCTGTGGGAGTGAAAGAGGGAGGGAGGGTGAGAGAGAGGGAAGTTACAGTGCTCTGTTATTGCTCTCTACCATTCCCACTCTGACCTGAAGAAGTGAAAGAGAGAGAGAGAGAGCAGGGCTTGAGATGGCTCTTGGCACAGCTCAGTAGCCGGCACAAGAAGTGGACCACAGAGGCCAGAGGATATTAGTGGATACTTGACTGGATTACTCTTGGTGTGGCTACTAATTGCTTAAATCTGGGGACAACACAACAGCAGGTAAGTCAGTTTCTCCTCCTGAACGCATTCTCCATCAGAGAGCAACCAAAGAAAACCAAAATGTTGAGCTTATCAGCTGTTCTGCTTTCAGACTAAAACTCAGGAAATGGCTCATGGTGCTGCTACGTAGCTGTCATCAATTTGTGAAGCCAATAAAGGGCATTATTTGAGAGAAATCCACCCTCTTGGCTTAATCTGTGGTTAGAACTGCTCCGCACCATGTGAAAGAAACAACTCTTCCCAGAAGCTTACACTTAATTCAGCTCACTTTTTATACATGCAAATGACACAGATGTCCACATGTTGCATTAATCACTCGCCCGTCAGAAGACAAGAGGCTACTCTTGGTGCTGTTAATGGCAATACAGATTTGGCATTGTGACAGTGCATGCAGAAAAAGAGGGAATCATGAATCAAACATTTCTCAGTGACTTGCATCTTATAGTGCTGTATGAATGAGACCATTTAGTGTGAGCGCTTTTGTTCTCTGCATGTGGGAAGAGAAGCCCACGGCTTCAGCAGACGACAGGGGATGATGGCGCGCTGAGATTTTGAGAATGCAGGGGAAGGAGAAGTCATCCATCCATCGCGCAGAACTACGCACATCCAACTTCTCCCGCTGCCGCCAACTCCAACACCTCCGCAGCACCATGTAGCTCTTACTGCTTACTGTACGCACGAAAATCGCTAACACACACACAGACCACTGCTTCACATTGAGAAGCAGTGGTGTGTGAGGGCCTTCGCGAAGCTGCAGCAGGATGACATCTTTCATCCGGAATATTTATGGAGTGTAATGACGCCAAAATGAATTCCATTTCATCGGCATGAAGTCATTGGCCTTTCAGAGGAGACTCATGGCTCCTGCTAGCCGCTGTCCATTTGTCAAGACGCGCATCACCTTCCTCCATGAACCCAAAAGAAAATATGAAATGTGTCTCCCCCTCAGCGTGGGAATGTAACGCAGGTGTGGCTTACGCTGCTGTCAAAGATCCTCTCTGTCAATGTCCAGGGGCTCTGTGCAGCCTCACCCTCCTCTCTCTCCTGCCTCCCACCCTCTCCGGCCGATGTGGCCTCTGTGCGCTCAGTGATATCACGGCTGAAAACAGGACAAAGAGAGTGAGCGGGGAGATATAACTCATTAACATTGTTGCGCTTGTTCCAGCTTTATCTAAGATCATCCTCTCTGGCTCTGCACATGCAAAGGCTGTGGAGCTCAATCGGCCAAACGGCCACTCAGGAAAGGCAGATTTGTGAATGTTGAGCGGGCAGTTATCAGTCACAGGTTGTAAATGAGTCAGTCTTACTGTAAATCAATGATGCGGCCCCTGTTTAAACTGAAACCAAGCTGGATAAGCTTGGGTGCGTGCCAAAGCAGCGCAGATCTGAGATGCACTAAATGCGTCACCAGCTTACCTCATGACATTACTGTAGCTCTCTGTCACTCGAGTTGCTCAAATGCGGACGGTGACATACTGTAATCGAGCTGTGAGGTGCAGCATTAGCTTAGCTGAGAGGCACTCTGGGAATGTTTTAAACTTGGACAAGATTAGAGGCAATGCTGCGTTTTTGCATCGAGCGTGAAGCATGTTTTCGGACAACTGGTTGAGACACGGAAACTAAGAAGATGAATAGCCAATAAAAATGATTTGAAGGAGGAAAACTAAGTTATAAAGGAAACATTTTGAATGAGTAAGAATTGCAAGAACAAGACACCACGTCCTGAAGAGGAGTTGTGCCTCTTTCAAATGCATTACTTTCAGTTTTCTTTGACACCTTTACGGCCTCCTGCACACTATCAACTCGGTGACCCCATTCCTTCCTTGCAACGCACGTGTGTCTGTGCTTGCGTGTTGTACGTGCGTGTCCGTGGGTGCAAACGGGCTAATTCGTTTCAGGATACGTCCGTGTGCATGAACACAAACACAGCACAGCAGGAGGAGGAGGAGCTCTTCACTGCCAGTGGTCGGTGTCTTCCCCAATATGTCTGGCGGGCCTCAACAACAGCTGTCACTGACACATGCACAGCTCCAGTCGTATAAGGGCCTCTGGTCTTGAATTCCAAAAATGCAGTTCAGACACATTTGGATGTTTCACAGAACAGTGGTGCTTATAACTCATGTTCCCTCGGTTTAAAAATAAGTCCTTAAACTCCATAGCAACTCCAGATCTTCTGGAGATCATTTGATACGCAGTGAGCAAGATGGCACTGTAGATGACTTGTTGTTGACTGGTCCTGGATGTGTAATAATATTAGAACTAGTGAGGTCATTCATCCAGAGCACATACAGTAGGAATATCCCGAGTGTTGCAAATGTTTCAGGTTCATCAGAACTTAATAGGCTGTAGCTATTATCCTCTCTGTGTGTGTCTCTGTATGGTGATCTTAAAGCACATAAATCACAGGTTGCACTGTCGCATCTATCTCAGCAGGAAAAGCTTACTTTGGTTTGATGTATGAGACTTTGAAATTCCACAGAAGGGAAAGACTAGGCGACCTCTTTAGACAGCCCATGCTTTTCTTCTCTTATCCATGTTTGTTGAGGGGAAGTGACTTAACCGTGACTCTTCCAGTGAACCGGAGTGTGAAGATGACAAGCACCCAGAAATCTCATCTGTCCGGTGACGTCACCGAGGGGGGGGGGGGGGGGGGGGGTTGGCTCAGCCGGTGTTTGCTGAAAGCACCGAGATAAGGACGGCTGCCCTCTCTGTGGTTGATTGTCCCCTAGTGCTGAAGACCAAATATGACTCTGTAATTTCACACAGTTGTTAGTGAGACAGAATTCTCTAACCCAATGACATTTTATCCTCTACTGTATTTTTGTCCACACATGCAACAATCCGTTCATTGTTTTTATGATAACCACCTGTTTCTTTCTCTAAGAAAAAGGTAAACAACAGACAAAAGAGCACAGCCGTGATGGCGACGCAACACAATACAAATACTCACCTAACAAAACTGAAGTGGGTAGTCGTGGTGAAAGTTTGGAATAGTACGGTTAGCCAGATATTTCATTATCATTCCAAGCTTACCAGAATGTGACATGTTTACTGGCTCAGCTCCAAAACAAACTGACAATCACACACATATTTCAACCTTACAGAGATGTTAAGGTTAGGGTGGCAAGCATTTGACTTAGACGTCCAGCAGACTTACCAAAGCACTGGAGATGTGTTTGTCACCTCCTGACAAGTTCACTTTAAAAAAAAAAGACCCTCCTTTTGTCTTTGTTTTGGTCTCCACCACCTCCTAAGAAGAAATATGTGGGTCCTTAACCTGCCAGAGGTTTTTCGTCACCAATTAGTTGCTAACTTTCTAACATTTGGTGCAGGTTTTGCGTTGCAGTTGGCTTGTCAGTGTCTTGTAAAAGCAGTGAGACTGAACCATGCAGTAAAGTTTTGAAGCATGAAGTGCAATGTGGTCATAAACCAGTGCTTTTCCTGCTTGCTTTTTGACGAAGCAAGGAAAGCACAGGTGCAATTGTTTACATCAATTAATAACGACTGCATCCCATTTAGGCAAAACAGTTCCAGGTCCGATTATTCATTCAGGCTCACTGGACACCTTATGGAAGACAGCCTTCTTTAAAGTTGTTGGTTACACCTTTACTGCTATGACACCCTCAGATGTATGCAGTGTGAAATGACTGCTGGCTGTTGGCTCACTGCTAAAATCTATTTTACAAAATATGTAATGATTTGATTCAGTGTTGATATAAGAATATTGATGAATGAAACTTTAAGCTGGGGTTTCATCAGGGAAGAGTGTCCCGTCTCAATTATCTTAGATACCGTAGTTTTATTTTATCCAAAATTCATTTCTAGGTCTTGCATGGTCACCAGCAGAACCTTGTCTTAACACTCAGGGAGTTGTGTAACCTGGGAATAAAGAAAAAAAATGCAAAGAAAACCTGCTTTAATTGACGATGGCCATGCTTACTGCCACAAGATTTTATTAAGACCTCTATCTCTACCAGCCAATAAGAAGAAGAGTTAGGAGTTTGTACAGAAATTTTTAATATACAGTCTGTGGGCATGCCCTGTCAGTGACATTATATTATATGGACACGCCACAATGTCATGTGACAGTTTAACGTCCAAAAACTCTGTTAACTCTCAGGGTCGTAATGGTGCAAAGGTGCCGACGTACCTGCAGTGACAGAGTGTCTTCTGATTTATGAACTGCAAATGCAATTACTTGCCTCCAACGCAGGTGTGGCTATGGCATAACTTTGAGCAAAAAAAATCACAACGAATGCCTTTAATTGATTGAGACCTCAGCATTGGCCAACATTTCTACGGGCCTCAGAAGCTGGTAGTCAGAAAAAGTGATTAGTTCTTCCTCTGTGAAAATGGCTGACCCCGTGACATTGTACCATATCTTCATCCATATCTTCATCTATATGTTGTCTTGCTGTTTCTATTCGTGGAACAGCCAGAACTCGATCTCTTCCTTGATCTCCCTGGCATAAAGATGACACCCACCCATGCCATCGTCCTGGAAGGATCTGGTGCCTGATAAGTTTGACCATGGTTTTGGTTAACAGACACTCTCAACAGATTAAATAAATGCTGTTGCCATGGAAAGTGCTACAACATGTTTAACTCTTAGAAAGAACAGATGTGTTCATTTTTCCCATTGTGTATATTAAACTAATAAAGACAGATGGAGGTGAATCATGCCTTCCGGCAGCTGCACCCATGCATATGCTTGGAGTCAGTATGTCGCTGAGGAGCAGTGGGGCTGGCATGTTGTGTGACTGAACACAATATGCATCAAAGGCTCCCACACACATCAATATTCAATATGCATGTTTCAGCTTGTAAAGATTTACTGTTGCTCCTGCGCATCACATGAGTTCATGAAAGACTCAAAGTGAATATTTAACGAACTGCCACCGGCACAACATCATAAACATCATAAATATGTCAGAATTTATAAGTGACTGATTCAGGAACTGCCTCTGAGGACTTGTTTGTGAAGCATTAATGTGAGAACTTACGTGTGGAGAGGTTCCTGCATTCTTCTCACTTTGCTCTTTAGTGTAACCTTAACTGCTGAGTAGACTCCAGTGAGAGGATCAGGTTAATGTGACATCAGGAGAACACTACAAGATGAACCCACCGCTGACAGTTTGTTCCAGCGTGACATGCCAGCATTAGAGTTATTGTTGCTATGGAGGACGACAAGCTGTAAATGATGAAGTTTTATCCGTGGGGGCTCTTTGACAGTTCAATTTGGAGTTACTAGAAAGATTCTCCTGAAAAGTGGAATTTCATGGGAATGTGTGCAGGTCTGAGTCAGTGTTGCTGTCTGAACAGAAAGATCTTGTCATCCATCCCTGCTTACGCCTCTTGAACATGGCTGTTATGCAAAATCTGACCCCAGAGGTCACTGGCCGACCCGGCTGGAACACGCCGTCCATCAAACTCCTGGAACAGGCTGCAGCTTTGTACCCTCGCACGGGAAATAGGTGCTAGCAAAACTTTCAATATTAGAAGGATTGACTCGTAGCTTCGAATCTCATCCACGGCTACAGTTTTGATTGAAATTCCCATATCTTGGCGGGCTTCTGTGTTTTTCTTGTCAGGGCGGAAGAGCTCCTCAAGCGTACTGCATTTTATCAGTGTCCTCTGGCAGAACAAGTTGCCAAACGCTTGCATGCAAAGAACATTCCCCTCTCCTTATTTAGTCACATTGGGTTTGTGGTGTGAATATATCAAACTCGCTGAATCAAAAAAAATGACTTTTCCTATAGCATGTTCTTACATTATTTGCAGCTGCTCTCCTCATCCCTCATCTCTGGCAAATGAATTCTGCTGCAAGTCTGAATTTTATCACCAGACGTCTCCCCTTCCTCACTTCTCCTCTGTATTAGAATATCACAGACCAGCACAATGTTCAGCAGTATTATGACCTCCTTTCAGGAAATTAAATAAATGAATAACACAATATATAGGTCTAACTATTGTAGAGCTCGCTAAAGCTGATGTTCTTGCGAGTATTTTACAGCTCTGTAAGTGGAACATCTGCACGCAGAGGATATAAATCCAGACTTTATGGCCAAATTCACATTCATTGTTTTGTACTAATGAAGTCTTACAAAGTACCACAAAAACAACTTCAGCACAACTTTTTTGATAATCAATTAATAACTATTTATTGCTAATAGCTCTTCACATGTTTTGAAAATCCAGGGAGACATCTTCATATATCTTCTTTTGCCCAACCGACTGTCCAAAATCCAAAGATACTCCAGATAATACAGAAGACAAAAACCCAGCTGTTCTGCTACATTTGAGAAGCTGAAACTACAGAGCATTAGCCATTTTTGCTCAATTAAACAGCTGAAATGTTTCATCGATTTTCAGAACTGTTGCGGATGAATCCTCTGTTTCATTAAGTATTGTTCTAATTGTTTTAGTTCTCAAGCAGAGCGTTCATCGCTGATAATATGATGTTAATCTGGTCTGTTTACAGCCATCAAGGCTATTGATGAACACTATTTTTATGAATGAAATGCTTTGAGTAAATGGGATTTCAGAGCAAAGATAAAAGTCAGATAGTGAACATCAGTGATATTCACTAACTTGCTGACCACAGCCTAAATTTCATAGCCCCTTTTTTCACTTTGGAATGGAGGCATGTGTGTCGTTGGGACCTATTAATACTCCTATATGTGACAGCTGGGCTTGGCCAAACCGTGGGATAGATCTGGGGTCCCGCTTTAAATTTAGGCTCAGGCCTTGACTGGGACCTTGCTGGGTATTAGGCCACCCTTTTATATTAGAAGGCTCTATGGAATTGGATGCCGGGCAATCAGTAGCATCGCGGCGATGGTTTGGATGCCATAAATGTGCGCGGGCATTGTGACGAGTTGGCGCAGACCTCAGGGTAAAGACGTATTGTCTGACAGCCCTCCTTTATTTTCCGTAAAGACAACTGGGAATGCTGCATGTCAGACTGGAATGCAGGCCACGTGGATTTGGAATTCCCATTTGTTGCTCAGGAGAATTCACTACAATTAAGACTGCAGTGACTAGTCAAGGTGGATCAAACACTTGTCATCAATAGGCTTTGATGACAAGCACACTTTCATGACAAAGTCCTGTCAAACAAAGTCTCATCTTCAATAGGGCCCGAGAAATTGTCATATCTCCTAAAGCTGTCATGGAAGTGTTCTGTATGAAGCTGTGTAGCTTATGTCTGAATCCTTTCGAAGAAAGTTAAAGCTGCTACAATCAATATTTTCATATTAAAACTGGACCAGAGGACTATGTGTAATCTGAAAGGTCCTGCTCATAGGGACCAGCACACAGATAATTATCGCCCAGCTGAGGTTCTGTGAAGTGTTTTAGTGTCTTTCAGCAAATTGTTTTGGTTTAAAAGTTTGCAACTTTACTAGCTTGATTCACTCTCACAGTTCTCATCGACCTATTTTCTGGACGCAGCAGGCAGCTGTTCTGAGCTCTAAAGACCCATCATGAAATAAAAAAAAAACTACATTAGATTAGATTAGATTAGATTGGATTAGGTTAGATTGGATTAAATTAAATTAGATTAGCCTTTATTGTTTCCCCTAGGAGAGGTTTGTCTCGGGCATTTGAGAGCAGCTAGCATACCGCATCACGCCCACACATACTCCAGCAACGTCTGGTCGACAAAGTTTAGCAGCTGATGCATTTCATGGAGCGTTTGGCAGCTAAAGAGGCAGATATTTCCCTCAGGAGTTGGAGACCAAACCAGAGCTTAAAGGAAAACTCCTGCATGTGTCGGAGTTTCTGACAATCGTCCCGTCACCACAGGAAGCTCAGCGTGAAGCGAAATGTGCTCATTCAGAGCCAAGCCGATTAAAAGGGTGTTAATGTAAACAAGTGAACAGCTTTTGTCACAGAGATATCAGCTTATCCACTGCTGAGGGGAAACTCTCTCCAAGTTCAGACCCTCTGCAATAAATCAAAAGCAATGTTTGAGTGTTGATGTGAGCAGTTTGTTGGAGAGAAGGTGTTTTTCTGTGGGAACCGCCTTCACTTTTTAATACACTGGCATCGCTCAGTTTAGCACATTTAGATGGCGAGTTTCTTCATGTTTACTGACTTGCTTTTAAAAAAGCTCTTTTTATTTGAACACCTTCCAGTCATTTAGCTCCCAGCTGTAACGACACACACTCCCACACTCTCCTGCCTGCTCGCTTGACCGGGAGTGACACCGCAAAACGAGGTGAGCGGTTACAGTAGCTCCTCATGGCATCAGCCCAGAAATTAAAAATAAACCGCAGAGCGCCCAACTCAGCGTCAACCATTTTGTCTCGTTTAGGACCTCTGCCCGAGTCATTTATAGCGCTGCACATGTTTCTATGCCTTCATGCTCGTGCCCCAGCGATGCCTGTTTTAATGCCCTCCACCAGTGGGCATTTCTCTGCTCATTCAAACTCTTTGGCACTGCTTGAATGGTGGGATGAACACTGTAGGCACTTGTGTGTGTGTGTGCTGCTCTGCTGCTCATTTGACTCAATGATAGTGAGGCCACAGCTGAAACTAATAGCTGCGGACAGCAACGAAGGCACTGCTATTAATTTCCAGTTAAGAACCAGCTCTGCTTGGAGCCAATGTGCACTCACTGAACTCCCACGACTAAAATAAGGAATGTGGTTGGTTTTGTCAGGTTTCTTTCTTTTTCTGCTTGTAGCGAGAGATGCATTCGCTGTTATCTTGCACTCTTCCCTCGCTGGGTCATTTTCCTGGAATCAGGTGGGATTCAAAGAGATTCGTTTCAAGCGTCATTAGAATTCACTGCAGTCTTGACTTCGCTCGCCGCTATTACGGAAGATAAACATTTCTCTTGATGTGAACCGAAACCTTTTATAGGCTCGCCTGCAGAAAGTCTAATCCCTCTTCTATAACAGCCCATTCGCTTTCATCTCCTTGTTTTAATCTAGTCAGACTGATTCAGCTGATGTTCTTGAGCCTTGAGTTTTCAGATCTCAAATCTCAAAGAGATTATCTGGACATAGTTGTGTTTGCACACATATTGCCCCATGTATGTTCAGCGTGTGTGTGTACGGTTTACGTGTTTCGTGTGTGCTATTACATGCACCAAATCCTGCGCCTGAGCAAGAATTCATAACATCTTGGCGAGCTTACTCAGAATGTTTCAACAGCATGATTCAGAGGTCAGGGTGCTATGACATCACTAGGGTGCTAGGGTGGGGATTTTGGGGCCCGGGGGCATTTTCTGTTTGTAATTATAAAGTGCTGGTGATGTCATCTGAAATTGATCACTTGCTCAGTGTCCTTAAATTGTTGTTAGGGAGCTTAAACAAACAAATGCCTGCGCAAACATACGCTTTAGCACATTCACAAAGAGAGGCGAACGCACCTTCTTGCTCTTTGACCATTTATTGCACTCATTCCCAAGCAGGGCTACTTTTTTTTTAAATGCGTTTCCACACATTTGTGTTACGGAGGAAAATAAACAGCCAAATAGGATAAAGAGCTGGTGTGATGCTGATTTCTCTGCATTATCCAGTAATCTACCGGTTATGATGACACTCCAGCCACCGAGCTGAGGCAGCTGTGACACCTGAACACCACCTGTTGCCATTGAGAATGCATGAAAACTAGCAAGCGAGCAGAGAAGTTAAACAGTTGTCTAAAAGTAATGGATAAATAGTTGAAATAGATGTCTAACTGTATAAAAAATTATTGTAATAAAATCCACTTTTATATTTGTAATAGTGTTAAAATGTCCACTTATTTATTTCAGACAAAGAAGGTGAGAACCAGTGGAACAGTGCAGCAAGCAAGTGAACAATACATGCATGTACTAACTCAGCGTTATTCTCCCATTGTATGTTTAAGTAATCAAGGCTACGAAAACGAGCGTGCTACAGGCCACCCCAGCATGACTTGCGTCGTTACAAATGATTCATGTAGTGGAATTAAATTTAGAGTCTGTCATCAACGGATTTATTTTCAGGATCTGGTTAAAATGTTTGAGTCAGACTTTTAATGTCAGCAGAGAAGGTTAAAGCACCCAAGAGTGCCACAAACGCGCTTCCAGTCCGTCAACACTCAGCGTGAGATACACAACCCTTGTGAGAGAGAGCGGGACGTGTCGGGAATGCACCAGCCGCCGTGCAACACGTACACAGCGCCGGATCATTATGGATCTTTATTCCAGATCAGGAATTACAGATGCGAGCGTCATTCAGGTGTAACCCTGTGTGTTTACAGTGTGTTTGTGCAGTGTGCATGTCATTAGGTGAAACTGGGTCACTAAAGCAGTGAACGGGAAGTAGAGCTATGAGGAAATGGTATCAAGGCCTGAAGTTCACTGTAAATTATATTACACTTTACAATTAAGACAATGTTTGTATCAAGCATTACAGTGGACAGATATTTTACAGGACAGCAGCTGAAACTAAAACTACCAAAGCATGACAGGAAAGTAACAAACTGTGCCAAAAAACCCCCAACAACAACAACAACAACAACAACAATGGTATTATTTTTATTAGTACTATTCTTTTAAAAACTGTTTCCTCTGTTCTTGTTGCAGGTAGAACATGAGGTCCAAAAGCAGTGGGGTGGAGAGCCCGGCTGATGGGGTTCTCGGGGTTCCACAAGGTGACCATGGCATCAGCCAAGAACGGGAAGTGGCTCTGCCCGTGAAGAGCCTGATGGCCAAAGTTCAGCAGAAGGAGGGTGAGGATAAGGTGGAGGTTGAGGTCATCTCTGACAAAGAGAAGCTGCTGATTGATTCCCCTGAGGTTGCAGACAAAACAGAGGGCATCATGGATCTGTCCAAAGAGGATCTGCTGAGACTGCTGGGCATCATGGAAGGAGAGGTTCAGGTGGGTTGGGTGTTGCTTTCCATTGTATTTGGCAAAATCTGTTTGAGCTTTTATCTACAGTGTGTGCAATAATGAAGCAAAAAACAAAACAAACAAACAAACAAAAAACATACCATAAGGTAACACAAAGTTTGAATGGAAAGTGCATGCTGCCATCAGATTGAGTTGGCCTGCGAGTTTTTGCACAATAGCTCTATCTTGTGGTTGGAAATGGCAGTTTAACATGCAAGAGAAAACGTGCTATCTGTGTTTTGGAGATATGTGGAATCCGTTGAAGAAATGCCACAAATGTTTCAACACCCTAAAACATATTGTACTGTATCCAGAGACATTTTAGCAAAATGCCACATTCTGTCCATCTGTTTGAA
The DNA here is from genome assembly GCF_017976325.1 of Chelmon rostratus. Classification (NCBI taxonomy): domain Eukaryota; kingdom Metazoa; phylum Chordata; class Actinopteri; order Chaetodontiformes; family Chaetodontidae; genus Chelmon; species Chelmon rostratus. The sequence goes on along the minus strand of NC_055672.1, from coordinate 17,078,444 downwards.
CAGGTGTCCAGATGGAGTGAACAGGCACTCCTCCTCTTCAAGTCATAGCACGCTGTATGTATCTCTATATGTGCTTTCAGGCCAGAGAAGATGTTATCTCCATGCTAAAGTCCAAACCGACTGTCCCAGAGGTCCTTGAATCCCGTTATGGCTCTGTGGCCCCTGGTTCGGCCCTCCAGGCCCTGCAGAGGGACGGCTTCATCGCTGGCACCGAGCCGCACAGCAGCCGCAGTGTCTACCAAAAGCCTATGGTTGAGGTCAGTTAGCAGCTGCCAGTCACAACAATGTTTCTGTTCAGGCCATTTAAAAGATCTTTTTTTTTTTTTACCCACGATGCTTTGGTGTGATTTGAGCTGTATGAAAAGGTATTACTACTTTACCAAATATTTGTTGGAAGTGTAAACGTTTTTCTTTTGCAACCTATATAATGTTTGTCAATTACATGCCAAAAACAAGCTGTATAAATTTTTGCATGTACTTGCGTGTTTTCCCCGTGTGGATGTGATCGTGTGTCAGCTGGAGCGTCTGCAGGAGAAGCACAAAGAGACGTACAGGAGGATGCTGGGTCAGCTGCTGCTCGCAGAGAAGTGCCACCGGCGCACCGTCCACGAGCTGGACACGGAGAAACGCAAACACGCAGACTACATGAACAAGAGTGACGACTTCACCAACCTGCTGGAGCAGGAGAGAGAGAGGTGAGGAGAGACAGTGGGAGCATGAAAGTGCCACTCCATTAAGATGATAGAGCAAAGTCCCTGCAGCAGATTTCATTCCAGATCTAAAAGCTAAATTTCTCTGGACATAATGTCCCGTCAAGGAAAAGATGTTGTTATTTGGTAAGAATAATAAATGTTATTTTATTTGCTTTTATTTTATGGATTTGGAAGAACAGAAAAATGTCCATTAGTGACAGAAAAGAAAAAATGAAGCAAGAAAGGAAAAGAAAGCTTTAACCTATACACACAAAATACATGCATGTGTTCACAATAAAATACAGATTTTTGTCCAGAGCATTTATGTAAAACAAATCAAAATACATTAAGATTCAGAAAACTGGCAGTTTTTATATACCTATATATATACTTTCATCCTGGATTGTAATTTTCTGGTGTTGAAAGAAGATAACATTTATTTTATAAACAGTGTAAGTGGTACCATAAGGCAATATTTAATGCCAATTTTAGTATAGAATTTTAGTAAAACAAGCAGTATATGTTTTGCATGTGGGAAAGTTGTTGGCAGTAAAAGAAAGACGCTGATAGAGTAATGTTGAAGGGGAAACAGGTGAAACAGGGGTGGTGGGCAGGGGACTGCAGAGAGAGAGGAGGGAGAAACTGAAAACACAAATTAGAGCTAACAAGGTTTATAAAACCAGTGTGGGATAGATAAAGTGTAAGAGGATCCAAGGACAGATGAACAATGAAGAAAATGGGAAAGATGGCCTCATCGGCCAAGTGAGTCACAATAGAGAGGAGAGGAGAGGAGAGGAGAGGAGAAGAGAGGAGAGGAGAGGGGAGGAGAGGATGGGGAGGGAGGAGAGGAGAGGAGAGGGGAAGAGAGGAGAGGAGAGGAGAGGTGAGGAGAGGAGAGGAGAGGAAAGGTGAGGAGAGTGGAGGGAGGAGAGGAGAGGATAGGGGAAGAGAGGAGAGGATGGGGAGGGAGGAGAGGAGAGGAGAGGGGGAGCTGGTTACTAAATGATAACCTCTCATACCTTTGTTTGACAGTTGGAGGTACAGCGCTTGCGGAAGAGAGGGGGGAGGTGGAGTGGAACTTATAGGCGAGGAAGGGGTCAGGCTCTTTGCTGTGGGAAAGAGGGAGACCAGGGGCAGAGAGGGGAGGAGACGAGGCCACTTGGTGGAGGGACAGGAGGAGAGACAAGTGAAGGAAAAAAGGGCTTTGAGAGGAGCAAATCTCCCATGACATCATCTGTGAAATGAGGTCATGGCTGAGGTTGCGACCCGGCTTGTTGGTCAAGAGGAGACAAGGCATGAGAGGTTGGGTGGAGAGGGATGAGGGTCTCCAACATCAGAGGAGGGATGGTTACATCACGTGTGTGTGTGTGTGTGTGTGTGTGTGTGTGTGGAGGGCCTCACAACCTTGGTTGAGTGTGTAGATGTGCCCTGAATGAGGCCCTACTAATTAACATACTCACAGATGAAAGATTTTAATTGGCTGCTGCATGTTGGGGAATGTGTTTTGTTGCAATTCACATGACATATCATTGTCCATTCTCACAGAATAAGCCGAGAGATGCATGTTTTATGCACAACTGTCCATGTAAGCTAATATGTTGGTTGCTATGCATATTAGCATTAGTAGTGTGCCATCGGGCTTGATAGCATGTGTGCAGGAGAGAGAGCACCTGTAATGTACTGTACAGTATATATATACATTTATATACAGAGGCCTACATATATACATATAGTCAGTCATCTGTCCAGCAGACTAGATCACTTAGAAGCAACATTTCACAAACTGTAAAAACTTCAAACAGTTCATTTGCAGCACTGACCTAGCAGAGGCACTGGCAACCTCTCTTCCTTGAGCTTTTACTGCAGGACACAGGAAACAGACCATGGAAGCTAAATCACAGTCATGACAGCTGAGTTGCCATCTCACACTGAGGGGAAGGATGGGAAACGAGCAGCAGACCTCAGCTCAGTATTATAGCTGCTCCTTCGGCTGGTTTCATGTGACATGGAAAGAGGGCAGTCATGATTCAAAACATTTCAATGAAGAATTTGTTCTCGATTGTAAATCAATGTGCGCACATACTTAAATTAACTTATCTAGAGTTAATTAGGGTGCTTATGATTTATGTGGAGTTTATAGGCCAAGTGTCTCGGCAGCTCACACAGTTTGGGTTTTGGAGGGCTGGATACAGCACACTTCTGTAAGGCTGCTGCAGATGTTGTGTGGCTGATATTCTTCTGAACTAGACTCCAAAGCATATCTAACCTGAAGCTTTGATGTAGAGACACATTTGTGCATCTTAACATTTTAACAAAAGTGGTGTACAGGTGTGCCATTAGGAGGAAGTGAATAGGATCATCTATAGCAGCTCTGTAAGGTGTTGCTTACAGAAGCACAGCAGTGCTTTCAAGCCAACTGCTAATGTGGAACGTGCTAACATATTCACGGTGACAATGCCAACATGCTGAGGTTTCATAGATATGATATTTACTATGTTACTCTGTTTTTTTTCTTAATTTAGCATGTTAACATGCTAACATTTGCAAATTAAAACTAACCACCACCTGGTGCTGATGTGTCTTACTTTGTTATAAACGTGTTTGACAAATGCAAATTTTGACCTGATGCTGGCACTAGGTGTACCTTTAAATACTGGGAACACTAAGCCTTAATTTTGAAGCACATGGCACAAATAAGTGAACTACCACTTTAACTTTCTATCACTTGATCCTTGGTTTGCATGCAAGAAGAGGTGACCTCCTTCTTGTGCCAGGTAGTTTCCAGCAGGTTCCTTGGCTCATGCTCAAGCCTCTGTCATCACAGAGAGAGTGAAGGGGATGAACTCGGCCAGGTCTTGATCTGTTAGCACCTGCAGAACCCAGATTCCTCTATCTGTTGCTGTAGATGGACACAACACTGACTTAGAGCCATGAAAACAGACAGAAGCAGAAATTGATGGAACCATGACACCATGGATTGATGTATGAGTTGACACCAATGCGCAAAATAAAACAGATGATAACATTACTTCCTTTGCACAGGTACATTAGCGCCTAAGCAGAAGCATGCACATACCTGCCATGTCTGGTACTGCTCTGTTTTGAAATTCACTCTTTCAGGTGAGATGGAAGCATGTCATCATCTCATCTTCATCAGTGTGATCTCCTCCAGTCATCTAGGTGAGATTGATGCGAGGAAGTCAAAGGTCTTGTGCCAAACATCTGCAGGAATGCAGAGGATGGGCACAGGAGAGACAGTTTCTGACTGGTAGCCATCAGCCATTAACACCCTCTCCGACAAGAGAGCAATTCAGACGTCAAGTTTAAATATTTAAGTGGCACGGTGGAATGTGTAATGATTAACAGAAGAAAAGACTCCCATTCGTGAAGGGAGTTTCAAAGAGTGCAAAGTCACGCACACAAAGTGAAATCGCATCTTAAAGCCTTACAACAAAGCCCTCACATTATTCAACCATCTGTCATCAGGCCGTGTACATGCATTCTGTGCAGACCTTTTGTGGTTGTCTTTAAATGGTCCGGTCTACACTTTGCTTCTGATTTTGCTCTTTTAGCACCACATCAGTCTTCCACTGTACACTATCGCTGACTATCTTAACAGTCAATGCCTTTTCTCTGTCAAGAGAGGCCATTACTTGTACAACACAGTGTTTTGACAGCTTTTTGGCAGTTCATGTCTGCTTCAGTCCTCAGGCGCAGAAGGGCTGCAGTGCCTCTGAGGAAAATTCCCCAGGAAGCATGGGATGAGATGAAAAAAAGAGTTCTCTTGTGGTGGTTGGCTTGTGGATCGCACCTGTGTATTTGCTTAAGAAATGTGTTTTTACTTCTTTCACACACACACCCACACACTAAGAAATCTTAAGCCTAATTAATACAACTTTCTTAAACCTCCAATCCACTTGAAAATGTTAAAACTAAGAAGAAACACATGCACTTAATGTACAAACTTACAAGAGCATGTATCTTAAGAAAGGTCTGTGTTTCTTCTTAAGCTTTTAGAATCACAGCTTTAAGGCAAGCATTTATATTTGCCACTTAGGACTGAATACAATGTACACAGTCAATCTGTCCATACAGTTATTCCTTCCTTAGCAACAGAGCACAGCCCTCCAAAACTCAACTATGGGTCTTACATGACTTGATCACTGGAGCCAAATACCACTGACATCATGACTTTGACCTTTCTGTGAAAGTAATTTTAGAGTGCCAATTTCTAGGCTATCAACGACATCTGACTGTGTAAGCATGAATTTTAAGAGATGCACTCTGACATCTGGATAGCTTCTTTGTACAGTAGCCAGACCCACTAATTCCACTTGGCAATGAAGGCTGCTGGTAATATGAATCAATGTAGATGTTTACTGACATTTAGAAACTGATAATTAACATTCAGAGATTCGAACTGAATTCATTTGCAGAGATGTGGGGTTTGTTGTAAGACTGAACGCATCTACACAGCTTCATGCTAAAGTCAGAGTACAGCACTTCATAAACCCATTGTCATGGTCACGTATCCTCCCAGATCTTCCTCACCTCAAGGGAGACATCCAACTCATCTATATCTGGTTTCCTCATCACGTGCAGACTTTGCAAGGAACCCAGTTCAAGTCCAGCTCCCCCTCAAGTGGAACTACAGCAGACATTCTCTCCTGTCTCCTGTACCAGTGAGATTATGGCCTCGGGTCTGCAGGGGCAATATCCTGTGCACTTTGGAAACTGGAGTTAGAGTTTAATTTGCACCAAACTTGCACTGAACCTGATTTTGTCTGAGAAAGTGTTGCTATTTCTTCATTTTTGTCATACTTTCGTAAACTTTCTTTAAAAAGTCTTCAGCTTTGTTGTTTTCCCTCAAACATGCATATTTTATGAAAATTTGGGAGAGATTTGCAGAACACTCCTCCTGTGGCAAAGGTCCCGCCCCCTTCACAGTGTCCACAGCAGAGCAGCACACACACTCTCACACACACATTACTGCCTTATATGGATGAGGTGACATCACTCACTAGAGGTCCAGTGGTGCTCCACTGTATTTATCCACCTTTCATTGTCCTGATAACATGCTTGGAATGTGACGGTGGAAGATCTATCGAAAAGGAGGCCCTGGCTACTTCTTATGCATTCTCAGTGGATTTTGTATAATGCCAAACAATGTTAATGTGCTGACTGTAGAGCATCCATAGTAGGTAAGTTTTAAATGGGGTTTGTTGTAAAGTTTCTGAGATGTTGTGACATCATCCACTATAGAGGACATAGTTTGAATTCGGCTAATTTCAAACATTTAGAGGTTGTTTAAACTGTAGATGCGCATCTCTCACTGGCACATCGTCCTTGCTGTACTGGTGCCTGTATTAATTTGGTTTCTTTTGCAATGCAAAAATGTTCCGGTGGAATATTGTATTACTGTGTCCCTGGGATTGTACAAGGGGACGATGCAGCTTTGCATTCAGTCTGCTTTGCATGTATTTTGTTGGAGCCGGAGATGAGAATGAGCATGAGCAGCATAGAAAGAAGCAAAGAGAAAAGAAGACCGCTTGGTGAGGGGGTGTTAGTTACACTTTCACCAGCAGTTTGTGTTCTTAGTCTCTATCCCAACAACAGGGATGAAAACTGCAGGAGGGTTTGGGAGTTGTAGTCTAGATTTTTGACAGTTTCCCCACTTTATCTTATTGCTTGTTCTGCACAGTAGAAAACATCTGTGATCTTTCTTTTATTGCACAACATACAGTACATGATCAGTTTTTCTATCAAATTCTGTTTTTGTCTCATTCAGATATGGCTTCATGTGATAATTTCAGCACAAATATAATATTTTGCATGATAGTTAAAATATGTTTCATGAAAACTTGAATCTTGGGGATTGTGAATGTGTGTTTTGATAATTTCTATAAAGCAAGAACCCTTTACACTCACACTAGTCTGAATAGACTCGGGATTTTTAAATGCTGACATTAATAATACAAAGAATACAATACAATACAAATTATTCACATTCTGTGACACAGTTGCAAACTTTGAAACCAATAAAACACCGAACACATTGCCTTTGTTTTTCCCCTTCACATTTTAGATTGAAGAGGTTGCTTGAGAACGAGAAGGCTTACCAGGTAAGAAAGGAGAAGGAGCACTCTAAACGTCTGGCCAAGGTGCAAGAGGAGTTGGTCAAGCTGAAGTCCTTTGCCCTGATGTTGGTCAATGAGCGTCAGCAGCACCTGGAGCAAATGGACCAACAGAGCCAGCGAGTCCAGGAACTCAGCCAGCAGCTCCAGCAGCGAGAGCAGGCACTGAGTGAGGCTAAGGAGCGTGCTCAGGAGGATGGCCACAGGGTGCTGAGCCTGGAGGCTGAGCTTAAAGAGAAATCTGCCAAACTCACCCAACAACACGAGGAGATGACTGCCAAGCTGGCCGGTCAGGAGATCCACAACCGTCAACTCAATGCCAAACTTTTAGGGCTTACGCATCAAGTAGAGGAGCTAGAGGAGAGCAACATGGCTTTGAAGAAGTCCGAGGAGGAACTGCAGGAGCTGAGGGAGAAGATCGGCAAAGGGGAGTGTGGTAACTCCAACTTGATTGCTGAGTTGGAGAACTTACGCAAACGGGTGCTGGAAATGGAGGGAAAGGATGAGGAGATTACCAAGACTGAAAATCAGTGTAAGGAGCTCAGAAAGAGGCTACAAGAGGAGGACAGTAAGAGTAAAGACCTCAGGCTAGAAGTGGAGAAGCTCCAGAAAAGAATGATGGAGTTAGAGAAACTTGAGGGGGCCTTCAGCATTAGCAAGGCTGAGTGTTCACAGTTACACACCGCTCTAGAGAGAGAGAAAGGCCTGACCAAAGAGCTCTCGGATGAAGTCGTAGCTCTCAGGATTCGTATGAAAGAGCTTGAGTCTTCTGAACTCAAGTTAGAAAAGTCTGAGCTGAGCCTTAAGGATGACTTGAGCAAGCTGAAGTCACTGACAGTTGCTTTGATGGAGGAACGAAAGACACTGATGGAAAGAATGAAGTCAGATGAGAAGAAGAAGGAGGATTTGAGTACAATGGTCAAAGCTGAGGAGGGTAAAGTTATGGAGGTGACTGAAAAATTGATAGAGGAAAGCAAAAAGCTCTTGAAATTGAAATCCGAGATGGAGACCAAAGTAGAGACTCTAACCATAGAAAAGGGCGAGCTAAGCACTAAGTTAGCCTACGAAATCGATAAAACTAAGGATCTTAATTCTAAGGTCAGTCAAATGAAAAAACGCTTAGATGGGTTTGAGCAAGCAGAAAAGCTGTCGGTGAAGAACTCAGTGACATGTGAACTGGGAAGAATGTCTGACCCTGTTAAAAGGGAAGATAACAAAGTTAAGGAACTGACATTTGAAATTGAGCGCCTCAAAAATCGCCTCAAACAACTTGAAGTAGTTGAGGGAGATTTGATCAAGACAGAGGACCAGTACGACATGTTGGAGAAAAGGTTCATGACTGAGCAAGACAAAGCCAACATTCTTTCCCAACAGGTGGAGGAAATGAGGAGTCAGATAGCGCGAAACAAAGCAATTGAGAAAGGAGAGGAGGAAAGCCATGAAGAAGACCTCCGACAACAATGCAAGAGAGAGGAGGTCAAAACCAGGGAGCTGCAGGCTGATGTCATAGCCCTCAAGGAGAAGATCCATGAACTGATGCACAAGGAAGACCAACTTTCTCAGCTCCAAGTGGACTACTCTATCCTGCAGCAGAGATTCTTGGAAGAGGAGGAGAAAGCTAAGAACATGGGCACTGAAGTTTTCCATCTCACCAAAGAACTGGAGATAGCAAAGCGTCATAGTCGAGCACTGAGGCCCACTTTGAATGGGAGGAGAATGGTGGACGTTGCTGTGACATCCACTGGAGTGCAGACAGAGGCACTGTCTGCTGGACCGACAGAAGAGGACACCCCAGCTGGGTTTATCAGGAAGTCCGTTCAAGAAGAGAATCACGTCATGAGCAACTTCAGGCAGAAGTGCCTGAAGAAGCCAACAGAGAAGAGTGGCATTGAGCGTTGCCCTTCATCTAGTAGCGACCTAGGCATGAAGAAATCCTGGATTCCCTGGATGAGGAAGAAGGACAACACCCCTCAAGAGACCAACTTGGAAAAATCTCTGCACATTAATGGAAATAACTTGCCTTCTGAACTGACCATGCCCCAAAAGCAAGGGCAGCCTTTACATATCCGAGTAACACCAGACCATCAAAACAACATGGCCACTCTTGAGATCAGCAGCCCCACTGCTGAGGACTTTTTCTCTAGCTCAGCTCCCCTGAGCCCCAACCCATCTCAACCTAAATCCAGAATCACGATCATTCCCACCTACTCTGCTCCAACCCACAAGAGAAAGTCCACCACTGGACCTCAAGGCCCTGAAAGAGCCAAGTCTCCAGTCACCATCACAACGATATCCAGAGCCAAATCTCCAGAAAGCAGCCGAGCTCCACCCTCTGCCTCAGGAAGGCCATTGTCCCCTGTCTCTATTATGACAGTGAGCACTGCCATAGTGCCTGAAGCATCTGCTTCCCCAGAACCCCAGGAGATGACCATGGGCCGAGCTGTGTTCAAGGTTACCCCTGAGAAGCAGATGGTCCCAATGCCTATACGGAAGGGCCACAACAACGCTAGCATCATCACCACCACTGACGATAACAAAATCCACATTCATCTAGGCAATAGCATCACCCCAAAGATGGTAGTCAGGCCGGTGGCTGCTGTGACGGAGGGCAAGGAAATGACATTATCAACCGGGACAGTTTTACGCTCTCCCCGCCAAATCACCACCACTGCTACCAGGAGCACACAGAGCAAAGTGATGAGCAGTATCACAATTTCCCCTGTTACATCCCCCACCTCCAAACCCGCACAAAGCATGGTAAGTTTCGGTTAAAGGTTCTGTTCATTCCATTCACCTCCATTGCATTGACTTATTCAATTTTTGTTTGGAATTTGTTAAATACAATGCTATAGTCAGCAGCCAATTAGCTTAAAGACAAACAGCTGAACCAGCATGCCTGGATCTGTAAAAAAGTAACAAAATATACCAACTAGCAGCAACTTGTGAAGAAAGGAGTGACGTGAGGGGTATTCAGCAGGTTGCAATCTGCATCCTCACCCCTAGGTGCCACTAAATCCTACACACTGGTTCTTTAAGATGTGTGAAGTCTTTTCTTCATCGTCTGACAATGCTTTCATATTCTATACAAACATGCAGTGTGAGTTCGTAAGGTGATTATCTTCACTCACTGCTTCGTCTCACACTGCTAAGAATGTTAGCTGAAGCAACACTGTGTTGGTGTTTCAATGGACCTTATAATATGCTCTTTGTGGATCAGATGGATAGCGTGACAGCAATGGCCCTATGGGCAGGCCTCGGAGCAGCAGAGCTAATGATGTGGCATTTTGCCACTTCGCTACAGTCATGCTGTAATTTATAGTTGTTGCTCGGTGTTTACATTCACAAACAGCTATGTAGGGCTCAGTGCCCTCTGGCTGACAAAAAACAGTCTTTCACCAGCAACAGCACACTGATGCATAGCCTTGGCAATGGCTCACGCATTGGCACTGAAGTGAGAGAATGAATAAATATTTACATTTTTCTTTCACACAGTTCCTAGAGCACATATGATCAGTTACATTGTTTATAAATTACCTTTTTCCTGTGATAGCTTTTGCCTCTTTTCCACTCTTTATGCTCCCTCAAGTGCTGCCCTCTCTTCTTTCTCCTGCCTGAGAAACTGTACTCTCTCTCCCCATTGTCAACAGACTGGGCACGATGCCCAGCCACCTCGCACAGGGCTGACCCGCATCCCAATGTCCAAGAGCCTGAAGACAGGGAAGGCTGTGCTGGGATCCCTGGGGATCTCGGGTGGAGTGAAGCTGGAGTCACGAGCTGAGAGTCAGTCTATGAGGATAGAAGTTAAAAAATCCACTGTGAATAGCAATATTTCCCAAAATGGAGGAAAAGCCTGATTTGCATAATATAGTATCAACAAAATGCTTTTGTTTGGGCATATCTAAAAATGGTGCTTCAGAGAGACAAAGACAACACTCAGAGAAAAAAGCTCTGATGTCCCTATACAACGTAGCTAGACATTACAAGGCACAGAGGCATTTACTTGCAATCAAATAAGCCATTAATTTCTCATGTTTGTAAAGTCTTTTGTACTTCCCATATCCATTTCTGCCGTTTAGATAGAAACACATTTACTGTATTTATAGTGTGTATTGTGATGGGCATTTGGGTTAAATATTATATCAGGCTACTAACTGCTTCTTGCTTTGCGTGGTTGTCTCAAATATAAGGAGTTTGTTGATAATATTTTATAAGGACACATTATAAGTCAAAATACTTGTTTTCGTGTAAATGATGTTCATTTTTTCTTCAAAGGATTTGTACTGAAAAGTATTTTAAATAAATGTGATTTCAAAAGCATTGTGACACGCTCATTTCTGTAACACAAATATGCAGTGAAGACAAGAGAGGCTTGGTTCAACTTTGCAAACAGGCCAGATCTAGTGCATAGGACTGTTTCATTTGTGTGCTTATCGTAAGTCACGCTTTCACAACATTACATCGCCAGCACTCTCGAAATGTGCCCAGCAGGGCCTAGTCTCGACTCTACACGGGAGCAAGGAAGTTGTTAAACATGAGTTTTATCTTGCTACTTCGATATATTGAAGCAATTAATCTCAATGTACTCACTTAAATTCATGATTTTCAGCAAATTTAATTTGTGATGAGGTTTAACTATTATGCTTGTATACAGGAGCAAAGAAAGGCCACAGTAATCCTATATTTATGTCAAGACATTGATACAGCACATTAAAAACAACAGCTGCTGACCAATGTGCTTCACAGAGAACTTTCAGATTCAGATTTCAATTTAATAACAAAACAAATAGATAAATAACTGATGAGATTAAAACAACTGTATTGTTATTATAACTAAGGGGACTCATATATTGTTGTGTTTAAATATCACTGAATATATCATAAAAAGTAAAAATTTCAGTTTATGCTTAAAAAACCATCTATCTGCATGTATGTGAATTTCCTCTTTAAAGATTCCAGAAGGTGATTTTAGCATCATATTCTAAGTTAATTTAAACACAAGATACTTGTGCTCAAAAAGGGGATTCATTCTCAGTGAAGAACCTTGGACCCCTATTCTGTCTCTGTATATACCAAAGAGCAGTGATTCCTAACACGTCTCTGGGGGTCATCAGGTGGAAACCTCCCTTCAACGGTGTTTCGTCTACTTAGTCCCACGACACCTCCAGGAGGCTAGGTGGTGAACTCCGGCGTCCCAGAGTCAACCCCCCTAGTGCCAGATCACACTGCTCCTACACAATCCAAACAGCACTGCCAGTTCAACTGACCCAGGCCTGTTTAGAAGATGCTCCAGGTATTGCATCAGTACTTTTCTTTAACAGTAAGACACAATTTGACAAATAAGGTATGAGCATGACCACATGTTCAGACAAATTAAAATAAATTATAAGTTGACATAAAAACAACAACAACAACAACGGCTGCCAGGTAGTACAGAGTACTAAGACGTGCTATAACACAGATCTCAAACAATGACCAGTAGAGATGAAGTGGACCAGCGACCAACTCTCCTGGATCGCATGCTTCTTTTTCAGTTTCAGTGCTTTGGATTATTTCACAAATGTCTGATGAATTCCACTCAGGCTAAATTGCTTAAACTTGGTCATCCATAAATTGCAAATTTTGATTTTAAATGTAAGTGCCTGAATGAACTTCACCTGAATATGTTTTAAATAACTGATTCTTGCATTTTCTGTCTAAAACTGCGAAACAAAATGAAACAAAATACTGATCATGTTGAAAAAGTTTTAAACTTGTACAACTTGATATTACCTAATAGAAATTTCAAAGAGGAGTATTCAGTTCAGGTAGATGGCTCTCAATGTACATTCTGAACACTAAATTTAGCTGTGTTAAAATGTCAACATTACTTGTGTGTTAAATTGCTTATAAAATTCAATTTCTTGCATCCTTTTTGCAATTAACTAAGTCATTAAGTCGGATGTTTACATTTAGCATCAGATGTTTGGCCACAACAGACAATGTGAGAAAGAGGCGTATTCCTCTGCTACGATGATGTAACACACACGTTTCATCATCCGATTGGCTCAGAAGCTTCCGGGTTCTTCCTCTTGGGTGAGATTAACAAAACAGATCAAATCAAGACTACAATGAGTACATATTTGGATTAGACCGAGGGTTCATGTCACCCCTGAGACAGTTTTATACTTTGTCTTAACGTTTTATCACTTCTTTACCGTGTAAAATCAACCAGGAACTGTCGGCTGTCAACTACAGTAGATTATTTTTGCTCGAAGCGGATTGCAGCCATGATGGCGTCAAGCTACAACGCTAAGGAAGAGGACGGACACCACTCGGGTACTTCTAGTCACGGAGGCGCTGGGGCTGTGAAAAGTAAAAAGCCGGACAACACAGCGTTCAAGCAGCAGAGACTACCGGCCTGGCAGCCCATCCTGACGGCAGGCACCGTGCTGCCTGCTTTCTTCGTTATCGGTCTCATCTTCATCCCCATCGGCATCGGCCTGTATGTCTCATCAAACAACATCAAAGAGTTCGAGGTACAGTAACAGTAACAGCTGCCTGTGTTTATCTTGCTAACTTTACAGCCACCATTGACCAAGGTCGTCTCGGGTTTTCTACACGGTCCGTTTCAACCACGGCTACTGTTTGCTGTCGCCAAGCGTCTTCAACAACACGCATACCGGTTGACCGGTGAACCAGTGGCTTATCGGAAGAGGAAGAACACAACAAGTGACACCTAGCTAGCCATATTTCTGAACACTGGCAGGCTTTGCCGTGTTCAAATTAGCATATACACTCAGTGGACACTTTATGAAATAGCCAGCGACTAACTGGCTTCTAGTATTTAGTCCACACGGTTATATCAAACTGTTTGATACACCTGTTAGTATAACTCCCAACTGATATTAAAGAGGATAGACTAACGTTTTAAGTATAACACCTCTTTTATATTGATGGGGGTAGACAAAATATTGGAAACTCCTTTCAGTCAGCCCTCTTGAACCAATAAGGTAACCAAAATATTAGGAAAAAAACTGAATCAACACCTCTTAAAAACATAAAAATGGAATAGTATAACCTCTGTAAAAGTGGGATTTAATGCAGGCCAGTTGTATCACACTGAATCAGTCTTTTTCAGTTGTATTGAGTAAACAGGTTACTAAGTGTATACGGAACAGTATGAAAGAGAATGCATGTATTTTATGGAGGTGTACAAAATATGTTCAGTTGTGCTATTTTTTTTAACTAACCGACTCCTCATTTTCAGATTGATTACACCGGTGTTGACGTTTCCAATCCATGCTACAGCTGTGCCAAGAACTTCAGCTGGAACAGCACAACACCATGTGTCTGCTCTCTGCCCTTCACGCTGGAGCAGCCATTTGAGGTGAGCACCAGCTTACAGGAAGCCGACCCAATGAATAATACATGCCTTTTGCTTCAAAATTGATAGCGTTGTACAATATAAAATCTGCCCTTCTGACACTAAATGTCCATTAAGATGTATTTTAACTCCAAAGAAAGGCACACTCAAGGTCTGTTTGGAACCGTCATTATCATTGATCATTCTAAATATGCAGCCCAGCAGCTTTCAGGAGGCTTTTATTGACTATTTATAAAAAGCTCTCAGCCAGTTGCATTATCATCTTAACAGTCCTCACAGAAGACAAACCAGTGCCACTAAGTACGTCCCAGATTTGGTTTATAATTTATCATAATTCAAATTAGGAGCAACTTAAGTGGGGGTAAAAAATATCTGCCTCATCTAAGAACTCAAAGAAACATATGTTTGATACATGTGAACGTTGAGTTGAAATGATCTTAATGAATTAAGTTCTGTGTACAGTGAAGCTCGCCATGCACAGATAGAGCTGATGATCCAAATAATCACTTAAGTGTCGTCTTAGTGAAGTACTTCCTGGCCTTGACTGATTTGCTCTGTCTGTATCACAATCTCTCCTCCCCTGCAGAGCAATGTCTTTATGTACTACGGCTTATCCAACTTCTATCAGAACCACAGACGCTATGTGAAGTCCAGGGATGACAGCCAACTGAATGGTGACCGATCTGCTTTGACGGTACAATCTTGAAAAAGTGGTCCTCTTATGACATTTCAATAAGTGCCTTTTGCATCGGTTTAACTGGCTGCTTTTTACAGAACCCCAGCAAGGAATGTGAACCGTACCGTACAAGTGAAGGACTGCCCATCGCTCCATGTGGGGCCATCGCTAACAGCCTCTTTAATGGTAAGTATGACACAGTGATCTGCTTTTCACGCTTTTCTCCTCAGCAATGTAAGGATTGTTGCTACTTGTTGGTTAAACAAAAGTCTTATCATTGAAACTCCTACTAAAAGCTCTGTGCGTAACAGAACACTGACATCGGCTCATTTGCCGAACTTAGTTAATGCACTAATATTGAATGTAATGCTGCTTTTTTCAGACACTCTGGAGCTGTATCACATTGATTCCAATGGCACCAGAAATGAAATCCCTCTGGTAAAGAAGGGCATCGCGTGGTGGACAGACAAGCATGTGAAGTTCAGGAATCCTGGTGGAAATAGCAACCTAACTGTTGCTTTCCATGGTGACTTTAGCAAACTGCACACAGCATTTATTAGGGTCATAAACACTTAAGTTACAGTGACTATCTTGCTTTTGTCTTGTTCTCTCTCAGGCACAAATAAGCCGGTGAACTGGAGGAAGCCAGTTTATGAGTTGGACTCATCAGATCCTGAGAACAACGGTTTTATCAACGAGGACTTCATTGTCTGGATGCGCACCGCTGCGTTGCCCACCTTTCGCAAGCTCTATCGCATCATCCAGAAGAAGCCCAACACGACCCCAACTCTACCCAGTGGCAAATACATCTTGAACATCACTTACAGTATCCTTTTAGTTGAAGCCAGAAACTACTGTGCTGTCACAGCTTGAACTGGCCTTAGGCTATAGGGTCCTCACAGGGTGAGATTATTATGTAGAAACACACTAATCTTAGATCATTTGAAATCACATAGATTACACTCAAGTCCTGTCTACAGAGATTGTCTTGATGAACAACAAAACACCTAAACAACATCACGTAAATATTTGAAAAAATTAAATTTGCTTCTTGTCAGCTCGCCAGTGAATACTGTTCTTTAAACAAACACCAGAATACTCACGACAACTCCAGTTCAGTTTGTTTAATATCCATGCCAGGGGATTTTTCAGGAAACTGGTTTACTGACTAACCTGGAAAACTGTGATTACCAAAACCCAAAGGAGTTCATTTTATGTCAGCGCATGTTCCATTGTTGGGGAATCTGGGTTTGACTCAGCAAAGTTGTCCAGATATCTCAGTAAATCAGCTTCTTGAAAGAGACCCCTGAAGAAAAAGAGCAATTCATATTCACACACATCCTGCTTCCTTAAACCAACAAGTAAACAGAGTTGTACTAAAACAAGTGAAACTCTACAGAGCTGAACTGAAAACTAGTCTCATTCCATTGTTAACCATTTCAAGTAAAAAGCGTGCCTAAACAATGACTGTGCTATAGTTAAAAATTTCACTTATGGATTTTAGTGAAATGTCCTTTGTGCTTCTCTCTGTACTTTCACTTTTCTCAGTTCAGTACAGGAATGTTGAATGATTGAGGTGTAGACTATTTAATAATCCTGTTGTCAAATGTACTTTCCTCTCAACCCAGAAGCTTCATTCATTTTTCTTTAACCGTGTGTAATCAGATTACCCTGTGCTCAGCTTTGATGGTCGCAAGCGGATGATCCTGAGCACCATCTCCTGGATGGGAGGGAAGAACCCGTTCCTTGGCATTGCCTACATCACAGTGGGTTCGATCTGCTTCTTCCTGGGTGTGGTTCTGCTCATCATCCACCATAAATATGACACCCGCAACAACAGTGCAGATATTCCAAACTAAAGCGTTGTATCGTGTTTCCCAGCCTCTGCATGCACAGGTGACCCTAAAGGGTCCGTTCTGGACTGCTTGTTGATTTTAGCGTGATTACACTGGTCTCTAATTGTCTGTTGTGTGTTTGTGTAAAGGCAGCACTGTCTGAGGTGTGTCATCAAGCTGTGTTTATGTGTAGGGCAACTAAGGCAAAAGAAGGATGCTAGAGTCTGTGCATGTAGCTTCAGGTCAGCTGCTGAGAATGTCATCTCATGTCTTCAAAAGAGAGTTTTTGTCTATTTATCTATACATTATCAAAGTATCTATGTTTTATTTTAGCAGTGCTTTGCGAATGGCTTCATTATTGAAGGATGTGTGTATTTTAAATGCAAGTTATTGTCCAAATAATGTACTGTACTATGTCCTGCTGATGAATGTACCATTATATTTCATTGACATACCTCTGTGGTTCTTGAGATTACCTTGAATATAGGATGGGATAATCACTGCTCGTGTGCTGTTTATTATGGTAAGCATTGATGTTTAACAAGAAGTATTTTATCCTTGGAGAGTCATAGAATACTCATGACAAGTAGTACCAAAAGTATGGTTATCTACCCTCCACTATGATTGGTTGTATAAAAAGGCTAAGTCAGTCATAAGGCATCTTTTAAAAAATACTTAATAATCATCATATGTCCAGTATTCTTAATTCTTAATTAAGACGAGAGCACAATCATTATTTTATTTTTCATTTTTTTTACAGTTGCCTGCCTGTTAAGTTATCTTGCGTTCTTCATTGTTGACCAAATGGTATGCACTTTAAAAGTGTCACATTTGTTCGTTTTTTTTCCCCTTGTTCCACTTCACATTCTGTTATCATTTTGCGATCTTGATTTATTAATAACGAGTTACTTGTTTAAATTGGATATTGTTGGGTTTTTATAAGGTTTTTAGGGTCCAATTAAACAACTTGGCAAATGTTGTATTCATGTCATTTGTGATGTTATAGCAGTCGCTTTTTTATGAAATGGCCAGCGCACTATTAATAACAATCTCACGCGACCGGATATGATCGACCCACCAAAGGATTGTGGGAAGTGTAACTGTCAGTGTCCTTGTGCTGTGCCTTTACCTCTGAGCTGAACAGAGAAGTGTGCCAAAATGTACAGACAGCTAATGGTAAGAGAGACGTCTAATCTGCTGTATTCACCATAAAGCGGTCCAGTTTTGTCCTTCCAGTGTTAGCGTAGTGTTAATACTTGCTATCTTAACCTCGCTCTAATTATGAGTAACGGTCCCTAGCTAAACTTTTCAAAGTTAGCTAACGTTACCCAGCTCGCAGTTGAAAGTAAATCATAATATGAAATTAACTTATTTAATTTAAGTAATTCGCAGTGTTCCTTTCATTTGATGCCGTTATAGCGTGTGCATAACGTCAACAAAGTTGCCCTGTTTGACAGGACGCAAGCTACCTGCTAAGTTAAGCAACAGGTTGAACAATATGGTAGTAATACTACGCAGGAAGCCGAGTACTTAATAAGGTACCTTTAAAGAAATGTATCGCCTCGCTTCAGCTCAACACAAACCGCTTGACCACTACAAACGTTTTGTCTCACACGTATCGGGGACATGGCTTGTCAGTGTCCCAAAGCATGTAAAACTCAATCTCTCCCACACTCCGTGAACGCATTTGTGTTGAGGAGGCAGAGTCAGACGCCAGAATTTTGAGGAAAAGCCCGGTAAAACTCGAGATTTCAGGTAAGGCCAGTTGTAAATAAATATAGATGATCGAATTAAAGTAGGTTGACAAGTAAATGTCATCGTGATTGACTTAATATCAAACGTTTAATCCTTTCATACAAATGCTATACATAGGTTGGGCCAGCAGATGTCACCATTACATCAGATACTTGAAAACAAGGCATTATTTTTAGCACACGTGCTTCAAAGTGGTTCATAGCTACAGAAATGATTTCCCCATCACTAGTTAAGTCAGCCTGCTGAACTGTCATAGAAACTTTCCTTTAACCATGTGTCACTTAATGACACTCGCTCTATTTCGTCTCAATTCAGTTTCACTTTCTCATACTATTTAAGTGTTAATTAGTTGTTTATATTATCCACCGTATGTCATGCTGAAATTCGAATCGTTTAAACTTGTTTAAACTATTTGTACCACCAGGGACTTCGGCAGCTGTCCAGGCGGACGATCACGAGCAGCGCTCGCAGACAGATTGACAACAGTGTAAAGGAGAAGCAAAAACTGTTTCAGGTAGGGTTAATCCCTTTGAGGACAAGGGTGACATCTGACATCTGTAACCGAGCGCAGAATGTCTGTGACTCCTGTAGGAGTAGACTAGTCCTGTGAAGAACTGTCTTTCTGACATTTGTATTGACGTATCTGAGCAAAGTTTATATCATACATGTGAAGTGAAATTTGCATTTATGTATCCTCTCAGAAACAGTATTGCAGATGTGCCCATTTGACTTGTAATTTGAAAACTTTGTTTCCATTTGTTAGTGTTTAAAATGAGACAAAGAATAAGGATCTTTTTATACTGATAATGGTAAAGTTTGTACTTTATTCCCAGGTTCTCGAGACAGAATCAGATTTTTATCCTCTTTGTAGCCTGAAAGATAAGTATCAGTGGATTACCCCCCTACAATCTTTAAATGACCTTCGACTGTAGCTGGGGCTGAAGTTCTACTAATTGTGCATGCAAGCTGCTAATTAAAAATCTGTTGCAACATCAACGTTCCAGTGTGGCAGGCTTTGCTGATCCTTGCATAGTGCTAGAAATTACTGTAGCCATAGTTGACAAATGACCTACCCTCGCTTCTAAATCCCAGAGCAAGATCTGCTTCATTGCATAGTGTACTGTACGCCACCACTTAATTGTATGGTTAACCAGAGATGAGCTCTACAAAAATTTGAAAACCACAGAAACAAAAACATGTGAAGCTAAAAGCCCTTCACATACCTTTTAAAGTAGGGGTGTCTTTTTGAAAGAAGTATATGCTTTCATTCTTGCTCTTTGAACAGGAGGACAACGGTATGCCGATCCATCTGAAGGGCGGGTCAAAGGATGCTCTGCTCTATAGAGCCACAATGATTCTCACTGTGTTTGGTATGTCAGCAGTTGTCTGAGATTTGATGAGTCAGGCTCACGCCAGATGTTTGTCTTTAAAAAAAACACATTTCATACAAGTGACTTGACCCCACTGTTATTACTGAAACTGACTTTGAAAGTAAAATTACTGTAATTCGACAATACATCACTGAGGGTTGTTTGAAGTCAGGATAATTAGCTTGTGTTGCATCTGTCACATCTGTAACTCTTGTCTGATCTGTTCACAGGGAGTGGATATGTTGTGTATGAGCTGTTTAGTGCTGCAATGCCCAAGAAGCCGAATTGAATCAGGACTGGCAAATTGGGCTTTACCATCTGACAAAACAATCATGCACATGCTGTGTGTAATTCATCAACTCTGTTGTGCAGATTTGTAATCTGGGAAATTATTTGTCCTATCAATAATATCAGTACTTTCAATGTTTGAAATAAATATTTATTGATTGTACAAATCATGTGCTGCAAATGATAATAAAAAATACCTATGTCATCAGTGTGTGACACTTTTTAAAATTTGAGTCTTGCTGGAGATTGGCAGTGGTATTGCTTGCTGCTTCATGTTTATGTTTTATGTTTTAGGAAATAGATCAAGACCACTTTCTTATTTTTCATTCAGAATTTGAGCTGTGCGGGAGACTTGTAACGAGGATATTTTGATTAAAATAGATTAGATTGTCCGAACTAGGGTGTAGTGTAGGTCTTTGGTGTGAGCACTAGAGGGCACCAAAAAGCAGTCATGTAGAAGCGCGCTCATTGTGGCAGTGCAGGGTGATCTGTTCCGAAATACTTCTTCCCCAACCAATGTTCATTTTCCATTGATTCCCACATTATAAACACGCTTATAAAATAACAATAATAAACATGTTTTGTTTCTTTAAGCATCTTGAAGACATTCTGAGAAATGGCAACGCTGTGATACCTAGAGTTGGGAGATTTCTGTTTACAAAGCGAAAAAAAAAAATAAAAAATCAACTTTTATTTCAGTTGACATCTGACCAGCCTAAATAAACTAGCCAAAGTTGCCTGTTGCGCATATAAAACACTCCCCCTCTCAGCGTTGTCTGGCCAACTGTGGCACTGCTGTAAAGTCACACTGGCACTGGAAACTCATTAAATCACCAGACCAAAGGAATGCAGGGAAAAATGTAATTTCCAAACAGCGGATCGGTCTTAGCGGGGGACATACATCAACTGACGGGCAGGGGTTTCGTAAGAAGCCCATATGATGGTAAACTGAGAGTTGGGAACTGCCCCCCTGTTAAGTAGCCGATGGTGGAAAGATTCTTCCCACTTGGAAAGAGGCTTTTCCTTCTTGGACATCTGCTGGAGGAGCTTCCAGTAGCCAGAGAGAGGAGAGAGGGGTCCAGCCGCAGCTCCTGAGACTTTTCTCTTACTTTCCAGAGGGGGAGGCTTCAAGCAGGCTGCTCTGACATTTGGTCGATTCATTTTGTGGGGAGTTGAATAGGTGAGTAGACGCATTTTTATCTAGTGCAAATTGTTTATTTTTTGTTTGTTTTTGCATTTTGAATAATAGCAATAAGTCATTTATATTCCACTAAATTTGAGAGGATGTTGCCATTTAATCGCAGTTTTGTGCTGTTGTGCGTTTTCCAAAAAAAAAAAAATCTAATCACTGCTTGTTAGATGCATGAAGAAACGTTATTTGACAAGCAATAAATAACTCAGTGTAGCTTTTTATTGAAGTTTTAAAAGAGGCTGGACTGAATTAAATGAAATTGCAACGATGAGCCACTGGTTTGATATCTGGAGCTAAACCGGAATCAATGTAAGATACAGTGTTTGAGCAACAAGGGTGAATATTATACTTTATGTGGACTTTACTAATTTAAAATAGATAAGCTCCGATTGCGTCTGATGGGGCCATCAGAGCCGTTTCAGCTCATCTGGCTGCAGTTTTGGTGCTTGTGCACCAGGCGGGGCGCACAGCCTGTGCTAAAGATCACAGAGCCTGAGCTCAGACGATGCTGTGTGGATGCAGTCCGCTTCTGCTTTGTGGGGAAAAAAAGGCAACCACATCGCACGAGATTTTCCAGTTCAGATGGACTAGTGATTTCATTATAGCAACCTTAAATCCACTACCTGAGGTTAGTTCATGTAAAAGACCTCGTTGATTTCTGTCATTGACTCTGAAGAGATAGTCAAAGCAAAGAAGAGTAGTTAGAGAGGCACCTTTAAGATCTGAGATGCAACAATATGTGATTTGTACAAAAAGAACTGCGATCAAGATGCCCCAAGATATTTTACACATTCAGATACAGTTCAGAAATACAGTGAAGTAACTTATGATATCACAGGCTGAGTTTTTGGTGACCTTATAAGGCCATCCAGACCCCATCCCTGGAGGGATAAAGTCAGTGAGAACCAGTGAGTGGCACGGCCAGCCACCAAAGCGATCAGGACAGCTGGAGGGCAGTGCATTTCTAGATTGTGCTAATGAACATCAAACAGATGAGCGTGTGGTGAAGTGTTTCCTTCAGCCCCTCATTACTGAATAACCACAGTATGCCACTCAGCATGTACCCACCTCAGGGTGCGGGCGTCAACGGGAGGCAGCAAGGTGTGGCACTTGTTATGTAAGGAGTCCAGATGGATCTCGCATTGTTTTTTTTGTCATAGTGGAAAGCAGTGATTACATAATGAGAGCTATCAATGCTGATTTCATATTTAAAAAAAACCCATGATTAAGCAGAGCCTTTCCGCGCATGTTGCATTGTTACATTGCATGTGCTTTTAGTTAAAGGCAAACTGGCCATTCCTCAGTCTAAATAAGACCATCCTGACGCAGCAGTAAATGAAACAAACATCCATCCTCTGCATGTGGTGCCTTGTCGCGCCGCACTGACTAAGTGAACTGTGTCATACATCTGCAGCCTCAACACGTTTTCTCTCTTTGTCCTCAGACTGGTTGATGCGCTGCTGACCCTAAAGGGCCAAACATGAAGATAGGGCTGTCTCTGGCCACGGCTGCCTTTGTTGCAGTCCTGATATCCTCCATAGATGCTCAAGGTAAATGAAACCACCTGGCCTCAGTCCTCTTACATACACTATCCCACGCTGTCTCTTTATCTCCCGCTTCTCCTCCTTCACTTATTTATCTCCACTGGTTGACTTTGTTCCAGGGATTAGGATTTTACCTTAATGTCTACACATAGACAGTGAACTCTTTGTATTGATAAACCGAATAAAGTTATTCTTATTTCATGTGTATGCTATTTGACTATGTGACTTTTGCACGACTGATTCCTTGATGACTGTCATGCTTTTATCCCATGTTTGCAGCGTATTTTGTCAGATTTGTCTGTCAGGACTCATTACTGGCTTTGATGTAAAATCCAAATCCAGATCTCATTTACTCGTATTTAGGCTGTAATTTAGATGGTTTAAACCAATACTTCAGGAGCAATTTTCTCATTCGGATTTGGCAAATGTCAGACACCAAGTGCACTGAAGTTTATGTCATTTCCAATTTCTAATTAAATGCATTACACAGCAGGGCACAGAGTAGAACAAAAGTCATTTCATGGCTAAATGTTTCCCCATAAATGTTTAAGCAGGGCTGTTGCTGTTTCAATTTTATGTAGCAAGCCTCTGCACTTTTTCCAAAGCAAAATTTGGAAGATTGCCAAATCTTTGGCAGTTAGACATTTAAATGCTGGATCACATATAGTTTAGTTGTTATGATTATGCCTAGGTTGTAGCAGGATCTTGTAAACCTGTGTAAATCTCTCTGAAATGGTTTTTAGAGTGGCTGCAGCAGTAAGTGAATACAGTGTTTTAAGTCATTAAATTACTTGTGAAACAATGTAATAGTACAATGGTGGAAGTGGAGTACAACCATCTGAAATACATCAAAACGTTAAAACTGCATTTAACATTAAAAGCATGTAAAAAGTAGAGGTAATGCATTTGCTGTAAGTAACAAAAGTGAAGTCATTCAAATTGCTCGTTGAGTGTTCATTGGTACAATCGTCTTCTAAAAGGAAATATCCAAGGAGAATGGAAGTGCTTAAAAACTGCACTTGAAAAACTTAACTTTCCAACTCTGTTTTTATTCTTCAATATTACTGTTTTAGTAGCTGTTAAACACTTTTTGCTGTACATGCAACACGAGCTAACATGTCATAGACTGTTAACAATCTGTCGGTAGTTTTGACAGAAAATGACTCAAAGTAATTTCATATGCAGACTTTTTAATCCAAAATGATGGCAAATAAGGAAATATGGTATGGAAACCTTCTGATTTTTTTCCCTTTGAAAGCTCTCTGGCGGGTGGGGGGGTGGGGGGGGAGTCTAACGTCTACTCTCACATATCTCCGCTAACGGAATGGAAAGATGAAATACGAGAATAGCAAATTAATCCTCAGACAGCAGACAAAGACAAAGAGCCTTTCTCGGGCTGCTTTGCGGGCATTCGCAAAAACGCTGAGTTGCAATACATATGGAAAGTTAATATGCAGTAATGTTTAATGTCAGCACATGTTGCGGAATTACTTTGGCATGTGTCCTGCCTATTTGGGAGAGTCGGTGTTCTTTCCTCCTCTTCTTGGTCTCTCCTCCTGGCAGCGGCTCAGGCCAGGATAGCTGCCTGGCTGGAGACTGAGGTTGCGAGCAGAACAGTAGCCAGACTCTGGCCCCTGGGAGCCGGAGGTGTCCTTTATTAGGAACTGATGGTCAGACGTCCATATAACAAGAGCGGCCGCGAGGTCCAAATAACAGACCGGAGATGGTTATTTTGACAAAACCGCCTTTGTTCCTCAGGTGTATTTTAAAACCAGGTGGACATATGGTCAAAGAAATTTTAACAATTTGAAATGGCACGCTCGTGAACAAACGTGGGAGCGGCAGGTGCGTGGATCATGCAAGCGAAGACCTGTCCAAAGCTTTTTTTATTCAAATGCTTCAATCCACCGACCATCGCCCCTCTACTCGCTACCCACCCCCCAACTTCTCCACACCTACACACACACACACCCACTCACACTTCCATACCCCTAGCCATTTGGTGTTGGAGATGAGTACTCGTGGAGAATTCAGGGGGAACGCAGTCCATCGGGGCTCCTTGAGTTGATATGCCAGGTTGGTGATCCTCCAATCCCAGTTTTTAATTACTCGGGCTCCTGTTCGTCATCTGCCTGTGCATTCAGTGTGTCCCAAGCTATGGCTTCCTCCTCCAAGTGTATTTTACAATGATATTCTTGCCTCCCGAGGCGCTCTCATTCTTACTCAGCAGCTGGCATGCACCCACATGGCGAAGCCCTTTGCTTTGCCCTCACGGTCTAGCGCATGCTCATCTACTTTACATCATCCCCATCGTGGTATGCTGCCCGCAGTACCTCTCTGGATAGTTTAGGCATTGCATTAAATGTCAGTACAAAGCACGTCATGCTAACTTCATTAACATCTTGAATTTTCTTACAAAATGTATTTTTGTTCATCATGTTTCTTCTACTGTCTTTCAATTGTTCATTTTATCACTATGAAGAATGTTTTCTCATCAAACACTAATTTGGTACATAATAGCATAACCTTTTAAGCCAGGTCGCATGAAACATAACAAGAATTTAGTTTAGCTGAATATTTAAAACTAACTGTACGAGACTTTTTAAATGACAATAAGTTACTTGGCACGACTCTTCAATTACTTTGATTTGACTTTTATGCATGTGAAGGACACAAACTAAATGTTAACACACTTGCACTCACTAACGTTAGCCCTTTCCCTTGGCTCGGTAAGCCTAGAAGCTGTAAGAAAGAGTATCATTTTAAAATATGTTTGTCATCTCTGTCTGTGTGGTCCCAACTGTACATGGAAACTACCGTCCAGTCGATCAAAGTTGTTGAACCAAACAACTTTCTCATGTACATGATGCATGACGCTGTGATCAAGTCAAGTGTAAAGGCGCGTGGTCTTGTCACACTGTATATGTTTTCCTGTATTTATTTTCAAGTGCACACTCTCTTTATCCGAACAGTCTTTTCAGTGTCTAGAGTAATTTTGTTCTCTTATGTCTTCTCATGCATTATGCTGCCAATGAAAAAGTACACAAGGGTCTCCAGCGACGAATTGTGTATTCTTTTTAAGAGGTTTGCAATGGATGTGTGCCACTCACTTGTGTAAAGAGTTTTAACCAAATAAACCACAAACCACTTTTTGTCTTTGAAATATGTTTATATACAACGTATATATAACATATGGTGTTCAATTCTGTCGAGAGTTACCTCACCAACTACATGGCAATCTTGATTCCATTGTATAATCGGTAACGTGTGAATGAAGTCACTGTTGTATTTTTGTGATGCCGAGATCAACTCCATCAAAAAAAAAAAAGCCGTTAAGTATTTGGTCGGGGCATGCGTTGTAATGACTGCACTCAGCATGCGTTGGATGGTTCACTCCGTGTTTGCACTCTGAGTAGAGTTATGTCGTGCACATGTTGTGTATGCCAGTGCTTGAGTTGCTGGCCGTCTCGGTTGAGCAACTCAAACAAACGCCATTTTACTCCAAAATGGCTTCTCACACTTTTTCAATGTTGTCGCGTGTTCTTCACTTGTCACCCTCCCAAACGGACATCAGTGTTATGTGTCTGTCCCCAACAACGAACGAAGTCCACTTCAGCCATGAAGTGTTTGTTGTTGGGATCAATGTGAATGCTTGACTGAAAATGCCTCACTTTGATTTGATCATAAATATACCCACATTCGTGCGCATGTTTGTATTTGTTGTGATTTAACAGTGTTTCGCCTCTTGTTTGCAGTGGAACCCCCCTCAGACTTGAAATTTAAAATTCTAAATGAAAACACAGTGGAAATGTCATGGAGGAGACCCTCGTCAAGGATAGAGGGCTTCAGAATACAAGTTGTATCAGATGCAGGTCAGTAGGAAGTCAGCACTTAACGTCATCTGAACCCACCAGTGTATACACACACAGTTACGTACACTTGGATATACACCCCAATAGTTGATTTACTGTTAAATTCCCTCTCCTAGATGAAGCAGTCAGAGACTTTACCCTCAATGAATATACCACCACGACCTCAATCACTGACCTGACCCCTGACTTGGACTACTCAGTGTCCATAAACTCCTATGATGGGTCAGAGGAGAGCATTCCCATCTTCGGACAACTGACCAGTAAGTACATATTTCACTATGGGTTCATTTAGATTCTTTGGGAAAAGCGGCACCATAAACATATTCAATTGAAAAAAGTACACAATTACTTTTGAGCAAGACGCAAGTAAAAGGTCAGACTTTGTTTACATGCACATAAGCGCAAAAAGTACACTTGTAGAAATTTCTCTTTAAATAGTGAAGTAAACTGCTCTTTTGTTGTATATGCTGATGTTCAATGGCGTGATGTGAAGAATAAATTATGAGAGATGTTCACCAATATCAGTGTAGAGGGAATTCCACTGCTAGTGATGTGCTAGAGAAAGTGTCATTCCCCCTTAAGACGAGAATAACTTATTCCACGTTGCGTTTTCGTCCAGCCACATGTGACGTTGGAAAGAAATCGCATCTGTTTACGGACTCTTGAGGTCCTCGCTGTTTATAGCTAATGCAGCATAAAGACGCGTGTTTGTGTGCATGTGGTTTTGATCCTGTTGACCAGCTTTTATGATGTGTTGATTTTCTTGCCTTTTTCCGCTGTGAAAAAGCCCACAGTGAGGCAGGGGCGGCGATGTGTGGTGCTAACTCACCAAGTGTTTCCTGTGTTTCAGTCCAGTCCAGTAACACCAGCGGACGTGTCAGGAGGCCGTCAGATGCGATCAGTGAGTATGTTTACTCTGGTGTCAACCAAAATCTGAACAGGGCCCGTCCACACGGCTTTCCACTCCTTTTTATATTCGATTTTTTCCCTTCGTGACTGTCATCGTATTATTTTTCTTCCCATGGAATAATTTGCTCAGTACATTTTGCCTTCAATCGGGGTTGTCGCAGAGTAAGCAGACAGGGATTTGACAGTGACGAGGAGGGCGCATGTTGGCTCCTGTAATTGAAACCAGTCAGCACGTCAAGAAAAAAGGAAAGGAAGGCTTGAAGCTAGGAGACGAGGGTTCTGTCATGCGTCAGAGTGGAGGGAAGCAGGAGGGGGTTGTGAAGCAATGACGTGTTCATTGTGCCACCTGGGGTCATGCTGTTCTCCAGAAGCGTTAAAAGATGTGGCAGTTCTTAATCTGGTGTCAAACTGCTCTCTGCTCCTGTCATGAGACCAATCTGTGTGGATTTACAAGAGGATATGCTCGTTTTTTTCCCCACATGTTGATTTTTCTGGAAATTATAGCCACACTTTCAGATTCTCCTAAACCCTCATGCATGGTTAAACACTCAGAAATTCTTTCACAGCCACCCAAATTGTTGGACTAAACCCGCACTTTGATGCCATCTTTTTCAACATTAGGGTAGGGAACTTTGAGAAAGAGAAGTCCTTCTAAGAATAAACCTTATTAGATGCGAGGAACAGAATTTAGAGTCAATGAGTCCGAGGGGAATGAGGATTAAAGTCCATCCACATAAACCCTGCCAATTATTTCAAAAGGGTCATCTTAAATGTTCCAGAGAATTCCATCTATGATTTAGTCCCATAGGATTTGAAAGTATAAAACATCGCTGGTGGAACCTCTGCTAAATGTTTAGTCTACAAAGCCACATTTTTGCCTCTGTCTGCTGGAATGACTATACCAGCCCACTGTTTGGCAATGGCTGATATTTCCTTTGATGTTAGAATGCATATCTCTGAGCCATCCAACTAACTGTCAGGGATTTTATTTTATTTAGACAGACGGGAGAAGAAATGGGCCAGTGTGAAAATATTGGTCCAGGACCAAGTTGTTGCTTCCATACCTTTATTGGCACATTTCTGGCTTGGAAATTGCTATTTTAGACATAAAGACTTTTCTGCAAAGTTTTTTTTTTATACCAATCATTAACTGGTAGTAAAACTTCAACTTTTCCTAATCTGGATCAATCAAAACATGCTACAGAATCTTTCAGCTGACTGACTCTTATTTCTCCACTGTCTTTGCCCAGAGTGTTCGGTCAGCGCAATAGCAGATTTGGTTTTCCTGGTGGACGGCTCATGGAGCGTGGGCCGAGAAAATTTCAAGCACATACGCAGTTTCATCGGCTCCCTGGCAGGGGCCTTCGACATTGGCGAGGACAAGACGCGGGTGGCTGTGGTTCAGTATAGTACAGACACCCGTACAGAGTTCCCCCTCACCCGTTACACCAGAAGAGGAGACCTGCTCCAAGCCATCAACTCCCTGCCATACAAAGGGGGAAATACTATGACAGGTACTCTGCTGGACAGTAACTAAGCTGCAACGGGTTTGCATGGTTGTTAGTGATTTTAAGTGTTCATTTTATGTTAAACATTACAACATGGATTGCCCTGCAAACCTGATTATCACCTTAAAGTGATTTAATGTGATGATATGAGATATAAGCATATGAGTGCAAGAATTCATAACAAATATTTAAACACCCACATGCATTTCTGTCTCAAGGTGATGCCATAGATTATCTCCTGCAAAACATCTTTACGGAGGCAGCTGGATCGAGGAAAACTTTTCCTAAGGTAGCCATGATCATCACAGATGGAAAATCGCAGGACCCAGTGGAGGAGCATGCTAAAAGGCTTAGGAACATTGGAGTGGAAATATTTGTCCTAGGTATGGTTTATTATTCAGTGTTTTGTTGAATAGCGCTCTCCCACGTGAAAGTCTGCCTGTTCTTGGAAACCATTTGATTTTCCACTGATTGCAATATCCACATTTGACTTCATAAAAGTCAAGTACTGCTGTTTTTTTTCTAGCATGCGCAGTACTCTAAAACCATCAACAACATACCACATCTGTCTTGCAGCCACTGACTAAAGAACATATGAGTTGATGTTGTACTTCACATTTTCCCACTCAGGTATCAAAGGAGCAGATGAGGATGAGCTCAGGGAAATGGCCTCCACACCTCACAGCAAACATGTGTACAATGTTCCCAACTTTGACATGATCCAAGAAGTACAGAAAAAGATCATCACAGAGGTGTGCTCTGGTGTTGATGAGCAGCTCAGCTCTCTGGTCAGCGGAGACGAAAGTAAGTCTTGACACAGAATGGTCCTAATAAGAAGTTCTGTCATTGGTAACTTGCAGCCCAGCAAGCATTTTAATACTGAATACATCTTGAAAGCTCATGTAATAATAAATTACCTGCAATTATTCCCCAGTGGTGGAGCCGGCCTCAAACCTGCAGGTCACAGAAATCGCATCTAAGTCAATGAGGGTGACATGGGATGCCTCTCTGGGTGATATCACTGGCTACAAGGTCACCCTCATCCCCATGCTTGCTGGAATGAAACGCCAAGAGCTGTACATGGGGCCAACCCAGACATCCATCAATGTCCGTGACCTCTCCCCTGAGACTGAGTATGAGATCAGCCTGTATGCCCTCAAAGGTCTGACTCCTAGTGAACCCATCATGGCAATGGAGAAGACCCAGCCTGTCAAGGTGTCAACTGGTAAGATGATTTATTGTGCATGACGTGTCATATTTCCTTATTCTTACACTAGATATACTCAAAGTCCCTCACTCGTTAGCTTGTTTCAACATGGAAGCCATACAAAACCATTAATTAACACATTTTGTTTTGCCTTTTTCAAGAATGCTCTCTGGGAGTGGATGTGCAAGCCGATGTGGTCCTACTGGTTGACGGCTCGTACAGTATTGGATTACAAAACTTTGCCAAAGTCCGCGCCTTCTTGGAAGTCCTGGTCAATTCCTTTGACATCGGACCCAACAAGGTCCAGATTAGCTTGGTCCAGTACAGTCGTGATCCACACACTGAGTTTGCCCTCAACACCCACCACGACATAAGTGCTGTTGTCAAAGCTGTCCGCACCTTCCCCTACCGTGGAGGCTCCACTAACACCGGCAAGGCCATGACCTATGTCAGGGAGAAGATCTTTATCCCTGCCCGTGGAGCGAGACAGAATGTTCCCCGTGTCATGGTGCTGATCACAGACGGAAAGTCATCCGACTCATTTAAGGATGCCGCAACCAACCTGAGGAATATTGATGTGGAGATCTTCGCCGTAGGTGTGAAGGATGCAGTGAGGTCAGAGCTGGAGGCCATTGCTAATCCCCCGGCCGACAATCATGTGTTTGAGGTGGAGGACTTTGATGCCTTCCAGAGGATCTCAAAGGAGCTGACTCAGTCCATCTGTCTGAGGATTGAACAGGAGCTGCTCAACATCAAAAAGAGGAGTAAGTACGAGGGTATAATGTCTAAACCCCGTAACTATAACCTGGAGTGTTGCCCCATAATACGCCCATAACTTCTTGGCATCAGTTTTGGATGACTGCCATTTGCCAAGTATGTTAGTACTTTTACGTTGTTCCGTGCTGTCCTTATTAGACACTGTACCATCTGACTGTCAGTTGTCCCGGTCTTTAGGAGCAGGAATAATGGCAAAGAGCCAATGTAATTAAGAAAAAGTGAAATACAGCAGTATAAACTGAATGAATTGCTGCAAGGGGAGGCACAGGCAAAATTTAAACAGCTCACTCGACCATAGCCTGCCAATAAACATACCACAAAACCACATATGTGCTTCTTGAATGAGCTCTAACACACCATTTGTTATCACTTAATGTTTGAAAACACTACAATGACTGGAACCCCGGTGCTATTTTGACTTGACCATAATTCTGACTCAGGAGGCCGCCCCAGCTCTGAGCTGTGGCTGTTCCACACAGCAGTAGAATGGCATGACACCACACAATGTACATATTGATACTGAAGCCTGTAGTCCCAAAACACACGCCACTTAGTAAGTGTAGCACTCCAAGCTTGGTGGCTTTAACCTTGTTGGTCTAACAAGGTTACAGCAATGCTGTGTGTTTTATTGCTGCCAGTAATTGAAGGTTGTAATTATGGCCAAGGAAATACACAGAGAGAAGAATGGAATAAAACTTAGCTGCAGGAGCCCCATAAATCTAACAAATGCACGGTGTAATATGATTGTGGTTGTACTAATTTGCAATTTGTATATTTTACATGATTTAGGCCTGTGCACTGCTGACAGACATTCATTACAAGTAATCTTTTATTTTCAGGTCTGCTTCCACCCACTGACCTGAAGTTCTCTGAGATTACCTCCAGAAGCTTCCGTACCACCTGGACAGCTCCTGCTGCCAGAGTCCTGTCTTACCTGGTGCGTTTCCGCAAGGCTGAAGACATCACTGGAGACTACATTTCCTTGGCAGTGCCTGGTGACACCACCACAGCTGTTCTGCCCCACCTTTTCCCCATCACCGCCTACGAGGTCAACGTCTTTGCTCAGTACGACAAAGGAGACAGCTTCCCTTTGACTGGTGAAGAGACCACTCTAGAAGGTAACAGAGACTTACTTGGACCATACCCAATTCTGTAACAGTCATCAAAGTGAGAAAATTCAGAATGTAAAATATTGTTTCTTTTTCAGAGCAAGGGACTGTACGAAACTTACGAGTTACAGAGGAGACAACGAACAGTTTCAGGGTGTCATGGCAAGCAGCTCCAGGTTCGGTGATTAGGTATCGCCTCTCCTATGTCCCACTGAGTGGTGCTGGAGAAATACTGGAGGCCCAAACTATTGGAACGGAGACTACCATAGTTCTCCAGGAGCTCTTCCCCATTACCACCTACCGTGTATCTGTATCAGCTGAATATTCGACAGGCATGGGGGACGAGATGCAAGTAGATGGCACCACCAAGGAAGGTGAGTGAGATAAACTCAGTGCTTTTGGGAAGGTTTTTTTTTTAACAGTAAGTGGATATGAATGAGAATGTGAATTAGTGTCTGATCCATTTTTCTTTGCTTTCAGTCCGCGGCTCTCCTCGTGACCTTCGCGTCTTTGATGAAACCATATCTACAATGAAACTGTCATGGCAGGCTGCTCCAGGAAATGTCCTTCAGTACCGCATTGCCTTCAAACCCTCTGAGGGCGGTGAGAGGAAGGAGATATCCGTCAAGGGAGATACTACCCAGGCTGTGCTGAAGAACCTCCAACCGGGCACTGAATATGAGCTGTTTGTTAGTGCTCGCTACTCTTCTGGTGTGGGTGATCCTCTTCTGGGCACAGGAACCACCTTAGAAGGTAAGGGACTGTTACATTGCTAGTGTCCAATGTGAAACCTTACTTCTGTAGGCAATGTGTGGCAGCAATGTGAAACATGGTTTGTGGCTGTGGGCTCAGCAAGTGGCTCCTGCAGAGTAGACAAATGAATTATTGTGTTCAGCTTCTTTACGAGATGCAAAGAAACTCTGGGAATTTAGGAACGAGCATTTGTTGTTTCTTTGTTATTCTTTATATTTTATTCTATTCATGAGAGCCTGCGTTATGTAAAACTCCCAAAATTAGGTCATTTGTCTCCATTCAAATGCCCTCAAGAATGTGCCATCTGGTATTTCTCACAGGTGACTACATCAGAATTAAGGAAGCTGAGTTTTCATTTTGCAAGGTTGGTTGAGTATATGAGCTGTGGTTAGAGGGGAAAAGACAGGAATGTGGCACTTAATGTAATTCCTTTGGCATGGACTGTAGGATAGGGTGGCTTTGCCGCCCATGAAGGCAGTGAGATGGAAATGGGTGGGGGATGCTTGTAAACCTAGAGAACTTATGAAATGGCTTGGAACAGACTTTGACAGCCATATGCCTGCCTGGTGCTGCCTTTACATCTTGGACTGCCTTAGACATAGAATTTATTATTTTACAGTGGTTCAAAGACATATGTGCAATATTTGATCATTATAGTCCGATATGATACCATTTTTAATGTGGAGTCAGCGATTGGTTCAGTTCATCTAACAACATCGCCATCATATGTTCCCTGTGGGTTAACTGAAGGCAATGATACAAATCTGTGTTTGAGCATCTCTTTCCTGTCTACAGATGACAGCGTAGGAGACACAACAGGGGGCAGGCCTTCTCTTGATGTCACACAGAGTGGGAAGTGGGATTGTTGTAGTCTCACACCACAGGAAAGGAAGTTAAAGAGATCTGTTTTGCGACAGAAGGGGGGGTCCTAGCTCTGGGAGGGCGAAACAACAATCATGGTACTGTATCCCACAGAGGAGAATATCTCTGGCTTTCAGTTCCACTTATGGCTGAGAAACCAGTAAACTATGTAGGAAACAAGAGGAGCGTACCTGGCTGGGCATGTAATTATAGAGGCGAGTTAGTATTTAAACACTGCACAGTGTAGAATGGTCTGTGGCTGTGCATTAGAATGAGGATCATTAGCCTTTTCTAGAGATAAATTATTATTGTGTGATATTGTTTTGGTCAGCTTTGTTCTATTCAACTTTCTGTGTGCCAAGATGAAAACAGAACAGTATTTGTCTTTAATCACGTCACGCTTTCCTCGATTCAGCTGAAATGGACTCCTCTCTGAAAGCAGTTTGAGCCCACGGACGCATCAGAGCTATTCTATTCATCATAATAGCAAGAGAGGAATTCTTGTTCCTCAATGTCACCTCCTTACACTCAGTAGTGAGGTTCTCAGTGCCAGGCGTGTCCCTATTTAACAGGGCCATTTTTGGGGGGCTACCTAGACCTGTGCATTAGGCTGAATAAGCTGTGTCCTATAGAAATTAACAAAATTTGAATTCACACCCGGAATAATTCTGTGTTTGTTAAATGAGTGCATTTTTTTTTTTTGCTCTATTTTCCTCTTTTTTTTCTCCTTTCCCACGTTGACCAAAGGGCTTGGTTGTGATTATAGTTAGTTTCCACAGTTCAAATCTGTGCTGTCATCAACTATACACCCCCACAGGAAAAAAGCTCCATGACAAAGCACTTTGTTTAGCCAGCTCTATTAAGCTGTCATGACGTCACCATGCCTCAACACTGATCTCATTGTGCCACTCGCTTTGAGTGACCCTCTCTGTGAAGTCCATGTAGGCAAAAACTGGAAGAGAGTGGCTTCCACAAAGCCATCCCTTGTGGCTAACAGTGGATGGTAGCCAATACAGAAGCCTTGAGTAACATCCTGAAGTGACTCAGAAGGAGGACAGAGAAGGTGTCATAGCAAATGTTTAGATAAATACCCCAAATGTGGATATTATACACAAACATGGCAAAGTTATTTACTTAAGCAGAGGGAGTTTTATCCAGTATGTGGAAGATGTTACCAAAGCTGTGTGAGCTGTCTGTCTGGTCACAGGGAGAACAGTGTTTTTGTCTTCCTCAAGGGTGGGGCAAAGGACAGGCAGAGGCAGAGAGAGAGAAGAAAGGGTTCTTCAAATTGTGAACCAGAAAGCTTCATCGCGTCCCGGTGGATTAAAAGCTCAGCCCATAACTGAGAGGTCATATGTTCAGCCCTTGAAGCCATTGTACAAATCTCTAAAATAATTAACTACTTACATAACACAAAAATGTTTTCACGTGTGCCAGAGGGATTCTTTTTACTATCTTTAACTTGGAGAGCGGCACGGCACCAGGTGAAACTGTTGCACCTTGGTTTGATTTCCTCTTAAACCGATGCCTTTGGGAACTTTTAGGCGGTGCCAGGATCTTGCCAGACTGTTTTTCTCCACCACTCTAAAGGTCCTTTGAGGTAAAAGGCCAGTGACGGGCATCCTTGGCACGTAGACACTGAAGGCTTCATCTTCGTGGCTCAGATGCATGCCTCAGTGAACCAAGAGCAATAAAGTAAGGGAAGTCTGAGGTGGGGTGCCAGTGCTGAGATGGCACTTCGGAGGAACGATGTATTTCCTTCAGTGATTGCTGAAGCGTTTACAGAGAAAGCAAGACTGAGTAAGTCAGAGCTTAGTTGGGTCTTTTAACACAGAGTCTGTCCACTTTTTTTTATATCCAATACCACGGCTGCGAATCAAGATGTAACGTGGTGATAATGAAGCAAGCGATCCAACAGCCATGTCAAAATCATTTGGACAATTTTCAAAGAGTGCGCTGGTGTGTTTTTCTGTGCATTCTGCTTGCCTACTGGCATTTATTTTTTTAATAAGTGCAGTCATTCATATTCTCAAGCTTTAGACATCTTTGGCTGCAGATGTGAGGGTTATTCACATGCCCTGCAGGAAATCTCTTAGATGATCTTCAGTTGTGTCATATGTGGTTTTCTGGAGAAGTGGGTGAGGCTTTAAGTGAATTTATGCACTGGTCTAGTCCAAGGTCTTAATTTGAGGGTTCCCTTCTCCCTGAAGGGTGGGATGCAATTTAGGGGCTTGAGGAAAGTAAGACGGGGAGATTCAGAATGCTTTTATTAGCATGAAACTACATATGTATGCTTGTAAATACATAGTTGCTCATATGGTAAGCATACTGTTTTTTGCCAAAAATAAAAAACTGACAATTAAAACATTAGCATCATGTGAATGCATATATTTCATGCAAGCCAAAGCTTTTGCTGGGTCTGTGGACCATGTGTTTCATGTATATGTGCTTTGCTTCTTGGAGTGGCCCCTTCTCTTTAGCTTGTCTGCGCGTACTGATGAAAAGTGAGCCACTGTCTGCAGAAGTCATTATCTTGTGATCCTTTCGCCCTTGGTTCACACACAGCCGGAAAAGTCAGTCAAGTTCATCCTCTGCTGCTGGCAGAGATGACCCTTTTTGATGGAACGGTCGGGGTATTTATAAGAGGCCCACTCTGTTTTCACGGTCTGTGAAAATCTGGAACTCTTCATTTGTTTGCGATCGTGTCCATTACTCTTCATATCTGGCCTCTTCTGCTCAAGGTGCAGACCGCTCCGCTTGGCAGGCACGACTGCTGCTGTTATTTCTGTTCAGATCAGCTTCCAGTTCGTCTTTAATAGATGGATGCTGAGAAGGACTCATGGGGTGACACAGTGGCTGCCTTGTCTACTGCCCAGTCGCGTAACATTTCTAAAAATGATCATGCATTGCGCTTGTGGTAGATTTGCGATGCGTCTCATTCTTTGCAATTGGCTTTTTTATTCAGCCTCGCTTGGTGAGGTTTGATGAATGAGGTTTGAGACAGACCACCCAGCTGAACTGCTCTGCCTGTGATTATATTGTCATTAGGTGATGGCATGTAGGGGATTAGGAGCTTGAATTGGGATCAGGATCCGAGAGATTGTGAGGGAGGACTATCTGCGGAAGCCTATCCTCCTGTGGCAGATACAGATCCTCTATATGGCAGCCAGACTGGCATGTAAAGAGTCCATCTAGACATGGGTATCCCTCTTAGCCATCCGTGTGCTAGCTGCTCATCATGAAACACCACCACAGATTTCCCCCCACTATATTTCCGTGCCTTTCTCCTTTCATGATGGTCCCTCAGGAAAAGTGAGTGAAAGAGAGACAGGGAGAGCGCAACATCTGCAATTGTAGCAAGCGCACTTTTGTGGCTTGGGTTTCCTCTGTTTCGGTGGAAAATTAAAGTGCTGCCGGGAGAGACGCTGAGAATATGTGATTTATGATTAGTTTTGCAGAGATTTTTCCAGCGGTCCCTGATTATGAGGGGAGAAAATCAGGTTGTTCAAGCAGCTCCTGAGGGGTTAAAGCAGAGACAGATGAGTGATTGTTGAAGATTTATCGCTGGGGTTCTTTGTTTTATCCATTTTGTGTCTCGCTCACTTCCTCACACCTCCACATATTTGCATTAGAAATAGGCACCACCTGGACAAAACTATCACGGAGCTCCCTAAAAGCATTTTTGTGCCATCATACTAACAAGACCATCTTGGTCCAATTATAAGAAAAACAAAGAAAAACCTGAGAAAATTCTCAAGGTCAACAAAAGTAAACGTGTGGTGCTACTTCATTTCTGTTTCCATATCCATTACACACAGACTGATGTCATACTTCTACCCCCGTTTCAAACGCTGGTCCTTTTCATTCGTCCACAGAGCTTGGTTCACCCAGAGACCTGCAGACCAGAGACGTCACTGACACCAGTTTTTTTGTGACTTGGGCCGTGGCGCCGGGTAACGTCCGTCAGTACCGGATCAGGTGGAAGTCTCTGTTCACTGAAGAGGCTGGGGAAAAGACAGTACTAGGAGACACCACAGCCACCGTTTTGGAGGGTCTCACCCCTGAGACACGTTATCAGGTCTCTGTGTTTGCTGTCTATGGCCATGGAGAGGGCCAGGCACTGGTTGGAGAGGAAACCACAGATGGTAAGTTACTTAAGCTGCTTTAAGTCTTCCACTGAACACTTATTCCCCTACCCTTCACTTTCTCCCCTTTTCACTTTCTACATCTGCTCCCTTCCTTTTTGTTTCTTTCTTTCTTTTTCTTGGCATTTTTCCGATGTTTCCTCCTCTCTTTCTGCATTTTATATCTGAAAGTCTCTTCTTGTGGTTACCTAGATAGTGTGAAGCTAAGGTAGGTGTGATGTAACTCTATCACCAGAAAAGCCATAAAAAGCTCTATGACCATAAAGGGACAGCTGCACTCTTTTTCTTTTTTTTCTTCATGTGTAACTGTTAAGAAGATCATTTTTAAAGCCAAGAATGCAGGTCTAGACGTCCTTGTCAAAAACACATCCTAAGCCTTTAAGTTTATAAGCCTGTTAAGTTGGAGTCATAGGACATCATCACTGAGAAATATGGGGCAGTGACGCAGGTTTAAATACGATCCAGGAAACATGGTTTAGCTGTAAGCGCCATTTTTGGGTGTTATGTAGTAATAGAGATCTGTCAGCGACATTCACTGTTCTGTTCATTCTGTTGAGCTAAGAGATAACGTCATAGCTGCTGGCATTTGCCCGAGCCATCGAGAGTCCAAACTCTTCGCCCGCACATCTTTAAGGCTGTGCGTGCGTGTCATGCGTATGTACAGAGGTGACGTTATGTCCAGCACACCTGCACTGGGTTTTCATGGGAGATGCAGGGCAGATAGACACTGGCCTCTCCCTTGTTAGACTACACTCATGCTTGGATGAGAAAAGCACATTGAGCGGAAACTCACGCCATTTGGGAGGGAGTTTAGTGAAATGGGATGTGCTCAAGGAAAAATATTTCCAACCATCCATTAATGTTTATTGATTCTGGCACGCACGAAAGGTGGCATGCATACACACCGAACACACAACCGCGAGGCAGCTTTGTAGACTTAAATGTCCACTTTGCTCATACCTTCCTTCGCTTCGCTCCCACTATCTGCTGCTCTCTTTGCTTGTGCGCTACACAAATCACAGGCCTCTTTGGGCTGAGCCACACACGGCCAACTTGGATGCGCTGCTTTTTTCCATTAATAAAAGTCCTCCCTCTGAAGTAGAGCCCTCTGAATATTTTCCTCAGCTCATTTCGGCATCTGACAATTCACACTTGCCCTTCCTG
The DNA here is from genome assembly GCF_017976325.1 of Chelmon rostratus. Lineage (NCBI taxonomy): Eukaryota > Metazoa > Chordata > Actinopteri > Chaetodontiformes > Chaetodontidae > Chelmon > Chelmon rostratus. Next base: position 17,039,290 of record NC_055672.1, on the reverse strand, counting down.
CTCTGAGAAAAAAAACAAAAGAAACACTCTATGGACACGCAATGGAAAAATGAGAACTATGGCTTTGCTCAAATTCACAAGACATCTAAGCTTGGTTCCCAAACCCACCAACTAAACATGATCAATCATGTAAATTTGGGCCTGTTTAATGTATACTTCTGAAAATCAGAAATATTTGGGTCGGTTTGTATCCACACGCATGTGGAAACTGAGCAGATATCCAGATGAAAGACTGTGAGGTAGCCAAGCGTGTTACTGTTTAGTTTACTAACCAGCAGGAGAGCCCATGCTGCTTATATTTCCAAAGGTATATTGGAAACATAGGCGGTTAAGCACACATTTAGCACAGATTTCCATCTGAACTACATTTTCCTTCAGACCATCCATTCATCATTTCTCCTCTTCGAACCTTCATTCCTTTTTTCTTCCCTCGCAGTCTCGGCCGCTGGCAGAACAATTGTTGTCTCTGAGGAGACAGAGAAGACCATGAAGGTGACGTGGCAACAGGCACCTGGAAATGTACTCAACTACCGCGTTACCTACAAACCCAAGTCAGGAGGGCGCCAGCTGGCGGCCAAGGTGCCCGGTGGCAACTCCACGACTGTGCTGAGACGCCTTACTTCCCTCACCACTTACGACATCACTGTTCTGCCAGTCTACCGTTTTGGAGAAGGGAAAGCAAGACAAGGAGAAGGAACAACATGTACGCTGGTTTATCATTCACCGCACCACAAACATTGCTCTCTCTGTTGCCAAGTTTAGGAAAAGTTCGATTATCCATCACAAACTCAAGCACTTAATCAGTTGTCTGTGTCAATAAGTCAATCTACACATTTCTCTTCTCTCCCCAGTGTCACCTTTCAAAGCCCCAAGGAACCTCCAGACTTCAGAGCCTTCCAAGACCAGTTTCCGTGTAACCTGGGACCATGCTCCTGGTGATGTTAAGGGCTACAAAGTCACTTTCCACCCTGTGGGTGAATACGTTGATCTGGGAGAGCTCCTGGTTGGTCCATATGACAACACTGTGGTGCTAGAGGAGCTGAGGTGTGTCTTCAGGCTGATTTTTCATTTCACTTCTTATTGTCGTCTGATCTTTAAACAGAAATTTCCAGTATAAAATACAGCAAGTAAAATCTCAAAATCATTTGTTTTTGGTTCACAGAGCTGGTACCAAATACTCAGTGAATGTGTTTGGTATGTTTGATGGGGGAGAGAGTTTGCCATTGGCTGGAGAGGAGAAAACCACTCTCTTTGAAACATCCGAGCCTCCTCCTTATGTGGCATCAGGTAAAGTTGTCTAACAATCTACTACAGAGCACACAAAATATACAGTATCATTAAAGAAATAATACAGAAATCATGTTGCATGCTACAACTAAATAGAACATGAGCAACTGAGAGGGTTTTAGTCTGTTACTACGCCTGTCATCACCATTAAGGCAGTGTCTCCAGTATGTTATGTCTCTGGGCAGCAATAGCCAAACACTGGAGACAGTATCACATAGTAAATTTTTGCTTAGATAAAATACACTCTAAACTCATGCCCCATAAAAGCTGAAGAGCTTCGCTAAATGCCTTTCCTCAAAGCTAATTGTCCCACGAAATAACAGATGTAATGGCTATTCCACGTCTGCCCTTTTCTTGCTTTTTTCATTGTGTCACTTTGGGCTTCCGCTTTTTATTTCCAGTCCAAGTACAGCCAATGTAGTTTCGGGCCATACGCGTATAATCTGTTTGCAGTCATAAAATGTTTTTTACTACCTCATGAGTCAGAGCACGGCAGGCAGGAAGTGTGAGAAGAGGAAAAATGTTGTGTTTGCTGGAAAGATTTGAAAAGGTCAGCTTGACCACTCAGCGGCAGGCCCCATGGTAACGAGGGGGGAGATGTCATTGACAGCTCCCAGCTCCTGAAGGTGAAATAGATACGGTTAGAGAATCTCATTTTCCCCTTTACCACCTGCTGACTGCAATTCAGTTCTCAACAAGCCTCTGGAGTTTGAGGGCAAAGAAAGTTGAGGGGGTAGCAAAAGTCTTGAGCAACATTCTCTTTTATTTATTGTCCTATTTTACAAAGAACTGGTCTAAATTACATTAGCCCATACATTTTACTGCTTTTACTACATTATCCTGTTGTATACCTCTAACAAACATGTTTTTATACCTCTTTCTCTGTATTTCTCCCTTGCTGTCGGTGGAAACTTGACAGCTGTCATCACGTTTGAGTTTATATATATAACCTGTTTTCAGCTGCAGTTAGTGACATTTAGTGCAACATCTGCCTATTCCCAGTGCACATCTGCAGCCCTCTTTTAGGTGCCGAGGACCGGATGCCTTCCTTGTCATCACACAGGTGTTTGGAAAACAGGATCTGAAAATTACCTTGCTTCTCTGGAGAGCACAGTAATCTCTCCAACGGAGGCCTTTGATATGTCAGAGGCCATTAAAGGCATACTCTCCTGATTTGCCCCTGGGACTAACTCATGGATCCATAAACTGAGAGAAATACTGCCTCGACATGCCACAAGACAAGAAGATAATCATTACAACACTTGGAAAATAAAAGTTGTCTTGATGAATGAAACCTCAGATGAGAAAGAGAAGATGTAATGTTTTACTCCTTGCCTGTGAATATGTTGTTTGCGTTGCACATTGGGGAATGTTGTGATGTTATTTCGTTTGGTTCAATGCCAAAAAAGAAATCTTAAGCCGTGGAACTCTTCTCTCTTTCTTCCCTTTCTCACACTTCTTTTGCATCATTACAATTCATCATTCCATTTTGTGTACGTGACTGCTGAACATGGACTTCTCTTTTGCGTGTCTCATTTGATATGTTCAACTTATTAGTACAACTAATTAAGACACGGACATTTTGCCCTCTCAGATGTGATGTGTAGGACCACTGCACAGGCTGACATTGTGCTGCTGGTGGATGGCTCCTGGAGTATTGGACGTCTCAACTTCAAGACCATTCGTGCCTTCATCGCCCGTATGGTGGGAGTCTTCGACATTGGTCCTGAAAGGGTCCAAATCGGTGGGTCTACTCAACTGGTTAACACCAATAAAACAAAAGAAAGTCTCTTTGCATTGATGTAACAAATGCTTTTGGTGTCATCAGGTCTCGCTCAGTACAGTGGAGACCCAAAAACTGAATGGCACTTGGATGCCCATGGAACCCGGGACTCTCTCCTGGAGGCTGTGTCTAACCTGCCCTACAAAGGAGGAAACACCCTGACTGGTACTTTAATCTGTTTTATGTTTGAGAGCGTTGCCACCTCTGCTCCTTTGGGCACAGTAGTAAATGTTATAATGTGTGTCTATCAAGATGAAAAATGAACACTGATGTCTTCGTTACAGGTCTGGCTTTGAACTACATCCTCCAGAACAATTTCAGAGAGAATGTCGGAATGCGACCCAACTCCAGAAAGATCGGTGTGTTGATCACTGATGGCAAATCGCAGGACGATGTCATCGCCAACTCTCAGAACTTGCGTGATCAGGGCATTGAGCTCTATGCCATCGGTACGTGAACATCTGTTCTGTTTGCTTGGACGTATTCATTGTATGAAGTAAAATTGTCATATGTATCAAAGCACTAATGACTATTGTCCTCCGTATTGCTCTTTAGGTGTGAAGAATGCTGATGAGAATGAGTTGAGGTCCATTGCTTCTGATCCGGATAGCATTCACATGTACAACGTGGCTGACTTCTCCTTCCTGTTGGACATTGTTGACAACCTCACTGACAACCTCTGTAACAGTGTGAAGGGACCAGGTATGTATGAGTTTACATCAAAGTATGCACACAGCTGACTGATTAAAGTAAAGGGATCACCTCAGGAATAGTGCACTGTGCAAGGACAGAAGCCTTCTACTTCCCAGACAGTTGATTAGAAGTCTAAACATAGTGTATAGCATCCCGGACCCACAGACAGTTACACATCTGGCCCACCATGGAAAGAAATACTAGAAGCAAAAAAAACAGCCAAGCTCTTGGAAATGATTGCAGCTCTATGATTTTCTTCCACCCCTAATGTTCTTTCGGCCTCCCTGGAATAGGAAATCATCTGCTCCTTAATCAAATTAAAGACTTGCTATTGGATACTGTAGGGGAACTCCTTGGAGAGGATGTGGCTTCAGAGTCTCAATAAGTACTGTGGTGTGTACAAGATTCTGTTAGGACTTGTTACCAAATATGAATGCTTTTATATGTTGCCACATTTAGTTTTTTGCCACTCCTTGCATATACAACTCTATAAATATCAAATAGCAAAGATACCATGATCTTTGTTACTTCATTTAATTAATTCTAAATCAGTGATTTCCAACTGAAGCATTTGAGGTATAGGGTAGTCAGGCACACTTTTGCATGATGATGTATAATGTTGACTCTGATGGCCCATGTTTGCGGTTCCTTTCTTTTTTTGCCTTCACCTGAATAGGAGGTGCACCCGATGCTCCCACTAACCTGGTGACATCAGAGGTGACTCACCGCTCCTTCCGGGCCACCTGGACTGCCCCTGATGGCCCTGTGGATAAGTACCGCGTGGAGTACATGACTTTGTCAGGACGTCCCCAGCAGGTAGTACCTGCTACATGGCAAAATTAACTACTGCCACTAATTCAATCAGTCAAAAGACTGTAGTCAGTGTAGTTGGTTGGACACGTTGGTTTTAATGTATCCTGACCCACTGTTTCTGAGACTAATGGGAAACTCCGCTCCAACGTCTACTTCCAGCCTCCTGTTTGTGTTGGCCTCCTGTTGTTTGGGTGTCTAATTACATTACGATTTGACACAGGGCAAAGAAACAAAAACACAAGGCTCTCAGTTTAGAGGATTAGAAAGCAAATATTGGCTTCGTGAGTGATAGCTCTATTGGCCAGCAGGGTCCTGGCTCCACAATGTGTGGAATAGACGCATTTTTGGTGTCTGAATCTAATTACATGTCGGAATCATGTTTGTTTTTGTCCAGCGCCGATGGTTTTGTTTCACAGTGAACATAGTGAATGAGGTTTTATTATTGTTTATGGATCTGAAAATTGAAGCACATGCTGAGTTTTAGTCCAGTAAAAATTCGTCAGAGGAATTTCTGGTATAAATTGGAAAGCTGCTCAAGTCGATACAGTAAACTGATCGAGCTTTTGATTGTTGTGCTTCTAAACTGATAATCCCCACACACACACACACACAAACACACACACACAAACGAAAACGCCTCATTTTTCACACTTTCACTCTAACTGCAGATGAGACTGCAAAATGTATCCACACATGTAACTCGGCTGACCCTCAAACCTAACCGAATGAAAGCTTTGTGTGAAAAACATTACAAAATAATTGAGCATTTTTACAGATGACTCCTATAGCTGTGATCTTATAACTGTTCCCTCTGTATTAGGTGTTTGTGGATGGCACTGAGACCACAGTGGTTCTCCAGGGCCTCTACCCTCTGACAGAGTATACGGTCAACGTCTACTCAGTGGTGGGAGAGGAGAGCAGCGAGCCTCTGGAAGGAACCGAGACCACACGTAAGTCTTTTCTTTCTAGGCCTCTATCATTTACTTTAAAGAGATCCACTTATAAAAATCGACATATGGTAAAAGTTGCTAGTGGGAATGTAAACTACCTAAACTATTTAACAAAAACGGCTGCCTGGGATGTGAGCATGTTATCTTTAACTTGCTTAAAGAAGCATACTCTAAATCACAGAGACTTTCCCACCTCAGGAAACCCTGATAAATGATGTTGTCAAAGAACAACAGTTTAAATTTCAGCAACCTTTGCTATTATGAGCCTTTGAGTCAGCCTCCGTCACTGAATCTCTCGTGCTCAGTTGTATAACACAAATTTGATGCTTTCAAATTTGAGGCTTTCATTAATCAACCTTTAAAGGTAATATGTATATATGTTGGTCATGTTTATAAAACCATATGTGGCTGCAAAAAGATAGCAATAGTAAATCTTAATTAGATGAAATTTCAAAGACAATTTACATAATTACACTGGGGTTCAAGTGCAATTTTGACTTCTCTCTTTCTTTTAAGATGTTGTTAATTGTTGTTTTATTGGGACTCTCTAAAGTAGGGGAGATTTTATAGTTTTATATAGTATCGTTAAAGCACATATAAAGCAGCACTGATTGTTACATTTGCACAGTGTGAGTGGCATACAAAAAAGCCCTGAGAAACTCTGCCTGCAATCAAAGAAACATTCACAAATGTTCCCTGTATATATATACATATGTACACAGTTCACTGTGCCAATAATTGTTGACTTTAACAACATTCCTCTTTGTCACCTAGTGCCTCTGAGTGCCGTGAGGCGCATGGACATTTATGATGAGCAGACCACCACCATGCGGGTGAGATGGGAGGAGGCGGAGGGTGCTACCGGCTACATGCTGCTCTACAGCGCCATCAATGCCACTCAGCCCACCCTCGAGCAAGAGGTAAGAGAGATTCTCGGAAAACACTGAGTACACACTGTTACTGAACAAAAGGGCATGCAGCCAGTCAGCTGTGGACATGACAGATTTGAACAACGAGAAAATGAACACATGCACATGTGTTTATGGGCGGACACGATCGCACATGCTTGCATGCATTCATATGCACCAAACACGAGCTAAACACTCAGAGTGACCAAGCACTTCGATGTACTGTCAGCAGCTCTTGACAAAACACAGATGTCACACACTGAGATGACATTTTACAATGTCACCAGTGTTTGTCTCTTCATTAAGTAGACAGGGCAAAAGGGAAAATACAGAGGAACATTGTTAGTCGCGAAGGGGGTGGGTGAACCATGAGCTCACTCTGCCAGGGGAACATCATCATTTGTTCATGAGGTGTCAAACCCAGTGGGTCAAAACCGGAATCTGCAGATGTGCCGCAACACGAATATTTCTCCCACTGTTCTTATCCAAATGTCTCAATCCCTGTAACTGAAGAGTCATCCACTTCCTCTCTGACCTTATGTTGTTTCTTTGGTCTGCCCCCCTTGCAGATCAGAGTGGGAGGGGATACAACTGATGTCCAGCTGGTGAAGTTACTCCCCAACACGGCCTACACACTCTCCCTGTTCGCCCTGCACGGAGAGTCAGCTAGCGAGCCTCTGACCAAGCAGGGAGTCACACGTATGTAGGCGATCGCTTGCAAGTTGATATCATGAAGCACATATTTCATGAAGTTGCTATAAATATATAGCTTCTTGTTTATTGGTGATATCTGACAGTAGGTCTATGGGGGCCACTGTGGGCTCGACATTGTCTTCATTAATGCTTAACTATTTTCCTGCCCTGAAACTAACACCAACCGTCTGCCCTTTGTTCAGTGCCCCTGCCACCTGCCGGCATACTGAGGGTTCGTGACATCACCCACAGCACCATGAGACTTATTTGGGATGCTGCTCCTGGTCTTGTTCGCAAGTACCTCATCACCTACAAGCCTGAGGATGGAGATGCTAAAGAAGTGAGTTTGCTTCAAGTCCTGTTCAGCTCTTATTTCCTGCCATCACTGAAACCATAGAATACATGCAAACGAGATGTTAGCTGCCTGTGTTTTCACCAGTCCTATACCCTCATGTTTTTCTTACGAACTTTCATTGTCTGATGTCTGTTTGAGCCATTTGCTTTGATGGTGATGAATTTACATAGATATTTTTGACTGACCCCTTAATATCCTGGCTGGGAGCAAATAATGGACACTGCAGCTGGTTGGATGGACATTGGGGAATGTTTTGGAGCCCAATGAAAAGATTATGAAACTATCAGAACATGGTTTTGCGTGGGTTAAAGGGTGGCTCTGGGGCTGGGAATCGGATGAACACTTTATGGTTGCATGTTCCCTTTTGGGACTTCTGGGCCTTTTGCTACATCCTTAGCCATAAATCATCTGGAGGTGATCCTCAAAGCTCCGCTGATGGAAACACACATGTGGAAGTGAGGCTGAGGATGTCATTGTCATAAATGTAGTGCATAGGAAGGATGAGCTTAGTGCTCAGAGAGTAGCAGAATGTCATGTTTGATCTTATGGATTATGTGATAGAGCCCACAACACAGACTGCAGGACATATTCAATCCAGGTGATGCCTTTTGCATGGATTTTATGGTCCAGAAGTACTGTGTTTAGACTTATAGCTCAAATGAAAAGGCGAAAGATCAGAGAGACAAACGTACAACAGCTGTTCAAGTTAATGGGTGTTCAGAATGAATCCCTTAAGTTCAATTTCTTGAGATCAAGCTAATAAAAGTTAATGGAATCAAGAGCAGTTAAACCAGCGTGGTGTATCCTGTAAGTATTGCAGGTGTTTTGTTGATTTCTGTTGCTTTTAACTGTTTGTTATGCATCTTGTTTGTTCTCATTCTCCTCTAGAAACAAGCAGTTTTATATGTTCTGCTACAGTTTCCTACTAGTCTTAGGTGTGCATTCTTGCTGTCGCCACTGTTCCTGGAAACTCCTACTGTGGACGGAATTAAAGTTTCACAAGACCTGGCAAAAGTTAGATGAGGAGAAAAACATCTGAAGTTCTTTTTTCTTTTCAAAGCTCTAAATATTTGCATTATTGATTTTGTGTAATGAAATTTAACATGAACATTTGATTGTTCTACAGCTGGAAGTGGGAGGAAGTGTGACCACCAGACAATTGGACAACCTGATCTCACAGACAGAGTATGGCCTGGCTGTTACCCCGATCTATGATGAGGGACCTGGTCAGCCAATGTTGGGAGAAGCAATCACTGGTAATAATGGACATCTTCCTTACTATAATGACATTGTGGATAATGGGACTGGCTTCCATTTGCCTGCTTCTCACAGAGATAGAGCTCACACTTAAACCCCCCCTCCTCTCTAGATGTGGTTCCTGCCCCAAAGAACCTGCGATTCTCAGAAGTTACCCAGACCAGCTTCAGAGCCACCTGGGAGCACGGAGCCCCTGACGTGGCTCTGTACCGCATTGGTTGGACTAAGAAGGGAGAGAGCAACCTCCAATACGTAAGAGAAAACCAGCTGTCCAAGATGTTTACATGTCTAATAATTCATGCAGGTATTTCTTGATGAGTCCCACAGAAAGCACTTTGGCGCTGCTTTGAAAAAGACCTCCAGTGGAGGCAGTGAGAACATGGAAAAAACAGACTTTTGCACCAGTCCAATTGTAATCGCTCTAATATGAATCTTGTGTTGCTTGTTTGTATTGGCTACAATGTCAGTCAAGCACCGTTCCACATGCTGTGCTTTCCTCACCAGGCCATTCTTAACAGTGACGAGACAACCCACGTTCTGGAGAACCTGGAGCCAGACACGCCCTATGATGTGTCTGTCACCGCCATCTATCCGGACGAATCAGAGAGCGAGGATCTGCTCGGCACTGAGAGGACATGTAAGATGCACAACCCAGCCGCTCTGTGATGACAATTGAACAGTCACTATAGCAACACTGTTTTGCTTAAGTTGCTCAACAGAATCTCTGTTGGATCTTGGCCACAGGCTAGAATAATGATTAACCTTTTGATTTTACCTTCTGGAAATATGCTAAGTGAAATGTTCAGCGAAGGGTACGCCCATCATACCTTTCTATTTTTGCCTCTGTAGTGTCCAAGCATGGTGTTATCGCACGTAAGTATATTTGCGGTAAAGCAAGAGGATGCTTTTTCTTTCAAGTGATGAAAGCATGTTTTGTTACTTCAACCAGTCATCAGCACTTTTATTCATCGGACAACCGTCATTACAGCATCAAGCAAGGCCCTTAACCCATCCACCGCTCCAGTGGCGCTGTGCTGCAGTTGACACAGCCAGTTTTATTATGTGTTTGTCTGTCCTTGTCTGTGTTCATCTCACTGTCCATGCCATCCATCCCATGGCTTTCCCTGAATATGTTCGTACTCAGTCAAATGTCGAATTAAATGGCTGACGATGGATTTCAACAATGCATGCCCTGCAAAACGGGGATTTGAAAATCCTTTGTTTTTGAAGCCCATTCCATCATCCATCATCTATTCATCCGTCCATCTGTTCATCGCATTCATCCATGCATATATCAATCCATCCATCATCATCTTTCCATCAATCCATCCCTGCTTTAGAAAAGACAAAATCCCAGAGGAGGCTTGTCTTTTCTTGTTTAAAGCCGCAATCCTTGATACAATCAGGGGTGGACCTGTTTTGTTTTACCATAAAGTAAAGAAAATGCATTATCTAGAAGTAAATCAACTGATATTTTGGTGACAACTGAGTCATTCATGACTAAAAATAGACATCTTAACATTAGCTGACCAAAGATATCAAGGACTGTGTCTTTAAAAGATGTTTTTAGGGAACCCCACGGAAAAAGTGCTCTTACTGCATATAATGGATATTGACATGGTAGTAATGGTCTCGTGTGTGTTCGTTTTTCCAGCACCTAATGGACCTCCCACCAACTTGGTTGTGTTCAATGAGACCATCACCAGTATGAACGCCAGGTGGAATCCAGCTCCAGGCCGCGTCCAGAACTACAGGATCACTTACGTCCCCACATCTGGAGGAAGGAGCCAGACTGTAAGTCACACAGCAGACCAACGCACCGTACCCACAATGCACCATGTGCTCATACTGCTTTGTGTAGCTATCATGTCTCGTAAAATTAACACAAGGCATACGGCATGGTATTTATTTACAAAGTGCTTTTATTTCACATGCACAGAATCTGTAAACACACAAACGCAGATTGAAGTTTTAATAAAGTAAATGTTTCTCAAAGGGAGAGATGCTCTGGTAGTTTTAATGGCAAAGAAGAAACAGATGTTAGAATTTAAACTTCATCATCTATAAAAGCAAATACACTTGGCTGGAGGTGTAAAAGACGACCAAAATTACATGGCTAATACAACAGAGAGAGTACATAAAAAGTATTAGGTTAAGTATAAAGAAATATAAATAAGAGTAACATTTTTTATATGGTCACGACCACAGGGTTTGTGATTTTGCTGCAATAGGCTAGTATACCTAATTGAAACAGCAGCAGCGCTAGGCATTAAAATATCATCCATTTACTTACTGGACTTCAGTCCAGCATTACTTAACCAGACAAACTGTCGTTCATGGCTCCTTGCGCTTTAATTCAGTCACTGGATTAGTTTCTTCCTCCAGAAGTGGAAAACTGAGGAGGAAACTCTGCCTCTTGTATTGCATTATTTTAGTTTACTTTAAATCAAATCTCATAATCCGTTGTTTGTAAATGGCAGCACTAATATGGACAAAACCTTTCCTAGTTTTTCCTCAATATTTCCTGACGCTGCAGACTGTCTCCCGCTGGTCATGCATCTTTGGCCGCCCTTCTGAATGCGCAAAAGTCTTTTTGGATGACAGTTGAATGTTTGGTTTCAATTTGCTCTCAGACATTTTTCCACAAGCGAGACTTAAAAGCGAGACCGGAACGTGCTAATGGTGCTTATGCTCATGCTCATACGCAGACTACAGTCTGGTGGCCACACTGATAAGCTTCGAAACAAACCCTTAAATCAAAGTTAAATGTTCCAACCAACTTGCGTGAAAATATTTCACACTCACTACTCGGCACGTACTGCATGTGAGGAGTTTCTGAAGAGAGATAAAATATAAATGTCGTAAAAGGCTTACATGACGCATTTTGGCTGCCCATTTAACAGTTCTGAGGGGATACAGTAAACAGATACTTCAGAGATTTAACATTTACATGCAACAGGCTTTGATGGCTCACAGGCAGTGTGTGCTGTTTGATCGTCTGCAAGTTGTGTGTGTGTGTGTGTGTTTCTGACATAGGTTACTTTTGGGGACACATGTCAGACTAAAGTTAATTGGGGACATCGTTTCCATTTGGTGGAAAAAAGCCGTGTGTGAGACAAAAGATGAGCTAAAGTATACATACACAGTAGATTGTGTTTAAAGTGCTACAAAAAGCTCCTGGGCTCACAAACCTGGCTATTAGTTCCCTGTTCTTCACCTATTTTAATAAGGTCCAGATGGCACTCAACATTTATCAAACTGGAAAAAGGCTACTTAAGGTTTAAAAATAAATAATTCTGTCCTTATAATCTACCCCGTCTGTTTTGTGCCAAATTCAGCTTCAGCTCAGCTGGTGTTACGTAGGTCACTGGTTGACCATTAGTTTCCCTTTTAACACAAGATGGAATGTTTGGTTGTGCTGATTGCCTGGGTGACATCAGACTCAAAGGTTGATGGAAAACTGGAAGCTAACAAGCTAGCACCAGCCAAGTCATCTTGATTCACTGTCAGGATTTCAGTAAGTATAGCTAGCCCAGGGAGTTTTGCATTATTTCGTCTGGGACAACAAGTCTGTTTTTCGGAAATGCCTGACACAGATTTTGCACGTGTGTACAAAATGTGAGCTGGAGCTGTACAGTGATTAAAGAAATCCACAGAGGATTCAAGCGGACGTAAAAGCACAGGTGCATGCATTATCATGCTCAAGTCCACATGAAAACGCACTCTCGCAGCGCTCTTAAAATCACTGTGTGTCCCCACTCCTTATAGCTTCGGCCAAAAACAGTGTCGTAAATTCATCAGCAGTCAGGACTGATAATGGCGAAACTGTTTCAGCCATCAGCGTACAGATTTACCTTGGCCTGTGTGCTGCGTATTAGCCATGCCCCAAACCACTCAAAACATTCCTCCTCTTAAAAATGGACAATCCAACAGTTTTCACATAGAATTTTTTCCTTCAGCTTACTGACTTCAAGTTCAGGCATGCCTGGAGAGCAATCGCTCTGCCATCGGATGGCCAGGGGGGCCACAACCTTGCTCTCCTGATACAATCGCTTGCCCCTCCACTGGTCCCCCCTTCAAGAGTCATATATGCATAATATGCTTGTGTATATTGTGCTTCTCTCTTTTATTTTACATTAGGCACTGTTCATTAAAATCAATAATGTATATTTTTCATAATATTTCATGTGAAAAAAATAACAAATGCATATCCAGCCACCCTTCTTTGTCCGTCCTTTACTGCGTCACAGTCTCTCGGCCCACAGCTTGGTTTGGATGTGCTACCCCAAGATTTTCAGATCAATCAAATATCTTTTCCCTCAGTGTATATTAGAGTTGCTAAAGGTTGTTAAAGCAAGGTGTATTTTGTAGAACATGCTTTTGAAGAGAATGTAAACAACTGAACTAAATGTATCATACTTATATCCAATATAATCGTCCAGGATTTCCAAACATTTGACAGCTTCAGTGACTGATTTACGAGTCATAATAATAGACTTTTAAATAAAATCTTCAAGAAGGATGCTAACATTTAATTTTACCCACCTAGACCCAAGTTGGAGGAAAGAAAACTACTGTCTTGCTTCCTAAGCTGACCCCTGACACTGAATACTCCATCACCGTGGTGGCAGTCTACGCCAAAGGACTCAGCAGGGAGCTAAATGGCCTTGGAAAGACCAGTAAGTTGCCCTCTCCACTGGGGGTGGTCCCAAATGACGAATGATAACAGTGACACATACAGTCAATGTGTACAGTTGTTATGGTTTTAGTGTGGTACTGTATGTCTAAGTGGTGTACTTATGGAAGGTCTGTCACTGCATTAGAGCTTATAGACACTGTTTGAGTATGACCACCCTGCAGAAATGAAGCTGTTATGGTGCATGTGCGGTATTAACTGTATCGTACCTTTATCTTACCCCAGAGCCTTTGGGTGGTGTGAGGAACTTGCGGGTCACTGACCCCTCTACCAGCACCCTGAATGTCCAGTGGGAGGCTGCTGAGGGCAACGTGCGTCAGTATAGGATCTTCTATGTCCCTGCAGCTGGAGGAGAGGAAGAGATGGTAATCTGCAAAATAGTTGTAGAGTATTAGAGCAAGCTGAGTAAAATGTTCTACCCTTGATAATCACAATTGCATTTATATACACAACCTGATGTGTGTCTTGTCCTACTTCTATCCAGGTCCAGGTATCAGGCAGCACCTACAACACTGTGCTGAAGAACCTACAGTCTGATACTGTCTACACTGTAACTGTGGTTCCTGTCTACTCTGCTGGAGAGGGTCAACGCATGTCTGAGAATGGCAAAACATGTAAGCACAGCATGCGTATAATCATTGTAGATGACATGCAGGGATGTTTGGGAGCAGAAGTGACGTCCCTAGAAGACCGATTTCAGGGTTTAGAATAGCCCATACAGACTGAGAAGAGGACCTCTGAGACATGACATGACGGCTGTGGGATTTTTTTTTCTAAAGTCAGGAATCCATTCATGTCTGTCCAGACTGAACTTACTGGCCTCAGTTGTTGGCTTGCAGGAACTGTGTGTCAGGAACCTTCAATAAGGCAGCCAGTTAAAACTGTCCATGGGTCATAATCCAAATCTTTTCAAAACCTGTAAGTCAAGCCAATCCTATTACATGCCATTTGTTTCTCGAGAGGTGAGCTAATGCACACTTAATACATGCCTTACATGTAAAAATGTAACCTGAAACATAACGTTAACTGACAGCATTAAGCTCACTCAGCTTGGTTTGAACTTCGTCAAAGAACAGAGAGTTGCCAGCTTCTCCCACAATTCCAAACCACCAATCTCTGCTGGGAATGAGTCAGCATTTTGTGGGGTGATTGCGTAGGAAGGAATTCCTCCGGGTTGGCAGCATTATAATGGTGTCTCCTCTCTCTTTACCGTAATATTGTCCATTTATAGGTTGGAATGAAGGGTAGTGGTCAGGATAATGGTTGGGCTGGGGAATGGGGGAGGGGATATATTGAGTAATTGGCCCTCCTTTGGGAAAAAGAAACAGAAGTGGGGTTAGAAATGAATGGGGAGCATTATATGTTTTATGGCTCTCAGCTCACTTGGCTAAGGTCATGCTCCATGCATGCTACTGTTACCCCCATTTTCCCTTCTGTTGCAAGGTTCCTTCATGTTCTGTGGCTTTTTCCTAGACATGTTAACCAAGCTCTTACACAGTATGTACAGTATATCAGATCATACTGACACACAACTTTTTTTACTGCTAACCTTGTAACTTTGTTGCCTCTGTAGAATATATTATAATTTTCATTCAAACTGCAGTAATTTGTGCAATATAAGGAAGGTTCAGCTCTTAGTATTTGAGCTGACTTTGCTCACCGCTGCCTGTTAATTGTGCCTTAAAATTCAAAGCAGCTTTCTATGCAACAGGCTTTGCTCTGTGAAACTTTTAAAGTACGGAAGCTCACTCACTGTGTTTTGCCCACTGTGTTTTTCCCTTGCATTCATGGGGTTTTAATGGGGAGCGGCACAAAGCCTCTAAACATCTGCTTTGGTTTTGAGAAGGCAAGCTTCACACAGGGCAGCACATACGCCTTGTGTATCCTTTTCATTAACCTTTAGGGCACGGACAGGAAGTGTCCTGTTGATAGCGCTATTGTTAAATAATGTCTTAAATGTGTCTCTGTTGGTTACTGGGCAGCATTGTTGCTATTTTATTGAAATGTTCTCATGTAGTCATTGGACTGCTCTGGCTTTTCACAAAACTAGTATGGAACCAGGGGATTCACAAAGGCGTCATTTAAACTCTTAGAAAAACAACCCCCATGAAACTGCACAAGGTAAAACTTAACAGGGCTGAAACACAGATATGAATGGGAATATACTGCCTGCATTTGCTTTGTTCTTGTGTAATTGATGGTTTTAGCCTCTAATTTACTGACCTCTGTCCATCCCCTATGAGTACCTGACCTAAACAATATCCCTGTTTTTTGTCTCATCTGCCTTTATCCCTCCATCTATCTGTCCATTCTGTCCAAACCACTTGAGTTTCTGGCCTTTAACCTCAATTTGTCATCACTCTTTCCTCTATGTGTAACCTTCCTCTTATCCCTCTCTGTATCCCCTTTTTGCTCTACCTCACCCTGGCCCTCCACCTAACCTTTCTCTTCCTTATCTCTGTGTCTACCTCTCACCACCCTCTCACCACCTGACATTCCTGGATCTGCAGTGGAGCGTAGCCCCGTCAGGAACATCCAGGTTTTCAACCCTACTACCAACACGCTGAACGTTCGCTGGGAGGCTGCCACAGGCCCAGTCCAGCAGTACCGGGTGGTCTACGCTCCTCTGACTGGTGCCAGGCCCTCCGAGTCGGTGAGTTTCAATCCACTGTGTGGGGAGAAGGAGGTGTAACACATATGCACTGAAATAAAGAACACTTACATCAAGTAGGTGCACAATGGCAGCCATAAGTATAAATATTTCTTTATTGTTTTATCAGAGCAAGATCTTATTGCAATGCCTCTAAATCATACAGTGCACACAGAAAAACACTGAGGGTTAAGAAGGAGAACCAGGGTGGAGGTGTGAGCACATGTTGCCCAAGCAACAGCCAATTAAAATTTTGACCAGCATTTACAGTATACCATATGCCATCAAAGCTGAAACAGCCCCATCCTTAGCATTTAAAAGGAAACACTAGTCTGCTCACCAAATGGTCCTCGTGAGTGTGTTTGTATGCAGGCATGTGTGCAGTTGCTGCCAGCTGAATTCTTCTCTTTTACAAACTGCTAAAGGTTTTAACCACGACTGTGTTCATTAAAGCAGAAATTCTCGAAACGATATGTGGCATCTGGCACCCGTGTGCCCACATCTTCACATGTAAAGGATTTCTGGGTTGCTTAAAGAATCCACAAATACCTTTTGAAGTGTTGTTGTAAATCCTACCATTAGCTCTCTCCAGATAGTTGGACCATTAAGAGTGGTTCCTTCACTGGGACGCTAATAACATGGTCTTTGGAGAGTGAGGCATATTCCACTTAATCGATGGAGAGGTGCACTCTGCTTTCATCTCTATTTGTCAGCACATTGATGGCAGGCTCAGGCCTTTTCCATGGCGAGATCCAGTGATGTGTGTCAGAGGTAATGTAGCCTTTTCCAGCCAGTACCAACAAATTTAACACTAGCTCCTGCTGGGATTTGTAGCACAAATTACCAGCTTTACCGATGTCACCTCTGATTTTATTTTTATACTGAGACGCTCAAGCACTTCAGTAAATTTCTGACCAGGTGAGATAGTGGCAGTCTGAGAGTGGTGCATCTGAAATAGAACTAAAGCAGACAAAGGGACGGTGTTGTTGCATTTATGTGTGATGTGAAGAGATAGCAGGCAGATTCACCAACCCATTTGCTGGTTTAATCCTCCCGTAGTGTTCTCTCTCACACACATCCCCCTTCACCACACAATTTCTCCATTTCCATCCAAAGCACCTAAACAAGTGTTGATCCCTCCCCTCTTCCTCACTCTCTCACAGACATTATCACCAGGCCAGAGCCCTAGAGGAGCACTGACCCATTCCAACAGGCAAGAGAGAGAGAGACAGAGAGAGAGAGAGAGTGAGGGGGAGTTGACCCCTCTGTAATCAGCTGTCGTCACTGTCAGAGTGGGTTAAATGGTGGTGCTGGCTGTCAAACATCAAAGGATTATTTGGGTCTATATTTCACTTAGAGCTGACAGCAAGGGGTTGTTGAGTAAAATGGATGTGTTCATGCAGCTGTCAGAAGTCAGGGAAAAGATATTTGTTTGTGTATGTGTTGGGTGGGGGATCTCTTTAACCCCTACACAATTGCTTAGGTTTTTAGGAAACAAACAAACACTTGCTATTATCTTTTGATAATTTGATTGGTTTTACACAAAGTGTCTGTTGCTGACATGCTGTGTGTATCTATGCAGATTGTGGTCCCAGGGACCACCACCACGGCCCTCCTGCAGCAGCTGCTCCCAGACACTGATTACAATGTTGGAGTGGTTGCCCTGTATAGTGACGGTGAAGGACCCACCATCAGCGACGCTGGAAAGACATGTAAGAATCCGGGCCAGTGTTTTTAAAGGCCATCCTTGAGTAGGAAAAACAGTCTAAGGACCTTATGTATTATGCTGTGCGCAGATCCAGTATAAGTATTTCAGTAATAAGTACTTAGCCAATTTTTATCCATTACACAAACACACCTCGTTGACACGGAGATGTTTTGATTTGACGGCTCAAACACTTTCTTCCTCCTCACTCAGTGCCCCGCAGTGGCCCGAGGAACATGCGTGTGTACGACCCCACCACCACTACTCTGTCTGTGAGCTGGGAACACGCCCAAGGTCCCGTCATGCAGTACCGCATCACCTATGCCCAGACCACAGGAGACCCCATTGAGGAATATGTAAGCAGGTTTAGAATTCATCATAATTCCACTGTTGCTCATGGCTTCATAAATTGTCTTTCTGCACTTTTTTTAGAGTGACAGTTATCCAGTTTTTGACTATAATCATAATTTTGATAACCCAACTCTCACCAATCCAAGATATTGATACACACGTATCTCTACTATGCTTTTGATTAGTTCTTTTATCAATCCTTTTTTTATTTGTTTTGGCTTATGTCTTGTAGACCACAGTGCCCGGAAACAGAAACAACGTGATCCTTCAGAACCTGGATCCAGACACCCCTTATAATATCAAAGTGACTGCCATCTATGGTGATGGACCAGGAGGAGAGCTGGAGGGAGATGGACGCACAGGTATGAATATTTAAACTGTGTAAGCTACGCATAACTTGTTAACTCATGGAAAAATCATGTAAGGACTAAGACACTAAGCAACATGACAGACATCATGCAGTACTGCACACACAGAGTGAGGAATCCACAGCAGAAAATCTGAATAGACTGATCCATTGATTAGGATCCTGAATCACTGTGGTGAAAGTGGAATAAGTGGAATTCCTGCCTTTTCATGAAGGCCAAAAGCACCCAGAGCCTTTGCCAGAGAATTATGAACTGGCTGTATTCCAGTGAGTGAGATCTCATGCTTGCAGTGCTGGCCCATGTTTTGCCTAATTTTGTCTCTCAAACAAAACAAACCTTATTACATACCATAATTTTACACTGTGCCCTGAGGCGGCTTGATTTTATTTATTTATTTTTTCAGGTTTCTCTGATGTGGTTGAATTTATCAACCCCTTGATCACTCACTGAGATGTTTCAACATAATTCAAAAGCCATAATAAGATATAATACGGAAATGACCCTGCTGACAGTTCACCAACAATGAATACACTGGAATTCCATCTGAGTGCAATGAAGCGAAGCCTGTGTTGACTGTGCTGCCCCGTCTTGTCTCCCACAGTGGGTATGCTTGGCCCCAGGAACCTCCGTGTGTCTGATGAGTGGTACACCCGCTTCAGGGTGTCCTGGGACCCTGCCCCCTCCAGGGTTAATGGATACAAGCTTATCTACCAGCCTGAGGGTATGGACATTTTGTTATGGATATAAAACTGTGTTCGTTATGGAGAATATCTGTGTTTTAATGGTTTCTCTTCATCAGGTGTACATTTTTAAAATCAGACACACCTGGAGACCTTTTCATGTTCATGTCTCCTTTCAGGCTCTGATGAGTCCTTGGAGGTGCTCGTTGGAGATGTGACCTCCTACCAACTGCACAACCTGAAACCTGGAACCACCTATGACCTGAAGGTGCTGGCACAGTACAACACAGGCCTCAGTGCACCTCTGATTGGACAAGGCACCACATGTAAGTTAATGATGCAATTACTTATTGGCTGACAGGTTTATATGCATTGATATAAATGGATGCTGCTAGTTTCGGCTGCCAAGCCCTTTTTGTGAAAGAAGAACATGCACTAAGAATAATTCTTCCCTTTAGTGTACCTGAATGTGACAGATCTGACCACCTACAACGTTGGCTACGACTCCTTCTGTATCCGATGGGCCCCTCACAGAGCAGCCACCTCCTACAGGCTCAAAGTCAATCCTTTTGACAGTAAGCGCTCTGCTCAATTACACACTATGAAAGCCGTGTTGAACTATGCTTTGAATTTGTTACATTCCTGCAACCTGAATCTGTCTAATCTGGATTATCTTCTCGTCCAGCCTCCAAGAGTGGATCTCAGGAGATTACTGTCAGAGGGTCGGAAAGTAGTTACTGCTTTGATGGCTTGACCCCTGACACTCTCTACAATGCCACAGTGTACGCCCAAACCCCCAACCTGGAGGGACCTGGAGTCAGCGTAAAGGAGAAGACATGTAAGATAACATCCCCCATGCTACGAGAACCTTCTGATTTCTTTTGCACCAATGCGCCCTCATCAACCACAGTGTCATATGTCACTTTCAATTCTGTGCATGTCTCTCCTTTCTGTCTCGCAGTGGTCAAACCCACGGAGGTGCCAACTGAGCCTCCCACGCCCCCTGCTCCAGCAACAGTCCCCCCTGCGCTAGATGGTGAGGACACCTTTGACATTTGTGTGCTAGAATAATGATGGCATAGCTGAGATCAGGCTTTACATTAACGTCTTTCTACCTGCACCACAGTGTGCAAAGGTGCCAAGGCAGACCTGGTCTTCCTCATTGATGGTTCCTGGAGTATTGGAGATGAGAGCTTCATCAAGGTCATCCAGTTTGTCAAGAGCATGACTGGAGCCTTTGATGTCATCAGTCCAAAGGGCATGCAGGTTAGCACATCCCTTGGTGCTGTCTTTAATGTTTAGCATTTTCTTAAGACGACAGACCTGATGCAATGTTTTGAATGATTATTACGTATTTGTTCTCTTTGAACAGGTTTCATTTGTGCAGTACAGCGATGACGCAAAAACTGAGTTCAAGCTGAACACCTACCATGACAAGGGCATTGTGATATCAGCTTTGCAGACTGTGCGCTACCGAGGAGGCAACACCAAGACAGGTACATCACGAAAAGAAATCAGAGTGGCATCTGAGCAAACAAATTGTTAGAAAGAAAATGAATTCTTCAGATTCGATGTTCTCTGTCTTCCCCCCCCTCAACCAGGCGTTGCTTTGAAGCATGTCTACGAGAAGGTCTTCACCTCAGACAGTGGCATGAGGAGGAACGTCCCGAAGGTACTGGTGGTGGTCACTGATGGACGCTCCCAGGACGACGTGAAGAAGAGTGCAGAAAAGCTGCAGCATTCCGGTATGTGTGGTATCACTAATCACTCTCATGTACATTTTGGTCTGTGTTGTGTCTGCAGCTCATACTGTATGCAGCAGAGCTGTTTTGAATTATCCAAATTCTCCGTTTGCTCCCAAACTTTTTGCTTCATCAGAGCCAAAGTTTGTGGCTGATTTAATAAAGTCTTATAATAATCCCTACAGCGATGAAACTGTCTGTGGTTGTTGGAAGCTTAACAATGGTCTTTGTTTTTTGTTTTTTTGGTGTGTGTGTGCATGTTTTGCTCCCACAGGCTACAGTGTGTTTGTGGTTGGAGTGGCTGATGTGGACATGACAGAATTGAGAATTATCGGCAGCAAGCCCAGTGAGAGACATGTGTTTGTGGTAGACGACTATGACGCTTTTGCCAAGATCCAGGACAACCTGATCACCTTCATCTGTGAAACGGCCACTTCCAGTAAGGCAAACATTAGTATATAATTAAAACACCATTATAGTTTAGTATTTCTGCATTGCAACAGGAACTCTTTTGACTTTGATTTTGTAATCACTATTGTGGTTGACTAGTGCACCAGCAGGGGTAACAGGAAGCTCACCCATTGCCACACATTTCAACTGATCTATTGGCAGGAAACGTATAAACAGACATGAATCACTTTCTTTAATCCTTAGTCTGAATTCCTAATCCTCTAAAACTTTTTGTCCTGTTTCAGCGTGTCCTCTGATCTACATCAATGGTTTCACAACGCCTGGTAAGCACACAGCATCACGATACACCATACACGTCAACTATCCGCTACAGAGCTATGCGGTGCTGTAGGAAGGTTTATTTCTATTTTCAAACTCTCAACGTGGCTCCTGTTTTGTCCCTTCCAGGCTTCAGAATGCTGGAGGCTTTCAACATCACAGACCGGACATTCGCTGCCATGAACGGTGTGTCCATGGAGCCGGGCTCCTTCAACAGCTACATTGCCTACAGGCTGCACAAGGATTCCTTCCTGAATCAGCCCACCAAGTAAGAGCTGAGGCTAATTAGTATTTGTGGTGTATCAAACAGAGGGAGTGTGAGTCTCACTGTGTAGATATTCCCAGCCTGTTGGCCTTATCTCCTGTGCACCATAATCCTGCCCAGCCCACAGTTATTATTCCTAATGATGTTCAATAGCCTCCGCAGTTGGGGTTTCCCCATGCCCTTTGGTAGCAAGCCCATAACCTTATTTGTTCTTGCAGCTTGTAGAATATGAGGTGCTAGCAGGAACAGAAAAACTTGCTTTATTTGTAAAGTTCCTGGACCAGGCCCTCCTCCCACCTATGTCATACTGAGAAACAACAATCACCGTTGGGTCAAGAGCCTTGTCTCTTTATTGGGCCTTGTTTAAGTGGTGTTAGGCAATTGCAGAACTGCTTGAGTATCCAAACCTCTTCAACATACTTTGTTAATATGTTTATAATGATGCATGTTTTGTGTGTGTGGGCGCAGCCATTGGCTTAATGTGCACAAATGGAAACACTTCGAACTGCAGCAAAAGAAAAGGCACAGAAAATACTTTCAGTATGTGGACAATTTTGGCAAGGCCAGAGGGAGAACTGGCAATATTTTACAGCCTCTGCAACCTATGTGACAGACTGGATGATGTATCATTATAGCAAGATTTAATGGCCTCTGAATTAATTTCTATCGTGATAGTTTGACTGCACAGATTTGACTCATCACGGTCTATATTTTTAACACTAACAGGGAGATCCATCCGGACGGTCTTCCCCCATCCTACACCATCATCCTCCTCTTCCGCCTGCTGCCCGACACGCCCTCTGAACCTTTTGATATCTGGCAGATTGCCGACAAAAACAACAACCCCGAGGTCGGGATCACCGTCAACCGTAAGCCTCCATTCTGTTTTGGCCCTCAGCTGGAGGGGGAAGCTGCTGTAGCTGACCCAACATATACACAGCTGTACACGCTTTATTAGCAACTTAAACTGCTTTCTTTCTCTCTTGTACCGAATTTACAGACAGCCAAAGCTAATTGATCTTTGTCAGACATGGTAATAGGGCAGTGGAAGCATATCAAAACAAATTTGACTGATTTCGATCCATTGTGCTGAGTTAGATTCTGTTTTTGGATCTGGCTTGACTTTTTTATTCCCTCATAGAAAGAAAGCCTTCATTTTTTAATAAGTATCTTTTACAAATGTGCGCTTACACACGTGGTGAGTGCATGCAAATAATTAGGGACACAGACTCAATCCCTCCAAGCCTTCTTTTTATCCATGTCCTGTCTCTACGACCATGTGTTCTCTATAGTCCTGTCTGTTCTTTGCGTGCCACCGCTTCGTCACACAGTGTCGGGATTCATCAAAGGCTCTTCTCTTTTCAGCTTCCAGCAAAACAATAGCATTCTACAACAAGGACACCCGAGGAGAGATCCAGAGAGCCACGTTTAACGAGGAGCAAGTGAAGTGGATTTTCCACGGGAGCTTCCACAAGGTAAAGACAAACGAGATTCTTATAGAGAAGAGTACTGTGTGCACCACATGGTGATATTATCAAAGTTTCGTTTTTTATAGGACAGACTGGGAATCTTTTGTGGTCACCTGTGGGCTGATTTTCCTTTTCAGATCCTTTTACATACAGAATATTGTTTTCATTCTTTCACTCTTTTTTAAAGCTTTTCACATGTCTCCATTTGACTTTTACACTTCACTTAAGTTGAATGAATTACCTAACAACTAGTGTCATCTTACCGGCTTTCCATCCAGCTGGCCTGTCGTCAAAGTGGTCTTTGGGCCTTCTTTATGATTTGACATTCAGTTTTGTTTTTTAGACCACAGGCAGTTAAGTTGATAAATGGGTTGTGGAGTCTATAAATACATTTAAAGAGAAGTTGGAGGCAAATCTCCAGCGACGCTTACAGAATGCTGGGAGATGCAACTGAGTCCAACGTATCCTGACTTTTGGTTCCAAATATGGGCCACCCTCAACAGTACTGGATCCCACATTTCCCAAAATGCAACTCAGTAGCACCTTTTGTTAGACTTCCTTTGTCATGTCTTTGGCAGAAAAATGCAAGCATTGCAAGAAACAGATTAAAAGGATGAATCCAGATGTTTCCAGATGTCTCAATGAAAAATCACCCGCCCTGTCTTTGATGCCAGAAATTAAGACTGAACTCCCTTAGGGGCGCACTTACTGAAAAATTCATTAACATTAACTACTCTTCAAAGAATCTGTCAAAACCTCTCATCGAACTTGAAATAACCTCCTGCAGTTGTGTTATTGTTTTGAAAACTCTTTGTTTCTCTTCAGTGGTTTAACCACTGCACATGCCGAGCTTACAAGCGGGATAAACAGCACTTGTATGGTATAGATTCTTTTGGGCCACAGCAAGGTTAGTAAAAAATGCAACTCAGAGCAATAACATATGTGAAACATCCTGTTTTGTTCCACCACAGGAGCGTGTACAGACTAGAACAATAGCAGACAGTTTATTTCATACCAGCCTGAAAAAAATGGCTGATCCAGTGTAATCAAAGTCACATCTAGTTGCACTTGAGTTTGTTTCCAAGGACAGCGAGCCCCTTATTTAGTACACAGGTTTCTTTCTTGCTGTAATTCCATGGTAATCAAAATGAATGACCCTTTTTAATATACTGGGGTCTTATCTGACATCAAAGCTCGCCTTCTTCCTGATATTAAAGGTTTTTGAACTCGGGAACAGATGAGAGCGATATATTGGCCCCAACATCAGAGCGTTTTGTAAATGGCCTTTCAATTTGACCATCTAGCATCCACACAACTAATTGTAGGGTAACTGCATGAATGAATAGGACCCTGGAAAATGTTGGGTCAGGACTGGATGTAAATGACATCACTACTGGTCTAGTGGGATGGCGGCCCGATCAGTGTGTGCATGTGTGTGTGTGTGTTCTCTCTGTCTGTGGCCGTGGTGGAGACTGTAGTCTGACTGTACATTAGGTGGCTAGTTTGTGGTGCAGTAGTTGTTGCTCCATGAACTGGCGAGCCTGCAGCGGTCTACCTAGCTGCTTATTTACTGGTGTGCTCAGTGCCACTGCAGAGTGCTGCGGTGGTGTGTGTTTACATGTCGTCAGTGGTTTCCCAACACTTTGTCCGTAGCTATTACGGAGTGACCTCAGCGTGTGTGTCTGTGCTAAAAGTGACCACGAGGGTTGTCACAAATGGCAGTCGGGCTTATTGTCCATTTGTTGAGATAAACAAACAAAACCCAATAAAATCACATGTTGAGCTTTAAGTTTTTTTTAAATCTGTAGATTGTTTATAAAATGTCAGTAAATAGGAAAAAATGCCCATCACATGTTCCCAAAGCCCACAGTGACATTTTCAAATGTCATTGTCATACTGAGCATATTATCATAGAACAGAGAAAACCAGAAAATACACACATTTGAGAAACAGGAACCAGTGAAAGTGTTTCTTTTTCTGCAGCAAATTCTAAATTTCATGCTTTTTAGTAGTTAATTTCATTTAGACATCTTCATGTGCCCAACCAGTATTTTCTCATTTGAGCTGCAGGCTTTGTTTTTAAGTGTGAGACGCACTTTGTGTGCCACAGCGCTGGGTCAGAGAGTGCTTGCAGATTTGGCTTTTGTCCTTTGGCTAGTTAATAAAGAGTAACTCCGGCTGAAGAGGTCGTGGTCTACCGCTAGTCGAACATGTGGGAAAGCTCTCAGCAATGACTTAAGCAGATGCTGGTCACTCACAAGCCCACTGGGGAATCCCCTCCCACACTGGAAGGGTGGGAGCCCACAGAGGGAGCTTTCCTGTTAACGTGAAGTGAAGAAGACATTTTCCACAAGTCATAGTGACTAGTCATGTGTTCAGAGTTACACTGGGAGAAGTTCGAGTGTGTCGGCTGCTGCAGTTACTGAACAGCGGACCGTACTTTGCCTCCGTCTTGAACTCTCTTTCAAACTTTCCTTTCAGTGACTTTGTTGGGAAGGTCGTGCCAATGTATGCATCCACTAATTAAGAGAGGGAGGTTTTTGTTAAATTGTCCAATGACTGCGCTCATTGTGTTCTTCATTTCTGACAACTTCCTTTCAGACGTCGTCTCTCTGTGACCTGGACAAGTAGACTTACTGACCCTAAAAACCACGCTAGAAATACAGGGAATTATATCTTACCTTCTCTTCCCAAACAAACCACAGTGCCTGGTCTGTTCACTGCTTCCCACCTACAATGACACAATGAAAATGATCAGGCCAGCTGGGGATTTCACGATCAGTCAAAGCACTGTTTGCACTGAAACGCCAATCTACTGCAGAGTCATACTGATTATACATTCCCCTTTGCTCTCAATTAAAGCAAAATTCATTTTGGATGCATTTTTGTAGAGGAGACTGACACGTGCTGATTAGTGCATGCGTGAAACTAGTGACAGGTAGTGAAAACAAAGGAGCAGTCAGGCCAGAGCCAAGAACAATAAACCCCGATCTGATAGAAATCATGCTAATATGTCAAATGTATTGCAGCGGAGCTGTCAGCTGGAAATCTTACCATATGTACTCTGACTGTTGACACAGGGATGCACAGCGAAACCTTCTGTGTTAACAACTGATGAACGAAAACGATTCCTCTGTCAACACTTCGCTGCAGTATGTCCAGATCACTGAGCAGCAAATACCATCAACTGAGGGAGCAGTGGTCACTACAAAGCGAGTTTTTCTGAGGCCCTATTTTCCAGTGACTAGACTGTTTTTATTATGTTTACTTATTGGTCAGTGAGGTAATATATACATGCTCATTATTTGCCATGCCAGTATATCATCCAAAGCTGTTTTTGTAAGCATCATGGTATAATATACCCATGCCAGAATCCTGGGATAAATGACACCCCTCTCTCTTTGCGGTCCACCAGATAGTTTGTTGTGTTTCCAAGGAAGTCAACTGAATTTCGTGAAGAGCTGTGGCCCAATCTGCGGTTGGTACGGCTTTGTAGGAAGAAATGGTAGCTTGCTTTTCCTGACATAAAGAAAGCTTGTCTGTTGAGCAGGGGAAAATCTGCAACTGTGAGAAGAAAGTATGGAAAGTGTAGGTCTTTTGATGGCACACCGCAAATGATATTGTTTCAAGATGTGGAGCAGAGTTCTCTATACAGGAAACTTCAAAATCTGGTCATTTTGAGTTGTTATACAATCACAGACTGTTGTATATTTCCTCTTTTTATGGTCCATTCATCTGTAGGCTCATCAAACGGCACCCACATGTCAAATCAGTGACCACTCTGGGGTAATATCAGAACCTATAATTAACATCTTCTGCAAAGACTAAATCATTCCTGAATCGAGTGTTAGTGTGAGATACAGCATCAGCTTCTTTATAAGCTTCAGACAACGTGGTTTAAAAAGGTTCGGTGAGGTTGTTCCTGGCCTTATGGTTGCGCTTTCTTAAATAATTTCCCTTCTCTTTAAATGGGCAATCATGCCACTTCCAAGTAAATATGATTGCCAAACCCAGCTTTTCTAAAGCTCCAGCTTTTCTAGTCCTCCTGCCAAGTAATTGTGTTGCAATAAAGCTGGCAGCTGTGAAGCATTGAGAAGACAAGAATGCTTTGTTGAATTGTGCCCCCTCTCCATCCCCTGCAGCTCCACATCACCATCTCTCCAGAGAAAGTCAAGCTCAACGTGGACTGCCAAGAGGTGGCGGAGAAGCCCATCAAGGAGGCCAGCAACATCACAGTGGACGGTTATGAAGTGCTTGGCAAGATGGTGAAGTCTGGAGGCGGAAGGAGGCAGTCTGCAACGGTAAGTGAAAAACAAAGCCTTCACGTTAAAAAGATGAAGGCTTGGAAGGACGTTTGGAAGAGAATTTCACAACTCTCCAAAAAAATCAATATCCAAACCCTCCTGCGCACTGATACATGAGGCATGAAAGCCTGCCTCTTTCTATTTCTCTGAAGGACTCGTTGTTGTCTGGTCTCAACAGTGTGCATTTTCGTCAGGAATGGGAGCCATTTGTAACACCCCTCAATCTTTTCCCCTTCTTCTGTTGTGTAGTTCCAGCTCCAGATGTTCGATATTATCTGCAGCTTGAGCTGGATCAGCCGAGACAAATGCTGCGACCTGCCCGCCACAGTAAGAACAAGTGTCATTTTAAGAATCATTTACCAGTAAAGTCAAGTCCAGAGGCTCCCTGCAGCTGCACTAGAGGGATATTTCGATTCTTTCTTTCACATAATTTGATGCACATGTAGGATTAATTGCTTTAATCTTGTTGTTTGCTGTTTGGAATTAATAGTAGAAAGACCATTGCCATGGTATTAACTGTATATACTGTGAGCCTCTTCTTCTCAGAGGTTTATGTACGCTGGTATGTAGTCATTAGGCTGATGAATAGATGGCTATTTAAAAAGAAAGTGCCTCAGTTGACCTGAATAGAACCTTGTGTCCCCTGTAATTGTGCTAATCGGACTGTTGCCAGTATCTCCCAATTACATGGAAAACAAGCGCTCCTTTAGATCGCAGAGCAGGCAGTAAATCTCATTTATTTTGATACACTATGATAAATACAGGATGTATGCACATTTATCCAATCATCAGTAATTCATCTGTAATTTGCATCAGATATTAATACATCACGTCAATGACTGCAGTCTTACATAACTCATTATGTCAAAGACCCATTTCCAAAAATGTGGATGAAGTTTGCAGCTGTCACTGAGCATCTGGCCTCAGAGCCCCACACCGACTTTAGCTGACTCCAGGCGCATTTCGACATGAGCCACCGTTCCATCATGACCTTTGCAGGGTTTCTACGCTGTCTCTTCTCCTTAAACTCCGAGCAAAGTCACAACCGTGCTTTGCCAGAATACTGTCACAAAATCACATCAAGCCTTTTCTTTTTCACCCCTTTCATTCTGTAGACTGCCAAGACATGGTCTCAATTATTGGTGGGTGGGTGGGTGTGAGACAGACTGTTGGGATACTTCTCTGACATGTATTGGCGTGTTTATTTCTCCTTTCTGATTTCTTTATCGTCTGTCTCCGCTTTCAGAGAGATGAGGCCAAGTGTCCGTCCCTTCCTCACTCGTGCACATGCACACAGGACAGCATTGGCCCTCAGGGGCCTCCCGGACCTTCGGTAAAGACACTGTCACCCCTCCTTGTCTCCTGTCCGCTTCACCTGATAAAATGGTTTTGTCAGAAGTCATACATGTTTTGATGATGATGACGAAGCCAGACTTTTCTCTGCTAGTGTTTTAATGTCTGTACGGCTATAATGAGCTACTTGACCTGTCCCTGCTATACAGTTTGAACTTAAGTAGACTGAGGATGTCCCTCACATCAGGAGCGCTATTCTCTCTTCCTGTGGGAAGAGCAGCTGAAGATGAGACCAGTGGCATGCGGTGAAATGTGGGCTTAGGGAGAAGTGTCAGAAGATACTGTACTGTAAATGCCTGTCGGAAAAACAACAGTGAGGAAGTCTCGAGGGAAAGTCTGGAATATGTGTGCTTGGTAACCACGCTAAGCCCCGGTGAGGATTTCGTAGGACTCGGGGTTTTAGGGCTTGTGGAATCTGCTCCTGTTGTTACGCTCACTCTGTGTTTCTGGCTCCATGCTTTTCCAGGGCAGCCCAGGCACTAAGGGACCACGAGGAGACAGAGGAGAGCCCGGCAGCGCTGTGAGTAACACCGTACATATGTAACTGAAGTGGTATTCAAATAAATTGATGCAGTTTCCAGCTAGTGAAGCTTGCTGACATCATAAATAATGCTGGATTCACTCATGATAATTGTCATCGTCTCACTTCAGAAACTGTTACTGCTCTGCTGCAGCCTTATGTTAGCTTTCGCCATCAGACAAAGCAAATTGCACACATCTGAATTCAGTTATCAACTGTATATTTTTCCCTGCACTTGATTTAAAACGGGCCTGTGTCAAGCACCTTAAAAGCCCTTCATTGTGTATATGTGTACAATAAAAAGTGTTTTGCAAGAGCATGGCTGTGAAACGTCTTTGTTTGTCCCGGTAATGCCGTAGGGTTCGATGGGTCCACGCGGTGAGCCAGGACTCCCAGGTGCAATGGGACCACCAGGACCACAGGGCCCTAACGGACTGTCTCTACCCGGAGAGCCTGTAAGTGAGCCGCACACCACACAAGTCCAGCCAGGCAAGAAACGGTTAAGCCCCCGTGGTAGATGGAGTGTAATGTATATGACAGACACGTGTGATTAGTGCTCGTGCTGATGTGTTTGTGTGAAGATTGTTCACAGCCAAAGTAAAAACACATTACGCTCCCCGGCTACCTCCAGCCAGGCAGCACGCCGGCTTCTCTGTTTTTCTTACCTGCAGATGTTCTTGACAAAACATGAAATCAATCACAATCACCGACTACAAAAGATGAAACAAAGACTAAAGCGTCTTCTGCAAACCACTCTTTTCCTCCTCTTCCTCCCACTTTAGGGTCGCCCGGGACCAAAGGGAGATCCTGGAGACCCGGGCCTGACTGGGCTGCAAGTAAGTACGCCCCTCTCGCTTTGTGGTTTATGAGCAGGAAACAGGAGGCTGTCCACAGAGAGCAGCGCTGCTACTGGAGCCTAGTTTCAGCCCACATGGCGAGATTGAAACCACACTCAGAGTGGGAGGTTTACCATGCCATCCTCTGGGAGACCCACACGCTCAGATCAGCCTGTTGATTGACAAACAGTAGAAGGCCAGAGATGCAGTTAAATTATTATGGAGCACAGACTCGTGTTACCAAAGGGGAAACAGGGAATGGAACATGTTCTTCCCCAGCCTGGTAATTGAGGATGATTGTGACTTAGTGAAGACTTGCAGTCTGTCTGAAGCTTGAGCATCTTTGACTTTCAGTAGATGTCATTCTGGTGCCTCCTTTGATGAAAATGTCAATCAAATAAAGTCAAATATAACCTTACTTACCGTTAGCACAACATTCAGAGTTCCTAAAATTATGGATTTCAGCGTTTTCTCGAGTCAGAAGCACATTCGAGTTTAAGCTTCAACCCATTTCACATTACGGGGGACCTTTTTGGTGGAAGGGCACTTTTGAGTGGGCTGGTTTTACATAGCCATCTCTTGGCCGAGCAACCGCCAATTCATCCAGCTGAGGTCATTCAGCCAACTCCCACCATTCAACTGGAGAGAACATCACCACTGGTTATTCTGGCCTCCGAATAAGCAAATTCAGACATGGGAGAAAAGTCCTATTCTATGATCTTCAGAACTTACTGGCAGCATTGTCTCGGTTACTTTACACAAATACGTTTATTGTAGCACCGTCCATGCAGATGTCGAGTAGACATCGCCTGTCGACAGACATTCCAGTTTTTAGTAACGAGATGATATATTATCTTTGGCCAAATAACTGGGAAACGGCAGGATTTTTTTTCCTGTCGATTGTAGCTCAACAGAGGCATTAGGGAGCTGTATAAATGTGTTGTTCCTGGTCATTAGCATTTGATTAAGTGTGTCTGCTTTTTTCCCAGGGTTCTCCCGGGTCACGTGGTCCTCTGGGCCCTGTTGGAC
Organism: Chelmon rostratus; assembly: GCF_017976325.1. NCBI lineage: Eukaryota > Metazoa > Chordata > Actinopteri > Chaetodontiformes > Chaetodontidae > Chelmon > Chelmon rostratus. Next base: position 17,007,854 of record NC_055672.1, on the reverse strand, counting down.
CTAGCGGAGCACGGGTAAGATCTGCCGCCCCCAGGCCTGCTTAGTGTACACACTGTGTTCAAAGCCCACCAATGGATCCAACACTTTGCTGAGCGAATGTTTTGCATGCGATCACCCACTTAGCTCAGCGTATACAGAAGGACCGTCATGTAGTTTTTGACTTGCATCAGCCAGAAGAATTGAGCCATTACGTGTAAATGTGATTCATAAAGACTGACGAGGCTGAAACCAATATAACGTCATCACTCATGACACTGATGTATTGCATGAATGGGGTCCCCAGTGTGTTGTAACCCATGTGTGATTGTATGTTGTTTCTACACAGGGGCCACCAGGAAAGGAGGGACAATCTGGACCCAGAGGCCCACCAGGCCCCATGGTGAGTGTGTGAGTGTGTGTGTGTGTGTGTGTGTGTGTGTGCATATGTGTGTGTGTGTGTGTGTGTGTGTGTGTTTGTTTCTCTCTGTCTCTGTGTTGTGCAGTTGAGAGCCAAATAAATATTTCTTGGAAGGAGCTTTATTTCCTGGTTTATCTGCAACAATTACTCCTCTGGCTCCACAGTTGCACTCTGCTGGAACAGCACATAAAACAGCAGACTGTAGACTGTAGGTCCCCCCACTGTTACGAGGATGGTGCATGCGCCTCATTTTCTTCTTCTGTGGTTTGGGAAGGTCTGAATCTACTTAATCCAGCCATCATGCCAACAGGCAACGTGCCAGTATATAATTCACATGCACTATACCATCCTGACCGCTCCAAGACTCATTAGCAGTGCCTGGTGTGTATGTGTGTGCGCATCCCATCCCTGTTGCCTGTTGTGAGTGTTTCCATCTCCTCCTCTGCGTTTTTGGCGGCTTGTGCCACATGCCCCCCCCCCGCACACTGCAGATGTCAAAGCAAAGATCCCAACTTAAAGCTTGTTACACAACTGTTAACAGGGAGCAGGAGTTAAATGTTGCTGCAATTATGTTTAGTGTGCAGTGATTGAAAGTAAACACTTCTCTTTCTATGTTTTCCTTTTCAGGGAAGCCCTGGAAATCCAGGTGTACCAGGAATTACTGGGAAACCAGGGAAACCAGGAGATCCAGGAAACCCTGTGTGTACTGAATAACAAGTCACGAATTATAGTCACATGACAATTGTTGCTTGTTCTAACACTGTTCTTCTCATTAACAGGGCCCTGTTGGCCTTAAAGGAGAGAAAGGAGAGAGGGTACGTGTGATGAAATTACCCTACACCGGTAATAATGCATCATGAGCAAAGCAATGCAGTGTCTTCATGTAACTGTCTTCATTTTCCAGGGAGACTTTGCATCCCAGAACATGATGCGCTCCATCGCCAGACAAGTTTGTGAACAGCTTGTGAACAGTGAGCAAATCTTTCTTTAATCTTTAGGGAGTTTCAGAGTCGTTAAAGCACAAATGTAATCGAAATCCAAATGATTCGTTCTTCTCTTGCAGGTCAGATGAGCAGAATTGACATGATGCTCAATCAGATTCCCTCTGGATATCGCAGCAACTCTCCGGGGCCACCCGGTCCTCCCGGCCCTCCTGGCAACCAAGGATCCCGCGGAGAGCCTGGACAACCTGGTCGGACTGGTTTCCCTGGAAACCCAGGTTTACCTGGAAGTCAGGGAGAAAGAGGTACGTCATCTCTCCTCTGAAGGTTTGGTAGTGGTACAAAGCAGCAAGCAGGGGTAGAACAAAAGAATGAATGGAAGCCATGGCGATATGGACTCTCTGGACTGTAGTGGTGGTCCAACATGAGTAAAATAACAACATAACTGCATTACTTTGTGTAGCCTGCACATAATTCAAGTTAGCATTGCAAAATATTACTACTTTAATTCAAGCCCTTCAGATTTCCAATATGGGTGATTTTTCCCAAAACATGCTTTATTGGTGTGAAAGTGATTTCTACCCTTTCCTCTGGTTAATGTAGGTTTGCCAGGAGATAAGGGAGAGAGAGGATCTCCAGGAACTGGTATCAGAGGACAAAGAGGCCCAAGTGGGCCACAAGGTAAGACAGTCGTTTTTTTTTGGTTTTTTTTCCCCTTTTCATGGGTGAAACAGTCCACATTTTCACACGAACAGTGTTCTCCAGCAGCTGCAGATAGTCTGCTGGTCTCCCACTGTTCACAGTTTGTGTCTCACAGTGACAGCTTTTTCACCTTTTTTGCGGACCTTTCGAGGACACAGAGTACTCCCGTTAGTCCAATTAAACTAACACGTTCCAGCCAGAGGCGAAAATTTACCTACAGTATATATGTGTCAGGCACCTTCGTCTGGGCAGCTGCACTGCATAAATTCTTTGGAGGGGACCCAAACATAATCCCAATTCTTTCCTCTCTTAGAGATTTATGTGTCGTGTACATTGAGTTTCTCCAAACACTGCATATGAGAAATCTTATACAGTAAATGGAAGGTTTTTACGTCCATCACTGAGGAGAACATTTAGACAATTGTGAATCAGTTTTCAGCGAAGACCGTGATGCCTTTTTAGAAACATCTGTTAAAAATGTTATTAGGCTGATTTGTGAGTTTGAAAAAGGCCACAGCCTTTCCTCAGTTCTAGCTGATATGCAATATGTTTCTCTGAAAGGCTCACCACTTCAGAGGACTTTCTTTCCCAGGGGAAGCTTTTACAAAACAACAGAAACCTATTGATGTCTACCCCACAACAGCAAACACTGTCTGTTTCTGTGAATGAAGTGAGAAACAACCGAGGACCAGTCGGAGGAAGTCCGCACTGATGACTCACTTTTGTGTGAATACTGTATGTGTGAGTGTGTGTATGTGTGTGTGGGGAAGTCGGATTGTTGTACAATGAGCTTTCTTTGGTGGCTTCATTGACAACACATGGGCTCACTTAAGGCAGAGAAAAAGAGAGAGGGGGAAAATTCCATCCTGAGTTTTACCGTCTAGACAGACGGGCCGGGGGGGTAGCTCCACACAGCTCCAGACTTTTTTTTTCTTGGTCAAGCTTTTTAATTGAGCCATTGAAAATGTAAATTACAGTGCCGCAGCCCCGTGTTACCCCGAAGATTTACGGCTGATGTCAGTGGGTTTTCGCGCTCAGCTCCAGAGACTTTTCAAACAGGTCTTTACTCACCTTCTCTCGCTCCTTTGCAGGGCCACCGGGAGAGTCGAGAACAGGACCCCCAGGTCCTTCTGGCTCTGCTGGGGCTCGTGGCCCTCCAGGTCGCCAGGGAACTCCAGGGGTGAGGGGACCACCAGGACCCCCTGGATACTGCGACTCTTCTCAGTGTGTTGGCATTCCTTACAATGGACAAGGATACACAGGTACCCTCAACACTGTCTAGGGCCTGCATGGTACTACATTAGGTAAAAGACTAAGTGTATGCAGACTAATTACATTTGCTACTCAGTGCACTACTTCTTTCTTTGTTAATGTATGGAGATATGAATGCAAGTGTTCCAGAGTATTGATTTTTGAACAGAAACCTGTTGTTTTCATAAGAAGTTCATCTGACGGTTCGCTAAGCTCCGCTTATTGTTGCTGCCAAGCTTTTTGTTCTCGCATGAACATCTGCAGTTTAAAATGACAACAGAGGCAGATTTACCATCAAAATTTATATTTTTGAAAGAATACGTCCTCAGTTTCAGTCAGCAGTACACAAAAGAAGGCTTTTCATTTCTATCCCTCGATGCATAAACTTTACTTTTACTGAAATTCCAACTGCTGCCGGCAGATTTTATCAGCTGCAGCTAGCTAATTCAGCTAACGTTAGCTCATGAGTTGTTTGAAAGCACTGTCTCACTGACTGACTTTTCAATACTCCAAGTTGTTTAAAATGAGAACCCTGTAAAAGGGTCTCTTAAACATGCGGCCGATGGCTACATACAGATATCGTGCTAACAGACTGAGGTTAAAGCTTCATGTCCCAGACGAAAAGTCTGCATTTTCACAAGTTTTATTCTTTCACCAGAATAAAAACAACGACATTGTTCCTGTATTGCAGTGTGGGCCTAATCAGTCAATCAGTCAATTCTTACTGCAGCCCCATGCACACTTCAAAATATGGAGCAATCCAAAGCTTGACAGGCCTGCCATGCTTAGCAACAGCTGCTAAGCTAGGATTGGACAATCACAGTTTAGGGGAGGGGTTTAGGGAACAGTCAGATAGGAGCAATGATATTCCAATACCTCCATACATTTGATGTACAATTTCAAATCTGGCATGTAAAGCATTCCAGCTAGTAGTGAATGATGACTTGCATTAAATCAAATACGATGCTTATAACTTTGTTCCACAGAGAAAACTCACACCCTCTTTGAACTATTTTCAGGTTTGGCATAGTAAACATTCTAAGTCACCTGTGCCGCTTACACTTTGAAGTCCCGTTTCTGAGATGTTTGCCCATTTGCAATGGGGCATGTAAGGATAATCACCATGGACACAAATTGAACATTAAAAAACAAACATAACGAAAGCCAAAAAAAAAAAAAAAGCAGAACGGAGCGGACTGGCACTAACATCATCTCACAGCTACAAGCTACAGTGATGGCAACCTGCTGGCCTGTTTGCATCTTGAACCACAAACCGTTGGGAGAAAAATAAAGAAAGAGACTGAGCATTTCTACGAAGGAAGGAGCATGTACAAAAAAACCACCCAAAACAACTACTAACAAAGAGGATTTCATAACTGAAAGCAATGTTAATGTGGAGGTGATATGTGTAAATAAAACTAATTTTTGTGCCTTGTAAATGATTGTATGAACCAGGACATGTCACTAAAAATCAAGTTAACATCTGTATTGAGCTTGTGCCTCATAACCCTCTGCTTACTTACCACCAGCATAACCTCTGTTTACGACGCCTTAAGTGACTTAAACAGCTCTGGTCCAGACTGAAGCATGTTCCATTTGTACTTTTAATGATCGTGTTCTTTGTGTACGTTGTATGTTGCTCTCTTGCCATTTCCATGTGTGTTTTGTAGTATGAGCTGGTTATTTTACTACTTCTTATTATCCAGTAGCTTGATGGGTTTTATGGTAAGTGTCATCACAGCATTTGAAACAGTTTTTTTCTTTATTTAGCTTTTTTTTTTTTGGTACTTTAGGAAGTGAAAGTTTGACACAGGGATTTTTTTTTGGAATTCCATAGTGCAATATATTTAAATTGTGCATGTAAAAAGTTGTAGAAAGAACCCTTTTTTTTGATTGGCCGTCCCAAATATTTTTCTAGCTAACCGCTACCAGCCTGGACCTGAGGTAGAGTCTATACCTGTGGAGCCAGCTGGAGAGTTTGAAGCTATACAATCACCTGGTTACTCACGAAACCAACGGGGAAAGAGATCACTACCACAAGACAATACAGAGACACTAGCGTCATAGCTACAATAAGGAGTTCTCAGAAAGTGTAATATTGAATAATATCCATGATCGCTCATGTGAGGATGAAGTGATTTTCAGTGCAAAACTAGCACTTATATGGGTTTGATACCCCTGGCTATATTGAACATATATTTTTTTTGACCTGAGAAAGTTTAGCAACATTAATACAGACCTACATGTTCATTCATTACAAACCTGTGTGCTTGCTAAGTGTTCCCCTTAAGTGTCTGCTTGTAATATAACTGCAAGTGTTTATCGGACTCCAATGTGTCATGCACTAATCATGTGAAAACCAGCAGAAAGTTTTTCCAAGGAAGTACAATTTGTCTGTTTCTGAACACTTTCAGGCTACCCGTGTTGTTTTTTTTGTCAAACTTCAGTATGTAAAACTGTTTCAGATACTCCATTGGTTAAAAAAAAAGACAATTAATTTGATCTCCAAAGATTTGATCGTTGTGATGTTTTTTTTTCTAGGCCTGTAAACCAAATGATATTTGACTCATTGTAACAAACCAAACTCGTTTTTCTTTTCATTTGTTTTGTTACCAAAGGTGGAATTGCATGTTTGTGTTGTATATTTACTGAGGAAGTCAGAATATAGTTGTTGTTTTCTGTCTATGCAGTTTGGATTTGGTTGCAAGACTATGGACATAGAATTGCTCTTCTCATGTTTTAACTGCACATTTTGTGAATTCCACACAGCCTTATTTTCTTATTTATTTCTGAAACAGAAGAGGCATTTTTCAATAAAACTACTGAAAATGTAGCATTTGTTTCCGCCCTCCATTTGTGTTTGTCTTTTGCTGATTGCTCCTTCACTTGTCACAGTATCGGCACATCGTGCACACAGCCCAGGCTCTGGGCTAACGTTTATCAGCGACAAATCCAAGGTCAGATCCTCAGCTGCTGCCTGATGACACAGCAACATGCAACCATTTTCCTTTTGACAGACACCATTTGAGTGACACAACTGGTTTCTCCCCAACATTAGGCCTTGAGAAATACACTTTGAAGTCTCAGCCTTTATTTATTTTGACAGCTAAAGATATTTTGTGCCGTCCAGAACGTCAGTTCATGTCAGGGCAACAGAAGAGAGAGCGGAGTGTGAAAACAAACAGTCCACAATAGCTAACACTTCCAACATGTGAACTGCTTCACAGGCTTTCACATGCACCCAGTTGGCTTCCATAATGTCAGGTTGTAATAATTATGCATAGATTTCCATGAGGAAACAGTGCAAATAAGATTGAGAAGATACCAGCCCTGGAAAAACTCACAGATTTCCATCCATTAAGCATATCTAAAGGTGAAATGAGAGATGTATGAGGTAAGGAACAATTGAGGCCACTTCTGTCTATTATCATGAAGGAAAGCATCTCTGAGGAGGAGTTCTGCACAAATGCCAGAGATAACAACTGTGGGGATGGAGTGGGGGGGTTAGTATCGAGGTCAAGAACACCACCCCAAGAAGACATGAGAGAAATCCTCAATGGAAACCTTTCAATTTGTTCTCTGAAGTGCACAAGAAATTTATTCTTGGAACCTCAAAAAAAGGAGACGGAGACGGTGTCCACAAAAGCATTTCACATACTGACAACGGCTAACATGAGAAGCAAGCACATCATCGTATATGGGAAAACCCACAGCTATGGGCTCTGCGTCATGATGTGGCTTTTGTATAAAGCCCGTCATTTTTAATACGTAGCTCACAGCAGTTCTCTCTGAGACACACTGGCCTTGTTGAAACATGATCACACCTGATGAACTGTTTCTCACCAACAGGCTCTGATTTGAGTTTTAACTTCAGTCTACGACATCTTCCAAGACGAAGCTGTTGCTTTCAGCTGTTGCTGTTGCTTTTCAACCATATGGTGTTACCCTGTAAACTAGAAAACTAAAAAACTGTCAGTGATGCCTGATACCATCCTCACCGTAACCCTGTCTGGTTTCTGTCTGTTGATTTCTTTGAGTTTGTTGACAATCCAGCTTGCATCTGTGTTCACTTTGTGGCCGGGGTTTCAAGTGGGCTGCTCCAGAATCTGTGGTCTTTACAGATTTTAACTAACTCCTGTTTTATCTCCAGTCTCCCCCTCGCAAACAGCAGACAAAGAGACTCCTCCACAAGAGAGGTACCGGTGGCCTTATGCAGCGTTTCATTTCCAAATGAAGGCTGAAGCCTGCATTAATTGATTTTTTGACTTACAGTATTTACACTTACTTGCTCTGTTTTGGTCTCCATCAACTCCTGAGCGAAATATTTGTGTTTTTAGCTGCTTCGTGCTTCACTATCTGGCTGGTCTGAAAACAACACTGACAGGGACAATGAGACTGAATTAAGGTTGTAGGCCTTAAAACCAACACAACGAGCTGAAAGATGCTAAAATGCTCCAAAGAGATGAGGGAAACTGCAGAGTTGGGCGATGATTCTCTGCACATTCATCACTACAAGCAACATCTTTCACAGTCCACATACGCTGCCTTCAAATGATGTTGTGTTTTCCAGAAGAATCCATATGAATGACCCCTTCTTGTATTATTCACTGTCTTGGAAGAGGAAATTTTCCAGAAGTTAGAGTTCACAAGCTCTGGGATGTTTGCCAGATGGAAGTTCATTTTTCAATGGATGGTAAGTTAATATACTGCAATTTTGGTCTTATAGAGTTTTTCTTCATAATATTATAATATGTCTGAGGAATAAGTCAAAATGTCTTGGAAAGAAGTGAAGAATAACAAAAGAACGACAAGGAGTGTTTTGGTCTTGTGTCGTCAGTACCCAGCAGCAGCGTTCTCATAACTTAACCCCCTAAATGGCGACCATACCGTGCACATGACTGTCATAACCTCAAGCTCACAAGTGCCATTTGAAGACAGCAATAAGCATCTATTGTTCACATAACGACATCAGTTAGTGCAGATTTAAACAGCTGTTTTGCTATTCCTCACTCAAATAAAGATAGTGTGGGCCTATATGAATGTGTTAACATACTCTTATAACTGTTGAGGCTCCACAGCCAGAAAGTCAAATGTGGGGACAATGTTAAACTCTTGCCATATTGTTGATAAATGCAATGAATTAATGAAACTTGAATATAACTGTATATAAGGTCAGGTTTTGCATAATTTTATAGGAAATGTGATATAATATTACAGAAGAGTATCTCAAACTGTTCAGGGTTTCAAAGACTTTTTACACTGTTTCAGTACAGCAGCAACAAACTCATATCCACTGTGTGATGTGACGTCAGTGGCAACACATCAAAAGACAGAGTGAGGTTCAAAGAAAGCAAAACTCACCACAGCAGTTCATCAGCTGTTGATTTACTGTGGAGCTGTGTTACTGAGTCAAAGTTTATAGAACAATGCAAGACATTTTTTCTTGTATCTTCATTAAAAGAAAATCATGGGCATGGGCACCGGCAGCAGATGAGATAAATTAGTTGGTATTGAAAAATAGTAAAATGAAAAGTAGAATTTGATTTGGACTTTAAGGACTGCTATGACGGTTCTAGCGTGACAACTGATGGGATGACAGCTAAATGGAGATAACACGCTGTCGACCACAAACATGAGGAAAATGTTCATATTTTCATTCCAGCTCTGCTCATACTGTAACTTGCTGTACAGCACGTTTATCATTACAGTGCAGACCCTACATAGAGGTAGAGAACAAAGTCATGACCCTCTGGCGAGGGAGGGTAAATACATGTTGCTCTTCTAACATATGTCATCATACATAACCATACATCATGCAGTCAGGTTCAGTATGCCTAATGGTTTATTTTTTTGAGAAATATGTTTTTCTTTTTCCCGCCATGAGCAGATTGATACCACTGTCATGTGTGTACAGTGAATGTGAAGCTGCAGCCAGCAGCAGGTTTTCAAACAGACAAAACAGGAGCCTTAAGTGTACCGCACGTTCACGTAGCATAGGCAGTTTCATCAGGATGGGGGACAATCATTTCTGTGCTTACAGCGTGTTCAGACCAAACGTAAACCAAATTTTTCGTGAGACACAATTGCACACAAAGTGATTTTGATAATTCGCACCTGTTCCAATTTTTCAGCTTAATTTCGTGCTTGATTCAGTCAGCGCTGAGATTCTCTGGACGTCCTCACGTTGATCAGACAGACAGGGAGGACAAAACTGAGTGTAGCTCTGAGTGTTCTGGTAGCTACATGGAGGTGAGCCCTTCCTCCTCTCTGCTTTTCTGCAGTTCACATTTGCCTTGAACACATCATAAGCACACTTAATGAGTGCACCTTTCAGTACCATGGACGCCATAAACACAGCATTTTCATTGCCAGTTATTTTACGAAGGAAGGAGTATGTTTGAAAAGTGGGACAGAATTGTAAACATCTACGTTAATGCTGAAAACAAGTATAATGTTGTAATTATTATTAGCTTGGCTCTTTCCAAAGGTAGCAAATCCACCTACCAACACAACTAAAGCTAGCAAGTTCACACATAATATCTTCTTGTTAAATCTGTGCAAAAACTAAGGTCTAATCTTCTCTCTCTGTTTCCAGTCTTTATGCTAAGCTAAGCTAACGAGCTGCTGGCGGTAGCGTCACATTTACCGTACAGCAATGACAGTGGTTTGTGGACCACTGTAGGCCAAGAAAATAAAGCTTATTTCACAAAATGTTCCTCTATTCCTTTAAATGTGCAGGAGACCAAAGGTTTGCTCAAGGACACCTCAGCGGGGTGAACAAATGCTGTCACACAAGCTTCGCCCGGCTGAAGCATGAGCTCCATCACACATGTAACATAAACTGACACATTACAAGTGTCTTTATACGAGAGCTGAGCTGAGGTTTCATTCCTACGATTGGATAACGAGAGAGGCTGACCAATATGGGTTTTTGATGACCAATAATAATAAAGCTTTTTATTGGATGGCCTTTGCTACAAGCCAAAAGTCTGCTTTGATTTTATCTGTTTTTTATTCCCAAAAAACTCCCCTTCGAATTTTCCCTTTGGAACCAGCATTCAGACTATGTGACAGTCCAACTTTTCAGTATAATGCTGCAGAATAATTCATCATTATGGATTTGTGGAATCCCATCGGCTCAATAAAACCATTTTACTGTAAGTCTCTTATAAACAGCACTACCATATCATGCTGTATCTCATCTCAGCTTTTCGTTAATGTGGCTTAGAAAGGGAGCCACTGCACAAAGGGAAGCAGACAAAAATGTATATGAACTGCATCGCCTGAAGCAGCCACCCGTTAGAATGGAGTGGCTTTGATTCTGGGCTTGCCAACCAAAACCTGAGGAAGGAATGAAGTAGTCCTTTTGAACTTCAAGGGGGGTTGACTCCTTATAGGGCAAATATTCAGTCAGCATGCAGACAGTAGGTTTCCACTGACTGAGATGCCAAAAGCAACAGCGAGCAGCACTCCCCTTTGACTATGGAAAGAGGAGAGCGAGTTCTCCGGCTGACCTTGTAAAAATGAAGCTTTGATTATGAGTTATTCCTCTTAAAAACCCCATGTCCTCATTTGCCGTGTTACCTGTCAGCACAATGTCCTCCAGATGAGAAACAAAACAAGGAACTATGCAGTGTTTTATTGATATAAATCAAGTGTTTCCAGGGGTCCCAGTTGCTGCTGCCGATAGCATCATGTAACCTAAATCGTTAATGAGATGCTTGAAAACACTCTGTTTAAAATTAGAAGCCAAAGATTGCTCAGTCTCGTAACATAATGGTCGTTGTAGTGTTTTTAGTCTTTTTGTCTCCTAATGGAGTCAAAGCATTGTAATGTTTAAGATTTTTCCCGTCTGATTTGGCAGCACCTGTAGATTCTGTTATAACAGCATGTGCACTTGAACACAACAGGAAACACTCATCGAGCAGCGGCTTTGTCAGAAATACAACAGGAGAGCCACTGAGCGTGTTTGTTTACAGTGCAGCCAAACAAACTCACATTGTTTGAATAAAGAAATCGGTCGAAAATAACTCCAACCATGATCCGAGCTCATGCTGCACACGACGTACTTTTCCACACAGCGACAGGGCAATGTTCGGTTACGGTGCCGACGAGCCTGCAGCTCTTCATCGACACCTCGTTGTGGCTGCTCCGTCTCGCTGTGTTGTCCCTCTGCGGATGCATTGTGTTTCCTGTGGCTGCTTCACAACATTGCCCCCCCCCCATGGTTCACAAGCTGCTTTTAATGTGAAGCGGCAGCAGGAAGCGTTGAGATGTTTGCGGCACCTTAATCCAGCTCTTATATGGTTGTGGCAATGTGAACAGTAAACAGCGAGGCCGATAACAGATTGTTTCCTGAGTGCCTCATGCTTAGGTAGGCAGTTTGAATCCATGGCGGACTCCGGCACCAGATAATTATAGAATGTAATATTGAACATGAATAACAACAAAAAGGTGGTGTGATTTCCGAAAAATCTTTAGCATTATAACTTCAGGTTCCCTTGTTTAAGTTGTCTATTTTGCAAAGAAGGAGAGTCTCTGAAAGTCCTCCACCCAGTTCAGAGCTCTGCCCTCCGTTGCAATAAGCAGCACATGGAGAGCACAGCTGTAGAGATCTCTGGTTGAAGGCCAACAACTGTTTTGATTCCTCTGCCTATCCCAGGAAAGGTTGTAGCGATGTTTGTGAAATCCCCGACCTTCTTTGCAGAGTGAGCCGGTGTATTTATGGAGAGATGAGGGTGGTCTCAGATGCTTTGTTGTTGCGATTGAGGGGCTAATGAGGTGAAACTCATCCGGGGGACCTCTGTGAACACACAACGGTGGTTGAATGCTGTAGGCAGGCACACTGTAACATAAAAACCAACATCCTTTCATATATTCAGTTCATCCAAGAGCGTAGGTGTGGATGAATCTGTCTATAACTTGATTGATTCACCATTCTCCTACACGCCTCTCCTCCAACCGTTAACCAGTTTACTGTGCATGTTTATTTGTTCCTTGTGGGGGTGTTTAAATGCTCCCAGGCAGCTGTGAAATATTTTATTGGAGTAAGTCATCCCAACTTTTGACATGGTCCATCTGCGTCTATTAGAGCTCACTTACTTTAGCCGTGTTTTCCAGTGCTTTCCGCCCAGTGAGGTTTCACAGCACTACAAGCCAAATGATGCAGAAATCAAGTGTCCTGTGGCAGCACACAGCGCCTCTAGTTAGCATTTCTCACTAAAGATATCAGACATCCCAACGCAGGTGCTCGTCAGAGTGATCTAGCATGAGTCAAGAATGAAGTGTGACAAACATGGAGGGAAATGTCGTCTAAGTCATCCTGTATTTGTTAAGTCACAGCCACTTGTAAATACAGAACGAGTGATTTCATGGGAAGACTGTGGAAAGGTTTAGTTGTTTCTGAAGTTTGTGCCACGCTAAATGTCTCTCCTCTGAAGTGGTCTGGAACGGGACACGTGTATTCATGCAATCAGTTGCTGACTGTCAAATGAGATGAGACGCAATTAACAAATTATGCTCCAGAGGATGGGGTAAGTCCTGGGGACAGGATACCGCCACATGACTTCATGCTGTCCAGCTGAGATGGGACAGGATGCTCCTGTAAACAAGCTCTAAATGATGAACAGATAGCTGTTGGTAGGTGTTCCACACGCCTCTTTAATGAAAATATTGCTGCAGATAAATCCTGAAAAACAGGCACCACCGAGTCTGATTCCGGCCAAAATCTTGTCATCGCAAGTGGTCCCTCTCGGCTTTGTGGTCCTTCACGACTTTGTCTGTTTAGAACGCTATTCAGAGGCCTGAAGTGGTGAAAGGTTCTGCTGTAGTATTACACTTATTTTGAAGGACTAGCGCGTCATTTGGGTAAATTTATTTGTTTTCTTGCAGAGACAGATGAGGAAATCGCTATTTGCACGGAGGAAACAGCTAGCCTGGCTCTGTCCAAAAGTAACAAAATCCTCCCATTACCACTTCTGCAGCAGCGGTCACACAAGCGAAATAGGTGGGACAGGAAGCTCGATGACGTAGTGACAACTCTCCATGTTTTCTATTACGGCTCTGGAGGAGGAGTGGCCCGTGTGATCGCGGTTTCCACGGGAATGCAGCCGTCAAGACATCCGTCATACAGAAGTAGTTTAATCTAAACCGGGTTGGAAAAATGATAGATGCAGCTGGCCCGGCTAGTTGTTCCTGGAGCTTCTCTCTATTTTCTACTATCTACTATTTCTACTGTTTATCCCCGTAGCGTTTGGTTCACCGTTTCCTTCATTAGAAACTGACTGAAGATAAGCCTCTCAGAACAGGCGTGCTAACCATCAGTTAGCAAACTTAGATTTCCCCCTGTTTCCACTATTTTTGTTATGCTAAGCTAACATTCTCATTATAACCTTATATTGAAAAGAGAGAAATAAAACTGGTATTGATCTTCAGGTTAAGTCTTTGCAAGAAGACGGATAAGCATATTTCCCAGAACTACTAATTTAAGCATTTTCAGAGGCATTAAGATGGGAAAGCATCTCGTATTTCACAAAAAAAAGGAGGACGTTACAAAAAATTCTCTAACAGGATTTTCCTTTACCCCTTTAATCATCTGGTGGCCCCTCAGATTTATCTTGGGACTGCTTGGGAGGTCCCATCCTGGAAACCACGGATCAAAATCAGTCATGGAATATTGTTAATAAGTGATGGCTAGTGAAGCCTCTAAAATACAGGGCATAAAAAAACACAAACATTCCAGAAAAGCTGGAATAGAGTTGGACATTGTAACCAGACATTACATGTGAGTTCATTCAGATGTTTGTGTGGGTGTTGGTGTGGGGGTCAGACTGTGTGGGCCTGGACCGTCAGCGGCCGGCTCCCCGGAGGATAGCGAGGAAAAACGCTTACCGGGGTCAACGTAACGCTGTGTCACTCTTTCCTTGCAGAGCAACTTTGAGAAACTCGTCTCCGGTTTCCCCTCCAGGCCGCAGCAGCTGGCAGAGCAGCCGTCATGATGACCTGCGAACCCCCAGCGGAGGAAGAGTCTCCATGACTCAGCTCCCAGAGGTGTCTGTGAATGTCAGTGAGAGAGAGAAAAGGGCTCGTGTTCTGGGAATGATCAAAAAAAGGAAAGGAAAGGAAGTAAATCTGTGAAATCTGTGTCAGCATGCGTTATGTGTTCATTCACTCCTTTTTCACGGCTAAAGATTAAATTACTGTTAAGATTTAGAGGTGATGGTCAAAGGCTGCTTGAAAAAGAAATGCTTGAGCGTTTACTGTCAAGTGATATTTTTAGAGTTATAGAGTCATTACAGAACCCCCATTAAATTATAGCAGGACTCCCACGTTTTAATACGACCACAAATACTCTGGTTTACAATGATGAACTCATTTACTAATATAAAAAGGATTGGGGCACTTTCGATTGACACTTACACAGATTTGGTTATGATTTGGGTCAGTTGTTGATATTTCAGTTTAGCTTAGCATAGATTCAGGTTAGCATAAATTACTTTGGTGAATCTGATTGTGAAAGAGTCTTACATCTCAGCGTCTGCATTAGCAGATAGAGTTCAGCTAGGGCAGACTTTCCATGGAATGTGGTTGATTGTTCAGAAAAAAAGCTAATAAGTGGTCCTTGAGTTAAGCGGTTTTCATAAGGTTTTCAAGGTCAAAAATGGCCTTTTAGGTTCAGGTTAAAGTAAGCATTTTCTCACTAAGGTAAGATATATTGTTTGAGTAAATATAGTCTATAAGTTTCAGCTCTGTATATCATTGCAATCAGCCTATGACAAGTTACTGAGATAATCCACTGAGGTGGATCGGGCATCTGATTTGGGTGCATCCTGGACAACTCCCTGTGGAAGTTTTCCATTCTGATCAACTAGGGAAAAGACCACAGGGCAGAACACACTTAGGGACTGATTTGTCCCATGTCACCCGGAAAGACAGCGGGATACCCACAGGTACAGGCAACCATGCTAGGCCTGCTGCCACCGTGACCCAGACCTTGGATCAGCATCATAAAATGGATGGATGGTTGGTGCTGGAGGAAAGGTCAGAAGGTCATCAAAACAACGATTTCTCCTTTGGGAGACCAACAAAACCTACAGCAAATTTCAGGGCATTCAGTTTTGTCATGAGGCGAATCAGTCGAGGGAAAACTAAAACAAGAAACTGCTGCTAGAAGAAACATCAGAGAAGTCTCCAAATCATCAGAATATCTTCTGTATTATTAAAATACTTTGATTCTGATTTTGAACTGAAGTGTTTCCTGTCATCCTTAGGCAGAGCCACAAGTTGCGCAAATTTTAACTAAATTGGCCGTTAGCTGGTTAGCTCAGTTAGCTGTACAGCTAGTCTGCCCAGACTGAGAGCTCAGAGAGTTTAACGTTACGCCAACGCAGCCGGGGTCAGCAGCCTGCCAGAGCATGAGCGTGGCCGGATCGTGACCAAACACAGCCTCTGACACAGAAGAAGGCCAGTTTAAAGACAGGGAAAATGGTGCCAAGGTGATTTACAGCGACTCTGACTCTGGGGACAATGAGGGCACAGCAGGTTGGGACAGGAGAGCCATAAACTGGGAGAGCAGCAACCAGAGCCTGAAGATTTTCACATCCAACTCAGAGAACCAAACCTAGAGCTGGTGATTTTTGTAACACTGGAAAGACGAGACGGCTTTGATGAGTTTTACGATTAATCAGATCACTTGGCAGTTAATCTCGTCGTAGTTTGGTAGAAGCAGAATCTAAATTGAATTGTCACCTATTTCTTGTCACTTGAACTGTCTCAGGAGAGGAGAGTCTTGGCCCAATGGCATATTGGAGAACTGGTTTGTTTTGATTCTGTATGCTGAAATGAGACTGGAACATTGTTCCGAGAAGACTGAGAAAGCAGGCCTAACTCCATCCATACTGCTGCAGTTAACAGGTAGTGAACAGCCAGCGCCACGTCCCTCGCCGGTCATTTGGAAGCATTTTACAGCTTCACACTGAAGTCATTGTTGAATGTCTTGGTGGAACGTGTTAGTTTAAGTTTACAGAACGTACAGCAGGCTACGTGACGACTCGGTGTGCTGAGTGTGTTTCCATCACAGCCGACGACAACAGCTTGTATTTTATTTATGTAGTTTATCTGTGTGTCATTATCGCAGATAAAACACCTAAAATAATAACATGAATCATTATGTTCATCTTTTGATCTCTCCCACAGGGTGACTTAATTTCTTCCTCTGGCTTTAAATGGGGAGAGGGGGGGTTACATGACAGAGGTGCTATGAAGCCTGATGGTCTTCATTCATGTGGGAGGGACATTCCAAGTGAATGATAGTGGAGGTTTTATAATCCTCTTCCTATCAGTGATGGATTTCACAGATGATCCCTGTCTGCTACTCACTGCTGTGCTGTAAGAGGGGAACCGGATGACAACTGGAGGAGTTGCGGTCTTCCCTTTTCCACCCCCTCTGTTCCCGTAAGAAGCAAATGCCCTTGAAAAGCAATACATGGAGCAACAGGACTCAGATACATGGTGTAAAATGAATCAGTACTAGATAGGAAAACTCACTTTGTCTTGTTCTGTACCAGACAAAAATATTACGAGCAAGGAGAGGCAGACTGGCTGAGCAACACAGCTACAATCTCTAAACATTATTCCATTGATTTTTGATACAGACAATAGATGTAGCTGTATACAGGGTGGGGTTGAGGAAAACAAATTAACACAGGATGAGAAAGTGCTGTTGGAGGACGATATCTCCATAGAAGAAACCAGAAAAACAACCTGTGGTCTTTGGCTAGGAGAGGCCTCAAGGAATTATATTTTATTTTTATTTTTGGTGTGTCAAGATGCTCCACAAAGAAGCAGGCTACCTGAAAGCATTGAGTCAGCATCATTACATTAGAAGGGACAAGATCCACAGCAATGTGCTAATTACTGCCCCATATGTAATTAATATGGATGAAAAAAATCTCATCAAAGTCTTAGCAACCACATTAAAAGACATGGCCCTGCTACTTACCCATCAGGATCAGGTGGGGTTTATACAAGGCAGGAGCTCTGCAGACAGTCCTCTCAGTCTGTTGCAGATTATGTGGAAAACTTTCAACATTCTGTTTTATGTGCTACAAAAATTTGGATTTGGACCATTATTTAGGAAGCAGGTGGAATTAATGTATATGGATCCAGTGGCCACTGTATTAACCAATGGTATTATGTCATCAAGTTAGTTTAAGTTGTGGTGTACATCAAGGATCGCCTTTGGCACCTTTAATTTTTGCCATGTTTCATGAACCCTTGGCTATAGCCTTAGAGACTAATACAAATTGAAGAACACAAACTTTTTCTTTATGCAGACAATGTTTTATTGATAACTAATCAACATCATGTGTTCAGTTACAGACTTGTTTTCTGAGATATCTGGACGTACAGTTAAAGGTGCAGTATGAGGATTTAGTGGCATTTATCGGTGATGTTGCAGATTGCAACCTAATGAATATCCCCTTGCCTCCCCCATCCCCTACTGTGACCAACACAAACACAAAAAATGTGAAAGGCCCTCTCTGGAGCTAGTTTGTCTGTTCAGGGCTACTGTAGAAACAATGCGATACAACATGGTGGACTCCATCGAAGAGGACCTGCTGGAATTCAGGGACTTTACCTTGAGATAGGACATAAAGGAGAGGACTGTCAGCATTCTGTGAATGTATTAAAAGTACACAATTTCCAAAGCTGGATGGCTTAAAAATAAGATGGGATAGAGATCTGGATCTCGGCAAGATAACTGGAAAAACTCTTTGCATCACGCGAAATGCAGTCACAACAGAAGACATTAAATATATTTTTTAAATTACTGAGACACGCGACACATGTTGGAGACATGAAAGCAAAGCGGGAACTCTGGTGCATATGTTATACGACCGTGACAAAACAGACTTGTGGCATCAAATAATTTCTTTCTTTACTAAGATGTGTGGAATACGCTTGAGCAAAAAACCCACATTATGTCTCTTTGGATCACGACCAGAACTGCTGAAATGTCAAAACACCAGAAATCGTGGTGCTATTTAGCTCTGATAACAGGGTGTAGGATAACTCTACACCACTGGAAACTGAGTGAGCGAGCATGTGCTGCAGTCGGTTCCTCAGGGCTCCAAACTCATTTTTCTACCCACAGCACCGGAGCACCATCACATGATTTAGTCTCACTCTTTTATTTTAGATGCATGCGTGCACCATCAGTGTTCTTTACATGTGTTACATATGTTACAACACAGTAACATCCCCATATACCACCAGTTTCAGGCAGTTTGAGGTGTTCCCATAACATGAGCCACACCAAAATTAATAAAAATGATCATCATTATTTTTAGTTGTGCGTCGTTGTTAAATTGCATTTAATTGACTGAATGTGGGACACATTGCACACATGAAAAGCAAACACGTACAAGGGTTTAATGGTGGTTTAACCTTTGGTCTGACGCGTCTAGAACTTCAGGGTCTCTCAGGCTCAGCAGGGCGATGTTCCTGCCAGAAGCTTCTGCATGAAATCTATTTGGTAAAATTTTAACCTGCACACCTCTAGAGTCCCGTCCTTGTTTGAATTTAATGCACTGACAATCTTTCAGCCCATTAGATTTAATATAAATAAAATACTAAAAGGCTGCGACTAAAGCTGTCCCAAGATAAGACAGTTAGTCCTTTAAATGTGATCAGGAAAACTGTATCAGGCCGTCACTTCATTTGAACATGTGCTGCGTAGCTTGCATACTCGTCCATAGTTTGTCACACAGTCTACTGTTAGAAGAGAAGAGGCTTTTAGATTGAGGGCTGTCCGTGTCTCTGGCAAACTTGACATAATCTCTTTGTTCGCTGGGGCTGCTGGAGTGCAAAATTCCCCAAATACAGTGAAGATTAGGATGTGCTGCTAAAATCCATCTCTGGCAGCTTCTTGGACTGACCACCCCACACAGTGCACACCTCAGTGGACAGGCTGTTTTAAAATGTGCCCGACTACCCCCCAAAAATAGCATCGTTAATAAATGGTGTCTTTGAAGTAATGCTTGATTGCTACCTCAGCTGGTAAAGCTAGACATGATAACAATTCTTTCTTACACTCAGGCCCAAACACGGTGTTTCATCCATTTCTCGTACTTTTGCTCCTCTATGTTTGGTTTTGGAAAGGCTTTGTGGAGAAATCCAAAACTTGGACTTGCAAAACAATGATTGGACAGTCACTGTTTGGGCGAGGGGTTTGGGGTCAACTACCAAAATCCAGCTGATACTTACTCAATAGTTCATGTGATATTGTTGTGTTTGGCCCCAGTTTAAACAACTCTGATTCATGATGCTCTTTGCTTGTCTTGTTTCAACATGAGGTGAGCAGCGATACCAAAACACTGCATAATATCTCTGTAATTTAGTCTAACTACTGCAATTAGGGCCTGGTCTTTCGGAAAGAAGATTAATCATTACTCTTTAGGGGTCTAATAAATCTTCATCTGAACAACAGGGGTCTTTTCTTCTTATGGTTTTACTGTTCTGTGGAAGCACACAGCAGCTGCAGGACTGCACGTCTGTTAAAATTATCTACAGTCATGAAAATAATGAATGAAAGATTAATCAGATCAGTTTTACTCATAAGATCCCGCTGTAGCTTAATATAAAACTGACAAATATTTTGTCTTTTTATGACTTATGAGAACACTTTAGTGTCGAATGTTTTTTCTGTTCACTTTGTCTCACAATGTTAAGCACAGTGCTCGATTTTTTAGCAAATCACATGCTGACAATTTTGCATGATTCTGGGAAAAATGCCGCAGAGTAATGGAAACCCAATCACTGCTTTAAACTGATTACGGCTGAGAGCCCTGTCATTTTTACTGGCAGTTTGACCATTTTGCCAGAGTTAATCAAATTTTCTGTTTACATTTTTTTTGCACTGCTGCTGAATAAAATAGTTGAGTCATTGTGTGATCTCATGATGCTTCTCGAGTGAATCATGAATGAGAGCTTTTGATGTCTGATGAAGTTTGTAATTTGGGCTTCATCCTCAGCCCAAGATGTTAGCTGACTGGTAATTAAGAGGCTGTTTCTGAGGTTTGATGGCTCTGGTTTTGCCCTCAAATGTATTCAGATGGTACCACTCAACAAATTATTATACTGTAAAATGAATGGCTTAGAGTTTCCTCCAGATTTGAACATCTCCATAGGGAGAGGATCAATTTTAACATTAGTACTGACGTACATACAGTCAATTTTATTGCTTTAACTTATTCACCCACTGTCAGATGAAAGGAAATGGTGGTCTAACTTTATGTTTGACTTTATCTCTGATCCAGTCTTACTTAAAGCCTGGTGAGATTTGTTTTTTTTTCTTACAGTCAGCAAATTTCATAAAAGGACCAAAACCATGTATCATCTGCATAGCCAAGGCCTGATATAGCTTATTCCTCTGCCATAGACCTCCATTGTTTTCCTAAAACTATTAAAAGCGCACACAGTTTCAGTGCTCATTGTTGCTCCTAATGACATGTTGCTTACTACTATTTACATGGACACTGAAGTTTATTTTTGGTCCACCCCACACACACTGTTAGCTGCCACAAATACACCAAATACGTATCAATCCGCACCTGAAAATAGTCCCCATCAAATTCGTTATTTATGTTTGTTTGAGTAACTTTTGCTTAAAGCTATATCGGCCAGCTGTTTATGTCCTTACTAGGAATGAATTGGCTTGGGCCACATACAGGTACAAACTAGCACATTGTTGGTTTTGTTTTTTTCATGGGATTTACTGACAATAAGAACAATACTGAGACTCTAGCATCATAGTTTAATACAGCATATGGCTTCTCCTTCCTTGCATGTCCTCTGATATGAAGCAATTCTTCAACGATATGGTGTAAAGCATATACTGTTATACTAGACAAAATCATCCAACTATGACTTCAAGTATAATCTTGTTTAAATTCAAAGTGGTTATCTTCACTGTATGCAGCTAGTCTTCACTCACTGGCACCAAATGACAGGTGAGATGACAACCTGATCCTCCTGGTCCTCCATCTCTAAACCCATCAGGCTCTCCCACTGTTTAGCCAAGATTCATATAGTTTCACTTTGCACATCCATCAGGACTTGAGCTTTGGGCCAAACTGTGCTGTAGTTGGGAGTTTATCTTGGTCTACTGGAGTTTACTCATCACTTTCTGTTTAGATTTTGACTTTGCCTTCATACTTTTCGAACTTGAAGGTTCAAACTTTCTTCCACTCAGGCAAAACTTACTTACAGTTAGGAGACACCAGAGACTCCAAGCAGTGAAGGTGAGTTTCTTGTCCAAAAAAACCCCCCAATTTTTTACACAACTTGCCCACTGAAACTGATCCTGACCCAGGATCATCTCCTGGTGACTTAGATGTGCTCCACCTTAAAATCTGGCTCTGAGCCTACGGTATATCATGTGTGGTTTCCAATCTTTCTTGTTTCTCTATCTACTACACTAACCTGTGGAAAAAATAAATTAACCACTGATTATTTTTGAAGAGACGTCTGCATGTGTATGTAACAGCAAGGGGCTGCAGTCCGTGGTTGGGTAACTTGGACTGAGCAGCTTCGTGGGTCTGAACTTCTTCCTCCAGAGTGTTTATTTTGTGGCTTTGAAGGCCTGTTTAGCTGCTACTTATAGCAGCATGATTCAGTCTGCAGCTACTACCCTCGAATGTATTGTTCTCATGAGCCAAAGGAGCCACAGGCATGAAAAAGTAGTCAGGAAACTTAAAGGGGAACTTTTCAACCCCACCTAGAATTTCCAAGTGGTATTATTGTTAGCATCGAACTACCAACAACGCAGGATGGCCCAGACGGAGGTATAACATACTTTGAGTATCGCTTCACGCAATATCGCTTCATTCATTTAATCTACAATGGAGCCATGAAAGCAGATAGAAATGGTACCAGCTTGACTGGATCACCAGTCAGCCTTCATTTTCCTGGGAGCTCGTACCGGGCAGCAGACAGAATCGCATGTCAAAGCGAGGCTTATAGGAGACCAGTCTAAACCCCAGTGGTGCCATTATTCTATAGCCATTACACTGTGCAATCAGCATTTACTTTGTAATGATACGTTGAGGCAAAACACTTCCCTGTTTAAAAAGCCACATGCTTACGTTGCTGTCAAGACCAATTTTTCAGCCGGTCTTGCTGTGAGCCAAATTCATGTTAGTCTGCATGTCTTCTAAACAGTGCTAAAAGGAATCATTTGACATTAACACACTTATTCGCATTTTTGCTGAGAGTGAGATGAAGAGACTGACTTGAAGTGTCATGTCTGTGCCTTAAATATAAAGATTCAGACAGGACACAATTAGCTTAGCTTAGCATAAAGACTGGAAACAGCTTTGTCTCTTTCCAAAGGTAAACTCCATCTTGAAAGCTCAGTAATCAACATCAGTGTTTGTCAGAATGTCAAGTATTTTATGTCATGCACTACAGCTTTATACTAAACTACCTTGTATTGAACACACCTTACATTATAGATCTTTTTATGTGCTGGCATAGTGATTGGCTTTAGGAGTTGATGCTGCCAGTGTGAAAACAGTAATTGCATTGAACAAGGGTGTGTGTTTGGAAAAGATGACTCAGTTTTAGGCTTTGGTTTGCTCAGTGACAGCCAGAACATTAAAGATTGAGCCTTCAGCCGCAGCCCTGGTCCTGGTCACAGACAGCGCAGTGCTAAATATATGGCATCTTCCCTCCCATTCATCATTCATGTACTGGAACCACTGTCATATTTACTTCACCTATTCCTGAAAACACACCACTGCCCATGTGGTCTCCATTACCCAATGCTTGCTGTAGTATTTCACTGATGTGACTGAAGGTCCAGCCAGAATTCAGCAGATGTCTTTGGTTTTGTTGCCTCCACCCCACGAGGGTTTACTGTCTACAGCATCTTGAATTAGATTGGAAAAAGCACGGTGGAAGTGCACCCCCGGCTTCACTTAGCCGTCTGCACAGTCAGATAATAATCACTTCTCTCCCAGGCCTGCGGGGGAAGTCGACAACGGGCTCTTGCGTGATTCAAAGGTGGTTCCAAGCTAATCTGAGTGATTCCACCAAGAGCACCTGCAAATGGACACAGCCTCAGGACAACGTGATTTCATTTTCCTGTCTACAGATTATCATGATAAAATGTTTCTGCTTTTCCATAGCACCATTCCACAAGGAGATCATACACTCATAAATGCCGTGAGAATGATCGTCTGCCGTGAAGGTTATCACATTGTCAGATTTTCTCTGTTTCAGAGACGATCCGGGGCCTCTTGTTTGAATGATGGCAGTCTCGTTTTAGCACACCATCCGCAGCATTTGCCCAAAGTCTATTTTTTTACAAGGACGTGATGCTGCATGACGTGATATACTGTGACAGACATTTTACAACTGTAGTGATCTGCTGGAGAACAGTGATTCCCAAAAAAGCGTGTCTTCCTCCAATCTGAATCAGATGCCCTCAGCCTGTGTGGGACTTCCGTGAACTTTTCCAGAGTTGGGTCTCATTTAAAAAACGGCCTATAAAACATGTTCAAGTGCCTAAATGACATCTACTGAACACTGGCAGCGTCCCACACAAACGACACATATCTACTTCTGAAGTTCATAAAAATACATCATGATAATGACATGGGTGCTGATATACGTACATCTCTGTTAGAAAAGTAATTGATAACAAATGTTTGGACATTGCTGTCATGGCAGTTATGGTAGTAATTTGACAGCACATTATGGATAATTTTCTCTTTATTTTAGTGTCAGATTGCTGTTGAACAGCAGAAGAACAATAAGTCCATTGAATATGAATCACTGTGATCTCTCGGGAGTGTGAGCATTTACGCAATGTTTACTGTAAGTTGGAAATCTCCTGAAGTCGGGTCCTTGGGTGAACTACGGCATCCAAACATCCTTAGCCTCCATAAAGAGCACGTTCTTGGAATTAATCTGTGCAGCTGCTTTCTCTGGATGCTAACATGGATGTGGAGAGACCCCTCAGCCGGTTTTGTCTGCAAGTCAAGGCTGAGAGTTCGCTTAGTGTCCTTCTGCAGTGAGTCAGCAGGCGGACTTCCACCGGAGCGTGAGATCCCCTGGCTGCAAGCCACACTGTTTGGGCCACCGAGGCCAAGTTTATGATGACGGCCACTCAGACACCACTTGTTAGAGGAACAGTGCTGCCTCCAAGCGACTGGGAAAGTCCAGTCAGCCTCTGTGTGTGTGTGTGTGTGTGTGTGTGTGTGTGTGTGTGTTAGACATAGAGAGATTAGTCATACAGAAGGTCTTGTCTCTCATCCAAACTACCAGCTCTGTTGACCATCACTGCTGTCCTCAAACCCCACAGGATCCTTAAAGCCTCATTTGTGAGTTGTAACTCAAACAGTCTACGCAGAGCAATGAAAGTAAAAAAAGGAAAACACAGCATAGTATTACCATAACTTTTACCTATGAAGTAAGAGCGCGCGTCTGAATGAACATTGTTGTTTATTATACACATTCATATTAAACTGGTAGTATTGGAGGCAGGGCTGGTGTAATGACAGAGGGCATTCTTCACAGAAGACATTTTAACATGCGACAGCAGGAAAGGCACAGGTGTAAATTATCACATCAATGGTGGCTGAATTCCATTCATCCTGATATTGTGCATGCTGACTCCCTGTCATGCTATGACGGCTTACCGGGACACTTGCAGAGAACGGAGACATTGTTAGTGTAATTAGTAACACCTGTGCTCCTCCAGCCATGACAAGACAAACCGTCTGCTTTGAGAAAAGCCTGTTGTGTTTGTTTAAAATTTCTCTCCAAATTACAGCCGCTTCAGCTTGGACCGCCGCCCCGCTGTAGTGCCGTATGGGTCCGGCGCGCTGCGTCTGTGCTCACTCATCACGAGGGGAACGAAGGCTTGATGAGTGTGTGGCACACACAAGTGTTGGGCCGCTTTTCTGATCAGCAGTTTTTGTTGGAAGAGTGAGTGAAGTTTTTGGAAAGCAAAGGCTGAAATGTCTCCAGTGCAAGCAAAAGCAGGCCTTGTGAAGCGGGTTCTAACATCAGGTATCATCAGTGCATTGGTAATAAAATCAGGAGTTCGGAACTGTTTTAGCCACCTAAATCAAATGAGATTATTTCCACTGGCAGACGGAGAAGGCTGAATGGTGCATTTGTTAAAGTAAATCCAGTTGATGCTTCAGGTAATTATGTTGGTGCAGTCTTTAAATTCCCTCGTACTGGAAGGCGTTTGCGAAGACAGTACAGCGTTTGCACTCGGTTGGGAATGACGGAAAGAATTGCGATGTTACAAAAACAGTTTACCTGAAAGTGAGGAAAGCCCAAGCTCGGAAAAACAAACGGTGCAACAAAAGCCATCTTTGAATGCACTGTCGATCCGCACGCCAAGTAACAGCCAGCATCAGGCCACGGGAACAGCAGAGGGGTTCTTTCAGGGGACCTTTTTTGTGCTTCGTTTCATAGGATTCTCTGTCAAATGTAATGTCTGCTTTCTATTAAACGAGGTGGCCGTGAAAAGTCCGCCTCGGCGCTCTGCAGACTTTTCATACCTTTAAGTTGTTATTGATTTACTTATTCACGGCCTGAGAGTCTCCCGTGCCTGCTGTGAAGTATGTACAGAAAATGGGATCCTTGTCTGCGCAGTCAGGCACTGTCTGCTTCAATTAAAAATGTTCAAACCATAGCCGGAACTTTTTCCACTGTTTGCTCTTCATCCACTCACATTTTCCATCTGCTGTGAAAGTTTAAGTCCCAGCCTTTGGGAGCAGCGAGTCTTTCTTTTTGCTCTTTATTTAGTTAGAGGGAAAAACCGGCCAGACAATCTGTTGATATAATGATGCTGTATTCACGTTTGCATCTCACATATCAGCCTAAATGTAATAACATATCAGTATCAAAATACTGGGAAGGTCTGCTGCTTGATTAGAACTAGCCCAGATTGTGAGCTTTCGTTGGGTTTTATTACAAAGTTGGGGGCCTGCGATGTATTTCTGTGACTTTAACAAAATAGTGATTTTTCTTTTGCATGCATTCCTCCTCATCCCTATTAGGCACAGCTGTGCATCTAACATTTTTATGGCATTTGTCCCCTCTTTCCACCCTCTTAAACCATCTCCTAACTGGTCATTTATAGACGCTTTGTAATTACAATCTATCACATTAAGCTTCAGAAAAAAAAATCATGAATCATTGGAAACCCTTAAGACGTACTCTTGTGTCATTTTCCACAATCATTCCAGTAAATCCTCTTTTTTTTGTTGGGAAACCAGAAATAGCAGGAGAGTGAATGTTTCTTTGGCACTGATCTTACATCACGATGTTAAAGCGGGCTGGGGTGCTTTGTAACATTTTGGGTCTGGTTTTGGTGAAGCATGGCACCAAATGAACCGAGGGGAGAGTGGTCCTCATTCATTCTGCTCTTTTGGTGTCTTTAACCATTGCTCTCATACAGAAATCACACACACAGAAGAGGCTTTTTAAAAATTTTGTTTAGTTGTGTTTTGGACAAATTTAAATGCAGTGTCAATTACACGGATGTTGTCAGAGACGCTTATGTCAAAGGATATGTGACTATTTGTTGCATGAATGGTCATACATCCTTTTATTTGGCAGAGCAAGACGTGGATGACTCTTTATACTTTCAAGCAACATAGCCAGTAAAAGAAATATGCAACAGAATCCCAATTATCTGTTCTGTCATACACGTTCGACATGAAGTGAAGTGCAGTTTGGTCTGGACGTCATGCTGTCATAAATTTCTACTGGTAAATGCTTCCATGTCCGTTTGACCTGTGCAGTAGATGATTAATGCCGTACTCAAATGTCTGGGAACATGGCAACGATACAAAAGAAGAGAGACCGTGAACTTTCTCGTGGGTAATTACATGCAAACCAATTCCTGTTTCATGCAATGACCCTGGACGTTTGGGGTTTCTCTTTGTTGGAAAATTAAAAGGCTCACCCCAGCATTACGCCATAAACTATGGGGGTACAATACCCACACTCCCCAAATCACTGCCAGAAATCAGGATTATGATTTGGTTTCAAACCATAATACTCTTGCTATTCTCCTTCCCAAATTAGCTGAAGCAACATTGAGCAGAGGGTGAAAGATCACATTCTTCCAAGCCAATACCATTTAATGGCTGCACACAGAAGCAAGAGACAAGCAGAATTTTTTCCTAATTACTTTAAACCTCTTTTTGACAGATGACGCAGATGGGGGATTGAGGTTGCTCTTTGAGAGGATCTGGCTTTCCTGTATGCTTTTAGGAGAGGAAGAGGAAGCAAGGACCTCCTCCAGACAAGATAGTAATCATTTTTCTTAAATCCAAGATTCAGCTCCGTGCTTGTGTACGTTGGTTCCCTCTATAAAAAAGACAGCACCTCAGAGTCGACGGTTATAACCAAGAAAACTCAATGAACCCAAACATGAAAAGGTCTTTAAATTGTGTTTATATGTCACTTTTTCCGCCAAGTGGTCAAAAATATAATTATTTGCAATTATACACCATGTGGCTCCGCTCCTCACTCATGAAGGCCATTCCATTCAGTACAGGGTCTTTTAAAATAACGTGGCCTCTGGGGGCAGCAAGCACATCCTGAGCAGTAAGTCTGTCAGAAATGCAACAGAAGGGGAGTGACTTGTGTGTCTGTTTGTAGTGCAGCCAAACAAACTGTGGACTGAGAGGATTCACTGCATCGTGTCATTATGGAAATTGTATGTGCATTGACATGTAACTTAACTACATGGGAAAGGCGGGCTCAACAAGGAAAACCACGCTATGGAAAGGCAATAGGGTTTGATATAGTAAATCCTTATGGAAATAACCAAGTGATCTGAACTGCAGCAGTGTAACTATGCTGCTTATAACAGTTAAACATTTATATCCAGCAGCTGTCCAGTCTATTCAGTTCACATAGCTTGAGGAAGAGTATTGAATTAGATCCTTAGATTAACAAAAATAAGTGTTTCCTATGACAAATCCCCCACATGCAACTGTTTTATAACCTCAGCAGTAGTGGGAAACTGGCTCCAGAGCAACACGTTTTGTTGCTCGAGAGGAGTCATCTTGGTTTTATTTCATGTGTATAGTCATGTATGACTGCCTCATATTTCCAGAAGAAATAAGTACATTTTTCCCTAAGTTACAGGCATTATTTTGCGCTGAGCTTTTTTTTCCCCAGACAGTCAATTTGTTAGCTTGAACATTTAAACAATGGGAACATTTGTCATGAATGGAATTACGGGCCATTACAGCAGCAGTTAACAATGAGAACCATTGCTCTTTGGATAGAGGAATCCCTGGTGTTTTGGCTCCTGAATGGAACCATGACCAATCCTCTCTCTTTTCTCTGAGCACTGTCTGCTCATTAACCACAACCACAAAAGTGCCACTCAGCAACATGTGAGCCTCAGGGCAGTTGTAGCTCCTATTCAGGATTTAACGGTTACGGTGACCACAAAGGTTACTCAATCAAACAAAGAACAGTAGTCGCCGTGTTGGTGGTCTCAGCCTAATTCTTGTTTGACCCTTTGACCTCTCTCACCTCATTGTATGAGGTCATCATCTTACATTACTAAAACGTATCTGTCACCTGTAAATGATTTCTAAAAGTCTTTAAAATATGAGATACTGCAATGACGGGAAACAGGATGAAACAGGACAGACTAACTCAATCAGCTGATATCTGATCTTTCTGTTTCAGTCACCAGCATGACAACCGTGCAATTATAGGCTTTGCAAAAATGTCAGCACCTCATTGGACTTGTATTCTGCGACATGGATAAGGAGTTTGCAGCTCTGTGCTGTGAGAACTGGCGTCAGAGAGCTCTTCTCAGTATTGTACATGGCCGAAATGTCACAGGCAGTAAAATCTAATACCATCTCCTGTTATCGCTATTACTGAGGATTACTGAGTATTGTAATTGTGGTTTACAGGCTTGAACAGCCTAAATGACCAAATGTTTCATCCATTCAGAGGCTACAGAAGCACTGTTGAAGCATCAGGGACTGATTATTGTATCCGTCCATACATTACATCATGTGTACATTCAGAGTGCGGTTAGTTTTTTGCTGGCTTTCTGTCAGCTACAGTGTCGCGGCATGCTTCTCATTACGTGTAAATAGCACATCCTGACTCACTCTTTAATTTAACATTAGGAATGAGCTTGTAAAGCTGAAAATAGCACATACTGGTCAAATGTATGCTTCAGTCAGGGGCAAGCGCTACCAGCTTCCTTGCCCTGAGTTGTGGTTTGAGGAATGTCTAGTCTTTCTTTATTCTTTATGTCTTTATTTGGATCCCCACTAGCTTAGTGGTTGGTTCTTCCTGGGGTCCACACAAAAACAAACAATAAAAAAGACCACCATCTAAAATCACACAGTATCACAGGAAAATGCAAAATAAACCAAATGCAAAGGGCAGAAAATAAGCAGAGTGACTTTACACATGAAACAATAAGAAGCAGTCACCGACAGTGGAAACAAAAACAAAATTGTCACAAACATACAGCACCAATAAATGGTTCCAAAACAGCAACAGCAAAATAACATGATATGCATCAATTTTGTCTTAGTGACTTCCTGAAAATCTGCTTTTGATCTGTCTAATGTATTCAGGTAGAAGAAGCCCTATCAAGAACAGTTCTCATACAATTTGTTCATGGACTTGGTACTATCAGATTATCAGTACTCACCTGGCGTGTCTTACACCATGACAAAAACAGTTTGATCAGACTGAAGCACCCTGACAGGGAGTTAAATGAGATAACTTACTCTTTCAGACCTAATTTGGTTTCAGTAATTTGATATCCCATCTATAGACAAGTTGAGCACAGTGGTGTTAACAAGAACATTCCTACTACCAAACAGAGTACATTTAGTTTTGTCTTGTTTGTTCAGTAGTCAAATGTTCATATTCAACCATTCAGTCATGGTATGCAACTTGAAATGTAGATTCTGTCTCAGCTCCACTGATGTTGTTGACTCACAGAACGACACTGAGTCATCAGCATAAATATGTATATGGAATATCATGTATAAAAGTTGAGAATAAAAGTGGCCCCAAGCATGTCCCTTGTTGAACACCACAAGATATTTTTTTACTGTCAGAAAAGCTGCCATTTAAGAACACTCTCTGTGTTCTGTTCAAGAGGTAACTCTTCATCCAGGTAAGAGTTAAACGTGAAAGACTATGACATTTTAGCTTAGCAATAACAATACGGTGGTCAATGACTGCAAACCCTTTCCATCCTTGGGTAAAAGTATGACTGATGGTCTTGATTTCTTTATTGAGTTTTACAGACTGGTCTTTAGGTTTATCGTACCATCTGCAGTGCAGGAGCCAGTGCTAAATGTTTTGTTGTGCATTCAATTGGAAGTAGATGTTGAAGGAAAAACTGTTTGATCATTTTGTAATGTTCAGTGCATTACAGGAAATGGCTTTGTGATGAAGTGTTGTAATTTAGTTTGGTAAATGGTTTCCCCTTTCTCCTCTACTTTCACAGTACTTAGTTTCCCTAAATTTCCCAGAATTTACTTCAAACGACTTTCAGTTTTTTACTTACAGGGAGATATGATCACAGCCCTGCCCCTTACTTAGATGAGTTTGGATTTTGACATTTCATTTCTCTTTTATATGTTCTGGATAGAAACATCAGAGGGGATAACATGCATGCAACCACAGACCGCCAGGCCACCAGGATTCCTCTTTATATTCTTGATTTAGAAGAGGCAGATTGATTCTGAGACACAGAACTGTTACGGGTTGTTCAAGGAGAGTTCAGACCCAGATTCAGAGTCAACAAAGCCAGTTTAATTACAACAGAAAACTCAATGAAAAAACACCTTGCGTGAAAAAACACTCAAGCTAAGATTAAACAACTGAAAATCGCCAACAAAGTAACACAAAATCACCTTGTAAGGAAAAACTTTTTAAGAAAAACAAAAGTCGACCAGGAGAAAATGCTCAAACTGGTGAAGACAAAAAGAACTCAAACAATCTACACTAATAAACACTAGAGACACAGGAGGCAGGAGATCTACTCGACAACAGGGAAAACATGCAGGTAGCAAGAGGAATCATCGGGGGTGAGTCTGGACGTGGCTTAAGTAGCCGGGCTGATTGGGTGATGGCAAACAGGTGAGCCTAATGAGACCTGCTGCCGAGGAGATCGCCCCGCCTCTCTGTGATCAACCTGTAACAGAGGGAGAGAAAACAGAAGAGAGGAGGGATGCACAGGTAGGGTGAGAGACAAACACTAAACATAAACACAGGACTTCAAAACCACAACACTAACACCCAAACCTTATGTTTTCTGCGGATGCTTTACCTCAAGGCACGAGTCCCTTGCAGTCACGAGAATGGGATGTAGGTAGAGATGTACATGCAGAAGTATAGACAACCCAAGAATATTATGCCTCTGGCCACGGCCCTGTGGAAATACAGAGACTAGCCTCAGCACATTGACCTCTGGGCAAAAACTGGAAATGGCCTCTAAACTTGATCTTTACAAATAAGTAGAGCGGCTACATGAAGCAGATAAATAATGAGAGCTGCCATAGCTGGTCTTAGTGCTAAAGGGTTATTTCAATTAGTGTCGGCCTTAGCTTTCTACAGTGACCTAATATCAGGACTCATGGGAATATAAAGTTTCAACATGCAGTCATTCCTTTCCTTAGAGAGAAAATGGAGTGTAGCGTGCGCTGGCAAATGATTAGTACAAACTCTAACCAGGCTACTCATTGCAACTCATTTTCATGACCATTCCTTAGTACACATAACAAAACTACGTTGTATGACATGAACACACTATAACACGTGGATGTTTAAAGGAATGTAATCCATTGGTCATCATTGTGCTCTAGCATTTTACTTCACTCTGGTCAGATTTCCATGAGAGCCTTGTAAAGTCTGCCATTCCTCTGATTCATTGACTCCAAACAATGCCTTTGTCTCATGGAACTTGAGTTGAGGGATGGAAAGTGTTCATAAAAAAAGAAATGATGTGCAATGGCTCGTTTCTGTCTTGTCTGGTGCTAACTTTATCGTGGCAACCATTTCACTTTTTCAGAGAGCAATCACATAAACATTTTCCTTCATGCATTTCAATGAAAGCACCACAGAGCTTTAAACAGCAAAGTGAATAAATCATCAGTATATTTGTTATTCTATAGGCGTAGCTTGGCAACTCCTAAAGTGCTGGTATTGTCTGTGATGTTACTGTATGTAATGAATTGTTATATTTTGCCACTATAGGCCATCATATGCTGTAAGTACGCTGGTTCGCTGATTATTTAAATACGATCAGACATAATATGCCATGAATCAAGAACAACGAAACCATCCATAAGTCTGAAGGGTTTCCAGGATAAAAATGCTCTGACTTGACTCCTAAGTGTTCTGTAACCGAAGCTGCAGTAAAACTAAAGGTGCCTTTGTTGGCCTTGCCCTGTTGTCCTTTCAAATGAACCACAAAACCACATTTTCCATGGTGCCTCTCTCCCAGACAGCCAGTTCTGCCACCGCCGGGCCCCACTACCTGTAGAGGCAGGATCTGAGGGCCATCTGGGCTTTGTGACTCAGAATGTCCACAGCTGAGATGCCTTCCACACACATTCATAGCTGGAGCAGTAAATCACTGTGCAGATGCTTTACAGCACCTACAGTACAGGGAGCCTTCAAAACTTCAGTATACTGCAAGCTTTCTGAAGCTATTCTACATTAGGTACATATACATTCAACGACAGGATTATATTTTGAAATAAATAATGATTTAAAGCACTTTTTCCAGGGTGCTGGTCTCCCAGACGGTCAACACACTGATACCAGGAGATCAACGGTTAAACACAACTGAGCCTAAAGATCTGGATCACTAGGCAACAGGATTACTAGTGAACTAACTAATACTAAATGTCTGTTGCCTCAGGAAAACTGTTTATTGTAAGAAAACATGTTGTTAGTTTTAAAAAACAAATGCTTCAAAGATTGTTTTTTAGAATCGATTTTATTACCGTATAATGATATTGGCAGGCGTGAACGCCACATTGAAATTTATGCAACCAGTTCCAGCTCTAAATAAAAATTCTCTCTCTTTCTCATCATAGCGTTTACAGGACAGTTAATCATTTATATTATAATCATTTATATGCCATAAAAGAGCCAACTTCAATTCAAGTGCCAGATAAACTCATTTTACCCGCAATTCATGAGGGAACTCTCAGATGAATTTTCTACAGTTCACATCTTTGCAGTGAGCTTGTTTTTTAGCGCATCCAAACTTCAAACTACCTCATAGCTTTTTCCTTTCTCGAATGTCACGCCTTGTTTTCTGAAAACTGACCTTCACTGTCAAGAGGGATGGTCATTCTGTCCACTGACTTGGTGGTTTTTGATGACTCATCAGTCTTCCACCTGTCTAAAAAAAACTCACCGTAGTTCACCGTAGTATGAGGCATATAGACGTACGGTAACTGTCATGTCCTGCAGGGCTGCCATAATATACAGAATCCTCTCCTGCAAGATTTACAGATGTCTTGCAGGACTGTGAATGCTCCACTGAGGCGTTAAAAAGTATCCTGGAGGACTGACAAAATCCTACAGCATCAGATCCTGCACAATATAAAGATGTCATGGACATTCCAGGACCTCAGGACAGTTTGTAATATCTGCATATTTCCCTTGTGGGACTTTTTTGGAAGTGTGTAAACTTGAAGCTAGACATTCTGGCTACAGGACAAGGCAGAGGGATGGCAGAACACACAAAACCCATAACTTAAGCTTGTGAACTTCACGCTAATTGAACCAAAATATCATCTTCTTAGTGCCGAGGAGGAGGTGGCGAGCAAGTTATATTTGATCAATTCTACTGAGACAGTGAGCTTACTTTTGATGCACGTCGCCATGGAGAATTTTCAGGTTTTAGTGGTTGGCAGGAGTGGGAAATTAGACCACAGTTCAATCAATGTTAAAATGTTTTAAACTGTAGGTTATCATTCACTCTGTGTCACCACTGAAGTTGCCAGTGAACCTTAACTTTAAAAATGGCCATGCTATCAGCACTGTAAATCACTTTACAGACCGCTAATGGACTTATGGAGGATGTGTCATCTCCAAATAAGAATTACACATGTAAACAATATCAAAGGTTAATCAGTATTTACAGTATTTATATATATATCTGTACTGTCTGGGGCTCCTGTTGGGACAGTATAGTCTGCTGGACTCTAAAGCCATGCTGAAATCACTTTATCTTAATAAACAACCCATGTTCAGAAAGCACAGATTTACATTTCCATAATGTTTGGTAAACCCTGCGGCTCTGAACTCTGCGAAATGGAAAGAAAAAAAAATGCACAACAGATTCTAACACCAGTGGAAAAAGATCTCTAAGTGTTGCCACATGTTCATGTTGACATCAAGCAACCATCATGTAAGAGGAGAACTGCAGACAAGCACAGATAGTTTCTGCGTTTGCGGTTTGCCATAAGATTCAGAAATGAAATTACCATACTGCTCAAAGTGACTGCCAGGATGGATAGTCTTTGTTACAGCCATCGAGGGAAGCAGTGGAGGAGACGTCTGGGATGGTCACAAACTGCAGAGTTAACAT
This sequence comes from Chelmon rostratus, assembly GCF_017976325.1. Taxonomy (NCBI): domain Eukaryota; kingdom Metazoa; phylum Chordata; class Actinopteri; order Chaetodontiformes; family Chaetodontidae; genus Chelmon; species Chelmon rostratus. The sequence continues at coordinate 16,972,918 of NC_055672.1, read as the reverse complement.
TCTGCACACTGTGTAATGTACCTTCTGCTGTCCTGACATCTGACCTGTTTGAGGTATTTTTTTCATGTAATGTTTGGTTCTCTCTTTGAACTCGGGCAGACTGAAAGGCTCGCTGAGAAACTGAGATTGTAAATACAACCTAAGACGGGCATGTAAGCACCTTAACGTTTAGCTGTATCAGTTCAGGTTAGTTTCAGAGGTAGTTCTCTCTTTGGGCAATGTCCTGCACACACTCACACATTTTCACACATTAATGACTCAGTGCAATCTGACCTGTTGACCCCTAAGCAGCTCCACTGGGGGTTAATGGCCTTAGTCAAGGCCACATGAGATGGTGCTAATGAGGGAGCGACATATATAAAACCATAAGTCAGAGAGGTCATTTTTGGAGGATTATGGAATTACTGTATAACTGATTCTGTTTACGATGAATATTTTTTAATCTCCAAATATGTCAACGCCATTTTCCAACATACCTAAGGAACCTCGTCAGCTGGCGGGTTTGGGGGTTAACGGAGGAGAAGCTAGGTGTAGTCATGTATCAATACTTTTCAAGATAAGATTCAGTTTTTTCAAAACCATGGCTGAGACAGGCTCTGTCTTCAGTTGCATATCTTGCTTGCAAGGATCTGAAAATCCCAGAGCCAAACTGCCGGAGAAAACTCAGCAGCCATTTTCCAGAGCGTCGTTTTGAAAATTCTAAACAAAAGTACTCGTGATAGAAGCACAGCGCTTTATCCTGGGGCCACAGCGAGAATGAGCCACCATGTCAGTAAATTCATTTTTCCTGCGTTTTATCCTTTGACGTGTCCAACAAATCTGCATTGTGCTGGATGATGTTAGCAAGAGTTAGCGTGCAAAGTTTCATGATGATCCATTTCAAATGCTGACAGGACATTTTATATGGCTTGGGGGTGTTGATGACAGTTGACAGTTTGTCAGACAGCTAAGCTGCTGAGTTAGATGATGGCTGCATTCATTAGGATCAATCTGACAGAAGGCTTCACGTCTTTGGGGTTGAGGTTTTGAATCTGTTTCTGGTTTAAACATGTGTGGCTGGATTAATCCTATATGAGCACTTGCCACTGTGTAGCGTACAGTAGCTTGCAAAACAGAAAACAAGCAGAGGTGCGTGAGTTTGGTGAGCAGGTGCACTCAAGTTGCAGCCAGGTGGCGGAGGGGTAGGTGGAGATGGAGGCAGGGACTATTTAGATGTGTACTAAACGAAGGCGAAGGTGTAGAGTTATATCTAAGCCATTTGAAGGCATGAAGGGACTTTTTTCATGGAAAAAACTCCTAAATATGTAATTGTGATGAACAAATCTGTTTTTAGGGGTTTAATTAGTGCCAGCAGATGAGCTGTAACAACTGTTTCCTACTTTCATTCCTACCCTGATGGGACCAAAGGGCTTCTACGATTTCAAAGAAGGTGACACGAATGTCACTCACTGACCCAAAACTCAGTATTTATGAGAGACTAATGTATTTAATGTATTTAACTGATGCTTTCCATAAATGTCTTCCTCCATTGGCTGGTTATAAGTCATAAAACTCTGAGTAAATTAGGTGGATGCTGGCGAGCTGCACTTTTAAAAAACGCCGACTCAGCAGGAGCAGGTGACAGAGGAGGCTATAATCTTCTCTTGAGGCTGCAGAGAGCATGTGAGACAACCTTGGGCCCAAGTGCGCTTGAACATAAGTCATCACTCACCTACTCATTTGCACATCTCACAACGTGGTCATAAAGCTGTCACTGGATTTTCAAAGACACCCCATCACGCACCTCAGCGGCCAGCAGATTATTGGAGTGATCTGAAACACATGCTACAAGGAGCTCTTATTAGCGAGCAGCTTTGACGCACAGATCAGGCAAACGTTTAAATAAGACTAACAAGGTCATAATGCAGCTGTCACTGGTGTTGATGTGCAGCCACAGGGTAGTTTAATGGACTTCAGAATTAAATGTGTCTGTGTAAGACGAAACATTTGTGTAAGAGCTGGAGAGCGCCCTTCCCCTCGAGCGCTAATGGTCAGTAACAGTGTCGATAATTGTGTCCCGATGTCACGGTGGCATCGCTGCTACTGACCTGCTTCTCAGCCTGATCACCTCTGGTCAGGTTTGGACTTTGGAGTGTTTTTACAGCATAACTGGACACAGACTTTCCACTAAGATCTGTCAACGGGGGATGAGTAAAAGTCTGCCTGGGCTGCGGCCATCGCAGGAAGACTCCAGATTAAGACGGTTGCCAGCGGGCTAATTCACAACACATGTGCTCGAGAGTTGAGAGGAGGGAACCTGCGAGCCGGAGAGCCGGAGACGAATGCAGCTACTGCGCTTAAACCTGCTTCATTAGGATCGAGATGAATCCTTGTTAAAAAAATGTTACCACAATGAGGCATCCTGGTGTAATGGCACGTGTGACTGTGCATCACCACACTTCCATCATCCCCTTTGTCTTCATTACCAGCCATTTTCCTTTTCCATTATGTTCTAATAAAGCAGAAATATGTAAAAATAAACCTTTGAAAGTTTACTGCAGCTAATGCGCCTCGTAGTCACTTTATCCCCTGTTTAAACCTGTTTAAATTCACAACTCTTCTCATTATTAAAACCATAACTCCTCTATGGCAGACATATGAAGTTAGCTTCATTTCAACCATGACATCACCCTGCAGACACCATACACCATGTTAACAACAGCTGTAGCTATTAGCGATAGTCATCGCGGCTGTAACAATTACAGATGAATTATGGAGCGGCGGAGGCAGCTTTTTTTTTTTTTCTTTTTTCCTCTGTTTGTCCATAAGTCACTGATAATCCTCCAGCATTAGCAGAAAGATGTGCCCTGGCCGCAGCTGACAGTCTGAATTACAGCCCGGCTGCTCCTGGCTATAAGCACGCTAATCTGTCCGACAGGGTGGTCACGCCACCGGGCTGCAGATAGCTCGCCCTCTCCAGCTTAGCTGCAGCCACACGGCTAACCAAAGAGGAGCGAGCGGAATAATGAGCCATATTGTTTATTTCACAGCAAAGTCAGTGGGTCTTTTCCTCTTCTTTCCGCTTGATGAACACAGGCTGGATGAAAAAACAAAAACCCTCGCCTAAGCTTTGTTACTCATCATTAGTGCAATTTTCCTCTTTGGCAGCATTCGAAACTTGCGCACCTTAATGTAGGGCAGCAGCTACTGTAAATCACAAGTCGCTCATGCAAAATGAACTTTGAATTTTAACACAGGTCTGCACCTCTTTTACGTTTTTGAGTTTCAAGGCTTCGACGTGAGGCGGGTTAGCAGTAACAAGAGGCCTAAATTAACACCAACGCCGCAAAACGGAAAAAATCTTCACGGACACATATGCCAAACACATGTAAACTACTCAAGGAGACCCTCACTGGCTATGACACTAAACAGAATATGTGCATATGAACATTACACAAAGTCCCCCAACAAAAAACAGCCAAATCAACATTCACTGCAGGGCCATCATGTTTGATTTAGGGTACGTTTCGTTTTATGTCCACAGCCTGTATTTTCTGTGAATAGTGCAGACATGTAGTGGTTTGTCTTCATATGTATTGAAACAGACAAAATGGCAGCTGCAGGATATATTTATCATTATGTAAATGATTTCCATCTGTAAGCGGTCTATGTTCAGTTGCACTAGAATATTCTTAGATGAATGTATTGTATTAAGTAAAGTCGTTCAAACAGCACTTTGCGAAAATACTTAAACCCATTTTCCTGTGGTTTTAGCAGCTTTCAAATGTCTGTTGAAAAATCCTGCTCCTGGTGAAAATCAGATCATTACATATTTTGCTCTTCATCCTCAGTGTTGGTGTTGGGGTGTCTTTTTTGAGAGGGGTTCCCAAAGTTGGACATTTCAAAGCCTACACATAGTGGCACTGTACTATATGAACTGTGTACAGGACATATGATAAGTGATGTCTGTCATTACTGAATGCTCACAGAAAATAAATGAGGGCGGCAGCAAAAGGCTGAACAATCCAACAACAGATCCGGATTATCCAGATCTGTAAATTAAAATGTTCCAATAACTGCAGTCAATATTTAAGCCAAATGGTTGTCAGACTGCTATTTCTAAGAGGAGAATCTGATATGAGTGTCTTGGTGGGGTTGTATTTATCTTCGCTCATCAACAACCACCATTTGTGATTCTGAGTGGTTTTGAAAGTGCTCTGCTGGTTAAACATTACAGGATCAAGCACTAACCTTCTTAGAAAAAGCCACAGGGCTCGTAGAGATACATCATTTTCTGTTCTGGCAGTCACCTGCCTCTCCTGTCCAGAGTGACTTAAAATGAGCAGTGTTTGGGCTCTTTGTTTTCCCCTTGACCACAGAGGATTGAATTTGTTATTGAGGACACAACCGACTGCGGGGATATCTGTAGGACAAAAACATTGCCTACCACAGTGTGGTGAATTTAGAAATGCTCTGTCCTTCCTGTGCAACAGTTTTCTATTTCCCTGTCTGTCTCTCCCTGGCCTGTTGTTGTCAGCAAAAAAAAAAGGCAGACATCTGTGATGCTGGCCCTGACATGACACTGACCATGAAATTCTGAGATAAACTGAACTAATCACTAAACCCCTTTGGACAATCACTCCCTTCACCTTCAATCAGCTTTGATCAGAGTGAATGTGGAACATCGGATATTTTTAATGACATTTCTGAGTAACGCTCCACACTGATGCTATTTGCAGGGTGTCAGTTTGCGGAGCACAAGCTAAAATCTGATTTCATTAGCAGCTTGGCTCCGGCTGTTTTGTGCCTGTTATGAGGTCATATGCGAAAGAATAATGCTGATGATAAACAGACTGGAAACAAGATACACGTAAGGAACAAATCATCTCCGCAACCACATTAGCTGCAAATGAAATGCAGATTTTTCGGAAAGACCGTACGCAGGTATGTGATAAGATTGATCTGCTCTTTCACTACAAAGATGTTCAAAGTATGGGAATGGAAACAGCATTGCTGTTCTCTTCTTGTAAAAGCGTGGAGGAATACCGGAGGTGGAGTGAAGGTCCGCCCTAATGAACAGTCGCGTAATAGGGAGTAATAGTACGACAATTTATAATACGTGCACTTTGCTCATTTAATACAGCACATCGCTGAAAACTGGATGATAGTGACATGCTACAACCTTGCATGTACAGCAGACCACACCTGAACACACTGAGCTGCGAGCTGCAGGGCTAGTTGGTCAACTGCTTTAGCCGGCAAGCTAACTGACCAGAGTCTATCCAACCGTGAACATGCTACAATAGCTCCCTGACTTTCTTTTCACTGTCTCCATACTGTACTACCCCCTGGCATTATTTATTTACCAAGATTGTACATCTTTTTATTTAATGAAGAATTATTAAATAAAGAAATAAAGCTTACGGAACCAAGCTCGCTAATAGCAGCTTTTTGGTGCAAAAAGTTTGCACAGATTTATTTGCCCCCCTGCAAGCAAATCCACTGATCAGAGTGAACTGGAATAAACTGATTCCATCAATCCACAGCGGTCAGTGCAACAAAACTTTCCCAATATTAAATACATTTTGGCGCTCGCCTTATTTGTTTGAAACCACGAATTTGGTGTCTACAATGAATGTTGTGTCTGGACCAGATCAAAGCCCACCACTAAAAAGGATGCAGTCTGACCATCCAAAAGTAACAGAAACGTTTGCATGGCTTCTGGCCAGTCCTTCTTGGAGCCATTTCATCTTTGCGATTGTGTCATTCACTTCAGTAGCTGCTGTCTAAGACATGGTCGCTTTCCATTTTAACACAATTAGCTCTGAGCAGTTGCTTGTTCATTTGGTGTTTGCCTTCTTTCTTTCCCTGCTCCTTGTTGACGGAGCTTTTCTGCATGTGCTCTCTGCTTTTCCTGCTCAGCCATTGTGGCTATTACTTGTACTAACTGCTTAATTCGACTGTTTACTCCAAAAATAAACATAAAATATACAGTATAACTTACGGCCAGAGGATTTGTTTTTCTGTGCGAGTGCAATCCAACACTAGATGGAACAGCACATGTAAAAGCTTTCAACGAGTGGATGAAATTGGTATTTCCGCTCAATGAACTGGCAGTAGAGAGAAGACTTTGCAGATTACTAGAGATTCTGTGGCCTCATCACTCCATCAGCTGAGATATATATAGTTCATAGTGAATATATTTCACATCAAATAACTATTTGATGTTATTTTCACAAGGCTCATCATTCAAGAGCTCTGCCCAACTGGCAACCGGTGAAATCAAATGTATAGTATTTCCTTCTCTGGCATGGCGAGGACACTGTCCCCATCTCATCTCATCTCATCATAAACGGTTTTAGCAGAGCAGAGTGAGGAGTCTGAGGGTTGGATCTGGTCAAATGTGTGACGCCAGCTGAACGGAGATCAAGGTGTGAGAAACTGGAGCATCACAGCGACTCCCATCTGTGCATTTTGGTAAAGAAGCAGAAGCAGACATATGTCTACTCCCACAGATACACACCAGCACACCAATACTTTGTTTCATCACACAGGCAAACACACTGAACGTGGCCAGACCATGTGATCTCCCTCAACGGGCAGCGGGCACCGGACCAGAATCCCCAAGCTCTTACTCCCACTCAGTCCCGCATCTGGCCGTATCATTATTCTCATGCAACATATGGATATTGATGATGATAATAGAGGCAAGCAGGATTACCTTATTTCGCTGGGAAGTTGGTGCCATGGAGATTACATCCTCAATTAAGATTTAGGAGACTGGATCAGATGGAAAATGTTTTCGCTCATTGTGATTCAGTGGTTCCCAGTGCTCGAGCAAAACATCTGGGAATTTTATGAGCTGTTGTTTTGCTGACATCTGTTTGTTTAGGTCTGTTTGTTTATTTAATTTTTAAAGCTACATGGCAGAATCAAGGGCGTGTTTTTGCACCCAATTAGTGATTTCTACATTACCTAATAATGATGTCAGTCAATCAGTTGGGGGTCCAATTTAAAAAGGTGTTATCATTATTCCGCCATGAAAAGCATAAAAATAAACGCGAGTGCTGAAATATACAGTCTTGACCCCGACAAACTCTGTGACTTCTTAGGTAGCTAGCAAATACTGTGGCTAATAGCTAGCTAGCCAGCGCTAATGAAGCTGAAGTTCACAAATATCCTGAAAATGAAAACGTTATTCCTACAGTACATACAGTCAAAAAATTCGGAGCCTATTAGCTAGCTACCTATTGGCCGTTTTATGTCCACAGCCTGTATTTTCTGTGAAGTGCAGACATGTAGTGGTTTGTCTTCATATGTATTGAAACAGACAAAATTACTTATATAATTGACATATGCAAGGTCTAAAGTAGGCTATGTCCTCAAACAGAGCAGCTAGCCTTAGCATTTTTACCTTTAATCTCTCCGTTTTTCAGTTTAGTGAAGAAAAGTTCTGGTTTTATTCCACATGTCTTACAACACTGACTGTAAAGACAGCCCTGCATTATTTTTAGTTGATTTGCATTTAACTGCTGAGTTTAAATCAACTTATATGCAGGCTAATACTAGCTAACGCTAACAATGAATGCTGAAACTGTTTTACTGTACCACAGCCTCATTACATCAACCACAGGCGTTGTGGACAGAAAAACATGTACAGGCGCAGTCATTCAGTAGCCTTACATAATATATATTTTTGTTGTTCAGTGGTTTCTGGCAATGTCACCCAAAAAGAGTATATATTACTGCGTGAGCCTCTGCCCAGCTCAGGCCGACCATGTGCTGAAACATTTTCCTCCGCTTTCTCTCCTGCGGTTTATGGGAAAGCTCATATTTCCAGGAGATTTGTTTGAGGCTTCAAACAAACACTGGAAACACCTCAGCTGGATCTGAAGTTAAAGCTGGAGGCTCATCAGAGCCCGGCAGGCGAACGCACACAATCAGCAGAAAGCTCCACCACGCAGAGGCAGAAATGGCCGGGGAGGAAGGAGAAGATGTTTAGGCGCCACAAGGAACGCCAAACACTATCACAATTTCACAGACTGAGCCATTAACATTTTTGGTTTGTGGATTTTACCCGCACTAATAAAAGCAAACAAAATCACAAATTCTTGGCTGTTTAACTTGTTTTGTTCTTAAACCATCACAGAAAACCAGTTGTATTTTAAGAGTAGTATTTTGTCCATGTTGTTGTCACAGTTCAGATCGTCTCCTGGCACCAATCTGTGAGTCACTCTAACATATCACCAACACAAGGTTTCCTGTGCTCTTCCAGCCTCTGGCACCTTCTCTTGTTTATATTCCAGACAAATTTATTGACCACCTCTTAATTTCAGACTTGATGCCACTGTAAACACATCGGATGAAGTATGATAATATTATCACTAGAATTTTCTGCCATGGCAGTCCCTGTTTGTCTCCTTCCAGAATGGCAGGAAAGAGTTCCTCCGCATCTCCCAAAGTAAACAGGACGATCTAATGACCTTCCCAGGTAATTCTTTTGAGGGTGTTGTGAAAGCAGAGAAATGTCAATGCATTGCATCATTTGACTAGTCCATTCTTACCTGTGTGAGAACTGAGTCCAATTTATAGATCTTCTCGAGGTTTGAGCCGATTATACATTTTAGAAAAGATGAACAGCCTGTGTTTTTCGTCTATTCACAGCAAATATAGAAAGGAAGAATAGGAAGAATATAAGAATCATTCACTTCACCTGTACAGACAATTTACCAGTCAAGTTAGTAGATATTAATGATTTATTTTTTATAACATATTTCATAATGTCATCTAAATTTTGTTCTGGAACCATGTTAAAATAGAAACAATAACTGTGTAATGAATATTAGACTGGAGTTCTACTGACAAGTGTAGAGAGTATGAATAAGACAGATAAAAATAGCATTTAGAGCAACAATGCTGACCCCAACACCTTCACTGGACATCACCGATATACATCAGACTGCTATCAAAAATCGGCATATGTCCAGCCTCCAGAACCCATCACGCCTGCACTTTCTATTTCACTTCGTGCTCGCTGCGCCTGTTTTTCGGTTTGGCATCCTCGACTTTTTCCAGTTATTTTCCTTCAGCACGGGAGCATAAACTTAATACTAGCTAATGGCCGCATCTTCCTTTTTGACAGCGTGTTGAGGAAAATATTCTGTGATTTAAAGTTCTTTCCACCACGCAGACACAGACAGCACCTTTTGGTCTAGTAACTTCTGTTTTTATCTCAGGATGTAGCTGTGGAACTGAAATTCAATACGCCTGTTATGTATTTTCGTATCGTAATTTTTAAGCAATCCTCATCAATGGCACTCCTCAGAACGCATGTTGAGGAGATCATGCTGGACATAATATTCACAGTGTGGGGAGCACGACACAACTGGATGGTTTAGTTTGGCCTCCGTGCTCGGGGACTCTCGGGATTTCCAAAATGCTTTGTGCGTGAGTCTCTTTAAGGGTTTCTACAGATGTATGAGATATATAATCCGCTGCTGGCTTTGGGCATCATGTCACTTACCTCCTATCAAAACACCCCATGCACCTCAACACCGATCAGCCAGCAGTCAACCTTGATCCCATCCAGAACAGTGAGCGCCAAACTCCCTTGACCGCTTTCACACATTTTCATCCGGGCTGAGCTCATTCAGTCTGTGCAGCCTTGCAGACGCTGAAGAGGCCGTGGGCAAGAGGACTCCCTGTTGATTTGTCTCTCTGCTGCCAGGCTTCTGCTGAATGGAGGATGCAGGCTGTCTTCTTCATTCTTCAATGGAATGTGTCAGAAGACATTCAGTATCGCTGCACTTCTGCTGTGCAAAAGGCGAATGAAGTGCATGCAAATTCACTTAGTTTAAGTACAAACTTTGTCAACAACTCAACTATGTCAGTAAATTTTCCGTGTTTCAAAGAAATGAGGAGTCATTTGTTGCAAGAACAAATAAAAGGAAGGAATAATGTTTTTAACAGATTTTCATGTGGACACTTAAGAACTGCAGATGTTCTCAGTCTTCCTATTTTTTTTCCTCTTATTTGGCTGTCTGTCCAGATTTTGTAGCCATGAAATGTGCATGTGTACTTGTGTGTGTTATTGTGGCTGTGACCAGGGACCAGACGGAGGATGATGGGAAATGAAGCGGTGATTTGTCAGCTTTCCTGTTCATCCTTATTCAGTTTTGCTTGTAATGCTTGACAGAACTTTCTCCATTTGCCGAACATGCCCCTGATGATTCAAATGGTGAGATGTTACGTTATTCACCCCATAACCGTCAGGCAGAAATACAACTGCCGGTGACGAGTCGAGAGTTTGGCGGCTGTTGCTCATTACTTGTGAGGCCTCCAGAGTGCCTGGTATCTGCTGCTCAATGGGTCTGTCGTTTGTAAGACATTCTGCAGGGATGGAAGACGTTTGTATTTCATACCAAAGACAGCTTGAAGTATTTTCAGAATTCATAAAACCCAGACTTGCTTTTTGTTCAAAATAAATCATCTCCAAACAAGAATTAAGTGTTTTCTCTTTGGAATTCTGATAAATGAAACACACATTTGATCAGAGCATTTCATTAAGGATGAATTGCGTTGTAATAATAAATAAATCACATGACATGTCAGCATTGTCAGATCACACCTCCTAACTGCAGAGCTGGATAATTTGTTAAGGGGCACCAGGGTAAAAATTACACGAGGGCCCCTATTGAGTCCCCATGAAAACAATCCCACAACCCACTCAGTGTCTTGCTGTGTTGGAATACTACCCTGCCACAGGTTTGCTGTATGTCTATCATGTAAGCATAATCTTATCTGAAATCTAGAACTAGTTTTTTATACAGGGGCCTCCTCTAGAAGACAGGACCTTGATATCAGATTAAAATGCAGGCCCCTTTTGGGGTTTTACCATTTCACTCTATAAAACATGGACATAGTCTCCGTGACATCAGCCATGGGTTTCTGAAGAGCCATTGTGACGCTCAGCGACAGTGGCTCCGGCCGTCGTCATCTTGGCAACGCCTGATTCGACCTAAACTCCCACCTAATCCAAAAATGGGTAAAGAGGTAGATTGTGGGTGAAGCTGAGGCAGGCCGAATGAAGCCTGGTTGCTGAAATCTAGTAACTAGCTGTCACATAGTTATGCATAACTTTATGCTTAATATCACATAAACGAGTGAGTCATATAAAAATTCACTCTGTGTACAGCTGTCATGAATGTGAATTTAAGCTTTAGAGATCAAAATGTATTTTGTACCAGGTTGTAAACATGCTTATTTCTGCTGTGAAGTTGCACATTTCAATATAGGGTTCTATGGGGATTGACTCGCTTTTGGAGCCAGCCTCAAGTGGCCATTCAAGGAAGCTGACACATTAAAGAAAGCGTGGTGAAAATGGTAATATACCTGCTAAACATGTTAGCATTGTCAGCGTGAGCATGTTGCCACACATATGTTAGCACAAGTGTGCTTAAGTATGACCTCACAAAGCTGCTAGCACGGCTGTTGGCTCTCAATTGTGCCTTTGTGGTGCATCTTTCCAAACGAATCTGTAGTAATCATATTGCCACAAACTAACTGTCAGACACCCTCGGCTGGAGTCCAGGGTGGTTGCACACAGTGATTTTAACCTTACCTTTATGGGTTACTCATTTCCTGAAAAGCCATCAACATTAACACTGACATTAAAATATTTGTCTGACGTGCTGCACTTGTAAATATACCTGTAATAACACAGTGACAAGGAAGTGGAGTCATATTCTCCTCTGCACTGCACAGATGCAGCCAGTATAAAACCCATCTAGTTATTTTCTTTCAAGTCCAGACAAGCTCCTGAGAAAATGCTGTGTTCATCTACAGCCTCTAGAGGAAATAAAAAGTAGTGCATCCACTGGGCGACAGAAACAAAGAAGTGCAGGAAAGGTGTCTCCAGAGAAGGGATTCCCTCCATCATAATGCTAACATATGCTACTGATTCACAACCTCTGGAAGTCCAGGCACCGACGCCACGCGCAGGTCATGGACAGTCAAATCTAAGATAGAGGAATGTGACTGCAGCCGGTCTTATCGCTTATTCTTCTGGTTGCAGATGCTATGCGTGAAGGGGATTTTATAGCCTCTTTTAAAAGGAATCAAGGTCAAAAAATGAGTGGGCAGGGCTCAAGAGTTGACGTTTTGCATTGAGGAAGCGGTTGACTGGAGAAAGGTGCAGACCAGGACACGTGGAGTGATGTTATGTACGAGGTGGACTGTGGCGATGATGTCTGCTCTCTGGCAGGTGCACTCGGTGGATGCTCGTGAAACCGAAAAGAACTTCAAATTAAAGCCTAAATGTAATTATTGGTTTCTCTGCCTTTCATTTTCAGACGCCGGCTACGCGGTTCCGACAAGACTTTCCGATTGTTTTTTCCTTCAAGCTGCACTTGACGCGTTTATTTCTGGCCTCAGCTGCAGGCTCCCGCCTTTCTCTGATTGCTGGCTGTCAATCATCATGTGAGTTTAACGGCGTGTCCGCATGGGGATGTGGAGCCTCCACAACAAAGGCTGCTCCGTCTCTGTAGCTGAGATGCATGAGTAAACAAGCTGGGAGTCAACCTAAAAAATGATTACTGTGATGTTTGCCGATTACAGCGTACACAGTGCTCAACATGGCCCACATGTTTGTACGTGTTTGATTACACTTCCTCTTCTTTATGTTTTGCCTTGAGTCTAAGTTTAAAAAATGACGCCAGTGCATTGTAGGACATAGACATTAAGGGAAAAAGTAAGACTTTTCAGATAAATTTCATTTTATAAGGTAACGTTACAGAAAGAAACTCTTTTTTATCGTGATCAACAACTCCGACTCTTTTCAGGAACATAATTTACACACATTAATTATGTACATTATTGAATTAAATTATGGTTTTATTCCAATAAACTGCTGGTCCATGGATTATGTAGTTATGTGCAGAGTTTCAGAGAGTTTACTCCTTACATTTGCAGATACACTAGCAGTCATTAAACTTTTTACACAATTTTTGAATAAGGTTTGGAGTGTAATTCTCTTCAAATAGAGAGGCTGTATAGCCTCTAGTTGTAGAAACTGTATCCAGGAGAAAACAAGACACCATCTGTAATTAAGGAGCTAATCGCGGTTTCTCTGGTGTAACATTAATCTGTTAACTCAGCAGCAATGACACACAACACTCTGCAGCACTTAACGTTGCCACGACAGCAATATCAATGACGGGGAAATCAGCCACATTAAAACCACATTCATCTGGGGGCAGGATGCTGTGAATGATCTCCAGCTACACTGAATATTCAAGGTCACTAGCAACTTATTGATCAACAGAATTTTTCTTTCAATAAGAATACGTTACACTTCATAATGTATTGTAGCCTATTCATAAAATGAAGTGTGGTAAGTGTCCACAACGACATTTGTCCAAAGGCCAGAGTTTTTCTGGGGTCAGACTTACAAAAGAGAGGGACAGAGTTTTTGGCTTGTTGCCAGGGGTTGGCGAGCTGACCGACCATCCCTGTCAGGATGGACCGGACCCTCTTTCACTGGTGAGTAACATTAGATGTGTGCATTTTCTGAATTCTTTAATGTGCTGTGGGCCAGATGGGAATGTAGCGGACTCCTGACTGTTAAACCTGACTTACTTCTATAGTAAAAAATCCGACATGGCAAAATTCAGGAAGTGTTAAAGTACTAAATAATCTGTCAAATGCTCCAGACTATGACTCACGAAGCAATAACTTAACATAACCTAACTCAATATAACTTCCCATTCAAAGAAAAAAAACAAAAAACAACAGCTTGAATGAATTTACTTACTGTGTTTTAGGTAAAACACTACATTTTCCACAGTTTTCTGGTAAGTGTTGTGTGCTGTATCTGCTGACACAGTAAGGTTAAAGGGTTATTTTCGTACCAGCTCTACCCAACTACAAACTGCATCGTTATGTCTCGACAGGTCTGTTGAGGTGTTGTTCACTGGTTCACTGCTCTGTGTCTTACACTTCCTGTCTTATTGTGAAAACTAATTCTCCTACGTTTCAGGCCCTTGACTTCCTGGTGTTTCCCGCCTGTCTGATTGTCTGCCCCGCCCTGATTGTCTCCACCTGTTCCTTGTTACCTTGTGTATATATTGTCTGTGTTTCCCCTGTCCTGTGCCAGATTGTCTTGTGCTCCCCAGTGAGACATGTCAGTCCAGCGTTCGTTCCTTGTTTATCTAGTTTTGAGAAGAGAGTCTGTTGTTTGTTTTTTCCAGAGGATTTTCCTTAGCGCTTTTTGTTGTACTTTTGTATTTTGATCACCCCGAGTTTCCACTGTTTTGAGAGGATCCTTATTTTGTTAATAAAATCGGCCTGGAGCCTTTTGTTTTCAGTCGAGTGTCAGAGTCGTGCATTTGAGTCCTGAACCTTGTGCCTGTGCCTGCGTTATATGCATATTTCCCAACATTTTGGAAAATGCACTGATTTGCTTTCTTGCTGAGAATCAGACGACAGGACTGATACAAAGCTCATGTCCGCAAGGTGAATGCATTGCTACAGCTAGCTCCTGGTTAGCTCAGCTTAGCCCAACAACTGGAAAAATAGTAACCGCTCGCTATATGAGTCCCACTGATTACATCCTATACTAAACTAAGCTAACTGGCTGCTGACAGACATGACATTGTTATTGATCTTCTAATTTTAACTCTCAGCAAGAAGGCAAATAGGCATATTTGTCAAAATGTCAAAATATTAAAGTCAGGTCGTGTCAAACAGCACACAACATCCATCCTCAGACCTTCTATCCCTGCAAGAAAGGGTCTAGCATCTGCTAACGAGCTAACAGTGTGTTTCATATAAATAATTTGTTGAAGAAGCTGCCATTGCTAATACATACAAATCATTCATTGTGACTGCTTTCAGGAAATCATTGCATCCTAATCTTCACGGGTTTTGGACACCGCAGTGGAATTATCCTCTCTGGCATCAGATCATCGCTCTTTTCTGCTGCCAGTGGAACAAAAGAATGAAGAAATGGACTATTACCAGGAATGAAAATATATGAATGTATTAATTCAACCCAGATGCCATACAGCTCATTCATTTCAGGCCCAGAAATGTTGAATATGTATGTGCAGCCGCAGTCCAGTCTTTGACGCGCACAAATTGACGTTGTGTGAAATTCTTTGGGTAAATGCATAAATGTTGAAACGGCATCAATGAATAGATGGAATAGATTCAAATGATGATATTGTGGGTACTTTAGACCCACTTTCACTACAATAAAATCTGGATATTTTAAATTCTCATTAACAGGCCTGTAGAGGCAATGCTGAGCTCTCAGATCTGCAGGTTTCACATGTCAGTGTCTTAGCAGCATTACTGGATGGCAATAATACCTTTTCAACAAGGCCACCTATCTGCTTCTGCACAATTCAAATCTAATTTATTGTTCCGAAGGGGCTCCTGGAAATGGCGTAACAGCGACGGACAGAAGCAGACAGATCACAGTCTGGTCCCTTTGCTAGCTTTTATAAATGCTGTCGAGTGGAAAATTCTTCAGAGATGTGTTGAGAGCCTCAGACAGACAAAGTATGATAGCAGCTGTTAGTGAGGTTAACTGTTGCTTCATCTATGCAATGCTGGTAACTATACTAGTCCTAGAGTTTGGCTACCTCTTGTGATCTATCCTCCAGACTGATCTGAGGTGAGAAGTCTTTTTTTAAATAGCCATGAGGGCCCACATTCTTTCAAAGAAACGAAAATGATTTTCCTCTCTATGACAGGTTCACTACTATCCAAACGACTCTCGCATAATATTTGTCCAACACAAACCATCATAAATAACTTTAGATGGCAGTGTTATGTCATCAAAAACTCCCTTTTTCTTAGTCTGGTGTAGAGTAATTCAACTTGTTATGCAATGGCGTTAAGAGAAAAGCTCCAAATTTCTGGCTATATAAAGCTTTCAGCAGCACACTTGGTGCTGTTTCTCCACTCCACGCCACACTGATCTCTCTTTAAGACAACACGGGAGCTTCTTTAGAGCCCAGCCAAGACTTTTTCCCATTTAATACATATCACACAGTGCAGATTGGAGGAAAAATATAGATTTCCCTTCCACTGATATGTTTTCTTAGCTGTCGCCTTGTGTTAAATCAAAAAAGTTCCAAGTAAAACGGATAATAAATGTTATTCCTCAAAGGATAATGCTAGTGTTATTAACTAAAACCTTCCCTACCTCTACTGATGACAAAAAGCTTCACCAGTGGGCTACAAACATATAGTTTCAGTTCCAGTAACAAGTAATTCCCTGAAACAGCTTGACACTGTAATTTGTAGCAATCATTACTCAAACAGCAGTAAATAGTGCATTTGTCTGGGACTACATTCAGGTGCGGATTAATACACATTTGGTGCTTAAGTGAATATTTGCAGCAGCAGGACGGTGTATGTGGGATTCAAAATGTGCATTCAATAAAATAAAAAAAGTGTCACCCAGTGTAAATATATCACTCCAGCACTGGTCTGTAGCATCAGCTCATTGTTGGTTTTGGTCTTTGGTTTCCACTAACATAAACACAGAAACTCTCCAGCCTTTTCCTTTAAAACACACCAACTGCTGTGCATCATAATAATGATAATAAAAATAAGGAATATTCACAACATACTTCTCTGGTAAAGAACACGTGGTCAAACTAATGCAGAGAGCACACTTCATCCACTTCCATTCGGAGAAATTCTCCAGGCATTAATTGCTCTATAAATCTGCGCTGTATAGTCAATGTGGCTGCTCTGCCACGAAGATTCATGGCTGGAATAAGCGCTTGTTTTTCTTCGGCATAGTTATGGATTGATTAACGGCTTGCCCACAGGCTTTAAAGCGAAATAGCGCTGAATCTCATCTTTGAATTATCACAGGAAGTAGCAGGACTGAGGAGTTTTTGCATCACACAGCCACATAGCTATATAAAGACAGTGGTGGTGATAGCCTTTCAGTGATAACCATAGGTTTCATTTTCCAGTCTGCTGATAAAAGTACTTATTCAGTCTCCAATTAGCTGTCAACCTCTTGCAGTTGCAGGTCTGCTTCTTTAATATATCGCTTCCTATCTCTATGTCTTTTTTTAGATTTGATACAGAAACCTACAATAAAAATTCAGTTCATACAAATAGCAGCTCTGGTATTTAAAATCACAATCTTGATGTTGTTAAACAGGACAAAAACAAGTGAGGACAGGGGTTATTAATTTCCAATAATGAAGAGTGATGAATCCATTATTGAGAGATTTGCATGTGGAGAGCATTTTGGGCTTTTGAAGGTTGTCCAAGCTCAAACTCTACAGAAACAATTAAAAGACTGAGAGTTTCATGGTTTCAAGATGGAGAGAAGGCCCAAATCTGCAGCCAGACACAGCATACTTTCGAATTTCGTTGAACAATAATGAATATTCTGTGAAGCAATGCATCAAGTCCAGTGATTCGAATCGGCAGCGGCTCAGCGGTCTCGTCCTCCATTCATCCGGCAGCAGACCGTCGCAGCTGAGCACTGTGCTGCATCTTGTGTCTTCACGGACAAATTCTGAGATTATTCAATGGCTCAAAATCAAAGCACATGCGGCACAATCCTTGTGTGAACGCTCAGTCATGTAACCGGCGCTCCACATGGTGAACTTGAACTTGCTAGATGTCCCTACGCTTTGCTTAAGTTACCCAACAATCCTCATATTTCAAAAGACCAATAATTCAATAGAATGCTTCATGCCGTGTTGTGTCAAATGGATTGTTCTGCATCTGTTCCCATGCTCCACGGACCTCCATGGCTATTATTTCAGCACGACAACGGGAAGAATAATGCGAAAGGCTGTATACCTGGCCTTCCTGAACGGTATTTACTGAATGGACAAGCTGATGTGGACATCAGTCCAGATGGGTTTTAAGCAGTCACATCTGGACGGTTAAAAATACACCATACACTAGATCCTTACAGCTGTAGCAAACAGAGGAAGGGAGACATGCAACATCAATTATTGAAGCATTTGTACTGCTGATAGATGGAACTAATTTTACATATGAAGAGTCATATTATTGCCAGTTATTGAATTAAAGTTGTTGTGAAAACTTTAATAATGGACAAATTTATCTTGCACTCATGTCTAAACAATATGTACTATGAAATATTTACTGACTGTCAGCTCCGACTAATGTTAAAAGATCAGCTGTTGTTACATCTGCTCGCAATTTTTCCCATGAAGCAGTTCAAAATTTTTGAAATATAACCGTGTCTCTCGTCTGTGTAATTACGCACAAATGAAACTGGCTGTGCTTCGGAGCACGTCAGCTAGAGGGATTTGTGATTCTCAGTCTTCATATAACGACAACTGACAGTCACAATCTTGTCTAGCTGAAGCAAAGCGTCGGGGGATCGCAGGGTTTGTGTTTCCTCCTCCCCGATCCCCGATGCCTGCAGTTTATGACTGAAGGTCAGACCCACTGGCAGAGGTTTAATGTGGAAAAGCTGAGTCCACCGCAGCCATTTCGAATGCTGCGTCTGATGCTTCGATTTTATTTTTGATAAACATGTTGTCTATTAATGCAAGATGCCCTCTTGCTCTCTCTGTCTCACTCGCAAACACGTAAACAGTCACAGTCAGAAAGCAACAAAACAGCAAGCGCCCGAGGAGACGCAGGCAGCTGAAACAACAAGATTCAGGTGTTTTGGCAAGTCCTGAGACTAAATGTGCAGTTAGGTCTTTTTACACGGCTGACTTCTCCTCCATCCGGTTCTTGTGGATGAGAGGAGTCCTGATCAAAACAGATTAAGGGTGAGGGATAGGCGAGATTTCGGAGCCCATCGCTGGGGATGAAGTGGAACCACGTTTTCCTTATTACATTCTCACGTTATCCCATCCAACATCTGCTGACAGAGTGTTGCGTTATATGCCAACACGCAATTACATAAGCGCTGATAGAAATCACAGCACGGGTTAGAGGTCTGGCATGTTTGTGGAGGAGCCGCTCATAATGGCACTCGCTTTCTTTCCCGGGATGCGGCAGCCGCTCACTGTGTAAATTGTTCCTGCGGGGAATGTGGTGTAAGAGCATTTAAAGTGAGGTTATCAGAAAATGTAGGTGTTATCATATGAGTTTAGCAGATGTGTTTCTCTCCTATGGTAAGTTTTTTGCTCCTGGTTAAACTTCAGGAAGCTTTAACATCAAAACAGCATGATTTGGTCAGTTGCAATGACGGTCCTGGAGCAACATAAATGTGACGTTGTCGACACAATAATAATAATCTCATGTGTTATCCTTCTGTTTGCGATTTGAGCACAATCTCCTCAAACAGACGGGTGCAGGACCTGCAGATTTTCAGTCAACAAGCAGGAAACTGTTGTTCTCACAACTTACGGCACAATTTGTTTAGGTTGTTTACCTTCGCAAAGTGTTCTTTCCAGCTCAGAAATCTCAGAAATGCTCATCCGTCCGAGCTCTTCCATCAGCGTCCAACAAGTGGTTCATTCTGGCTCAGCCGCAGCTACAACAACCACCTTCCTGCTGTTCTCCAGCGTTGTCTTTTGGTGCAGTTTCATCCACCTTTGATCTCACTTCAGCAACATCCTGTGGTGCTGCTTCATCCATTTGTGCCGCAGGTGCTGTGCTGTTCCCTGTGAGAGCTTGCTGTCTCTTTGTCCTCCGGTTAAAGTCAGTGCGTATCTCTGTGTGACCGAGGTGGAAGGAAGGGGCCCAGCCAAGATGAGGCTGTTGCATTTCACAGGCCGGCTTGTCTGAAAAAACACACATTTTTTGATCAGTTATGTAGCTATGCAACCAGCGAGTCGTGCAAAGTTAGCTGTATAGCACAACACGTAACACACACGGCATTTATTACCTTAAGGGTCCTAAATACCGCAGGGCCTTGCGTTGCTCACTGCTGCTAATGTCACAGTCCTGTCCTTCATATATGACTGTGATCACATATGTGACCTTACATTGGTTAGTGTTGTTTAAGAATAAAGTGGTGAAGTTCGGTTAGCATTATGGGATATTTACCACTGATTCTAAACCAAATGAATGCTATCTCTGACTAACCCATGTTCATGCCTCAGTTCTCCGTGAATGCACTGCAAAAAGAAAACAAACGGTACATTTTATAAGCAGTCAGCAGTTGTTTTCTCAGCCTCCGTTCTTCTTCTCTGGTACAACTAATTAGGTGAAAAGAGCATTTTACCCACTGCTGGTCCTACGACAAACAAAACGTTTCTGAAGCGTCTGCTCACTCCAGGCCTACATGTCAAATAGAGCAGGAAATGATGCAAAGAAGTCTGGAAACTGGCAAAACAGGTTACAGAGGGGATTGAAGTGTTTTGACTCATGGCGTTAAATGCATGTTAAACCAAGTCCCACCACCCTGATGGATTTCTGGATATTCTTTACGATTGTGTTATAAATATGTCTGAGAAATCCCTTGTGTCAGCTTTTATTCAGCCTCAGAGCAGACATGTTCCCTCAGGCTCTGCTTTAAAAACAAGAAACTAACAGCTTGTGCCTTTGACTGAGCGTTCCCTCCCCACACTGCTGTCAACAGTTGTGAATATCTGAAGGTAAACTGGGGTGAAATAGCAGCAGAGATATTTGATCCAGCAATTTCTGTATCATCTTCCTACAATGACTCTCCTCAAGTGACTCTTTTCGGCGCAACCCAAATGGCCCGGCCACACAAGGAAAGGCGTCCAAGTGGTTCACATCTGGTCTGCAAAATGGCGCCTTACCGCTGGGAGTTCTGCAGTGAGACTGCAAGACATGAGGAGGGAATCAATTTAGACCCTTCTGATTATCATTTAAAAGGAAATTAGATTCATAAGTTGCTCAAGGCCGTTTTCAAAATTAAACTCAAACACCTTGAGCTCTAAAATTAAAGATTTCACGTCAATGATGACACTTTAAAGATCTAATGGCATGCTCACAAGTGCTAATCAATTTATTTGATCTGTTGTCAAAGCTTCTCTTGTTCCGTTTGTAAGTTGCCATGTTTCAATGGATGAAAGATGGGGAGCTACTCAATACGCCCACTGTGATCTAACACAAAGGGTTCGACTACACCAGCTCCAAACATTTGGTGCATTTCAGCTTCGAAATCAAATTTAACAATATCTCAGATTACAACATGACAGTTGTATCATCTGCTGAGTGATTGCGTTTAATCCCCTCGCTTTGCTTTTATTCCCGCAGCGGCCTTTACCCTCGTGCCCCGATGTGACCAATTACAATAAATACAGTTTATTATTGTTAAGAGTGAGCATTCAAATTTGTTTGTCCCTATTGCAAACTGGCTTTCATTATGTTTTATTTGCAATAAACAAGGTCTTCCCATGTCACTGTCCTCAGCTGCTAGTGAAAAATAAAAGCTCCCACTGGTTTGGTGTGTGATAATATTCATTAAAACCACAAAACAATATGAACAATAACAATATAGTTTATTCCTGAGAGGCCTGCTGGCTGTAGAGACAGCCATATATCTCACCATTGTGAAACAATAATTGATTGTAATTGAATAGCACAAGACCTTGGAGGCACATGCCCCTCTTATTTACACAAAGAACCACCACCACCACAACATAGCTTATTTTCTGTAGCGAGTTATAAATCCTCTCGCTCAAATATTTCTGGAGACCTTGAGAAACACTTGCCAATAATGTGAAAACAATCTACACAGCAGTTACTGTAATGTCTGCGGCCGCTGCAGTCACTGCATTAGCTCCATCGTGTTAGTGTATACAGTAACAAAATGCCTCCTCGTTTAAAGAAGGCGAGGAAATGGAAAGCTGGAAGCCTGGAACTCACGAGTATTAAATATTTAGATCCCAGCCCTGAATGACTCAGGGAACGTGGGGCACTCTGGATGATTGTTGCTTGATTAACGCCGCTTGAAGAGCGAATGGTGGTGCTTGATGGTGTATGAGAGCGATCAGTGGCAGTGTAAAGTTTCCTGACATCAAAGGACATGTTGATATGAGATGGTGCGTCTGGTCCACGTTCCCATGCATCCTGTCGCACAAACCTCCAGGGAGCTGGAGCTATTTGATTTCAGCAATATTGTAGAGCAGAACTAGAACTAGACTTTGACTGTGGCACGAGGGGGCTGCTGGTGTTATCTATACCACTGTTTCTCAAGCCTGGTCCTGGAGTACCACTGCCCTGCATGTTTTAGATCTATCCCTGCTCCAGCACACCTGATTCAAATGAATGGCTCGTTATCAGGCCTCAGCAGAGCCCAGTAACGAGCTGAGCATTTGAATCAGGTGTGTTGGAGCACGGAAACATCTAAAACATGCAGGGCAGTATTGGCTTACATGGAGCAGCAGAGCAGGGCAGCTGGTGCAAAATTTGGTGGGGGCTAACCCTTTAAAATTGAAATCAGAGGCGAGAAGAGACGTTGGTCTACAAAAGGATCCAAAAATTATGTGTCACCTATTCACCGTTTGGAGTTTATGGCAATTTAAAAAAAAAAAAGTTCAGGCGATTTCTCACTGCCTCTCTCACTCTAGCTGATGACATCACCCACTCTAGGGGCAGAAATTCTGAGCATTGTTTCTGGTCTTCAGATGGTCAGGGATCGAAAACCGTAAGAGATATCAAAAAGTGAGCCGAGGTTCATTTTGAGCCAACAAAATTATCTACATTTTAAAGTTTGAATAAAGTCTCTAGGAGAAAGTATGGCGAGGCAGCGGAAACTTGAAAAAGGCTGAAATTTGAGGAAATTTCCCCATTCAGTTCTTATGGGAAAATTTTCGCAGTTTTTTGCGAATAACTTTGCGAATTATTAAGGAATCCTGTCATAACTACAGAGCTCAACATTCCCGATCAAGCCGCACGTTTTGATATATAGTTAGTTTTCTCAAAGCTGCGGGACTAGTTACACGCCGGAATTCTGGCGAAATATGAAAAATAAGAAGAAATAACGCGAGAGATTACAATAGTGGCTTGAGCTATGCTGAGTGGCTCGTGCATTGCCTCGTGCCACTAATAAGAAAAGTGATTTTATTCTTATGCCTGAATTTTTGTCCACTCTGGGTAAGCAGGGACAAGCTGCAAACACAACTCTGACATACTGTATTATCATGTTAGCCTCGTTGGGCTAGCGTGTTAGCAAACAGTTGACTAATTAGACATTCAGCAGAAGCTACACAGCAACATTAGCATTCATTTGAAGCATGTTTAATGTTACGTTGCTAATCTAAGTCCAATACACTCTCTCTCTTTAGCTCTGTTTAGACCTAACCATTTAAAATATGGCTTATTAGCGGCTAAATGCTACACCGTGTTCACCAGCTGGGCTAGGTGCTAACATTTTCTGTTGTTTGTTGCAGGGCAGTGAGGATACAGGGGGCTTAAAGCCTTTTTTTTGCTAAAAACAGCTGAATCAAAAATGGTTTCGGGACATAAATCCGAAACAATGAGCTGACAGATGTTGAAACTTCCACGGAGCTGAGCGGATCAGCAGGATTGGGTGAAAACGCTTGGTGCCTCCTTTCTCATTACACACCATTTGGTCCATCGTTAATATAACATTGATTGCACCAACTTTAAAGATGTTTGCTGATCCACACAAAACTGTTTTTATTCATATATTTAACACATTTATTTTGACTGTGGATGAATAGAATAGAACCAGAACAGAAATAATCACTATCACTAACCTCAGAGGGAAATTGTTCTATTAAACACCTAATTATCTTTAAATAGAGCTACGTGCTAAATTTAGACCTTGAGGTTTGCCTTGGGATTTTAAAAGTATCCCAAATCAAACATTTTATTGTGCCTGGTAAAGTCCAGGGGTTGCATAATTCTCTGAAAATGAGCTCAGCTTTTATGTGGGTGGGTGCTGCCTATATGAAGCAGTCAAGAGAGCAGCTGGACCTGCCGTGTCCAGGGGAACGGAAAATCTCTCTCGACAAGCCAAACCTCATGTATGGCCCCGATCCCCTGACTCCAGTGAGGAGCTGTCTACCTAAGATACCGAGCGTCAGCTTACATGCCCTCGATCCAAAACCGCAATCCTGATGAATGAACATGCCAAAACTGATCCGAGACCGGGTTGAAAGAACAATTTCTTTTCTATTCAGTAAGTGCTCAGTACGTAAAGAATTTTTGCTTTCATATCCGAGTGGCTGCAGGCCACATGGAGGCTGGTCCGCTGCTCTCCAAGCATCTGCAATGGTTAAAATTGCTGGGCAGACAGAAACAAGAGAGGCATACATGGTGTAAATTTCAGGGTTTGCCTTCCCTCCGTTGATGAGGGATCCACTAAAACCCCTTCCAGTGCCACAACTGAGAGCCGGATGGCCACAGACCTCTTTTGGTTTGGTTGCGTGTATGGATAGATGTCCCATATAGACGCCAGTAAAGAAGGAGTACAGAGGGTATGGGTTTGCTTTTGCCCATTATTATAGAGTTTGGTAAATAGTGGGCATTGAACATAATGGTGTAGCACTGGTGTTTGGTTACTGGTATCATAACTCAAGACTGAGAGGGGATTGTGGTTATATAATTGTTCCACGTGACTATACAGTGACACACTGCCATGGGAAATAGTAGACCGCTGACATTACCCCATGCATTACCTGTTAAATAAAGCTTTGCTCATATTTTGGGGAGATCCTTAAATATCAGTTTTTACCTTTCCTTCACTCTCTTGGGGAAAACACACAAATACATAACTTCTCTCTCTGTGTAGACTTCTGGAAAAAGTTCCAACTTCAAACATTTGATTGTTTAATTACATTCTAACAGCCTTGTTGCCCCGTTTATCAGCCTCAGGATTTGCTTAGCGGGGATTAATTAGACTGTTTTCTTCTTGTTTACCACCCAAGAGGGGGGAACAGATTTGAAACACACCAACGCACAGTCGTGCTTCCATCACTTCTGGGGATGTTGCATAGATTTGCAGCCATTTCTTGGAGACTTATGCTAAGCATAACCATGACTTTGCCTAACCCTAACTTTATCCTAACCCTAACCCAAGCCTAAACTTAATCCTAGCCTAAACTTTATCCTAACCTAAACTTAATCTTTACCCAACCTCAGCCTAAATGTGACCTTACCAACCGTCACCCTAAAATTTAGCGATTTACTTTATGGAGACATGCGTTTCTTCCCAATCATTCAGCAATTTACCAGTTTCCATTTATGCTCAGACATGCTATCTTGCAACCTGATGACATGCTGGGCAGCCCTCTGGCATGCCTCCCACTCAAAGAGCCGGGCAATTAAGAGCCATTCCAGCTCCTTAAACCTCTCATGTGATTACGTTGGGGTTTTATCCAAGCTTTAGGCACATTGAGCTCGCAGGTATGTTGGGAATCCAGAGTCAAGGGTTCTACTGTCATCAGGCAGTTTTAAAGAGGACTGCATACCAAGCTTTATGTTTTCAGTTTGAAAAGTATATCAATTAGACACATGGGATTTCAGGAAAAGACACAGATTTCCTTTTAAGGACAAAAAGACAACAAAACAACCAGGAACTGAGGACATTTTACTGGAATGTCCTCAGAGATGTTAGTACAAATCATACACAATCATGAAAGTACACATGTAGTAAATAAAGGAGAGTAAGAGGATATAACGGAAGACATGACTGTGCTTGTGTGTGTGTTCATGTACAAGCATCTGTAAATGTGGGTATGTACCACTGTTGTTGCATGTACCATATGTGTGAGTGTATCCTGTAACATCCAGATGCCCCAGATGTGCTTCAGGGGCACAGAGCCTCATGTGGCCTGTGGTTTTAGGCCTGAGAGGATGAAGAAGAGGGAGAACCTCATCTTTACAGCCCCCAGACTAGATTATTAGGGAAATGGTTGATGAAAGGCCCAGAATCACAGAGAACAAATGATAATAGGCTAATTATCCCAGAAAAGATTGACATGTTCCAATAGAGAACAATGAATGGCTGTAGCATGAGATCAAAAGACTGTGTGTGACTGGAGCTTTCTGCATATAAACACAGTCCAAAATTCTCCCCACCGGGGGTCCAAGTAATGGTGAAAATGAATCATCCAAATGCCAGGTGATCACATCTGGAAGCAAGTCCGCTCCAGAGCAACAGTCTTTCCGGATTAACCCGCAATCATCATTTAGGATCTAATGGTTTCATAATGCATAAAGAATCCGCGAGCGTCCGTGTGAGCTTTGCATCAGCAGCTAGTTATTAAAGAGGCATCCCCCGGTGTTTAAATGATCGATCTTTTGGATAACCGTCCAGATAGCAGACAAGCTCAGCGCACAGTGGAGGAGAGTTTAATGAAAAACATCAGTGCTGTGAGCAGAAAGGATTTTTGTTCTTCACTGTCTTGATATTGCTTTGTATTATTCTAAAACAATCCAAAGTTTAACATGGGCTGTAATGAAATTAACACTTAACATCGTCCAGTTGTCTCAAATGTGCCATTCATATGTGTCATCTGACAAGAATTTAGTTGCGTTTCATTGTAATTTTTATGAGGGAGGTTTAAAGTGGTGGTGCAACACAGCAGTTGGTACAGGAACCCTAAATGCACTTAATTTTATTGTGTGTAATAAAATGCAGTCAAGTAAAATACAAATGAAACCAAATGACACAACTGCCACAAAAATGTTGGGAAGACTGAATCAGTTTTTGCTGAAGTGTTTACAACCCAGTGTTTCCAGGAATTCTCTGATATTAACAGGAATAAATATGTTACGACGAATGTAAAATAGCTGCTCCCACTTATCATCTGTTCACGTCCTCTGAATTTTCCAGTGAGTCATAACTTTAAAAACCGTAACACGGCCACGGTTGCTCTTGCGTGATTGGAAAACATGATCAACCATGTGATTAGAGGGGGTCAAGACCAAAGTGTTGCTGCTCAGCCTGAGGAATGAGTCCCAGTTCTTTCATCTCCAAAGACATAGTTAGCTCCATTTATGTGCGTCTGCTTTTAAAGGGAAGTCTTGCCTTTGTGCCGTTCCACATGTGTCATCAGCTTTAAAATAATGTGGGATTCTTGCAGCAAGGATGATTAATATTTAATAATCCCTCTTGCTGGACTCACAAGAGACAGATTTTTACAAAAGAACAGTCGAAATTGAAACTGCACAGTCTAAGATGTCATGACTTTTATTCTTTGGGTAAATAGGCTTTTCTGTAGATTGGTTTTAGTCAACAAAATTTATTTTTGTCCAATTTTCAGCAGTGAAATTTTACTCTCATTTTGGACTTTTGCTTTTGTCTTCTGAGCATTGTGAGGCTACAGCCGTCGCCATCTTTGTTGTGCATGGTTACAATAGCAACAAGTGGCGTCTATTGTGTTCACTGTCCGAGTTTAGCTGAGGAGGAGGAGGTAAGGTGTCGGATTGCGTGGTGATATTTCTTCAGGGAAGATCTAGAGGAATGGGAAGGAATCACTGTATTCAGATGGTTGACATTTATCCTGGTTTCAAAGTTGTTAACCCGACATCCACATCCACAGCACTTTGTAAAATGTGGTGGAATGGCACCTTAAAGCTATCTCAGGCTTTGTCTACATTATGCTCAGTCGGTCGTGAAAGTACAGCACCTTGATGAGTAATCTCACAAGGTGTGAATTCAAGAAGTGTCAAAAATGTGGCAGGCTCCAGAAAACACAACAAAAAAATCCAGAATGCCTCTCTCTGTCCCTCATGCTCAAATCACACCACCTATGGGGACCTCAGGGGTTCTCACAATGCATTAAGACACCTGCAGCATTTGTGGTTAAAGGGTGAAACACATTACAGTCCAACCAGAGTTTCACTCTTGAAGGTAAATGGACTGCATCTGTATTTCATAGTCTACAAAACACTCAAAGCAACAACAAATGACGCACACAACTGGGTTATCTCGCCCAAAGACAACACCCGCTCTACCTGCTGAGCCACTGCCAGCTCTGCGTTATCAGGAGCTGTGATGCCATCTGAGCGCAGCCCTGAGTCTGGGAGGAGGTGCTGCAGATGAACAGTGACACCTGCTGGCTAAAAAAAAATGGTTCCCCCCCTCAAACCACCACCGCCCTCACATTCTCACTGAGGGCCTACGAGGCGATACAAATGTCACACTCACGCTGACATAACAGATCACTACACTGCAGACTCAAACTGTGGCAAGAAAGTGTGCAGAGAGTTTAAAAACTAGAGCTTCTCAAGTGCAGGGCGACAAGCAGGATTTGTCAGGGGGTGAACTATGAATGGGAGAGACGCTGATATGCACAAAAAAGCAAATAAAATTCCCTGGAATGACAACACAGTAAGTGCCTTTTCATTTACAGACCAGACCACAGATTTTTTTTTTTTTTTTTTTTTAAACACGTCTTTTCCTCCATGCCCACTAGCTCCTTCGATCAGATAAAGACACAGACTATACACCAGTGAGTGTGATGTCTGGCAGAACGCTCTCATACTCCTTTTGTATGCTTTCATTCAGTAAAAAATCATCCATGGTTAATCGAAAAGAACCAGAGAGACAGAATTTCAGTCGAACACAGTCATCGGTTTTGAAAGTTGGTGTTAAATCTGTGACCTGTCTGCAGACTTGTCTCCTCGTATATCCATCCACACAGCGAGCCGCCGGGCCACCCGCCTGTCTCTTCTCATGACATCATCCCTCGCAACTCTGGATCCTATTACCACGTCCACGGCCCTCTCCTCCCTCCCTGAGGAGTCTCCCCGTCTCTGTTCGCTCAGCCGACACTGCCACCGTGGTGTTTACTTTGTCAACCGGCTACATCTCTCCCCAGGCAGCCGCTCTGACCCATGACCCCTGTTAAAGGTTTAAGAAGCGAAGAATAACAAATAAAAGGCTTGTTAAGGAGTGCGTTGGTTTTGGTGTAGCCCTACATATGAGACGCAGTCAGATGGAGTCACTGCTCTTTTTGGCTGGGCCCACTCTACAGATTGTGGCCCCTTTGGCCTTAGAAATTGCTGAAGAGAGACCGAATGCGTCGCTAAGAACTCGCACTGCTGCACTGACCCCAAATGTGATACTGCAGATTCCATCTTCAGCCCCTTGCTCTCCCTCCACCCTCGGCGCATACTCAACATCTGTGTGCTGAACTTACGAGATCCTCCATAAAGTGCCTCCGAGCAGTTCCTCTGTCTGGCTTGACCAAAAGCTTCAGTAGTTTATTGACATCCTGCCTGAAGAGAGAATAAAGGGCTGAGCAGCTACAGGCTCTGCATGGAGGCAGGCAGACTGCAGACAGCCTCTAGTCACAGCTTACAAGTAATCCTCCACAGCTGAAATTATGGGATACACACATTCTCACTGAGTGATGCTGATTGCTTTTCTGTTTGCAAAACTGCAACAAATTGCTCTGACTTCAGAGCGTGGCTTTTGTTGATGTATGACAAAGCACACAGGCTGGCGTGCCAGGTCCTGAGATTTTTTTTTTTTTATCAGTTTTGGAGATGCTGATAACTGGGAATTCATGGGTGGGCAAGACATTACGCACACATTGAAACAAACCTGAAAGAAACATGGAAACCAAGGTGTCGGATCCAAGTTTTATTTTTAGAGAAACCCTAAACCCAACCCTGCCTTTGTTGTTCTGCATCTGTTAAAGCATCTCTGGCTTACTGCTGTCTACATTTGAATCACAACCAGTTGTCAAAAAAGTCCCTTAGTTTGAATCAGAAGTGTGGACGTCCATTAAACTTACAGCAGAGTTGTAGGTCCAGCAGATACCTGATCAAAGTGTCGGCCTAAATCAATGACCTTGTGAACCAGTCCAACCACTGCCATGTAATCCCCACATGGCTTCAGTACTGTAATTAACATTGTTTAAATAAGCCACCGGCACTTTCTCCCACAATTTACATGACGCTGTGCCAAGAAGCTCTTTGTTTTTGTTTTGCATGTGCAATCCTGGAGGCCAGGAACAGAGGAAAGAGGATCCCAGCCCGTACCGTAACAATTTTCTCCTCCACAGCAGGTAAAGCCCAAACTTCCTGACCCACCAGCAGATGGCCAGGAGACCGCTGCCCACCGCTGTGTGGCTGGCGGTCCCAACATTTTCAGCTTTCAACCCCTGCCTTTTTTTCACATCGCTGGTTAGTCCTGCGTTTCCTGGAAATCCCACAATGCCTTGCTTTCACTTGGCCGCCTGAAGACATGATGTTACACTTCTCTCACCAATCTGAATGGGGCATCCCATCATGGTTTCGGGATTTGCTGAACGATTTTGTGAATCTTCATGGTGTTACTGAAAAGTTGACAAGCTTAAACAATGGTGGTCTTTGCGTCCACCTGTGAGAAGCGGGGCAGTGGGTGAAGTGTCTGTGGGTCTCATTTCTTGCAATTTTTTTTTTTACCAGCCTGCGGTGACCTGGTGCTGTAGAGCACAAAAGGGGACATTTATGAGCATATAATGGCAGCCTCAGCTTTATTTCAATGGGGCAGTTACACAGTCTGGCCAGAGCCAAATTAGGTCATGCTTTTAGGTAATGATCGGACCCATGTAAGGTACACATGCAATCGCTGGTGTGTCTGCGCACTCACTTCACACCCCCATTACATAAACAGAGAGTTAAGCAGCAAGTCTTCAGTTTCATCGCTGCTACAGTGAACGCAACAGCTGAGAATTGAAGCTGAAAAATCGAAAGGTTTAACAAGATTAGAGGAGAAGCGTTGATGAGCGCAACACCGGGTAGCTTAGCCTCACTGGTCGAAAGCATAAACTCCCAGACCATGGTGATGTAATGTGCATTTGAGTGTGTGTGTGTGTGTTTGTGTGTGTGTGTTTGTGCATGAATCCCCAGCTGTAGCACCTACACCTCTGAACCTTCTCTCCAACAGTCCATAAAAATGGCCCAGCCTGAGAACCAGGCGTCCTCCCGCAACAAACGTGGGAAGAGGAAGTGCTGAGTCGACACTCTGTTGTATTGTTTTAGTGGAGAAATGTGATGACCGGAGAGGTTTGTCGTGCTGAACCGGAGTTCGGGGGCCTGTTTTTAATGAGCGGAAAATGAAGCCTGGGAGCTGAATTTGCATGAAAGGCTTGGAAACTAATCACGAAGCCCAGTGGGCGCTGGAAAAGACCAATTCCCTGTGCTGTCCGTGGGCTCAAATTCCCAAGATTAGCGTCTTTCAACACATGTGTAAAGAGAGAAATGGCGACATGGCTTCTCGTGGCGGAGTCAATTCATAGCTTTGCGTTGGAAAACACGCTTTGGGCAATTTTATCATCTATACCGTTGCTATCACCTTCCCTTTAGGTTTGTTCACCATGTGTTAAATGAAGCATGAGGTCACTCTTTCGGCAGACAGATTGTGTCAGAAGCAAAGACTGTTAATGGGACAGACTGCGTCGAGCTCAACTGATGTCATCACTTCTTTTCCCTGCTGCTTTTTGCAAGAAAACAGAAAATAAGAAAATGACGGGCTGTTAATCTCATTATCACATTAGCATCATTAAGGCACATGTGGAGATAAGGGTTAGGGTTAGTTATAGTTATTATTCACAGCAACAGTAAACTCAAACCAGAACCTGTCTGAGTCTTGTATCATAGCTGCAGTATAGCTTTTGGCATAACCTGAAGGGGTGATGCATCTGCTGACTGGTCCAAAATGTGCCTGCATCATCTGTAAATATCACAATATCCTTTTCATGATCACTCTTATTTACTTTATTCTGTGATGTGATTTAGTTCTGTGATGGTTAACAACACAGAGACTTTTTAAACTTGTCTGGAAAGTGAAAGGTGGAAAATAAATGGACCGTTTCCTGATCTCGAGGATTGGAAACTGCACAAGAAGGCTGGAAAATGCATCAAAACAATACTGTTAACCCTCGCTGACATGCGGCACATGCAATGTTTTGTGTTGCTTTATAACTGCTGTCGTTTGATGTAATTCAATATATCCTGTTGTGGAGAAGAATCTGCTTAGTTAACTGCAATACTGCCGTACCAGTGAATAGCAACAGAAAAAAGAGGATTTGGTTTAGAAGTGAGTCTGAAATGTAAAGTCAGGAATAATAAACCGTCAAAGGACTGATGTACGTGAATTTGCTTCTGTAGCTGCAAAGCTCCTTCAACTGCATGTAATCAAGGAAAAAATGGCAAACAAGTGTGACGTGAAATTTCAAGTTCTACACATCTGAAAGCCTGCATGTGAATTTTTATCATCCTAAAACAGGCTGAACACAGACATATTGTAATAATTTGACTTAAACAGTTCTTTACTGCTACAGTAGTTGGGATAAATTACTTCCTATAATACTGCACATGTGAATTTTTTTTTTTTCCCAACTGTGTGGTAACTCTCAACATCCTGTATTCATCCCTGCTGCAGCTTGTGGAGGCTAATTCTAGGCCTAAAACATCACTTCGCTCAAATAATCATATTATAAGTCTCATCGTAATAACACATGATTAGAGAGCAGTTCTCCCTGTTACCGTACAGAGCAACATGCATGTCGAGTTACAGAATTAGCAACTTACACAGCAAACTGAAAGCAATCTGACCACCGCGTCCATTTAGCATCTGCTTTGGGGCTTTCTTTTTCTGAACACCTACAATACCATCACAAACTCCATGTGTGGATGAAGATCATGTGCTACGATCAACGGCTCCAGACAGCTCTACTCGTGTGCACTAGAGCACCAAATCAGTGTCTGCACAATAGGTTTGAACAGGATGTTTCACCACAGTGTGTGAGATGTGATCATAATGGTGGGAAATCACATTAGTAAGTGAAACTATTCAGCGTTATTCACCCGTTCAGTGTAAAGCTCACGCCATCTGTCAGTCCGCCCACCTATCATCCCCATCAAAGTGACTCTGCGAGCACACTTGAGCTGTTTGTATCTCACATACACAAACACACACATACTACGGCTCAAGCATCCGGTTTCTGTTTAGTCTGGCCTCAAAGCTTAAAAAAGTCTGACGACCACTCGAGAAGAGTGAATGGACATTTTTGTCCTGCTGAAACTGACAATCGCCTGCTCTTCATTTTGCCGATGATTTCATGTGGTGACTTTATTCCACAGACTGGAGGCTGAGAGTTTTGACACCTCACTTCTCAAAAGAGATGTCGATCAGTCCGCAGTGAAAAGAAAACACATCATTTCACTCTGGAAATGTTGGAAATGCACCGTGACATTTTTATACCAAGAGAAATGTTGTCTGTTCTTATTTCTGAGGAAAAAGTTCTCAGTTTTACAATCTGCAGCATGATGACATTAAACGTGTGGCTACCTGTTTAAAATCCAAAGCCTTATTATCACTGTGCTGTTGAGTGGCTTTGAGAGTAATTGTGTTTTTATGGTGAAAGTTACGACTTCATCGAACCCATCAAGGTTCATCCAGCAGTTACACGGTCCAGTGCTATAAAGGAGAGCGGTGACTTCATGTAATTCACCAGCACATACGTGGTGAAATATGTTAAAACGCATACAAATCTGCACATAAATATTGAGGTAAGGTGAGGCTGCGGTCAAGACAAAACCACAGTGAAGGAGAACCAAAATATTTTTCTATGAAATTAAGTCATACGTGCTCTGGAAGGGCCTGCTCTCTGTCTGCAGCAGGTATTTCAATCTGTCGTTTAAACCTCGACACAATAATGACATCAGCACCGACGTATGTCATAACTCTTCGGCGCACTGACAGGGATGGCAGAAGTTTAGGACGAGAGGAAGCCCTTTGACTTGGTATGCATCTGTTCAACAGCTCACAGCTGAATGGATAAATGAGTGTGTTGCTGTGGCATCAGGCAGCCAAGGACTTGTGACAGTCTCGTGGGACCAAATGAGAGTCACAACACACATTTATGTAAAGAAATGAGAACTCCATCAGAAGTTAAAACCCGTCTTATGTTTGCACTGCACTGCTTTCTGTGCACACAAAGAAATCCATCATCCTTAAGACATGTGGACATACAGAGAGGACTGATCTCAAAACCATCCCTCTTGGCAAGCCTCGCTCTATGAGAACAAGTCATCTTATAGCATGAGATCTCATAGGACAGCAAGCTTAAACATCCCCCCTCTCTGTTCTGCTTCTTTATTGTTCTGCGGTGTGAGGGTGTCCCTAACCTCGGCCCTCCGGGGCCTCGGGGTCTACTGACTTTCATGGCGCTTCAGTGCTCAAGTGGCATAATGACTTGGCCAGCGATGTCGCTCACCTGGGTGTTCCACCAGAAAAGCAAGCGCTGATGGTAAGATTACTGCAAATGCAGCAAAAGCGTGGCCCCTGAGAGCTGTGAATAACCCACGCTCTGTGGTGCAAAGCATATAGTGGGCTCTTATTGGGCCAGGCGTCTCTCTGTGGGTTTGTAAAAGCAAATGCAGGAAGTTTAAAAGTAATTTGGTCCACTTTTAACGCTATTCTGGCATCGGACAAGCAATTATATCAAAGAGTAGCGGAGAATGATAATTTGACTGGTTTACAAGATGATATATGAAGGGTTTATTGCCCCTGACACTGATAAAGTCACCGCTCGTGAGGACAAATTGAAGTGAAACTGTTCCGATCAGTTTCTTTGCTCTTTAGAACCCATGTTTCACTTTTACTGCTCGTCAGTGGGCGGAGAAGCTGACAGTCTGACTCACCAGAGACAAGACACAAATCATCCCTCCCCAAACCCACATCCACACACATCCAGCCCCCCTCCCAGCTGCATCCACCACGACCAGCACACCGGCATGTGCGCCTTGTGGTTTGAAGTGGAAAAAATGGCTCTAAATCAGAGAACCACAAATCACAGACAGGCCAAAGTTCGCTTCCAACAATCGCTAGTAAGCACGTGCAGGCACACGTATGCGTACACACCTCTCAGCCTGAGCTCTCTGGTTTATGTTCCCATCAATGCGTGCAGCTAGATTGGGAAAGAAAGACGGGAGAAATAGTTGAGGGAGTGAGGGTATCCAATTAAGCAATTACAAGCTTTGAGGCCCAGACTTTCCATGACTTTATCTCAGCAGCTTCTGGAGTTCACCATGGAGGCTCCGCAGCGTCTCCTGGAAAGAGGCCTGAGACAGGGAGATGGTGGTTTCTGATACAGATGGATGTCCATTCCCCTGATGCCCCAGGGTTTGGTGGTCTGGGCTTCCATCATACATCAGAGAAAGTCTAGACAGCATCAAGGCTCCTGCCATGCAGAGGAGAAATGGTGCTTGATCAATCTTCGCTGTCCTTTATCGTCTCTCGCCTCACGTTTCTCTCCCATACATCCTCAGCCGAACCTTTCTCTTTTTTCCCGTTCCTTCTTTCCCTCTAGTTTTCTGTCAATGCAGCGATAATTCACTGTCTTTCTGCAGAAGCAACGTGGATGAACAAAGGGCAGAGCTTCAGGTTTGGACTGGCTGGAATACGGTATGTCTGGGCAGTGTTATGTAAGACTTGGCATGACTGGCTCTCACAGCTCCTACCACTGTGTGCAGGCTGTAGCCTGCATGGCATTGACTTGAACCCAACTCCACTTCATGCCAGACTCTGCAAAGGGGAAGATAATGTCTGCTGTTGCTCACCTCTGCTTGATGTTTTCTGCATATGTTGGCTCCCCCAGCACGGAAGGAGCGGCTGTAAAATCTATTTAGGTCAGAGCTATTACGTTTCAACCCTTGTTCCCTCTCTCAGCAGTTCAG
The DNA here is from genome assembly GCF_017976325.1 of Chelmon rostratus. Taxonomy (NCBI): domain Eukaryota; kingdom Metazoa; phylum Chordata; class Actinopteri; order Chaetodontiformes; family Chaetodontidae; genus Chelmon; species Chelmon rostratus. Next base: position 16,937,347 of record NC_055672.1, on the reverse strand, counting down.
GGGCTTCACAGCACCTTCGCTCCATCTATCTATATCTGGATGTTTCTGCCTTACGTATGGTGCACAGCTTACAGGAAACAAGGAGGACAGTCCTCGAAATGATACAAAGCAGAGGAGAAAATGGAAACAGTTTTTTTCTCACTGTGAAATATCCCAGGAGGTTAGCTCAGCACGCGTGTTCTTTTTCAGTAACACTCTCCTGACACGCGTGTGGTTACACACATCCACGCTGTCTGCTCGTCACTGCTGAGCGGCTTGACCCGGGAAATCTGGGATGAAGCACATTTTGTAGGGGAACCTTTAACGAGGATTGATGGGAGAGGTAAACTTTAGGGGAACAGCTTTACATTTCGGGAAATGTGCTTGTTCGCCCTCCTGTTCAGAGTTAGATTAGATTGCCGTATGGTGAGTGTGAAGCTACAAACGGCAGCCGGTTAGCTTAGCTTAGCATAAAGACTGGAAGGAGGGGGGAGCAGCTAGCATGGCTCTGTTCAAAGTAAAAAAAACACCTGCCAGCACCTATAAAGCTGACTGATTAGCACATATGTCTTTTGCTTAATCCACACGAAATCAAAAATGTAAAAACGACAGCGTGTTGTTCTATTAGGGTTTCGTGCCAGACAGTTTCTTGGCCGGGAGCAGAAACTTCCTGAAATTTCTGCTAGTTGTCTGGCAACCTCACGCAGTGCGGCACATACATTATGCTGTGATCATGTCGTATTGTTAAGGCCATAATTAAGAGCAGGGATTTGGGAAAACCTTCACGGCAGCCTCGTAGTTGTGATCCTCAGTTGGAGACGTCTAAAAATGACAATACTGATTCAGTCATTTCAGTGGAGCTGTACACCGTTTGCAAGAAACCAAATAAGCATATTCACAGAAATATCAAACAATTGTTTAAATGTATGCAGTATCTTCTTGGGTCATTAATCATCCTTGTTTTTGTTTTTTTGTTTTTTCAATTTTGAGGCTCAACTGCTATAAGAAGGTGCATCATAAATGTACATATATAATGCATCACATAACAAATCATCACTTATCGTAATTTGCCAAGATACAAGAATGCCGTCATGGACACCTTGTGCCCAAGCGCTGGACTGTAAAGCTTTCCATCTCACTTATTCCAGTGGAAATATCCTTTCAGCGTGCTCTCGTGTGTGTGTGTTTATACAATGTGCAGTGAATCAAATGTGTGTGCACGGGTGCGCTGGACTGGACGTGTTTCCAGGCACATAGGCGGCTACACAAAAGTGCTGGAGAACATCCACGGCAGCAGTCGACCGGCCTCATGTGGACCTCAGATGCTTGAAGCGAGCTCCTAGAAAAGGAAAATTCCACAGATTACAAACAATAATTCAGCAGCAGCAGAGCCGCTGCAGCCGCTTGACAGTGTATGGTATAGTATGAACAGATCAGGAGGAGTCAATAAGGAACAAGAAAAACATGGCTGACAGCTGTGTGAGTGAAGACTTCAGCAGGCAGGTCGCTTCAGATGTGGAGGACGAGGGCACAGAGGGGTTACAGTTCTAATCGTAAACCTGGGACCATCCATTCTGGGAACTTAGAGATAGATGGTCTTCATTAAAGAGAGGGGTCTCCCTGTCATCACAACAGGGTTTGAGAGTCTGGGCACAGCATGGAACAGGCCAACGAGGATGTCATCCAGTCACAATGGCAATGAAGCTCCCAGAAAGGCTGAAAATGAAGAAAATGATGATGGTTCACTCACAGTGTGCCAGTTAAATTCCCCCGTGGCTTCAAAGAAGAAGCTAACGTGGGTCTCCACGAATCCACATTCAAAGGAGACAATGTGTCTGTTATGCATCAAGGTCTAAGAGGAGACAACAAACGTTTCTCCTTTTTAAACAAAGTTTGAACTCCGATGATTTGGGAAATAATTCATTTCTAGCTAGCTAGTTAGCTTATCTTAGCATTGTGACTGGAAGCAAAGGGAAACGGTTACACTGGCTCTGTCCAAAGGTAAAGAAACCACCCTACCGGCACATCTACAAATCACCAATAAACACATTAGTTTAACATGGAATCTCAGCTGGTTGCCTGGCAACCACACAATGACAATAGGACAGCAGGAGTCATTGTCCGTGGGCCAAGAATGGAAATTGCTGCATTCATGCAATGCTGAATAGAAATAGTCCAGGAAATAACCCCCGTAAAACGAAGGGTTTGGCCCCAGTTCCAGCCTAATGCTAAGCTAACCGTCGCCTGGCTTAGCCTCACGTAAACAGACAGATATAAGAGCTGTATCAAGCCTTATGTCTTTAAAGGACTGAACTAGTAGTCTTGCATGTTGTAGCCAGTTTGGTTGAAATCATGTGCACTTTACATCACAGCAGTTCTTTTTTTTGTAATACTGCTGTGTTTAGAAATATCAATGCATTTTTCCCGACTGTTCTGTGTGAGCTCATTATTATCAGAGGGGATGCAGTGCAGCACTGGCCAAAGAGAGGCTCAGAGCGTCCTGTTGTGGCTCTGCGGCTCACGGCTGTCCATTAGCCCCTGCTTGGTTTCCCTCCAGCCGTCACAAATGTCGTCCTGACAGACATTCCTGTTCCCGTCTGTCACAGCAAGAGCTCAGCTCTTCTCCAAACACCACCAGATTGACAGGGGGGGGATTTACCATTAAGTGTGAAAACCAGGAGCAGATTGGGTGTGCTTCCCTGAGGGGTTTGATGTGTCTGCAGCCTCCACGTGGGTGGAGTGCCTGTTCACTCATTCTTACTGTACATGTACATACAGATGCTGTCTGGAGCTGAAATAAAGGAACAGACGTAACAAGGCAGCTGCACACCAAAAAAAAAGCAAAAAACAAAATAATGACTGACTCAGATTTGGTGATTTCTGTCTGACTCTATGTGTGTATGACTGTTTGCCATTGCACAGCTCAAGCTACATACAACATGCAGCCATTGCCAAAAAAGTACAGTATGTAGTGTCCTGACATTGCCTTACCAGAGGAAAAACGGGAAATACATTATCCTCAAAATAGCTATAGGACATAATACTTGGCATCTAAGATCAGTCGGATTCTTCAACAGATCAAGTGTTTATGCTGCCAATAAATAAAATTTAATGGGACAGAAAAGCAGAGCTGAGTTAAAAGATTATGGAAAACATTACAAGCCCCATTAAGGCTGTAAAGAGAGAGCTGGATGCACACTTTGGTTCACAGAGCCAAAGTCACATAATCTGTTTTCTAGAAATGTCCTCCCTTCTTGCTGTCGCTGCTGGACGTCCGCTTGACAAAAGGTGCAGCATGGCCTCACCGACAGGGTCCAGGCTGTAAAGTTTACGAGCCCTTGACTGTGAATGTGAACAAGTTGAATTTCAGCTCGAGGGGGCTGTGCAGGTTGAATTTGTTTTGAGCAGTCTGATCATACAAATGTCTTCACGAGCGCAAACATATCGGGGACTTTTCAAGACTGCTTGTCTTTTATGCTCTGGATTTATGACAGAGTATCACATGTCTGAACGCCACTGCTGAGTGAGTTGTACACGTACAAATACATCCCTGCTCATTAATGGTAATGGAGTGGCAACATTTTACACCTGAAAGGGTTAGCTTTGATTATCTATCTACACAGGGTGCCTCCCTATAACTCTGTCACTCACTATATAGTAGCGGGCCTAAAGCGGCTTGCAGCCCAGTAGCAAAGTGGAAATATTATGCCTCTGAGTTTTATACCATCTGCCCTCCTGCAAAACTCCTTAAACTGTGACAGGAAATATTTAGACAACAGGATCAGCTCTGTTGAAATCACAGGACAGATGGGACCTGACAGAGCTGTGGACCGAGAGGAAGAAAGAGAAACAGACCTTTGCACGATGTGTTGCCCGACTCTGTCTGCAAAAATACGGTTCATTTTTGAGCTGTATTAAATAGATATTATCAGAACTCTCCTTTAAATCATTTTATGCCTCTTGTGTTTCCTGCTACTCTTCACAAAGAACATCTTTAAATGTTGCTTTCAACCTCTGTAGCCCAGTTTGTAATAAGCTTTTCTGTTTGTAGTCTTTAGGCCAAACCTGGGTTAAAATCAGCATCACTAGGGGTTATTTTTATTTTTGTCTGACTATGGAAACTGCTCCAGAGCTTCACAAAACATTATACAACTGTTTTCACAGGTTGGGTGGTGATCCCTGTAAACAGATGTGGATGAGTTAAATTGGTTGTGATTGACCACTGTGTGGTGTCTCCAGAGAGGTCAGGGGTCAGGCTAGGGAGATGAACACTGAGACACTAGTTATGTACCACTTCTGCACTAAATACTAGTTCTAATCAGGTTTTGATTGTGTAGTGTGTTAATACTGGAAAGACAAAAGTATGTCAGCTCAAAAGAGCCAGTATGGAGTCGGTGGTAAGACGGCTGTCGAATGATCCTGGGAAAAAAGAAGAAAAGGAAGAAATAAAATGGAAGATATATAGCTGACAGACATTTTGACCTATCTTTAAGTTTAACTGTTGCAGTTTAACATCTGACATTTCCTGTTAACATGAAATGGTATGCTGACTGCAAAAACAGTGCAATAAAATGTTAGTTAACAGTACTGAGTGTACACAGCTAGTGTACAGGGTGGTATGGAAAAGGTACGCAGCTAGTTCTGAAATCTAACTAACAAACTGCTGCGATGACGAGACCAAAAAAGGTCGTGTGCTATTCAGTGCCCTCCATCTCAACTGTGACTCGAGCATTTCCAGCAGCGCTCAGGTCCCCCGTTTAAGCGTTCATTATCACCGAGCCATACGTCAGCGGAATAACAGAGCAGGAGGGTTTATTTTCTCAGCCGCCCCCCCCCCCCCCATTCATCAATCCCGTGATCCCTGCTACTGCGCGAACACATGTGTTAAATCGTCGATCGCACAAATCCAGATGACTCGGTGTGTGTTTGGGTCCCAATCAGACTGCAGGAACTCCCACTGCCGCATAATAATCCTAATGTCACTCAGATATGTCTGCGCAAACACGCATGTGCTGCACACGAGTCTCCCACTGCCTGTCACACATAAACAATCTTTGATTTCCTCTCCTCTTTTTTGTCTGTCCAAGTCAGTCTTATGTCTGCATGCAGTACAAATACACATAATTGCACATGCACATTCAGGAGCAGTGGGGTGAGCCTATTTCCACCTGTTTCTGATTACTCTAATTGGGCGGTGAGATTGAGGAAAGGTGTGACAGTTGAAGCTGGGGTAGCAAAACTGACCATAGTGAAAAATGAGTGGAAAACTAGGCGAGTGCTGAAGTGAGAAAAGTCATACCCACATTAGGAGACAGGGTTTGCTCTCTTTGTCTGTGTGCACAAGGTTTAAGTTTAGTCTGTCTTCTCCTGTGAATCATTCATCCTCTCGCTTTAGCGCACACACACACACACACACACACACACACTAAGATTTAGCAGAACTCCAGAGCCTGGCGGACTCACCGAGCGATGCCAAGTGCGAGAGTGAGGCTGGATAAATGGAGCACAGTGGTGATGAGTCAAGAAACCATGTCGAGCCCGACAGGCTCGATCCATCACACTCCAGGAGCTGGTGCTGGTGAGGCCTTTCCCAACGGTGCCCATTCACCACAATGAAAACAGCTTCAAAGGGCCTGGGAAGGAGCTGGAGTGGCCATTCACTCATCACACATATGGAAACATACACGGTGGCCTATGGAAGTGGCTGTGAAATCTGTGAGGAAGAGAAATGAAGAGTGCTGGAGAAAACCACAAAGAGCAGTGTGGTATTTAGACCTGATCCTGCATGGCTGCCTCCCTCAACTAGGAACGATTTGGAAATCACAAATCCCTTTTCTGATTACAAACTTTTCCTTTGGACATTTTAGTCAAAAGTGTGTTCATGAAATTTATCTAGGAAAGAAAGCTAGAAACTCACTGAATGCAAGGAAATCTTCTCAGTGTACTACACAGGAAGCTGGGATGTCCACCACATCAGTTTAGTGCATTAGCATGCTTATATTTGCCATATAGAGAAAGTAGAACTGAAGTTGATGGGAATGCCATTACTGTTCATCCTCTGGGCACCATGAATGACATTCACACTCAATAGCTGTTTGGACCAATGTGGTGGACCATCCATCCCACTGACATTGCCAGATTTATCCAGCTGGCATGGTAACCTTATCCCCTCTAAACAAAAACACGAAAGCAGCAGAGGACTTTTGTTTGGACAAACTGTTGGAACACGACTCATAGACACAACAATGTATCTGATAAAGTAGGTGGTGGCAGTATGCAGCCTTATAAGCCGTGGTTGCGATTGGCCATGACGGAAAAAATAAGTAACCCCTCACTGGGGACAACTATGAAGGAGGCCGAGGGGAAAAGGAGGAGGAGATCCAATAATAGGACATTTTTTCTCAAAAAGTCATTTCCTGTACATAAATAAAGCCATTTTCCCCATGAACTGGTTCAGAAAATGCACAAATTGGTGCATAAACATTCACCAGAATTCAGGAAATTAAATAGTTGATGCTCAAAATGTAACAAGGAAAAACCCTCAGGCTTCCGAATGAATGAATCACCCAAAGGTGAACCAAAAGCTTGTGAGGAACACGATGTGCAGCCTGTGTCAGGGTTTGGTGACCTGGGAGAGCGGGCTAATGAGTCTGTTGTCTGGTATTCTGTCTCTTTGGGCTTGTAGCAGCTCATACTCGCTGCAGACTTAAACACATGTAGCTGAATGACTGCGGACACACTTGGAGACAGTGACTCACACGCGCAGACAACACTCACCTGCGCGCGCACACGCCTAATAATCCTTGGCGGTGACGACGAATTAACCAGACTCTTCAAGTTTGGTATCATGTCCACCTGAGCGGATTATACCGCCGTGATAAGATCAGGGATGGCTCCCGTCCAGCCCGATGACTGAGTGGACCTTCAGCCCGGCTTTGTTCCTCTATCCCCTCTGGGTTTGTCTGTCTGGGCCGGCCTGTGCAGGGTCGCCTGGGGGTTGTGTAAATACACACTAACTCTGGGTGGGATGGAAGCTCAAAGGGATTTTCCATGACTCGCCCCGGTGAACGGAGCGTGCCTCGCCAAACAAATGCATCATCCTCCTCCCAGTCGCAGCCGTCTAGGTACGGCATCGCTGGGGAGTTGGGAGTTTTCCCTTCGATTCATTTTCGCTGTTGCTGCAACCCCCCAATTTCTGTCACGACACCGGCGGCATTGGGTTTCCATATGATGTGGTTGTTTGTTGTGATGGTGATTCTTTCCTACTGATGTCATCCGGAGCAGGACCACGGGGAGCGCTGCAGTATCTCTGTTTTAGGAGTCAATGTTTCACTGAAATGAACCGTCAGACTTGCCAGAAGCACCACCTAACCGAATGATCTGACACTGAATAACTGCGGTTGGACGTGTCAACTATTAAGTCTTTTATTATGCAAATTATCATTGTAATATCATCATATATCATATCACTGTCATTCCTGAGTATTCAAAGGAACAAGGGTACTACGCTTAAGCACACGCTGTCGTCTGACTTGTCCTTTTTGATGAGTGTGTTTTATAAAATCTATTCAACAGGAGGCGGATTTCTCTCAGTTACGCAACACGCCTGCTTTTGAAGCTTCATGCACAATCCCCCGGCTGTCAGTGTGAACTGTTAATTTGAACAAAACACACAGACGCCATCTTGCCTCCTGTCAGAGCGAGGCCAACAACAATATTGCGTGTTTCTCTAATAGCTCCCATCAGTAGATGAAACTCGTAAATAATCATCTCCTTCGCTTTGTTTACCCCGTCCGCGTCTCCCCGGTGACGGGCGAGCTGCCAGCATTATTCCTCTCAGTGAATATTAATAAGCGTCATCAGACTCAATGGGACTGATTGATGAGTTTAGGCCTCAGTGTTGCTCTGGGCACGATATGACCCAACCACAAGCTCCAGAGACTTCTGCAGAAACAGACAGGCGATTTCTGCAAAAGCTTCACATTGGGAAACGTTACATTTTGTCCTTATTTAATCTCATGTTTCTCCTCACAACTGACAGTGGTGAAAGACAGCTGATCTGTAGAGACATAAATCTCTCTTTGCCTCTCTGGTGTACCTTTTTGCTCAGAAAGACTTCCTTCAGCTAATCTCAATCTCTTAATGCTTTCACTGCACTTAACCTAAAGTCTCTGTCAGTTAAGGCCACCGCATTAGGAAGTTGTCTGACATAGTTAATGCATGACATCATGACCAGTGTATGCCTCTGATTGATGTCTGTTTTCGTAGCCTGACCCACAACAAGGCCCCTGCTTAGTGAGGGTCATTTGTCATGACCTTTATGTGTGTGGTGTTATCCCACATGAATATAATATATATGCAGCAGAGCGCAGTTTAATTAAACAACACTTTTATTTACTGCCAATAAAGAGCACAGGACACAGCTGACCGTTTTTTATTTATTCTGTACGTCACAGGAACTCGGCTCCAGTTCATCAAAGCTGCGTTGGACTATTTAAGGAGTGGGAATGATCCCCTACACCACATCCTGCTTTTATGATAAGCTCTTGTTGTATTTGCGGCAAAGTGATTATTCAATGACAGACATGCAAAGTGTGCAGGCCAAAAGTATTTCCTGTTTGTGATAGTATCGGTTTATCAGGGCTCGAGAGCTCACCTAAGATTGGAAGCTGTTGCTATTATGATATCAAGCCTGCCATCTAGTGTTAGCTGGTGTGTTACTGCAGCTTTTCAGCTGTTGTTTGGAAAACAAAGCACGAGCACATTGCCAGGAGCCATTAAAAACATTGTACATTTTATGGAAGCTATATTGGAATTGCTTTATTTCTGCTTTGAGGTGACTGTGGCAGTACAGATGCCAAATATTTTCCATCTATACCTGATGTTTGGAGTGTGTGTTGTCCTGCGAGGCTCTAACTGTTGTTGCTGGAATTATGCAGTTTTGTTCACGTCACAGTATCTTTACTGAAGGGTGCACTTCATTTTGAAGTCGGCAATAAGCCGAGAGAAGCGAGATCCTCTTACATTCAGACAAAGCCAAGTGTTAAAGGTGAAAATGTGTATGAATATGTCTGAGCTATGCGTTTGCTTTTCCATGTAACAACTCATGTTTTCAGCTTCGCTCCATGTCTGCTTTTGCTTATGAACAAAAAGCTTTATTGCCCCTTGAGGGAAATTACTTTGCCAAATGAGCCTAATAAAGCATCTTACACATAAAAACCAGACTTGTATTTTCATTAAAACACAAAACAGCAAGATAGCTTTTTTCTTTTCTTTTCTTTGAAAAAGGGCATAAGACTGATCTCCAAAGAGGTCAAAGGCCAGGTTCAGATACAGAACAAACCTTCTCATGCTGGTGGAGATTCGATAACCTGACAGTTGCTTCAGATTACTTTGATAACTTTCCACTCATTGTTTTTTTAATGCTTCTATGGATTATATGTGGAGACTAAACTTAAACACTATCACACTGAAATTATTGATCAGCACGATGAAAAAAGTAATCATGTTCAGGGGAACATGGTGTGAAATGTTCATGTGGCGCAAAATGAACATGGGGCTGGAATCTCAGAAATAACTCATATTTCTTGATGCATCAACAACCCCAAACCTTTCGACTGCATGCTCCTGCAGGTCAGTCTGCATTCCTTCAGCTCAGAGTTTCATGACGTCGCAGAGGGGTAAGGCAGACTTTATCTCATTGTAAATGAGGGCATCTTCCTTCTGGATGACAAATTTAAACTCTAACCCAGCGTGGACTGATTCCCACAAGCAGGACTGCTATAAAGCAACCTGAGTGAAAACATATCAAGCCCAAAAGTCAGTCACTTCCTGAAGAGTACAGCGGAGCCGATCTTATTTTAGCCTCTTATTGCTTCAGGCAGCTTAACATGTCTGCATTTTCTGCCAAAATGGGGACAACAGGACACATGTGGTGCTGAGAAATAAATCTTTTTTTCATTCGTTCAGTTTGCAACTGCACATGAACTCTTCATCCAACTTTCTATTCCGCTCAACACGTGGAATCGTGTGGAGGATGGCAGGATTTATAAACTAAATAAGGAAATGATTTTATTTGTTTTCGAGTGTATCATACCAAAACAAATATGGCGAGAACATAAATTTAACAGAGAGGTTTCCAAATTTTTTCATTCACATTCTGCTCAAAAACAAAACACATCGTAAACAGCAGAAGGCCCGTGCACTGCGCAAAAGAGTGGACAGGCCTCTAAATATCACAATCATTTGTCAAGAAATCATTAAAGTAGTGTAACATTATACAAAAAACATTAAAAATTGCATCCTGTGCATATCAACGTGTGTACAAACTAAAATGATGTATATTTATTACGCCTAATTATATCATAGCTATAGACTTCAATAAAAAAAAGCAGCGACTCCAAGAAACAGGAAAACTAAGCTGTGGGTGACGCTGCTTACTGGGCGGGACGACATCTGGGAGGACACCGCGAGTGTGAATCCTGAGGTACAGCGACCGCAGTCCTCACCACAGAAGAAGCAGGAGTTCATGTTGTGCAGAACATCCGAGTTGTATGTTCTCGTCGCTTTTCTCGCTGTGAGACAGGGAGAGTCATCGCATGAAATTATGAACCTCGGTCAGGAAAGCTCTTCACGAGACGAAGCAGAAATCATCAGAACAGCACACAGTATTTCAGTTTGAGGCTCGTGCTTTAGTAGACATTTCACACAAATGATATGCATTTTGTTTGAGGGGAATAACAGCGATGTCGGCTGACTGTTTGAAACTTTACTCACTCGGTTCATAGTAGTCGTAAACCTGCACCACTGCATCCTGTACGCGGGCCACTTTGTAATCTCTGACGACTGGAAGTCTGATGCAAACCTCTGACTTGGTAAGCTGCAAATGGGACCAGAAAAGCGAATGATTGCATCCGGTGAAACAGAATACACCTGACGTAGGACATCATGTCTTCTATGAATTCAAGAAGCTTGTGGTGGGAGGAGAGAAGTCAGTGAGAAATGCAAAAAAAAAGTCTAATTCATACTCCAGTACAAGTACCCGTCCTCATGCTATTTTCCTCCTCTGTTCATCTTTAACCTGGACTTAACAAGAAAACTGTGGTTCTCTGCAGGCCCTAACAGTAGCTTCCAATGCGGACACAAAGGTCGTGTTCTCAGTGTTTTTTCAGGGAATGTGGGACTTTTAACGACCTGGGGAGGGGTTTGTGTTCAGAAACGACACACAAATCACAAACCATGATGGGTTTTGAACTCTAATCCTGATACTTCGAGACTCAACATAAACTGCTTTCATGCGATAAAGAAATAAAACTGACATGAAATCAAAGTATCTAGTAATCCCTCACCAGAATGATATCCTTGGCAGTGAGGCGAAGCCTTTGAAACATCATTTAAATCATCATGTTGGGAAACAAAATTTATGGGAGAAAAACCCATAAATGATCATTTGACTGAATAAAAACAAGTTAAAAACAGATTCTGCCACGTTTTTGGACTGGAAAAAAAAATGTCAAGCATTCTAGTTTGACAAAATGTGGCCCAGCCCAACCCTCCATGCCCGACCCAGAAATGATAACATGATGAAACACTTACTGAATCTAGGTAGAGGATGACTTTCTCTGGCAGTACCTCCACCTTCCTGATAAGATCGGTTGGCGTAGCTGCAGGCGAGAGACTGAAACCACTGAGCATGCCCACATCCAATATGACCATGCCTGTGTGAGGTATCGTCTGATCGTCCTTTAATCTAGACCGGACAAAAGCCAAGAGGTTGTATGAAGTGAACAAGCATATTTACCTATAAATGTCCCAAAATGACATTAACTGGACACACAGGTCTGTCTGTGCTGCTGCACCGTACCTGGTGCATATCGATAACAGCATGTGATTGTGGTCTCTTTCCTCAGTAACATCCACATCCAGCGAGAAAGCCTCCTCGTGCGTGGCGTGCCGGAGGCTCTGTGAAAATGCTTTGCTCTCCAGGTTGTAAAAGATATTCAGCTGAAAGGATCCGTGCAGATGTTTCAAAATGCAGAAACTTGGATTTAATGCTCAGCTTAAGAGCTAAAGTTCACTGTGCTGCCTCAGCGCGCAGCCAGAGATCGTACGAGTCTCCGATACAGATGATTGAGTGCAAATGCCTCAAGGTCACAAAAACAGTATGTGTGAGAGTCTTGAGAAAACGCTCGTTTGCATAAAGCAGAAATGAACAAAAGGCTGAATCTCTGGATCTGTTTACATGTCCCGACATCAAAGCACTGACTCACAGAAGGTTAAAAACAGGAGATGTAACAGACGGGCTCTGAAGCACAAGACAACAGGCTGCAATGCTGAACACCGTGGAAAGATTAACCTTTCACCTCCTCTGACTGATGCTATCTGGACACACTAAACGTAGAAAGGACCTCAAGCTGCAGCCTTTGTTCCAGATGTTAATGAGTGGAAGTCTATTATCATGCTGCATTTGCACTTTGGTTTAGCATTGACAGCGCAGCACATGGTGCTGGGTGAAGCCATCAAGCACAGCTGCTGTGTTCAATTTATTCTGGTCATGCTCCAGTTGTTAAAGCTATTCTTTACGTTGAGCTGAATATGTTGCAGGTATGAAAACATTCCTGCATTGTGAGAGTTGCAGTTCCATTTAAACATGGGGAGGTTTAGCAGAATGTAATGAAAGCACAGCAGTGCAGCACCGACAAAGGAAAACACTGTATAACTGTACCTGAAATATTGCAAATCCTCTTCCCTCCATGTATATATTTAGGTCGACATGTTCGTCAGCATTAATCTAAGACACATAAAGAAAGTCCAGGAAGACAACAGCATAGTCACACAGTGAGTACAGCAGCCTAGAAAATATAGTATAGTACAGTATATCACCTCATATGTAAATTTGACAACACGCTTCAGATCACACCCAGATCTATTACCTCTTGGCTCTGGTACGTCTCATAGGTGGTGGAGTTTATGTGAAATATTGACACAAACAAAGACTTTGGGGCATATATTCTGAGCCTGAGGTCGATGGCGTTGGCGCCGCTGAAGGCAGCGTAGTAAGCCATAGCCTGGAGGGCAATTACAGTGTCCTGAGGAAGACAAAGAGACAGAGAAAAGGTCTAAACACCTGCATCTGGAATCCATGACTGTACATATTCACATCATTTGGTGCAGACTCAGGGCACATTTTTGCAATGTATTACCACAGTCGACAGTTTAAACACGAGAACACTACTGGAAAATCAGACCAAATCTCCAAAACCTGACAACTCAAAGCACATTTAGCCCAGACTGACAATCTGGCTGCACAGTTCAGCATCCCTTCCTCGGGTACCAGGAAAAGCTGTGGTGTCACCTGTGTCGTCCCGTAGCCTCCGAGATGATTCCTCTGCTTGCTTAACCATTTCATGAGCGCAATGCCCTCCACCAAGCTGCCCCGCCTGAAGAGAGCCAGCAGCACATAGGAGGTCATCTCGATCTGCGCCGAGCGCGGCTGCCAGTCATGTGACTCCCGGCCGGCCGAAGAGCTCCACATCATGACTCCATCTTTAGGACAGAATGACAAACCACGTAATCGATATAAGCTCGTACACGTGTTGTTCTTACAGCCGTCAACAGCAAAGACAAAGTGAATTACCTGCGTAGTCTGCTCTCCTGCTGAGCTCAGTCAGGGCAGTGCTGGCCACAGGACTATTAGCCAGAGCTAAAGCATAGGCCACCAGACACAGGCTGTAGTTACTGAGCCCTCCACTGGACACTTTGTCCTCCAGGTACCTCCGGGCAAGGGACACGTTACCTGAGTACATGTCCTTCACACCGAGGGACCAGACAGAGAACATTACCATCAATGGACGTCTTTCACTCATATTCTTTATCCGGCATTCAGCGGTTAAATATGACACACTCTGACTCTGATTTCTCGCCTGGCTCACCGCATAGCTGCCGTCCTCCAGCAGTGCCATCAGCACATAGGCAGTGAGTGCCACCGGGCCATTGTCTAGCCCTCCCTGCATCTCCGTGTGGATCAACCTGCCCACCTCGCCGAACTCCCCGTGTGGCCCCTGGCGTTTCAAGAGCCAAACCATGGCCCTGCTCAGGACACTCTGGTCTACCTGCATGTAGGGCTGAGCCTGGAGGAAGCACCGGAGCACGAAGGCTGTCAACCTGGGGCCACAGAAAGGACAAGGAGCATTAGAGACGGAGAATTATCTTCTGGGCCAACACAACGAGGTGTCCTTTCATAAAAGATGGAAAGCTGCAAATGACCTACCACGTGCTCCCAGAGGTGCCAAGAAAAGCACTGAATGAGCCGTCGGCTCGTTGGTAGGACAGCTGTCTCCGATATCCTGACAGCAGAAAACAGATCACACCACACTACATCTCAGGAGCACATGAAACAACCGTGGCCATAGATTATGCTGTATACTGAATGTTAGTGACTCATGTAAAGGCAGCTGACCTTCCTTCATGTAGCCCAGAGCTCTGCTCCGGGTCTCCTTGTTGTCCTGGGCTGATTTGTCCAGGTACTGCAGAACATACACACTCGGCGCAAAGTGGATCATGTTCTGCTCCCCACAGCCAAGAGGCATCTGAACCAGGGATTCCAAGTTACTGATGGACAGGGCCAAGATATCGCCTGCGTAAAGCAACACAGGGAAGGAGCAAGAATTTAGCTGAGAGAACTAATGGTTTACTTCCACCAAAGCAGAGCTGGTGGCTGTCGGAACAGTGGAAAGTCTAACCTAGACGGTTCTGGTGAGTCTTGTTTAGTTTCTGGTGGGTTTGGATGTGTTTCACAATGAGTTATTAAGCCGGTCTCGGTTCAGTGAGAGACAGAAACTTAAATTCAGAAGGTGTGTGCTTGTGATTTTTTTGTTTTAATAAGACAAAGTAAGTTTATGAAGACGATTTCCTTTGTTGACATTTTGTGAGTTTGTTTATTGGATCAATAAATAAATATAGCGACCTCGCCGCTCGCACACATCTCTCAGCTGAAAGTGGGTGAGTGTATAACAGCCGCTGGTCGTTGGGCTGACCGCTGACCTGTACGTAAAAGGCGCAATATCTTTTAAATGGCCACTTAAAAAGTCACAGCAGTGATTTCAGTTACTGCGTGGAAGGACGGAGGAAACGATTAAACACCATCACATCCAGGAAGTTACACTAGAGACTCCATCCAGCACGTTTGCTTGATGTGTAATAAAGCTCGCCACCACAAAAAGCACAGAAACCACAAATTTGGCCCCGACTGAGGAAAATCCTGATGCTTGCCTGTCTACCATGACAAATGCCCAACATCCCTCAACCTGAATGGAGCCAAGCCAAACGGCCTGACAGCTGTTCAGAATCTGCCCACCATAAACACACCCGTTTGATGTCCATCTTTTCCATTTTTCAACATTCAGTACTAAATGCTTTCAGGACAGCGCTGAGCTCGGCGCGCATGTACCCCGAGCTCATCAGCTAAACACAAAGGAAAAATGTGAGCACATATTGCACATGCCTAATTGACTGAAAGTACACATGAAGAGCTCTCAGATGGAACTGCCACTGGCACAACAGGGAGGACAAATGGTAGACGTACCAACCAATGCCACATGGGCCCTCTGGCTGCCCGGCACCACATCTGGTGGAAAGGAGAAGGAGACGGATCTGGAATTGTTGTGTTTGATTGGTGCCAGCTCCAGGAACAGAGTCTCCGAGAAGGACCGTTCAACTCCCTCAGGCTTCGGAAACATGGAAGTAATTCACTGTTATCATAGGATTAACCGTATGCCACGTAGCACCATGAATTTCACACTGCATCCTTAAATATAAATACACTTTGTGACTGAAACATGTGTGGCCAGAAGCTTCACTCAGTCAGACTTCACACACTAAATTCACAGATATTTTCCAATGTTTCCATCATACCACACCTTCACAAGCACTGTCCAAACAAGGCTGTCTGAGGCCTCCGCAGATATGGCGTCCACAGTTATTTCCATCATGCCCAGAGCCAAAAGCCTTATAGGGAACAGCGCCGAAGCAGACGCATGGCTCCCTAAGATCAGTTTTTGGGCATTTACCACAGAGACATCCCCGTCGTCTGCCAAAACAAACTCAAAGGCCTCACTCTGCGCTATCAGCAGGATGACCTGTGGAGAGAAGCACACGGGAGCACAATCCTTTAAAGCACAGGAAGTTATCACTGCCTGCGAGCCATAAGTGACAGCGACAGGCGTATTATTGGACACTAATCAATCATCAGCGAGGGAGTTCCTTGCTGTGTCTAAAGAAAAAAAAAGTTCATTTTAAACAGAGTATTCCACAAATGCAGTCCTTCATACCTCCACGTCGTGCTCTAAATGGTTGATGATGTTCACCTGCAGCACAATCTCCTCTCCTCTGATGAGGTGTGATGGGACGTCCAGAGACAGGGAAAAATCTTTGGACACGCTCAGCTGAGAAGGACAGACCATAAACCCATTCAAACGCAGCTTTAGCAGCAAAGCTAGGGAACAGGGCTCCTACCAGTAGGGTTGTAGGCTTGGTATGAGTTCTTATACTAATGCAAATGTGCACTTTAGTTCTGTAAATTACATTAGGTTAGATGTCTTTAAAGGAGAAGTGTATCATTTTTGTACTGATATACAATAACCACTTTTTGTTTTCAACCATGCTAGCAGTGTGGGTGCAGGGACAGTGATGTCAGCAGATGGTTGGTCCAGAGTGAAACATCTGGATTAGCACCCAATTTTCATGGTTCCCAGAGGATGAATCCGTCTGGCTTTGGTGATCTCCTGAGATCTCCTCTTGCCACCATCAAAATTTCCAATATTTCAGTTTATGACCACACACACTACAAAACTAATGACATCACTAATAAATAATTTGTGAAAATTAAAAAATTCAAATACACAGAACCAACATGAACATGGCAAATATTTTACTGTGCTTAAGTACAGCAACAAAGCACAACACGCTCTTTGCAAAAAGAAACAAGATTTGAGATGAGTACAAAGCCCAAATTTGAGATAGTGAGTATTTAGTTACTTTTTGCGGTGCAGGCGTGAAGCCCAAACCCAGGTTGTCTGACATCACCAGTGCAACGGCTCTCAGAGACGTGAAGCCGTCTGGCACTGTTATCTCCTCACTTGTCCACGTTTTATCACTGATGGAGATGGCAGACAAAAGTATGCAGTGAACTGCGCTCGTACATTTGGCCATACTGATCAGTCACCTACCCATTTCCAGCATATGCACCTTTCAGCACTCACCTTACATTTGCATCTAACCACAGCAAAGATTCAGCGGTATCCAACCAGTGGCTCCAGTACTTCTCTACCATTAAGGCATCATCGTCTGAAAACCCCAGAGAAGAGAGAGATCAGGGGGGGCTCAGACAGTTCAAATATCTGAGGAATGAGGATTAAATCCATTGGGACCAATCCAGTATGCTAAATGGCCACAAGAGGGACTCTATCATACCATTTTTAGGTCCACTGGGCTTGTTTTTCTTATGTAGCCTGGCATTGGTCAGCATCTTAATATTACATTCCTGTGGTATGAAAGACACAAAAAAGATGATAACCATGGTAATTATGTGAAAGTAGCTGTGTTTTCAGATGTAAACCAGCATCAAAGACAGTAGTGAGAGGTCCACTGTCAGGTCAAGCAACATTCAGACAGCCAGTGAAATATAGGCCAGGTCCTGGCAGGTGGTGTAAGATGTAAACAAGTCCAAACTCTGTAGACGCCAGAGGAGGTCTCGCTTTTTAAAATGATCTATTCGAACACAATGCACACTGCCACAGCTTTGGAGATGTGGAAAGGTCATCTTAAGACAGCCCACTGTGGTGTAGCTTTGTTTCCTCCGTCTAGCATCCATCAATAACCCTCAGGTCCTGCACCCGACACACTACAGTTACCAGCTCTTACAAACAGCAGAGTCATCTCCTAACAAAGCCGACAGATAGGTTACAGCCAGACTAACCGGTTTAGCGGAATACCCACTGAATACCCATAGATGATCTGGAAAAGGGGTTTCTAGGAAGGATTAGCAGATAAAGGAGACTGGGAGGACTGGTGCTTTGTAATTAAACTGTAGAAATGGACAAAGGAAAAATGACTTTCAGAGGGAGGTTTACGGAAGTTTCAGAGAATATATTTTGCTCTTTTGTCTACAGCTACAACATTTTTAATCTTTGGGCTAAATCAAAAGGGTTTTCATACCTGCTCCGCCTTCAAGTCGAGGTCAGCCGGCGGAGCGTCACCTCGTGTCCCCATTACCATGATTCTTACCTGGGACCTGGGTTCAAGAGCAGTCACCGTGAGGGATACCTGCTCACCTGGCTGGGCTCTGTCGCTGCTCCAGTTTAGAGACACCTGAGGAAAATAAACACACAGCCAATCACAGGTACGTCCAGGAGAGTCAGGCACCTATTAGAACAACATGACTGCAAAAACAGCAAAGTACATAGTGGTGTTGGTTGATGGGTATGTCCGCTGTGTCGCTGGTGACCTCCCCGTCAGAAAGGATGCAGTAGACAGTGACACAGGCCTCAGGGGACCAGGACACTGCTGGCGTCAGAGAGAAAGAGGAAGAAGTCTCTGTCCCAGCGGCCACCACTTGACCTCTAGAGCTCACCTGCAGGGACAGCAGTAAAAGAAAGCTGTTCATTGCATTAAACCATAAACCTCTACGAATATTTTCTTTAAACTAGCAGCAGAGTGCAGTGAGGTTCACATAATGATGTCGTATTCAAGCGTTGTGATGTTGTAGCAAATAAAAAAGGGGGGGGGGGGGGGCATAAAGATCATAGTTTTCTATACGTCAAAGTAAAATGAGGGTCAGAGATAAGTGTAGATGTATCGGAGGAGGATCTGGGTAACGCAACACACATCTACAAACTCCAGGAAATGGAGTGAATTTGGTTGGAGGAATTGAATCTGTTTTTTTATTATGCCTCACATTAAAAATAATCAAGTCCATCCTCGATAGCTGTTTTAGAGCTTGTGAGGGCACATAAATGCTCATCGTTCCCACATGTTCTGGTCATGTGAAAATGTTAACATAGATTGGAGAGATATTTTCAAGTTATGTGATTCCTTAAGGCAGCAGGATATTGTGTCTTGGGTTATAACAGAGGACGTTCTGGTTGCCTGCAAAACGGTCAAAGCTAGTATAAAAAGGATGGACGGACGGACGTTTTTCTGGAGGAATAAGGAGGAGGATCACCTTCGAGAAGTGTAAACCTCACTTGCTTCCCATGCTTTGCTGAGGTTTCTTTTGTTTTTCTCTTGTAAAAAAAAATATGTGATGAAAGCAAAATCTCTGCCACTATTACAGCAAACATGAAAGCATTCTGGTTTTTACCCCGATGTAAGCAGTCACATTTTAATCACCCCTTAGTTTCTTTTCCTTCAATAACCTGAGAAGCATCACAAGTTCCACTTGTTTCATTCGCCATCCTCAGTTTTATTCTCCATCTTATTTTACATTCATTTAGTCTTTTTTTTT
The DNA here is from genome assembly GCF_017976325.1 of Chelmon rostratus. Classification (NCBI taxonomy): domain Eukaryota; kingdom Metazoa; phylum Chordata; class Actinopteri; order Chaetodontiformes; family Chaetodontidae; genus Chelmon; species Chelmon rostratus. The sequence goes on along the minus strand of NC_055672.1, from coordinate 16,917,867 downwards.
TTAATGTGTAGCACTTTGAACTGCAATCCTTGTCTGAAAGGTCTTCTATAAATAAAGTGTTATTACTACTATTCCAGCACTCTACGAGGTTCTTCACAACATAGTTTGATATATTTGACCAAACATACCACAAAGTGGAGATCAGTTGGCTGAAAGGTGCTCTCTATGTCCAGCTGAAGAGGCAATCCAACCTGAAAGTTAATTAGTTAATTATATCCTGGTTATGTAAATGACAGCATCATTTAGGCATGTTTGCTGTGTTGCTTCTTTTGTACTGTACCACAATGATACAAAACATATGTTTGGGGTTACCTGTGCAGGTAAGGTTTCGATTGGGGAGATCTGAATATATGAGCCACTAGGAGAGGAGTAGTTGTTGTAGACCCTCAGAGTCTCCTCACTGGATTGGAATCTTGCCTGAATATAAACACAAGATACAGAAAACATGAGCCTGCGGACTAAAGTCATGACTGGTGATCCATGAAGGATATCCTCGCTCTTTGTGTCGATGCTTCTCACCTCACATGGTCAAAATCTGTGTTACATTCTGCAACACAAACTAAGATGTTTACTGAAGTTTACAGTTCCTGGGATCATTTTCTTAATGGCGAACACGTGTCTGATTCCACAGTACTGAAACTACTCGTCTTACATACAGCGAAACTGCTTCTCCCGGAGGATCAGCATTCCAGCTACTATAAATCAAATCACTCACCCTAATAAAAAGCATCACTACTTGATCCTGTAACTTAAACCGAACGTGGATGTTCCCGTCCTCGGGCACTGGAAGTGTCAGAGTCGTAGGCTCAGCAGTCGCCATGGATGTTCTCTGAGTGACTTCAACCACAGCAGAGTACATTAGATCCACTGAGCTCAGTGGCTTTCTGTCATATCGAGAGATCCTCAGCTGTGGAAGCAGAGACGGTATTTAGCTTATGGAAATAACTGCTTAAAATTCATGTCAAATCAACAGAATAATAACAATAATTCACTCACTTTTGAAGAGAAGTGTAAAGATGGCTTTAGTGCAGGTGGAAAATCGTAGAATGCAAGCTGGAATGTGTTCTTCATAAGATGGATTTCACTCGTTTGGTTCACTTTAACTCCTTTGGTGACAAGAGAGGATGTAACAGAACTGTGTGAGACTGCAGCCGAGATGCAGACTCTGCTTAAATCAACACTGCGCGCAAACATATCTCACCTGTGGAGCTGTCAGCAACACTGGCAGCAACATGTAATCGGCCGTCGCTGCTGGTTCCTGATGAATCGTGAAGGTCTTGAAGCAGATCTTTGCTGAAGAGAAACCCTGTTGACCCGTAGATCTGAAAAGCAATGGCCAAACGTGAGCCAGTTCCATTTAGCATGCAGACTTGTTTACCATCAATGCTGGCTAAAAGCACAGGGAGTCCACCTGTGGGGTCCATTCTTTCAGAAATGAGCAACAGGGACCATAAAACCTCACCTCTTTAGTTTGTGTGTGGATGAATGGAGAGGCTGCAGATGCCAGAGTGACTGAGACAGTGAGTGTTCCAAGTACAGGTTGTCCACTGGGGTAACTAGAGGGAAAAACAAAGTAATCCTTAACATGTGTGCAAATGTGATATTATTGATTTGTATGAGCTGACTGAACTCACAGCGCTCTCACTGATCCTGACACGTCCTCTCCAACGAGGATCTGTGACGCCGTCTTGAACAGCACTTCAAAAGGAGGACGCTCTGCAGCAGAAGGTCAGTAAAATTATGGGAGTGACAGGTATTGTCTTCCTTGTTATTGGTTTGATTTAGAGTTCAGAGGGGACCACAGCGATAGGGATGGATGGAGCTTGGCTGACGATCCAGAGGTCATGGCCCCCAAGTACCCCTCCACTCCAACAGCCAATTACATTTCATTAGCCAGACACATGGCGGCTCACGTGAAGCTTCACATCCTTAGACTCATCAGTACAGATTTTCTTTTGTTCAGCCGGTTGTCCTCTGGCTGATACAGTTATTTAGTTTACCTACAAACTTCAGCCATGCTAGCTCTAGGAGCAGTGGGGCTATAAGCTAAATGTTAACATCAGCAATTTCAAAGACATGTCTACTGTGCTAGTTTATTGTGTTAGCATGCTAACATTTGCTAATTACCACTAAACACAAAGCACTGCAGAGGCTGATGGGAATGCCATCAGTTCTGCAGGTATTTAATCACAAACAAAAGTCTTTAACACACAAAGTATTTAGAGTCTATCCTCTAGGGACCTTGAATATATGAAGCACCTCTTGAATATAATTTTATAGAAATCTGTCCAGTAGTTGAGATATTTCAGAAACCTACATCTACAGTGGTGGTTAGAGGAGAAGTTAGGGGATCCTTAGAGTTTCAAATTCATACTCTGGGGATCATGAATGTCTACACACAAAAAAAATTATGGTAATTCATAGTAAGAGAAAGCAAATGTCAGTAGATTAGGTGCTAAGCCAATTTATTAAATGGTTTTCATTTTTGCAAAGCAGTGTGCCTTGGTATTTTTTGGTTGTGGCTCGTTATCACAAAGAAAAGTAGAACTTCTTTATCTTCTGTTTTTGGTCTCTTTCTATCCATAGTTGTTGGGATTCTTCAGTCTTTACTTTAGTAGTTGACTGGCTAACTGACCATTAACCAACTGACCGATCAATGGTGTCATCCTTTAGAGCTGCCGGCATGACTGAGAAATAACATGTCAATAAACTGATCTCTTACCGTAATGCTCCACAATGAATGCTCTCTGATCAGTCATGCCCTGTAAGGGAAGAGAGGGGAGGTAAAACGATGCTTATTCAGTTCAATCTTTAACCAGCATGTTATGCAAAGCTAAAGATTTCAACCTTACATTCACTGTGGTTGTGATCGCCCACTGGCCAAGAAGAGGCGTCTGGGATAGACCGAATTCCTGCAACACGATCCCCAGATTCCCTGTGGACCCCCACCTGTCCACAACACTCCCACTGGGATCCTGAGTGCGACAAAAAGAACGTCACTCAAACTTCCCACCGTAACACAATGCCCATCTGAACATCTATTTAACTCCTCTGGCTTTGTTCAGAAGACAGAGACCTACCTGTACAGAGATATCCACCCTGCCTTTGTATGGACGATTATCCAACCGAACACACACAATTCTGACTCTGACAGTGTCGCCCGGTTGGTAGCGTGATCTGTCGGTTTGAATGAAGGTGGAGACATTCCTGGGGCTGAATTTGAGGCTGGTGGTGTTGGTGAAAATGAGATCGTCCCCCCTGTAGCCGCTCAGCGTCAAGTTTAAGAGGGTGTTCTTGGTTATAGATCCAAGAATCTGGAGCAATTGCATAAGCATTTTTAGAAACATATACATGTGATTTCAGGCTTAACAGGACATATTGTCTCATGTGAGGCATAAAATTGAATTTTGAACGAAAAATTAAAGAGAAGGAAATTTATACTCACAGGAGGGAGTGTGAGGACTCTGGTCAAACCTTAAGAAACAGAATGATGCTTTAGCTCTCTAAAAGTCAAAGAGTAATCATGCAAATCAAGCTTAAACCTCTATGTAATTGCAGTGTCACCTCCTTGGAAGTCCTCTGTTTGGGCCACTTTGGTGCTGCCATGCACCACTTCTGCCATCACCCTGCCAGAGAAGTCAGCAAGGACGGTGACAGCCAGCGGAGTGGGTGTCCCAGCCTGCAACACCTCCGGACCCGAGATCAGAAACAACACCCTAGAAGGAGGAGGAGGAATGGCTTCTCAATGACTGGAGTTGGATCATTAGATAAGAAAAAATACATCAATTTTGGCATTAAAAAATGATAATGACTGTATTAACAAACCACGTCTCTTACCCGGATGAATCCTGAGTCGAGCCAGGCGCAGCAGAACTCACAACTCCCAAACACACAACCAGGGTCCAGATCCGATCCATGCCTCCGTTCCCGGCTTCGTCACACATTCAGCTTTTCGTTCAGACACCAAACTGACAGCGGCTGCTCCGTAAAGCGCGAGTGACCCGGGCCTACGCATTACAAAACCCCACCTCCTGTCCTAACACCAACTCCCCATGAGGGCCGCACTCATATGCTCAGCCACACCGAGATGCATGAACATATCGTCACACATAAATTCTTTGTCACACACAAAGGAGGAAGTGGAGTAGGCTCACACACCCTCCAACACCTTTGCCCAGGGGGATGTGTCTCGTCTGTCTATTCAGGGTTTGACAATTCCCAGTGCTGTCCAAAGCACAGAGAGACGTTCTGGTGTTACTGTATCCATACTGAGAAGAAAATACGTCTTGAATGTCAGAAGGAACGCAACTCTGCATGCAGTATGTGACGTGAAAGCACCTGGGAGTTTAATTCTTGGCATGTTATCTGAAAACAGAGGCTTCTATTCCAATCTGTTTTCGTAAACATTTCAATACTTCATACCGCCTCCTTGAAAAACAAGTCCATATTATCACAATGCAGCTGTGTGGTAAACAGGTTTGACATTTTAATTAGCTTGTGACAACACATGACAACAGAACAGTGGGGTGTCAGCGAGGCTTTGTCTTGGGAGAAAATGCGGTTGACTTTGCTCAAACAGTCCCTATCAAAAACAGCCATAACCACTCCTCGCAGTTAGATATAAACTGAAAAACCGATGTCATATACTGTTACCACTGTGTTTTGCACTGAATGCAAGTGTGACACTAAAACGCAAAAAATAGAAATAAGGATTGCAGCATAGAGGAGACATTGTGGGAGCATATTTTAACCACTAAGCAGTAATTGAAATGGCCACTGAGAGACATCCAGGTGCCATAAAAACCTGTATTAATGCCTCCTTACCAGCAGAGGGTAGTAGAGTCCAGGCCAACTTTTCACTTAAAACTTGCTTGTTCCGGCCTATATGAGAAACTTGACAAAGCTGGAAGAGGTGGGAAGACTTCACTTGGCCAGAAGCCCAAAAGAATGGATGTTCTATGTTCAGTCTTTTCATTGTTGCAAGTGTTGAATGTTCTCCTTTGAAAGTCACTGGTATATCCAATATCCACACAATATTATTTGCCTCATATTAACATTTTATTTATTTGGTATATTTTTTTTCACACTAGTTACATATAAACATGTTTTACAATGGTCTTCTTCCACAAAAAAAAGGATTATTTCCCCAACATTTGGCACGTACGACTTTGGTAACAAACTTGTCCAAACAGAACCAGTTCATTAGTTTCTCAGCACTGGTGTAGTATGAGGATGCAGGTGCGGCATGAGATGATGTTGCAAGCGGATGTGCAAGCCTTTGTAGGTGTGCAGGTGTATTTGCTTTTGCTCGACGTCACTCCTGTGATGCACATCCCTGAGCACCTGAACAGCACTGGCACACGTGTGATAACATGAAAGCACCTCTTAGATTTTGATCTTTGCCACACACACACACACACACACACACACACACACACACACACACACACACACACACACACACACACACACACACACAACGTTTTCTGTTTCTGTTCAACAGGCATTTGAACTTGACAGATCTTCTGAGTGTTCTGCAGCCTTGCTACTGAATGTCCACCGAGCTGTGTAACATCTGCACTGTACATTCTTACATTCTTACACTAAAAAAGTGCTGACAAAAGTGCATATTTACAGAGTGCTAAAAGGTCCAGGAGAAAGTAGAGTCATTGCAGAGCATCACAGACAAGTTTAAAAGGCAAAACATATTGGCAGATAAAACAATGTGCAGTTTAAGGCCTGCCTACAGATCTGATGAAGGACATGATGTAATACAGTACTTTCGGCTTGTGAAGTATCAGTGTGGAGACATTTACAGCAACTCTACCTGTACATACACCTTCTTCAAATGGATGCTATAAAAAAGATCCAGATATTTTGAAGTTCTATGGTGGTCATGGTAGCTTTTTTTTTTTTTTGTGGAAAACTACACTCTTATTTTTTGTATTAAACAGTGGTGTTTCCACACTTCTCAGATGGTCAGATTCTCACCTTTGGACTTTTTACTCAATATGATACGCCGTCTACTTTCAAATTCTTCACACAGCATACGCATGCATGTGAAATGTCACCTGATTAAGTATATGAAAGATAACAAAAGAATGAAATACTGACTGTGGAGCCGATGGCAACAAACCAATCTAACCTGAACACTTGGCACTGTGGCACTTCTTTAACAATTTCATGACAAAATATGTCTTTAACAAGAAGGAGAAACAGGAAAGATTTCCGTCCAGTGATACAAGCACATCTGCTTGGCTGTGAAATTTGCTTTGTATGCAATCACAATGCATGTTTCATTCTTGAAACTGGACTGTATGTAGTAACTGTACTTATTATTCAGTAAATACTGCAAGCATGTGCAGTGGACTAACAATTGACACACGCTTTTTCTTGCCTGAGCCAGCATCTGCAAAGTCACATTAAAAATGAAGGGAAACCCTCAAATTTATCGTTGATTCTAAGATATCCTGCATTTTAACGCAAGCAAAAACAAATATGTTGATGTCAGGAAGTTGCAAACTGCAGCTTTGAATGCCTTTTTTTTTTTTGCTAGCAGAAGAACATCAGTTTCTCCAGTTTCCAGACAACAAAGGTATAGTAAAGTATTCAGGCAGCCATCATTATAAACAACTTATATAGTTTTCTTTGAGGGGTCCTTAAGGATCCACTATGGTGGGATGTCTGTCAGTACCTCCAACAGTCACATCTCAAAGTGACGATAGATGCTCTCCATGTAGCTCAGGACCCTTTGCCAGTCAGGACCGCCTGCTCTCAGCATCTCCTCTACCGTCTGTGGAGCAAACATTTCAAATACGCTCAAAATCAACCAATCTGTCATAGAGAAGTCAGATGAGGCTTTGTTTTTTTTTTTACAAAAGACACCAAGGCTTACCAGGGTTTGTGCAATCCCAACACTTTCTCCAGTTTTGAATGCCAGGCTGAGATTCTCCCTCTACAAAGACAAATACAAATTGATAAGTTGAACATCACAAATCACTCAGTCTGACTCATTTAGCAGACACCACGGACAGTTTCTACCTTGTTCTCTGGGGTAAGCATGCTGTAAGGGATGTGCGAGGGGAGGTAGGTGTGGTAGACAGCACAGAAGGCGAGACCATCGGCCCAGCTGCTGCTGAAGTTGGTGATGTCAATATTCTGCACGTGGAGAAAAGACAGAAAAGATTACAGGTTAAACTGTAAAAGCCATTTGAAACTCCAGCGGGAGAACTACTTGAAGCAGCCATTTTTCACAGAATGGCTGAATTCCATTTAGCTGCTTCAGTTTAAGCGTCCTGCTATAGTACAGTGTATGCTGGCTTACTGTCACGGCTTAATGGGACACCTGAAGAGAGCACAGCCATTGAAAATTTCATTAGCAACTGCCTGTGCTTTTCCGACAGTGACAAGTCAGAATGCTGTGAAAAAGCCCTACTGAGGTTTATAACCCAAAAATCGCCCAAATTCAAGACACAAAACCGGAATTTTGACTTGATAGTGAGGAAATCTAAAGCAACAAGACACTGCTTCATGTCTGCCAACTTTTCCTGTGGTTCTCAGGATCAGATCAGCATACAAAATAATCCTGATCACAGTGCCTAAATACTGTTACTGTATACTAATATACATACTGTACAGTATGTATATAATCCACAATACATGATACAAAATGAAGTGAACATGAAAGAAAATATTGAGCTTTCACTGTTTGTTTAGGTTTTTCCAATCAGCTGACCAAAGGCCATCCCCTCATTCACATTAATCAATCATCTTGTTGCCAAGTGTTGGTTCCCTGCACTGCTGCCGTCATTTCATGGGGCTTTTCCATTGGCACTTATGGCTGCACCGAGTCAGTAACTTCAATAACTCCTTAAGTCCTTCTGACAATTAGTCCAACCTGACTTAACCACACTAAGCTAAAGCTGTCAAATATTATCTTCAATACATTAGCTGTTGCTTGGGAAAATGCCTTACTTCTATTAATGATGGTTTAGCCTTTTAAGAGCAGTGTAAATGTATATAAAAATATCAGCTAGCACAGAAAGACATGCAAACTAAACCTTGTAGCCTTGTGTTCGGCTCTGACACCAGCGGAGCAGCGAGTTTCTCTTGGAGCCTCTGTGGCGCCGCAGCAGCAGGTTGAAACCATCCTGGGACCTGACAACAACAAGATACAAACTGCTGAGGGCTTCAAATCTTTTCATTTAAACACTGCAAGAGTTGCTGTTATCAGCTGGGCTTTTGTGGCTTTATATATATATATACACAGATAAAAAATCTTGACACACAGCAGACTCTGTTATTGAAAAGAAACACTAATTAACACATTGATTCAAGTAAGAGAGGTGTTTTGGCTCCAGTCCGATCCAGCTTCATGAGTTTGCCAGATAAATGTACTCGGGTCAAAGTGGGTAATTAGATTTACACAGGATGTACTGGAGCAATTGAGCAGGTCTCTTGGACACAATGGTCAGTCTTGTGTGTGTGTGTGTGTGTGTGTGTGTGTGTGTGTGTGTGTGTGTGTGTGTGTGCGTACGTGTAGACTCACTTAATGGGAGGCAGCTCAGTGAGGGCAGAGTTGTACTTGTTTAGAGACTCCTCACGTTTTCCTGGAAAGAGAAGCAATCATACTTAACCCAACAGCATGCTGTCATCCTGAACACGTCAGGTCGTGGTGGAAGGAGAGAGGTTGAGCTCCGCCACACGTAATCATGCTAACATGAGCTGTCACATCTTTGAAGGGGCATTAATTGATTTTTGACCACTGTATGAAGGAGCATATTAGTTAGCAAACAATTGCCCATGTACATGTCCTGCAGATGTAAAGAGACATTAGCCTTCATTTGGACTCGAGTTTCCAGTATTCACTCTCGTCCAAGCTCTGTTTTGGTCTCCAACCGCTGAGAAAAATAAGCAACTCTTTAGCAGCTAAATATCCCACTGTGCTGGGATATTTAGGAAACACTGAGCTGAAAGACGCTAAAATGCTCTGAATTGAGGGGACGTGCAGACGAGGGCGTAGATTTCAGTATGGACAGTAGGGGCGTGTTCTGATCAATGTCAAGGCGCCGCTAAATTGTACCCAACAATAGCTTTTACCTTACATCTCAAACAAGCTTATTATCTCCACATTGTGTAACCGGTAAGCTCTTAGCAGAGTTGCCATGTTCGTGCGTCTTCTGCAAAAAGTGCGAGACGTGAGGGACACCTGCCCTGCCCCGAGCCATTAATGTGGCTCTGCCTGATGCATCCTTCTATTATCTGCAGGAAATGTTCGAGTTGTAAACTACTGAAGGAGCAATGCAAACTGAAAGAGAGGACAGAGGTACAGAGCCTCAGGTGAGATCAACACATTACCTGAGTAACAGCTAGCGCACATGCTGCAATTACCATCAGGTTATTTTACATCTGTTTTTCATGTAACATATCTTCTGAATATCAATCACATCTAACGTTTTAATTACTCATTGTAGTCTGTATCATCCTGCTAGTTATATCAGCAAATACATACTGAATGAAGCAAACATTTTGCCGAGTGAAGCTATCTGTGTGAGTTGTGTGCATCTTGAAGAAAAAGAGAATAAAAGAGCACACACACACACATTGTTCATATTAGCCATTCGACAAAAGCTAAAATTCAACCACAGTTAAAACCAAAGCTACGCCCTTGACTACAGAGCTGGGTAACAACTACCTGTGAGCTGTAATTATGCAGAACCATTTGAGCCATTGTTTATATGAAAATGCTGATTTAAAGGTGCCCTGTGAAGTTTTCTTGTAAACAAACAAATGTCATGTTAACATTCAGCGTTTCTTACCGAAAGGCATTGTGTGTGTCCTTGAGGTCTAACAAACATGCTGAATGCATTTTCTTCCTCGTGCAACATTTGTAGAGAGATTTTTTTTAATGTTTTCACCTCCACATTGTTTACATTTGCTACTTGCTAGCAGCCTTCTTCTTCACTGTCTTTGGTGGCACGCTGCTAGATTTCCTGCCACAAAACCGCCATCAATTATCACCCTTGCGCGTCCTCGTGCACATGTAAATACACGCAAAGCGGCGACCCACTTGTAAAAACATTTCTCCATAGCGTGGCTGGTGGTCAAAAACTCCACAGGGTACCTTTAACATTTTTAGGACAAAAGCGGTAAAGTGAAAAAGCAGCTATACCACAAACACAGGCATACTGTGACACAATGTATACAAGCGTTTAGTACACACATACACACACCTGTGTCAGTGCTTGGCCTGCCGTCCTGCCAATCCAGACTTCTTTGGCCTCGTAGTTGCCCCAAGTTCTTCAAAACAAACAAGATTCATTCAAATTTCGTGAAAATTGTCACATGAACAGCAAACCACGGATTAAGTGTGTAAGCCAAACCCTAATGAAGGATCTTCATCAAGATAACATGTCTCACCTTGTTCGTAGGGCCGAGTGTTAAAGTAGTATTGGACTGGGAAGTTCCATTCTGCATGGCGGGGGAGTCTGAGGAAGAAGGCAGTCTGGACAGGCTTCTGCAACATTACAGTGCAGAGTGAGGAGAACAGACCCGATGAAACGAACCCACTGTTTTTCACAGCATTTTTTTCTGCAACAGCTGTTCCACTTTGTAACAGCTATAGATTAAGTGCTTCAAGCTGTCCTCAAGTGGCCCTGTGAAGGCCTGTGGGTTGAGTGCAACGCAAAAAAAAAAAAAGAAACCACAATCTGACCAAATTTGGTGATTGGTATCCATTTGTGACTGCTACATCACGGGCCAAAAATGTGAGAGACAAAACACAGACTGCTGTGAAATATCTGAACACTTTAAAGCGTCATCTACACAAAATGATGATTCACTAATGAGCTGCAGAAATGCTATTTGTTTGTGTATATTCACCCAAAAAGCACAGGGTCGAACAGTTTATCTCACCTTGACCTCTCCGTGGTTACCACCCTCCGTGTCTCGCTGGATCGCACCTCCTCTCCGCTCCTGTCCTCATTGGTCACATTTCTCAGGTAACGCTTGGTCACACCTTTGCAGTCCGTTCTGGCCTCCTCGCTCGCAACATTCTTCGTGAACTCATTGTGACTCCTGCTTTCCCTCGCTTCCCGCCCCAACCTGTGCACGCCCCTCTCCCTGCCCCTCTGGGCTCCTTCTTTGCCTTCAGAGCTGTTGTTGGGTTCTCCGTGTGGCCTCTCTGGTTCCTGACACGGAACCTGTGTGAAGGCAGCCAGTCTCTGCCTGCTCTCCTTTAACTCCCCTCTCAGGGTGACCAGGTGCATGTCAGCCTCCTTCTGCCTCTGCTGGGCCGCGACCAGCTCCCTCTCCACATCCTTGTGCGCCGTTCGGAGCGCAGTCAGCTCTTCTTCTGCCTCGGCTCTCAGGCGGTCTGCCACCGCCACCGCCACCTGCAGGTCGGCCTGGAACTGCAGCCATTCCCCACGCTCCGTCTGAAGGGGCAACAAAAGGGGTGTTTATGTGAAGGACACTTTTGACTGAGTGATGATGCTTTATGTGAGCACAGACTGATATATGTGGTGTCCTCCATTTCTTAAGAGATAAGACAGATGGTGGCACACAATTAGCCTTGACACATCAACCCATGGTGGCTCTTCTGTACAAATGTGAGGCTGATTGTTTGGTGGGCATTTGGTCACAAACTGATGTTGGTGCTAGATGAAAAATTAAAGGATCACCAACATTAGGACAATTCGTGCTGAGCTGCTAGTGTAAGTGACAAAAATTCCCTATTTCAAACCCCCTGAAATGCATTTTCTCCTATTCAAATTTACCTCTGGCCCCAGATCAATTATACAAGCAGCTTGAGTTTTCATCACTCTATGAACAGGCAAGTCACGCTGCTACACTTTGATAAACATTATTCTACTGCAAATAATTCTCTAAAACTGCCATTTTTGAACCCACACTGGCTATGACTGCCAAAAACAAAGTGAACCCTCAGCAGACAATGACTACAATCAAGTGAACGAATCAAATATCCATTTGGCCTTCATTAGGAGAGTTGAACTGAGCTGAACAGCAAGCCTCAGCAAGCAGAGGCGAGGGGAGTCAACTCTAATGGGGCAGAACTGAATTGTGAGCCAAAAGGTTTTGCTCAGAGTGTTTCACTCATGTCATCTAACATCAACTAAATGAGAATATGAGCTCAATTACAAAAAAGAAAAAAACAAAACATAAAAAACGCCCCAAACAAGTCTGGACACAGACGGAAAAAACAGATTTAAGCAACACTCTAGGAGCATTGTGAAACTGCCTCCTGTGTCTTAAATGGCTCTGTGACAGACTCAGTTTCATATCTTTTAGGATGAGTGATGAAGAAAACGTTTCCAGGTTTCATTCATCATGAGTGTCATTAGCTCGAACATGCACAAACACTGCCCCAGACATGAAAAGACGCAATCCGAACCAATGACTAGCTTCATTAGTAAACACTGCAGTAAATGATACCAGACCATTAAAAAAAACAACAAAAAAAAAATCATCACAAAAGGAGAGAGGGAATGAGAAAGAAGGAGAGAGGAAGGACAATAGATGAGGCTGAAATCATGCACAGACTTTAAAACTGCCTGTGGAGCAACATGAGCCAGAGAGATGTGAGGGAGCGCTGAGGGGTGGAGGGGCTGGAAAGCTTGGTAATTATAGTAGATGAAGAATGGATGAAGATGTGGAGGAGGAGTGGATAGCTGAGCCAAGTCGCTCCCCTCTTCTGACCAGTGACTCAAGATCACAGCTGGACCCGATTACACTGGATACACACACACACACACACACACACACACACCCACACATATCATATTCCCTTCTATTCTCTCACACACATATACCTCATTTATTGTTTTACCTCATCACCAAACCACACAGATCTACACATCCAGGGTAGGTTGCACACTCTGCCTGGCAACATGTGTCAAATGTATAATAGGATAGATCTCTGTTGGGAAACGTTTAGACTGAGTACTGCTCAAATACCCACTCGGATCTTGTCTGCAGAGAGTCTTAGTTATCTGGATGTGGACACTCCAACTGGAGCGTGTCTATGTAAGGAAACAGGAAGGGGCACTCCTCAGTCACACTGAGATAAGGGTGTGGACTGTCAGTCTTAAGACACACACACACACACACACACACACACACACACACACACACACACAAACACACGTTTGTACTCCCTCAAGAGCTGACCTAGTGCCCCACTGCACGACCAGATGTGGTATCCAGCATTCACAGGCACAGAGATACACTTGTCTCTACTGTTGATGCACATCTGAGTTCCTTACAGTTCCTGGAAGGCTCCAGCACACTTGTAAATTTTGTGTGTGTGTGTGTGTGTGTGTCCAACCATCCGTCCTTGGTTCACCTCCACACCCAGTCTTTCTAATACATACTTGGGGAAACATCCCAACGTAATGGTTCCTCTCTCCAGCTTTCCGCAGCATGCGGTGTGTTTTTAAAAAAGTGGCTGAATACACCGTTACACCTATTAAGAGACATTTCATTCCCTCTTCAGCAGTCAGATAAATGCACAAAACGGCCAACTACCCTCCGACTGGCACATGAAAATGACTTGGTAGAGCCAACAAGTTGCATATCTAAATGTCCACAGACATCAAGGGAAACGAGTCCCGTGTTACTGCCATTTACTCTGCATTGCCAATTCGACACAGCATGCACACAAGCCCCCTCCTCCAACCTTCCCAAATACAATAAATCTTCGTTCTACATGTGAACAGCCTCCGTGGCCTCCAGATAAAGGGCCTTGTTTGAGTCTGGGTTGGTGGAGTAGCCCAGCGAAGAGACAATGGAGCAGAAGGAACCTGGAGATCATTCCTGGAAATCTCCAGCATCATTCACCTGGAACTGATTCCAAAGCAGGGCTTTGAGATCCACTAAATCTCCAGGAGGGAGGGAACACAAATCTGACCAGCCACCCACACACACACCCGCTACCCAGCCATGAATGGAGTGTTTTCATTTTTGTTGGTTGAGACAATTGAACACTGGTGGTGCACATAAGCACAGACAGATGGTACATCGGATAACATGCTTTCTAGTTCACTGCACATTGGGTAATCATGAGTTTTCTTTTCAGAATTCACTTTAAGAAATAGATTATGACTGTGGATAGGCAGAGAAAAAGAGGAGGCTTTGCAACCACAAGGATGAAGACGTTTGAAGAGGCGTGGAGGAAAGGCTTAGCTGACAGAATGTGACTGGAAGGATAATGGCTACTTAAACTACATGGAGAAAAAGGTCAAAAAACAAGAGGTCAGAGCCAAAGAAAAAAGTTTTAAGCAATTTGGGTCAGAAGAAAAGATGCGTGGAAGTGAAAGAACAGGCTAGGAGGTGAGGAAGCGAGGCAGAGGAGGGGTGGGGAGAAGACAGAGAGGGGAAGGGAGGGATGAGATAGAGAGGAGCATTGCAGCAAAAGTTGGAGGGTAATTGTTTTGAGTTCTTGTGCTCAGGGAGCAGCGGTCAGCCCTCTGATGGAGAAAGAATGAAGAAAAGGGAGAGAGGCACAGCGAGGGAAGAGGAGGGAGGTTTCCCTATGAAGCTAAAAACCTATTGCACCAGCCAAGACTTTCAATGCATCTGGATGTGTTCGTGAGCCTTCTGTCTCACGTGCAGCACACACACAAAAACACATGGCCAGTCAGTCACTGCGAGCTGCAGCCAGCCCACCACCACCCCACCTCACCACACAGCACAAAACAAAACAAGTTTTGTCTCCTGAACAGCCGAATGTGAACCCCCTCCTCTGCACTGCACTCCCCTTCCCTGGCTCTCCACAAAAAGGCTCCCAGGACAGCAGAGCAGACTGAGAGGCTTCATAAAGTCGAGCTTTGCTAGCTTATATTGCCCTATCGAGGGCCCATGTAAACACAGCGTTGGATTGCCGCTGACTTCTAATACACGGCTACCCCTCAGTGCTATACCACAGTCTCTCTGAGGTTTAGCTGGCCTGTGCAAGGCTTGCGCAAGACCCTAACACTAAATTTCCAGGTCCCTGGGAATGTAGAGGAGAGAGGAAGGAAAGGCAGGAGGGTGCACAGATTGAATATCAAGTAGAGAAAGAGCTGACACCAAGGAAGTGTGGGGTAGAAGAGCTGGCGTAGACTTGTTTGCACCTTAATAACGAAATATACTGAAAAATAATTCTGATTCTAATAAATGGTAAAATAAATGAATAATAGAAGAGAGCACAGTCACAGGGGGAACAAAAGGAGAGAGGAGATGGGTCTAGGGAGGCGTACTGCAGGTCATACTCCAGCTGTTGTAATCTGTGGCAGATCTAAAGGAAGCTGGGACCCTCTGGCTACAATCCTCATAAGGGAGGGTCAGGAACTGGAACCAACGACTGACAGGAAATTACCGCAGCATATCACCATTCTCATAAGAGCATGGAACGCCTCAGCAATAGGACTGAAGAATGCTTGGAGAATCTTTATTCCTGTGTATGGTTTATTCCACTTTGGGTTTGGAACCTAATAATGGGTCAGTCCAAAACAGCTGGCAGGTCCCTACTGGACAAGTATCCTTTGCTGGAGTCCAAGGAAGATAAGTCAATGTGCGTGATGGAAGCTTTAATTGTTATTTTCTTTAAAATAACATCTGTAACAATGAAGGCAATAGGTGTCCCGCTAACGTTCAAGATTTTTGTTCTCTTTTCAAAAGGAGCCACAACCATATGCAACTATCTCTGATCAACTGTATGAGCTACAAGAAAGTTGGACAGAAGATGATGTCAATGATTTCCTTCTTTTGAGCCTCTCAGGACAAGCAGAGGACAGGAAGCGTTTAATTAGCAAAGCTGCAGCTCCCAGCGGGACCCGTCCCGAGGTCTATTGTGACAGGAGGGGACGGTGGAGGGTGACAGGGTGTGTTTTGGTGTTATCTCCTGGACGAAAGGTCACAAGCACCACTCTGACTTATGTATAATTGGACTGCGTGAATTCCTGTTTACTTTGCTATACTTATCCACTTTAGTCTTTCAAGTGTGTTTGCAAAAAAAAAATGTTTTTAATGTGTATAAACAGGGACTAAAGATGGGAAAAATGGTGCATTTTAGAGGGAAGTGAAAGGCAAACTTAGACATGAGTACTCCACATCTACAAGGTTTAGAAGACTGAGGCACTTTCTCTGTTAGTGTGGTCCATAATTGACCATTCATTAAGCCCGACCCCTTTTGGCTGCCATTAGCATGTCCATCAAATGTGCCGCTTTTGCACAGCACACATGCAGTTACCCCTCAAATCATAGTCATTTTTAAAACAATATCCTTCATTTCAGACAGGCGTAGACAGAAGCTGGCTACTAATTTGTAGCATTTTCTAGATTTTGCTGGCTGAAATGGTTGCTGTCGTTAGCCGATTTTATCAGCTGTGTCATCTAGCAGAACAAGCTAACGTTACCTCCATGAGTTTGTTGAAAATGTTGTCTCTTGCTAACTTTGAATGTTCCCAGCTCACTCGTTTTAAAATGATAACCTCGTAAATGGTCTCCTCTTAAAAGTCCTAAATATGCACTCAGTGGCTACATAAATTTTGTGCTACAAGACTGAGGCTAAAGCTACATGTCCCAGGCAAAAAAATGTTCTTATATAGCAATGTAGAGCTAATGAAGCATCTGGAAAGGTAGAGATGTATTTAATTTTAACATAACCCTGTATGAATGTTGATGCATTTTCAAAAAGTATGTTTTACTTTAACTGCTACAAGAAAAAAAACACCAAACCTGTTACCCCACAAAGTAATGCTTAGTTAACTGGACATGCTCACGTTAGCAGATAAACACACAGTTTAGCCCATGCCTTACATTTCTGCTCTTGTATTTCTGCTTTTGGAATGGCTAGAAAAAAAAAACACATTTCAAACCGCTTTTAAACAGCTCCATGCACACGTAGAGAAATCCAAAACTGGACAAGCATACCGGGCCTACTTACAATTGCTGAGCTATGACTGTACAATCACTGTTCAGGGAAGGTATGGGTACCATTAGCATCACACTGAGCATGCAGCGAAAAAGTGGAGAAGAAGAAGCCAGCCAGAATATATTTAAAGGCAAACAACCTTTCTGGCACATCTCACCTGCAGAGTGCTCTTCAAACTCTTCACTTCTGTCAGTAGATGCTTCAGTATCTCTGAGGGAAAGATACAGAAATGTCAGAAGACATCAGATGCATATCAAATACGAAAAAATGTCAAGGAAATAGATTTGCCCTTCTCAAAGCAGGAAACGTTAGGCCCACAATGAAATGAAAAGTTGTAGTGATCAAAGAAAAATTCTGCGCGCATGGGTACTGTTTATCAGCAGTATATGAAGTACATTTAGGTAAAAATGTAATGAAAAAATGAAATACTAGTGCTATGACAGATATATGACTCTTGCCTGCTGTGTTTGTGGTCCTGTCCTGACTGGCAGTGATACCCAGTGTTGTCCTACACTCCTCCAGCAGCTTCTCCAGCTCTTCGTCCTGGCTGTCCCCAGCTTCATGACCAGGCAGTAAAGACTGGCTCAGGCCACTGTCCCTTTCGCTCCAGGTCTGCTCCGAAGAACTGCTCGCCACAGGTGAGGCACCACCCAGGGAAGAGGGGCTCTTTGTAGGGCTGCTGGCCACAGGCTGCACCTCAGAGACCACAGTCCGATGGACGGAGGTAGGAGGACCCCCATTCCTCCCCAAAGCAACTTGTCCTTTAGCTGCAGTACTTCCTGGCTTGTTGTGCACCAAGCTAACTCCAGGGCCGACACTGGAGCTGTTTGAGCTCACCGGTGGATGAGGCCTCCAGTTAGGAGGGGGACTGGAAGCGGTAGGGCTGCTGCTGGACTGTGCTTTCTTCCCACTGGATGTGAGGAGTGGGACTGGAGGTGGAGATGAAGCTGGGGCTGCAGAGGAAGGCTGAGGTGAGGTAGGGTGAAGGAGCTGGGGGACACCGACCATGAAAGGAGGCCCATCACCCTGTGGAGAAGCAGGAGGGGTGTGGAAACTGTCCCCATGGACCCCTAGAGGAAAAAAAAACGTGTGAATATTGCTCGTTCTCCCTCACTGAAATATCCAAAATATATGAATATGCAGACATTTCTCAATCCAAAATCTGATCAACTATACACAAGATGTGTCGTTCTTTACAGATGTGGGCTGGAGGTTTTAAATTTCGGCAACACACTTGTGTCAGATGCATACTGGACTGGCCAGTTGACAAAGTCCTTCAAATCTTAAACTTCAACCTCTTCATCAGATGAATGTGAAAACAGACTTATAGCGTTAAAACTCTGCACATACATCATACTGCAAAACTCAATACTCAAAACTGAAGGTCAGACATCTGAGTGAAGCAACCATGAAGTAATTTTGAGTGGAGAGGCATTATGAAATGAGAGCTACAGCACAACACATTGAAAGAAGTGACCTAACAGCTCAATCGTGGACAGAATGAAGGAAAAAAAACAGATTAGTAGTCACCAGTCCGGCATGCTGACAGTGAAAACACCATTCACTGAGGTGACCGAAGCAGCGAGTCCCTCATTAGCCAGCAGACATCCAGGCCATGCCCCTGAAGATGAACGCTTTAATAGACATTCCTCTCGGACTTCTCATCCACAATGCTGCTGCGACACTCATTCTCCAAATTCAGGAAGTCGCACAGAACACAGAGGACAAATGTTCCCCACACATAGACCAATTCTGCAGCAGTCGGCCACATAACTTTCCAAACTCGTCACAGTCACAATAACACAAGTGAATTTAGCTTTTTGGCTCAAAGTTCCTCGCCCATAACAGCCCGCCACCAATAATAACTGAAGAAACGACGGGAACGACTGGGCATCATGTCTCCCTTCTTTTCTTTCTTCCTTTGCCTTGTTTGGACAAAAGCCTCGCTGCTAGCAGCATGAATGTGTGTTTTTTTTTCACAAATGATGTAAGAGCAGCAGTCGAACATTTGCAGTCATACACCACCTGCTGTAAGGCCAGATCATTGAGAAGGAATGACGGGATTGTCTAATAACTTTCTCATGCCACCCCTGCTTTTTATTTCTTCATTCCAAACCTTAATGTGCTCGTCCAACCATGCGCACGGGTGGCAGATTGACTGAATGGGAGGGTGTGTGTGTGTGTGTGTGTGTGTGTGTGTGTGTGTGTGCATCCACTGAGGTCTCTGTGTGTGTCAGATAGCATTAGGCTTCCTATGATTAATCCGCTGCCCTTGTGCTGAGCCGGGGAATTCTGCCGATTCATCACAGCTGGCCCCGCGAGGCCAGAACGAATCACATAGGGACGAGAGGAGAATGACCACTCACTGAGCAACACACAGGAGGGCTGCCAAGATTCCTGCTGCCGCTCAGCGCGCACACACACACACACACACACACACATACATATGCACAGGCTTTCCGCTTGCCTCTCCTTTTGTTGCCTCCAATTTCCTGATTACCCCTTATCCACCCCTTTTTTCATACAGTCTTCAGCATCCTCGCTCTTCCTGCGTTTCTCTTCTTTTCCCTGCGCCACCCTCCTTCTGCTACACCTCTCAGAGCCTGAAGGTGTGGTGGCTTGGCTCTGAAAACATGGAGGCCAACGCACACACAAACACATCGCCAGGTGTGTGTGTGTGTGCTACCAAATATTTAAAGTCCATTTCTGATCACAGAGACTGAACAGAGGAGATTTAAGAGAAGGTGTTTGACCACAGATGGTTTTAAAATTTCAGGCTTGTAAGTGTGTGTGTGTGTTTGTGTTTTGACCTACCTGTGGGTGCATGGCCGTCCTTGCTGGAAAAGTTGCCCATACTGCAGTAATGGGGTTCGGGCCGCTGATGGGGGCCCTGCAGGTGCTTGCTGCTCTTTCACTCAAGCCACACAAAAGTGGCCCTGTGGAGGTGACCTACACACACACACCCACACCAGGACATCCAGTGAGTTGATGGATGAAGTCATGCACTGTTATCCAGCTGAGAAATAATTCAGTGACCGCGGCTCCGTGCAAGAAACCTTGAGTGCCTTCAAGTTAATGGTCGGCTGGAGGAGACGTTTGGAGAAGATCAGCCTGTTTGCACAATCCGACTTGATCGCAGGGAAGAGGAACAGGACGCTTCACTGTGACCGCATGTGACAAACAAAGCCGACGGTATGTCAGGCTTACAGTAAATGCATATGATGAGAATCAGCTGTATACACGAGAAATGAGAACCCCAACTCCAGCTCGACTAAACCATCACTTTGTTTAACGCCGCGGGCTTTAACGCGCAATCCAAACTTTTACACACAAACCCGAATTCAGCGCGCCTACAAGAGTTTGAAAACGTGTTGAGAAAAGTCGCTTAACTGGTCGCTCGGCACGTTTGAACCCACATATTTGATTTGAAGAGCAGTGAAAAATGGATACAAACCCTTAAAGGCGGACAAATGAATCCCCCGGTCCTTTAGTCGTGACTTTGCTGAACTCTGCCTCTCCGCGCTTTGCTTCCCTCGGCGCTGCTCAGCCGAGCGCGCAGCTCCGCCGCGCCTTCACCGAGCAGAGGACTGACACAGTTTCCTCACAGCAAACTTTCATCCGAGCAAAAAGTTTGCAGCTGGAAACATGTCGGTAAGAAGATAAGAGCTGATTTCAAACCCGCACTGAAAAGATAGAAAAAAACAAAAACAAAGACAAAAAACCTCTGGACATCGATGACCGACAGCGCCGATGGCCGCTGATGCGTCCACTGGAGGGCACAGTTAGGCTGTTCTGGAGGGGACCTGTGGTTGTGTGGGGGCCCCTCTTATCTCTTGACTTATTATGAGCTGGCTCTCACAGGCCAAAGACCCACTGACCTACAGAACGAGACAGCTCCAGGCTGAAAAGTCTAATTTAACTTTATACCTGCTTTCAAGATACAATTTATTCCATCTTTGACATTGAGTGTTTCGGTCTTTGCATCCAGCAGATTATATGAATTTTAAGATGCGGACAGTTTGACTGCAGTATGCTTAGACTTGTGAGTGCTCTAAACCAAAGTACCATGATTTTGTCCCTAAATTGATTTGCTTGTCTGATTACTCTATGGCATCAATGATATAACACAAATAAAAGTACTAAAAGTTAATGGAACTCATTTCCATTTAGTAGTCTGTGACTTGCATATTTAATTAGATAATACTACGAACCTTGACTGACTTTTGACTATTTGAATTCTACCTGGTCTGGCCTGTATGCTCAAACTCCTTTAAAAATAGTCTATTTTAGCATAATCAATCGAGCATATGGTCTCATTTTGTACCCAAAATGTAAGCAGGCGTCATGATTTCCTGCTTATAAAGCAGTAGCCTTTAATCATCAGTCAAATGCAGGTGGCATTAAGAAATGGGGTTAGAGCAAGTCTCTTTGTATTCTCCATATTTTACTGTTAAGTTTGAGTTAATTATTGCTTCATGTTATCTTTGGTCTTGAGACTTAAATATTTATTGGTGATTGCAACGTGTGCAGAGTTGTGAACAGGTGGGTGGAGGTTTGAAGATCACCGGTCCTGTCAGGGCTCCTGAACATTCACTACTGGAACTAAACCTGTTTAACCAGCGTTTTTACTCACCTTAATTCATTTAATGGAATAACGTAAATGTGGATCTCAAGAGGGGTTCAAACTTGCACATCTTTGCCATATTCTCATTCTCATATGTCAGTAATCGTAAAGTTTTAGAAGATGTGCCGTAGCTCATGACAAGGAAATGAAGGTTGTGATTTTCTTTGTAACTTCTGTGTCCATGTGTAGCTGAGAAATGATTCACACCAACACAAAGATGACGCATGAGGTGAAACCTTTGACCTATACTGAAGGTTTGAAGTCTAAAATCTGTAACAAAGCTGTAAAATCAGTGTTTAATCTCTTCAAGCCTACTTACAGCAAAACAGCATGAGTTGCACGTTGACTAAAAACGTATTTATTTCTTGGTACAAAAAGCACAACTTCATTGCACAACGCTGTACAAAACAATGTGACCCACAGGTGCGACTAAGTACAAAAATAGAGCAGCATGTGTGCCAAATGCTTTTATTTCATAGATCTCGTCCAACATCTTTTCATTTAAAATCAATTATATTGCTTACAGAACAAATCTGTCCCTCAGTGGGCGCAGCTGAACTGGAGTTTGTAGACCTTTACAGACTGGAATGAATGAGCAGCATGCAATGTGACAACAGATGAGTACTGTGCTTTCAAACATTCCCACTATTTTATTCCACCGGCAAACATGTTTCCAGATATTCCTTTTTGTCAGTGGACTGCCTTGGCAGCTCTCTCTCATAAACTGCACAGTGCTGAGTGAAACAGGAAGTTTGCTGCAGTGAGGAGACGAGCTCTCCCTCACTCTCTGATTTAGATCAATAGGTTTCGACAGTGCTCTGTGCTCACTGCGCGCCGCCGCAGCGTGGAGAAAATCCATCAAAACCAGCCAGGAGCATCACACAACCTGCAGCCCCCGCCCACATTGACTTCACACTCGTGAATGTGACCATAAAATGCAGCACAGTGCCAGCATGACAGGTGCTTTCAGACCTTGCATGTTGATTACATATCTGAATCAGCTGTTCGCAAAAACAAAGTTTCATAACCCAGGTGTACCATTTATTTTTTCATCAGGCGCACACAGTGTGACAGAGTATCCTGTTGTTTTGAGGCCATCACAACCCCATTATGAAATTGTTTATAGGTGTCAGTCTCTGTCCAGAGTAAGGTCACCGACTGTTCAGTGTCTGATGCCAGTTGGAACCATTAGCCCCCTCTGCTGAGTGGATTACGACCATTTTGTCGGTGACCAAATGTGCTAGCGCTTGGGAGGGCCACTACCGGGGCTCTAAAAACTCCCAACCTGCAACAACCAGCCGCTGATCCAGTTTGGCAGACAGACACGGGTGGCTGTTGAGCAATGAAAAACTGGATTACAAGGTCTGGCTGACCTCTAAGTGATGAAACACTCTGCTTTGTCACCGTCCTCCTTTTTCAAACCTTTCCAGAATACTGGTGAACTTTCTCCTCCGCCTGTCCCCTGCCGGTGGAGAAAAAAAATGATCTCTCACTCATGATAGCGGAAACGCAAAATGTTTGAAATATACTTCAAAATAAGATGCAGTTTTGATAAAGACAGTATGACCCTGTGTTATCCATAAGGCACAGCACGCACTCTCAACCACACTCAGCGTCTCGCCAAATCTCAAGTCCCTTGTCACTGCTACATTTTTGGTGTAAACACAAATGGAAACACCAATCCCATAATCTATAAATTCATGGATCGCAGTGGGACGAATGGTGGACCCTGCAGGGGGAATGGTACAAAGTTTGGATTCACAGGGACTGTCTGCCTCTCGCGAGCCCTTGTCTCTAATACCAGATTAGGTGAATGACTGCGTGTGCCAGGAATGATTTTCCACCTGGAGTAATCCCCACAGAGGACACAGGCTTATCCTGGAGGAATCACCACTCCGCCTCGCCCGCCTGCCACCCGCAGCGTCCCAGCCCGGTAAATTAGGATTCATAATCCAGCAATGTGTTTGTGTTGTTTACACGACTTAACGTTCTCCTGTTGTGTGTTTTCAACCCACGATACAGCCCTGCCACTCTGCTATTCTTTCGCCGCTCTGACCAAACCCTTGGAGAATTTAACTTTTCTGAACGCAGGAAGCAGCGGCCACTAAACCGGCCCGCGTCTTCCGCCACTGTCACTTGATTGACAGCCGATGCCAGACCTCGGCGGCAAACGCCAAGGCTTGTTGATGGATGGCACCTGCTCCTCCTCAGAGGAAATCAGCTGAAGTCATGGGCAGGGATGGGCCGCTCAAGCACTCACACGTGGCCGTCTGCCTGCGGAGGGAAGGAGCGGCGGTGGGGCCGCACAGAGAGGGTTGCCAACCATCTGCGTACTGAGGGCGCTGCCAAGCATCGGCCGCTTTTCACGCCATGCCTCAAAAAGATGCACAATGTCTCCAAATTAAACACATTTGCTCCTTCAAGCTACATTCAGCGACAGTCTTTGGGAAGTTCCAGCATCATTACGTACTCATCCAATCATTCACATTGCTTAGTGCCCTCTCAGTGAATTAAAGCCTCTAATATTAGTGACTAATTGATACAATCCAAGAGCGTTTAAACTATTTTTATATGTGTTGCGCTAGTTACAGAATTCATTAGAAGACATCCAACTTCCTGCCAACATAAAGGTTGAGGTCAGTCAAATATCCACACTTGCGCATCATCAGAGAGCACATGGGCCACATTGGTGCAATGGGCCTGCATAGCTACAATCTTAGATGTGCATAAGTGTAGTTACTGGAGCTCAACCTGTGATGCTGACCAATCTATATCCAATTTAGCATCGCAGGTTATTTCAAGTGAACTTTCTGGCCCACAAAGGAGGGAGGTGGGATCTCCTGGGTGGTACCGGCCCGGCGACTAACATCCAGGAAGGGGGTCCGATGGGCCGCAGCGCCCGCCGTGCTGGCATCAGTGTGTGTGCCGACCAACTGCAGCACACGTGCAGAGGGCCGGTGGTGGAGGGCCAACTGGCGGGAGCTGTAGCCACACATCCCGATCCCCAAGGCCCCCAGCAGCATAGCCATGCCGGGCACGGTCTTCTCCGCTGGAGGCGTCACAGACACGTTATGGTAGGCCTGCGTCTGAAAGGGGAGACAAGCGGGGAGTGAAACGTGATGAGAGGAGTTATGGATTTCCATGGCATTATGTGAGACGATTAAACTGCATCAGCTGCTCTCAAAGCAGTCCAGAAATAACACAACTTTCTGGCAAATAGTGCTCAAATGGTCATGATTTGTTAATGTCCAAAGTATGTGCATGGACGCGGATCAATTTCAGGCCTGTAAAGCACGGGAGGAGAGCATGCCTTGCAGCCCTTTTTCCAAACATTTGTCTGCATCGCACGAGTGAGCCACAATATGCTCACCTCAGCCCCCGCCCCATCTAGCCCTCCCACCAATCCCGGAGAGATTAAAAAACTCATCTTCTCTCATTTACCAAATCGCAGTCTGTCTCTTTTGACAAACAAAAAGCTCGTCTATTTTGCGACACGGGCAATTTCCTCAGTGGGCCCTTGACAATCATAAAGAGCACAGAGGAGCAAATAATAGAAACATCATAGTTTCTAATGGAGCTGTGTCACAGACAGTTAAGAAGCTATTCCTGTCTTTCACTCACCCAATTCCCATTTTCATTTACAATGCAATGGACTGTCACAGCCTTGGATTTCTCCATTGTTTGTGGTAAATGTCACCAAAAAGGTGATTGTGTTTTAAGAGCTAAAACAAAAAGCCTCCTATAGTGACTGAAACAAACCCAAATCTGTGGATGGTGTGTATATAATATGATGTATAATGTAATATGATAATTCTGTATTTCACCATCTGCTGAGACAAAAAGCGACTGCAAAATGGAAGCATAAGGCTCAGTGAATCCAACCTGCTGTATGCGCGTCTCTGTCTATAAACTTTTGTACGTACCCATAAAACCAGGGCCTTGCAAACACTTCATTACATCACTGGCTGCTCTCAGAACTGTCAACATTATTTCATCTGCCACTTTCTTCAGCTCCTTGAAGGCCAATAGAAACAGAGTCTGCCAAGCACGGTGTAATCCAAACTTCAAATCCAAGGCATTTAGAGGGCTTTTGGCCTTTTTGTTTTAAAGGTTTTTAATCAAAACAAGTTCCCTGATGCAGAAAATTTGCAATAAAGTGCAATCCACTTCTGCAAACATCATAGCAAGCAACTTCCAATGACTCAGCACTTCATGTTGTTGCAACCCAGTGGCAGAGGCAGCTTTAGTGTCACGATGCATTTGAGGGTAAAAATCACAGCACATGAAAATATTCTCTGGCTGGTCACAGTATCTACTTGATCTTGTTAACCTTTATAATAAAGGAAAATCCAATCAAGTCACACTTTATTCAGTGAATTTTAAAATTTACATAACAGTTGAAGTCGTCAAAACTGCTCACACTCACCTGCAGCAGCCTGATGTAGCCTGGAGTCAGTCTTGGGAGTCTGAAAAACATTTTGGAGCGTTCTACGCTGGTCTTCCTGTTAAATCAGGAATGAGTGAAAAGCCAGGTGACACTTGGCTCTGTCTCTCTCTCGGGCTCCTGGCCTCCCGGGAAGGGAAACCCACTGACGGAGGGTCTGTCCCGGTGTGTACTTGGACACTTCGACCTGTGCTCTGCTGTCTGATGCGGGACAGTCTTGCCAGCCCTTATAACATCTCCTCCCGTCTTTAAATAACAGCCAGCCTGCAGGTGGTGTGTCTAAGGGGATTACAGGAGCTGGCACACAGGAACAAAGAAGCCGGCCTAAACAGAAGGACGGCTGGATGGAGGCTGGGTCATGCTTAAATATCACAGCATACTGACTTTTAGTTGAATCACTTTGAAATCATATGTGCTATTGTTACTATTGTGGAAATTATTGACTTCAAGCACACTGTACAGTAATCAAAAACCAATGAAGCTATGACTGATATATTTTTGGTTTACATGCATTGCATAACTGTGGAATTCAGTTCATTAAATTCATATATTTTAATATATACTGTATTTGCAGTATCAATAAATAAAATAATGTAAAATCTTCTTATCAATAATATGATTGTTCAACCATAACATGAAGTCATATATGGTGAACGTATGTGGAGCATCAGAGGGTTGATAATGTGCACACAGCAGATAACAGTGTGCACACTGTTATTTTCAGTGTTTTGGATTCTTCGTCATGCTTCCATCCTTTGCTGTCTGTTTGAAGGGAATGTGACATCAATTTAACTAATTCAGGTAAAGTACATCAGCATCAGGTGCAGCTGATTTCTGACTTCAGCAGTTCCTCTAATAGCTATATACAGATGGCATTTGAAGTCGGAACCACTTGAATCTGCCAGGTGGGTTGATTTGGATGTTTTTTGTGTTGATGTTGAGAATGGCTCCTCCTGCCATGTCAGCAAATTCCTTTCAACTTTAATATCCTTCCTGGCCTAGGGGTCCACGACTCAGAGTGAGGTCTTATAATGAGGTGGCTGTGCTGATAACGTCTCTCTCGCTGGAGAGGAATTCTCTCCAGTGAGCAGCCAACAATGACCTTTTTCTCATCTCTGGTAATAGGACCCAATTCCGCCTCTCAACTCATGCATCCATGAATAATCTCGAACTCTGGCGTCAGTGCTGCAAAGTCATGATGCCGCTGAAACTTGTGATGCCTGCTGGGTTTTATGCAGAAGAAGAGAGCGGACGACATTTGCAGGACCACAGTGGTAAAACTAACAACTAATGACTTAATTTCTGGAAAATATGAACAGTAAAACAAAACATTAACAATACCAAGAGTCCACATGCTAGCAGCTCTGTGAGGCTATTAGGCTCAGCTTGAGCTAAATGCTAACTTTAGCACACTACATCTTGGTTTAGCATGTTAGCGTGCAAATATTTGCTAATTAGCTGGGCAGAGGTGGATTGTGAATCTATGTGACAGTTGTCGAGATATTTCAGTCTGGACCGAAGCGGTTGATCAAACAACATGCACTGCATGCTGCTAACGTGGCTGAAGAGGGCACTGAAACCACTAATGATTACCTTTATGTTACATAAGCATGTCAGGCAATGTGCTCTCTGCCCTTATTCTCTCCTCTGGCTAATGTCTGCAGAATGAGCCCATGAGCCTCCATCAGACACAACACCTGCTGTGTCAGACCATGAATAGAGGCCACAGATGGCGGCTCTCATGCTAATTGTTAACCAATATAATACTACACACACACACACACACTCAGAGCTGTGTGTTCCCGTGTACGGTATAACCTGACGGTGTCCACTGGTGCATCCCAGCTCTGGAAAGACAACAGTTCCTCTTGAGCTGATAAGCGGCAGACAGCTCTCACTCTCAGGTCATACAATGGCAGTGTCCAGCCGAGATAACGCTCTGTCCTTTTCCTGAACTCATCTCCTGGCATTGAGCTACGGGTCAATGTATTAGAATAGATTATCTCAGCTGTAGACATGTATGGTGATGTGGAAGGTTAAGCCACTGACTCCTTGGGTGGTACTGGTTACTAAGGTCCATCAACAACATACTGTTGCTATATTGAGTGCACAGTTAGATAAGGGCAACAAGTCAGGATCATGTAATGAGATGAGCCACAGTTCTTTATCATTCAGGCCCATAATGAATATCTGCTGAGACATCATTAGTACCATCAGCATAAACTCCCTGAAGACTATTAATTAATCCAGTGCAGTTAGGTGAAACAGCAAATCTGAAAAGGCACGTGGAATAGCAACTTAGTCAGAGATTGATTTCGGGGAGTGTACTGTAGATAATTGAGGAGATGTTCAGTTGACTGGCTGGGTTTAAATGTCATAACATCTGCAAACAGTACTGGAGCTCTGGCAGAGCTGACATTTGCTTTTCTAGCAATTAGGGGATCAGATGAGGAGGGCGAGTGTTGTGTTAATACCAGTTCCATGTTCGATTTATTGGAACTAAATAAAAGTCTAAGAGAGAGGGAGGTAATGACAACGTAAAGCTCACTCGTGGTGGGTAGAAGTATTTGCCCTGCTCAGGATTAACAGGCTGTTTTCTTCTTGTACAGAAAGCATGAAAATAGATTAGACAAAGGCATAGATTTAAAGGAAAATAATTTAATAAGACAAATATTATATATGGCATCACACAAAGTCCAACATTGTAAAATCCAGCAAATGAGTAGAACATTTCAAGAACTTGTCTAAAGTGATGGAGAACAGCGGAAGTAATACTTCAGCAGAGCGTCTGTGTCAGCATGACTGACAGTCTCAGGGGTGCATTGTAGGAAGCCCTGTCTTCTTGGCTCCCTGCATGGGAAGAATGTCTGTGATCCAGTATTGGAACAGTGAAATGACTGTAGTGGTTTCCTCTGAAATACAAAAAGATAGAGAGCAATATTTCAGTTACAGCTGTGACTGCTGCTGACAACACAATACCAGAGGAACAGTGTTTTCACCAAAGAGACTTATTTGCTGTTGAATTTTCAGCATAATAAATCAAAATCTCCAGCTAGTATTCCTATCTACTCCCTACCTGGGACCTAGCTATCTGCATGTCAACACATCTACCTACAACAGAATCTTTCTTTTACCTACTATTGAAAAGCTGGAATTCATTTCAGTGACCCTCCAACCCTAATTCCAAAAAGCTGGGATGCTGTGTAAAATACAAACAGAATATAATCATTTGCAAATGAACTGTGTTTACCATCAGCTGTTTCCCATAGTGTTCCTGAGCTCCTGTAGCAACATCCTTTATACAATCATGTGTTCACAAAGTGCAGTAGTGAACCTCCTGCACTCGCTTGTGAGCGACTGAGCCTTTCCAGGATGCTCCTTTCATACCCAATCATGATACTATCATATCACCTGTAACCAATCAACCTGTTTATCTGTGGATTGTTCCAAACAGGTGTTTTTTGAGCGTTCCACAACTTTCCCAGTCTGTTGTTGCTCCTGTCCCAACATGTTTGAAACACGTTGCTGCACCAAATTCAATACAAGCAAATAGATAACATACTGTTTTTGTAGTGTTTTCAGTTGAGTATATGTCAAAAAGGATTATCAAGTTATCATGTTCTGTTTTATTCATGTTTTATGCAGTGTCCCATTTTTTTTTTATTTTATTATTTTTTTTGGAATCAGGCTTGTACGCGGAACATAAAATGGACCGGTATAAAGGGGGCAGTCAAACCGATGTCATGCATAAAAGAAACTCCAGGGTGTAGTAAAATATGCTCAAAGGAAATCTGCTTCAGACCTGCTCCTGCACTCAATTGATTGCCACTGCAAGAACAGAGTGACAGAGCGAGGGGAGCTCGAGTGAACTCAGATGAAGAACTTTAAAACCACCACCTCTCCACAAGCACATGGGTTAGCTCCTGCATGGCAGTGGATGTGTTGTTACATTACAATACAAAATGCTGCTTTCACAAGGTGGATGTCAATCAAAAATATCAATTATCATATTGCAATGTTAATATGATGCTACAAATGCGAAGTCAAACACAGCAAGAATGGAGGGGCCTAAAATGCTATCATAGCAAAGATGAATTAATGACGTAAATGTGTACAAATTAAAGTGTTTCATTCACAGCAAATTCTGCTCTGGTGCAACCTGCTGGTGGAGTTGCATTCAAAAAACAGCAGCATTTAAAAACAGTGAATCAAAGCATGACTCATACAGTATGAGGTGGGTGGGGAGAGGGGTTAGAAAACCTTTCAGGCAGCTGTGGAGCAGGTGCATGGAGAGGATCGGCACAGCGAGAGCAGGCTCTATTGTGGGCTTTGCTCGCGACACAGCAAACTGGTTCTGACATGGTGTTGTCTTGACGACACGGACAGACAGAGACAAGCGTTACTTTGTGGCCACTGATATGGCAGTGGCCTCAATCTCCTGGCTGGTCTCTCTCACTCTCCCTCTCTTTCTCGCACACATGCACTTGTGTGCGTGACAGCAGCAAAGTCCCTGCTGATCCTATTATGCAGCCAGCTATCCAGCCATGCAAATGTACAAACCCAAACATGCACAGGTGAAAACGTGTCTGGGGACTCATGAAACGGTTTGGCCAAACGCAAGATGCACGGGTTGAAACATGTTTGTTAACTCATAGTGGAGGTCACCTGTGTGTGAGATGTATTGCAAATTAAGGGCAGGTGCGTACAGGCAAAGGCTCAAAAAGGCAAGTAAGGGCAGGTATACTCCGGTGAGCAGACACGATCAATGTATGGGTGCATAGAATAGAAGGCATGCAGGGACAGCCAGAGGCGTGTACTAACCTGCATGGACAGGTCAATGAAGTGCAGGGCAGATCCCAGCAAGAGGAGGCCAGTATGCACAGGGATGAGAATGAATGCATGTCACAGTGGAGCAGCGTTGAGGAAAAGCAAAGATCCCATCATTTTTGTCTGATGTGACATTTCATGATGTGACTGACCTGCAGACATAAGAGACGTGTTGTGGAGCTCCTCCAGCGCCTTTTCCAGTTTGTCTGTCTCTTTCTGCTGAACAAAGGCCTTGAGACTGTAGAGCTGCCTGAGGACAGAGGTGGGCTTGCATCCACTGGTTATGGACCTCAGGAGCTCATCCAGCGTCTCAGACAGGAGAGGAAGCTTGTCTTCACACAATGAGGCTGGGGGAGCAAAGAACAAGTGAGAGGGGGGTCTGTTAATTAAGGGCATCATAACTTAGCATCTAACATTAGAGGAGTGTAATGTCACGAAACAAGAAATGCACCTCTAGAAACGGCACCACAGATACAGCAGCAGTTGTTATTTTTCCTTTCGTACTCCTTTGCCTCTGCTACATGTAACTGTCTAGACTCATGTGTGTCATCACAAAGGAGAAAACACCACTGGTTTTATTTTTTCCTTTACAAAAGCAGACTGAGTGCATCTCATCTGTGGAGTCTCACCAATTATTATTAGTTCTGCTCATTTACACGGCTGCTCTACCAGGTGCTGAAGAGCTTTCCTCTTATTTTGAACCCTGTCATGGTTTAATGTTCAGCGCACCTTGCAGCTTAATGAACTTGTTTCTCTTGGTGAGTTCAAAGCCTTGATTAAAAACTCAGTGACTGCAGAGTGCAATTGCTTTATGTAAAATGGATTTTGTATCGTCAGTCTGTAAATAATCGTAATAATAAACATGATTCACTAACTTTTGTAATAATTGAAATATTGTAAATTTTGGAATAGTGGGCTACCCTGACTTGGTTTCCTTTAAAAAAATAGTAAAAAATAAATTAGTTAGCAGTCAACACTCAGATATAGATATTTGGAAACTAAAGAAATTACTCCATCTAGCACATTCTACTGACACTGGAATTTAAGCAATTACACTCTCATCTAATTACTGATGCTATGTTTTTGACTGCTTCTTTAGTCCGTGCTGGCACTGTCACATCTCAAAAAAAGCACAGATGTGCGATGAATTCTGTCCAACAGTTTTCATTAACATGCTTTCAGCGTTTTGGCAGAATTTAATTATGTGTTTGCAAACTTCATCTCAGTGAGCCACCAGCTTTGTGCATCATAGCAACCAAAATGAATCAAAATAAAACTGTTTCTTGGGAGGGTATTCATTTTCAAAATATTAACATTAAATGAGCACAAGCTTTGGAAATGGCTGCAAGATTTAGCACAGAGAACAGCTGAAGCAGCTGATCCAAAAAGGCAAGCACTGCTCTGCTCAGTACTTACAGTCTGACATATAGATTTCCATTGTTGTCCTCAGGAAGTCTGACACCTCAGCAGCTCTCCTCTCATTATCCTCCTCCTCTTCCTCCCCATCGTTTTTGTATGTGAACTCCAGGGCAGCCGCCCGGGGCATCAAACCCATGGCGAGCAGCTTCTCTTTGTGCCGTTTCTTCTTCAGCTTCCTCTTCTTGTTCCTGCTCATGCGCTCTCCTCCCTCATCCACAGACGTCTGACTCTGGCCCGTGCTGGATTCGCGCACCGGAGCTGCTCTATCTTTCCTTGAGTCTTGATGGAGGGGTGGTTTCCTTTTCCTTCTTCTGCTTTTTCTTTTCTGTTGCTCTTCTTCCTCTTTATTTTGGTCCAGTTCTTCACTGCTGTCATGGGCGCTTTCCTCTGTAGACAACAAGATTGTGAACTCTTGATAAATTCCAAAACATTGGTAATCCATTACAGTGTGGGATGTGGCTGGGATTCACCTGCAATCTGGATGAGGAAGATATGCCTACAGACCAGTAGAGGGTTAGAGGCCCAGTAATGTCCAATAATGTGCCAATGAGGGCTCAGAGATTGCAGGTTTCCTTCCAGCCAATCACTGCAGCAGCTGATTCCACTAGTTAGATACTCAGCGTTTTATGCTGATTGCATTCTAATCAGTAAAATCAGATGGTGCAGAGACTGATTGAAAAGAAACTTGCTAAAATTTGACCTTACATGGAACAAATCTGAGACCACAGGTGGTTAATTAAAGAACAGTAGAATCAGCATACTTTATGGTGTGATGTTATGTGGTGCCTCTTGACAGAATAGTAGACAAAATCCTCCTCTTTTTAGTCTAATCAATGAAAATCTACATCTCCAATGCTGTTTGTACCAATATCCAGCTCTCTGATGAAAGATGAAGGTGGGCCAACGCTCAGGTTATTAGCTTTTAATACATGCACACATACAAAATTAACACATTCTGCCTACCTGTTGTAGCATTGCAGGTTGATTTCTTTTGCTGCCATTTTTCAGTAAAAAAAAAATCCTGTTAAATTGTTAAATCTCCGCTCACTTAGAGTTCCTACAAAAACAGGACGCTCACTAGCTGAGCAGCTTCCTCTCCACCTTGTCACACCTCCCTTCTCCTTAACAACTCAGGAGGCATGGGGAGGTCAAAGAAAACCAGCTCCCATCAAATTCTTAGTGACCCGTTCACACAAGAACTGGCTGGCAGCCAGAACATAATGCAGCTGGGAAAGTGGCAGAGCAACAATGGCCCATACTGAAAAGCAATTCAAGAGGAGCCGCTGCTCTATTTAGTTGAACATGGGCTGTAGTGATGACAAACTGAAGTCACTTACAGGACTTGAGATGGGAACATCAATAAAGCAAAGGGTGAAAATGAACTTCATCACTGCTGTCTTTTTTGTTGCCCGTCTGAGAGGCCATCTGGGCAGCACTGTCCCATTTGCTGCAGGCATGTGAGGGCACTGAGTCTTTTCCAGAGCATGTACAAATATGCAATATTCATGGTGGTTTTTAATTCTGTCCTTTTGTGGTAGATTAAAAATGAACCACAGTATCTTACGTCAATGTGTTGCTCAGCATAGAGGGAAAAAGCTTTATTTTTAGCACACAAAACACAATTCTACTTTAATAGCCACGTCTGTTGTTTAGTAGACATCAAGGAATTGAGAAAAACATTAAAAACAGGGAGTAAATATTATGTCTTGTTTTGATAACTTGAAATAGTGGTGCACACTCACTTAATCAAGAAAAGGTGTTTCCCTGGTAACCAAAGGATAGCCACTGCAAGCCACAGCTGGTACAGTTACAAAGGAACAGCCCTAAAAAATAAGCCAATTCCTCAAACCGACTGAACCCTACATCAGCACATCATTATATAAGGAGCTTGTCGATGACTTTCCACATCTCACGATCTAAGACTATGAGCTCAGACTGCACTAAAAAGTGTAAATACAACGTGGAGACAGATCTAGTAACAACAGAGGATGTCTTATTCACTCTTAATGCAGTACATTACTATATCACATCAGTTATTGTTGCTGTTTCTCTGGTATCATACTGATAGATTTATTATTATAGACCCAAGCATAGCTGCCCTTACATAGGACTTTGGATTGCAATTTCCATCAAGGTTCACTGCCCACTAAATCAAAAATGTAAGTCGATTACTGCAGTTACTTACATACTGACGAGTGCAATTAATCAAACTTAACCTCATCACTCATTACAGTGGGCACCTTTAGACGCTGCACCGTCTCAGCTGACAAATCTATTACACTGAGGTAAAGCAGAAGCCTGTCAGGTGGATGGAGGTCTGCATTAAGGAAGATGATGAGTACAGATACACGTGTAATGAGCTAGGGCTCTTATTACAGTCTGATTATTCCAACGGTTTCCAAGAGAAAAGAGTAGACAAATTAAACAGTCTTGATATGATGCATATCAACTGCAGCACGTGTGAGTTATCTTTGAATGAAACTGCCAGCCAACTCTACTCATCACAAGTCAAGAATGTCTCAGCTTGGCATTTATGTCAGCTCACAGATCAGCCTCAAAAGATGCCGTCAACGAGGGGTAAATAGATCCTAGATAAGTCATAAAGCTTTACTCTGACAAACAACACATTAAATAGACTGATCAAAGTGAAAATCACCCAAACTCAAAGACTGTCTGTGCTGCATTCAAGTTGTCCTCAGTTCAGAAACAAAATTGATTATCTCTATTTGTTTCCGTTAGCTAGTGCTGGGGCAGACAATCCCGAAGAGTGACTTTAATAATAGGGCGCCAACCTACAGAAACCTCATGCCGTAAATTTCTCCTAGCTTCATTTCGCACATCACAATTACAAAAATATAAGATTATGGTCGTCTTACCAGCTGGGTCCTCGGCACTATTTATGCTTTCAAGCTGGGGGAGTGTGACGGATTTCTCTGAATCTGTCTTGTAGTTTGCGGGAGGAGGGAGGACCGTGTACATCCGCCTGCCCGGATTGGCTGCACCCTGTGCCTTTCCTGCATCTCCTGAGACAGACATGGTAAATAAGAGAAGGTAACAAACCAAAATTGTAAGAGCAGCAGGATGGCAGCAGTTCTGCATGTATGGTGTGTTGGTATGTTCATGTATTTTGAAAAAAGGGAAGAGGATCAAAGGAAAAAGTCAGTAAAGAAATATTTTTTTCCACAAAATATTTTTTAAGAAGAAAGTATTTTGACGTGACTATTATCTTACCAGTGGCAGTGTCCTCTGGAGAGGCTTTTCTTTTCACATAGATTTTTTTGGCAAGGGCCTCCTCAATGTGTGGTGGGCTGGGCTGCTTCTCCAATTTGGGAGCTGCAGGGTAAAGCTTCTGGAGTACTTTTGATTGAAATACTAAGTGACACAGGACATAAGACAAAAAAAAATAAGAACATGACATCATCAGATACATTGGCATTGCAAGATATTAAGACTTCTTAGTATTTCAGGAAGTATAATCTTAAATTTCATGCTAAATCTGTCTGTGGAGTGGGCTTAATTTGCACAGCAAGATACGAACCCCATGCGTTTCCAATGTAAAGGATGAAGTGAAACAAGCAAACAGCTTAACCAACCAAAAATGCTGGTTTATGGATCATGTGCATGCAGTGGGCACCATACAACTATAGTATA
The DNA here is from genome assembly GCF_017976325.1 of Chelmon rostratus. NCBI lineage: Eukaryota > Metazoa > Chordata > Actinopteri > Chaetodontiformes > Chaetodontidae > Chelmon > Chelmon rostratus. The sequence goes on along the minus strand of NC_055672.1, from coordinate 16,881,969 downwards.
TAACTACTCATTTAAATTTGACTATTTTGACAGTACAAAAATCACCATTAAGTTTCAGAGTTACAGGGTCTTAAGTGGAAACAGAAAGCCTTTAGTATAAAGAAGGCGTAACCTGCTAATGACAAGTTACTATTACTTTGTTTTGGACATGGATTCAGAAAAAACACACCGTAGCTAACGTTTGACAGAAGAACACGTGCATTTGTTTACGGCTCGTCTCGAAACGTATTTAACGCGAGACTTGGCCCGCTAGCTAGGTTAGCTAGCTACCAACAGTTTTGAGTTTTTGTAACTGTCGTGAGTTTAATAATGTTCTTCACCACACCGCGGATGCTCACCTTCTTTCCTACGTGCCATATCGATATATATTCTTATCTGAGTGGAAGAGAAGAGGACGGAAACTTATATGTAACATGTGGCTTTAGCTAATATGCTAGTTGAGGTATCTACCTAGCTTGCTAGCTTTAAAAATTAGCTCGCTTCACGACAGAGTGTACTTCACACAGCAGAGATATAACGCGCTCGTGTTAATATAGCTAAAGGCTGAAGTTAACGCTACTTAAAAATATCCCCAGTCGGCTACATTTGTTAAAGTGCCGTAATGCTCGGAATCCTGCAGCTGCTCTCTGCACCGGGCAGGTATCGTCTCAGTGCCGAGAGACTGGACGCACTGACTGCATTGAGGGAAGTCAGTGGCTCCAGTCGCGCCGGTTACCATTCACACTAATGGGAATTTAATTAATCCTTAGTTCTCAGAAAAGACATGTGCCCTGTATATCATACATCAATGTATCGTTTTGATCAATGGAATCCACTCTTCAAATCGGCATATAAAGCAACCTTGTTAAACAGGATATGTAAAATATCATAGCTTTCTGGCACTGTATGACCACTTTGTATTTGTTGAGAAAGACAGTATAAGTTGACTTTTACTGAAGCAAATTGCTTCTGTGATATTGAATGTGAGACGAATTAACATGAGACTCCCAGTGCTTCGATAATGATTCTAAGTCACTTTCATATGCGTGTCTTCCAAAATGCCAAATCTGCCAAAATAATCAAGCGTAATTTATTGTCGCGGTCAGTTTTTGCCAACTTTCTGTCATTAAGTCTGATGAGTGCGGTGGATCAGACTAGAGCTCCCCATGTGTCTGAATACCGTAATAACAGCGGTTTTGGGCGTGCGCACACCGAGCCAGCTGTAGGATGGGGTGGAAGCGAGATGAGAATACTAAGCAGGCACCTCATGGCTCACCATCAGCACCGGGTTGAGTTAGGATTTGCGCACCCTCCAAACTTGGCTTGGGACCTCAGCATGTGAACGGGCTTTGCAGGAGGAGGATCCACCTAGAATGTCAGCTCTGAAGAAGGTAAATCCCCCACTCTGTCTTATTCATATTTCAGCACATATTTAACTCCTAAAATATGACGTGCAGGATCCAAACATTTTATTTGATCAGTTTACAGTACATGAGAAGATGCATGTAATAGTGAAAAATGGGTGTGTGCCTTGATGCTGTGGTTGCAGGATTTTCTCAGTTGTGCAAGGTAATCACACTTTTGGATTACTGGCTTTTTAAAAATGATAAAACTGTAAAAACCATTCCATATCTATAACTATATTAAGCGCCAAAAATTGAATATTGCTGTATGGTCAGTCATCACAACAAATGAAATATAATATGATTTTTCTATCACTTTTGCATGTAAATGAATTTTGTTCACCGCTCCTCTAATTTGCCTCATGGATGTCGTTCATGCATTTATATTTACCCCTGAGGAGGAGGCTTGGATGGGGAGCATTTCAGGCAGAAGCCAGCTTAGTACAAGGTTAACTTCTCAAACGGATGTTGTGTCAGGTTTGACTCCTCCTGTTGTGCACTGTCACATAATACTGTATGTACCGTGCCGACTGTAGCCTCTGTGGGTGGATGAGCTTCACTGACTGGCTGACAGAGCCCAAGCCCAGTGCTGGCAACCCTGAATGAGACTGGAGCTCCGTACAGCTTAACAAAAGAAAGCATTGGAGGAGTTGTAGGTTTTGTAAGAATCAAGGAACCCTACAGACCTGTGTAAACATGTTACATAATACAGTATCTTGCAGCGTCGAACAGTCACAATTCCCACAAGCCTTCTGATTAATCAAGTAGTGAGACTTGTACCCTGTGAATGACTGATTTTTGGTGCAGGAAACAAGCCTCTATTGTTGTTGGGGATGCTGCAAGATTAGAAATAGTAAGCTGCCTGTTCGTGTAAAGAACTTGTCATCACTGTCAGCTGTACACTGACAGATCATATTGTTTAACATTCAGTGCAGTTGCAAGTATTAATGTCTCAGCTCCAATAGATTCTGATGAGTGAGCGGCACAAAAAAGGGAAGTTGTGTAGAATGTCTGCTTCAGCACTGCCGCCGAATCCACACCAAATACACAGCACTCAGCACACACTGTGAGTGACAAATGCTGGCTGCCAGCACTCACATAGTCAGACATCATAATCACAGAGGTGCTAAAAATAGGGGACCGTATTCATTGCAATGCTTCAGAAGCTCAATTGAGTTATTGCTGTTCACCCTCACGGCAAAAAGTTTTATCAGGATACTCCTCGATGCTGTTCTGCTACCTTGCTCAATAATACAAAAAGTCTTTATTTTTAGACAGTAGTGGTCAGCCAGCCTTTCTTCAATGACGCGCAGCTGCTTTGGTGTGATGTGTTAGCGATGGTCTTTTTCACTCTCTGAAGCTAAGGGTGTACTGCACAGCAGCTCATACACGGAAACTGCATTTTCTGCCATAGTAACAAGCATGTTTTTTTCAGGTCCTAGAAAGTGTCCTGTGTTCATTCATTATGCAAGTGGTAAGAAGTGCTATAGAGCAGTGACAGTTGCAGCAAGCAGTAGGGACAAAATGTGATCACTTTTAATCAAAAAGGCGGGTGACTGACAGTACGTTTGTGTGTTATTCACGTCGCCTGGATGTGCCTGTGCAGTATGTGTGCATATGTAGCTTGTGTGTACCTAAGAGAGAGGGCACCTGTGGGTGGACAGAAGGCATGTGTGAAATTCACCTCTATAAGTCCTTATGTGACTGAAAAATAAATTACTTGTCACTTACCGGATTTAGAGGGAGGAGGCATCTTTCGCCCCTTCCACATGACATCGGTTATTTAAACCAGCCTTTCAATGTAACCCTGATGATTCATACAAGATGGAGGAATCGCTACTCATCCTACCACGCATTTTCTTTACCAAAAAAGACGAGCGCCTAATTAAAAGCTGCCACTTGCATACACAGAATGAAGGACAAAAAAACTAATTGGAAACTGACTCTATTTCCCCTCAGAAGCACTTTCGAATTGAAGGTAGCGTGTCTCAGGATATTTCCAACGTTGCTGTCAAATTGCTTGCATGCACAAGAATACACACACGCACACAAACACACACACACACACACGCATACAGGCCCACGCAAACAGACTGTCACAGGGTTGTGAATGGGAAGCTTGTGAACTTTACCTACTTGGCAGTGACATGGTAACGCTCTCATAATCTGTTTGAAGATGCATAAAACACTTGAAATGCTACATTTCTGCGTGCAGTGATGTCATTTAAGTCTACAGGGGCAGAGGAGCAGCGGTGAATGTAGACTAGTCCGACTAAAAGTTAATGCTGAAACATTCAGCAGGCTCTTTTCTTATTCATCCACTCATCGTGACAGATGTGTTTCTGCCTCTCCCTCCGCGTCCCATTCTTCTTATCCACCTTCTCTCTCACTTTAATACTTTCTCTCACCTTATCTAGTCATCTCGTTTGGCTTCAGTATCGGGATGCAGAGAGAATGGAGGGGATGGATATGACAGAGCTTCATGAATCTAATAATGCGTGAGAGCCAAGTGTGTGTTCTCTAAATACAGCGTGTGTCTCTGTGTATACCTGTGCACTACTCTGTTAATCACCTTTGAGCTGTGGTGGGCACAGATCTTCAAGGCCGGTGTGTGTCATTGCATTCTCCCAGCGTACTGCAATAGCTGCTGCACAGCCAAGTCAGATGTGACTCATTACGAGGTCTATTAGTAAGCTCTGTAGCATTTCTTCTGTGTTCTAATTGGACAGTCATAAATCCAGACAGTTGGATACCAGTTTGTAATATTATTCTTTGACCAGGAATCCTACTGGGTGCTAGCCAGACTCGTACATTTTAATCATACCAGCAGCTTTCCTTTGAAAGTTGGTATAGTGGAGGGACTGCCCATGTCTCTTGTCAGCTGTATGCCTTTAAAACTGTCTGACTGGAGACAAAGGTAAATCATCTCACAGTCTTAAAGGAATTATAAATGTGTCCCTTAAGGCCCACTGTGTTAACACTCTGTCAGAATGTGAAATTTGATACTAATGCAAGAGCGAGACCCTGTACAACTCCAAGTGTACTCGAGGTCTCCCTTGTAGAATATAAGTCCTAATACCATTGCAGTTGGCGAATGTCCCGGCCCTTTTACAACCGAGTCTTTATCAGACCCTTTAAACCAAGCAATGAACTTGAATATATCAGCATAATAAAACAGGCCACTGTAGTGAAGGGCGTCGAGGCAGCAGATTTTTTGATTGAGACAGGTCTAAGAGATTTGATTGAGCTCCGGAGAATTACGTAGTGCTTTAATTGTCCTAATGTTGTCAAGCTGTTTAACATAAAGGCTATATGCTGCTGTCGCCAGGATTATGGTGCATCTAGGTGGGTTTTACTTTTTCAGAGCTGACTATGCATCATTCTCACTATTCTCCTGCAACACTGAGGATGTGTGCTAATGGCATTGTTATTGGTCAGTCTTATAGATGATCTATCAATGCTACACTCTTTGATTTTAGGGCAAAATTTTGACCTCTGTTCAACCCTGCCAACACATCACGGCACCCTCCAGATGCGCCATTTGCCTCCATGCCTGAGCATCTGGAGGGGACGTCAGTTGCACACTTTCACTTTCATCTACATCCCTTCCCATGTCTCTGGTGATGTTCTAAATAAGTCAAGTAAGGTTTGCTGCTTCCTTGTTCCTTGTGCATTAATCTAACTGAAAACAAGCTCAGAGTCATGCAGTACTTGTTTTAGTACAAACGTCGAGTACCAAATGCATAGTAAAGTGGTATCTCTGACTAAGATTGCTGTAAAGTTCACATTTCATATTTCTGTTTTTCCTATGACAGTGGCGGGTCCTAGGATGCTGGGTGTAATGAAAGCTATACATTTTAGAGACATACTGTAAATGTGCACACAAAGCTTTGTGAAACTTACTGACATAGTGTTAGAGGGCTGTCAGTTGATTTTCTATCACCTTTTCTGAGGCCCTAGCTTGTGGTATTGTACCATTAGATTGCTTTATTTGAAGGATGTTCCTAATATTTTGTCCACCTCTGTGTGTCACATCTCTTGTAGCTATTGCTGGGGTGAGTGGTTGCCGTGCAGGCCTTATCGTCTTCTCAATCTGCACACCATTCATGAGATAGCTTCCCAGAAAGGAGCAGAGGGGGCTTAAGGCAAACACGAAGAGCGTTGCAATGCTTTGGTGTGACTCCGCTTTCCGGCCGTCCTTTCATATCTCCATTAGCTCACTAATAGTTGCGCTCTCGTCCTCAGCAGCAGGCGCCAAGACATCCAATTATGCAGTGGCACTTGTCTTAATTGCCTGTTCCCCTGCAGTAATCGTATGTGGAGATAGATAGGTAGTGAGTCTGTATGTTTGTGCGTGTGTGTCTGTGTCTGTTTATGTGCCTGGTCTGTAGACAGGTATGAGCCTGGTGCATTGGAACCTGACTCGTTTGAATACATTTACACCAAATTCCAACTAGTACAAGTACAAGTAGTTTGACAGGGTTCACACAGATGTCACTGCGGTCATCACTGGGACAAAATTAGAAGTTCTACAGCAAGAGGACTTCCTTATACTTTTTGACGTTAACTTTACTTTTATGGCCATCGGTTTGTGCATGAGTTAAATCAGAGAGCCCATTTCCGATCCTCACTGTCCAGTCTTATCAGTCATGAGGCAGACTCCATCAAACATCAGATTAAACAGTCTCCCAGTCAAATGGACTTTCAGGGGGAAACGTCTTTGGTTCTTTATATAGATATATATATTCTTTATATCTGGGATAATTTCAGAGAACCCATTTGATTTAATAGGTTAATGAGCATACATTTGGTTGTTTCCGTCTTCCTCTACTTCTCTGTGAAAGGGGGCATGAAGCTCCCTTCCTGCTTTGTCGAAGATGTACACAACCATATTTGAAGCAACAGTCAAAAACATCCATAAGTCTTGTTTTTCTCTGGTGATAATCAAAAAACCTCCTCCTGAACAACCTAAATGGATGTGCCTCTGAATTTCCATTTGCTAGTCGCTAATCTGGCATAGAAGCTCAGCTGTCTCATTTTATATAATGAGTCATTCTAACAGTGACCCAGGTTGATGTTTTAGTGGATCTATATGATTACATCATAATGACAATAAATAATAAAGTTTATTTGTATAGCAAATTTCAAAACCAGTGTTGGACAGTCCTTTACAACAAACACATAAACACAGCAATAAAATACACAGTTATTTATGGATAAACAGGTCGCTATAAAAGAGAATTAAGTTTTAATAAAACTTAAAACAATAATTAAAACCATAAATAAAAAGGATAAAATCCAAAAACAATGAGTGAAATAAAATGGAGCAGTGCAAGACTTAAGAGCAATGTCAGAATTCAGAAGTACAGTGTAGCACAAAAGTTATTAATAAAAACCCAAAAATTAAACCAAAAAATTATAAGAAAACCTTTCAGCCTTCAAAGTGATTTGAAAGAAGATACTGAGGTAGCAAGCTGGAGTCCCTCATGCAGGCAACAAATAGGCTGCCAATGTAATGTCATTAAAACTCTTTTCTTGTGTTTTTTTTTTGTCTTATTGCTTCATTTTGTGCAATGTTAATTGATTTGTGACTTATACCTGTTAAAAGACCATTACAACAGTCTGACCGTGAGGAGATAAAAGCATGAAGTTTGAGTGTCATTTAAACTTGGCATTGGTCGTATTCTGGCAATATTCATCAGGTGGTAGTATATCGACTGTATAACCTTGTTAGTGTGTTTCTCAAAAGTGAGGTTGGAGTCAAAGAGCACTCTCAGGTTCCTGACATGTGATTGGACGTTAACTGATAAGGGACCAAGAGAGGACTGGATGCTGGGATGTAGATTGTCAGGACCATTGATAAGGATGTCTGTTTTATCAGAATTTAATTTAAGAAGATTTGCTGACATCCATTGTTTGATATCTGCAAGACAATTTATATGACGAGAGGTTTGTGGTGTCGGTAGGCTTTACTGGGACAAACAGCTGCGTATCGTCTGCGCAGCAGTGGGATGAAATGCAGTGCCTCTGTATAATGTGTATAAAGTGGGAGCATATAAAGTGAGAAGAAAGTTGGACCCAGTAACGACCCAAAATTTTACAATGTTTTAAGTAAGAACAAAACCACTTCAGAGTCCGATACGAACGTAGTGCTGCGGCTTCTCTGTCAAAGTTTTGGTCAACATTATCAAAAGCTGCATTTAAGTCGAGCAGCACAAGGACAGAACAATCGGCAGTATCAGCCATTCTTCAATACTCATTTGTCACACTAATAAGCGCAGTTGCAGTGGTGTGATGCTGTTCAAAGCCTGACTGAAAATTTCCAGAATTTTGAAATTGGTCTGTAAATGTTGTAGTCTGATGGATCAAGGCCAGACTTTTGTGTGGTGGTTGCACACAGGCAGTCTTCAGATAATCTGGTACACAGGCCGAGGATAGAGAACTGTTAATTATTGAGAGTAACCAAAGGGCAGTCACATTTAGGAGGCATTATATCAACAGAGCTTGAGGTACGTTTGAGTGGTCAAAAGCTCATTTAAAGAGACTGCCGTAAAACAGCACAGCTGGGGCAGGGGGCATCAATAAAAGGATCAGGAGAAACCTTCAATTGTACCTCACTGATTTTATTATTAAAAAACGTTAAAAATTTAAGTCACTCTTCACTAGATAACTTCCACTGATTAAAACATCCAGGTTTTAAAAAGATAGTCCGCGGTGTTAAAAAGAGCTCTGAGACTGTGCTTATTAGTGTGAATTAATCATTTGTTGATAATGTACCGGAGGCCTTGGCTTCCCCCACCTCCATTCCACCCTTCTATATTCTCTTTTGTGGCTTTGAATGTCATTATTCAACCAGGGTGCCAATCCTAACCTTAATCCATATTTTAAAAGGTGCAGCAGAATTTAAAGTGGATGTACAAAGGAGGTTGAACTCATTCACGTCTGTGTCTGAAGAACTCGGTATACTATTGGTGGCGGGAAAAATGGGTGAAAAGTTTGGTACAGTTTCCCCATGAAAAGTGCGTGAGCATATTGTTTGAGTCTTACCATGTCACTTTGGAAAATGCTAAGTAAGTAAAGTAAAGTGACGTAGATCTAGAAGGATGATAGATAATTGCACAGAGGGTGGGGGTTGCACAACTGGGGGCACAGTTCACCGACCTGACAGTACAGCCCCAGGTTTCCACCATGCCTCTGTTATAATCATAAAGTCGAGCTGATTAGAAGTGATAGGCTGTCTGCTTAAAATGCCCCATTCCTTAACAATGAGTGGGGGTTGAGCCGGAGATGAAAACACTGTGATGGGACTGTTTTATGGTGCCAAAAAGATGTAAAAAAAATCAAGTTTCAGTAACTCATACTGTTTTTTGGAATGTCATTCGTGCCTACTTGCATAATGATTCTGTCAGCCTCCGGGTGGGATTTTATTATGTCAGGAAATTTCTCAGAACCTTAGTGCCAGTAAAAGACTGTGTATGAGCCCCCCTCATTCTCACATTACTCACATTCAAGTCCCTCTTATGAGGGTTGATGGAGCACCTGACAGATGGAGGCAAAAACTATGCCACAAAAATATAAAGGACTAGTCAAAAGTTTCGACGCACCTTATCATTCAGTGTTTTTTCTGTATTTTTAGCATTTTTCTACAATGTTCATTAGTACTGAAGATATCAAAACTATGAAATAACAACAATAATAACAAAAAAGTGTTAATCAATACAAAATATGTTTGCCTTGATGACAGCTTTGCACACTCTTGGCATTATCTCAGCCAGAGAATGGGTTTCTATCAACAACTGCGCCTGTCAAAATGTAATTAGAGGAATTTCTCATCTTCTTAATGCGTTTGGGACCATCAGTTGTGCTCTGCAGAGATAGTGATAGTATACCGCAAATAGCCCAATTCAACTACTCTAGTAATCCATATTATGGCAAGAACTACTGATAGTGATGGAACAGTCCATCATTACTTTAAGACATGAAGGTCAGTCAATCCAGAAAATTTCAAGAACATTGAATGTATCTTCAAGTGCAGTGATGAAACTGGCTCTCACGATGTCCACCACATGAGAGGAAGACCAAGAGTTACATCTGCTGCAGAGAATGACTTCATTAAAGCTAGCAGCCTCAGAAATCACCAATGGGAGGCACCTCAGTTTAGAGCCCACAGAAATGCTTCACAGAGTTCAAGTAGCAGACACATCTGAGCATCAACTGCTGGGAAGAGACTGTGTGAATCAGAGCTTCATGGTCAAATTGCTTCAAAGACACCACTGCTGAAGGAGACCAACAAGAAGAAGAGAACTGCTTGAGCCAAGAAACACAACGAATATTAGATGGATTTGTGAGACGCTGAGAAGATGTCTTCATGTGTGATTCCCACCATGAAGCACGGAGGAGGAGGTGTGATGGTGTGGGGGTGCTTCGCTGGTGACACTGTTGGCGATTTATTCAAATTTCATGGAACACTTGCTTGGCTGCCACAGCTTTTTTGACATGTCACCCCCGTCTGGTTTGTCCTTCGTGGGACCATCTTTGGTTTTCAGCAGGACAGCGGCCCAAAACGCACCTCAGATGACCTGGCCTCCACGTTCACACTGCCTAAACCCCACTGAGATGGTTTGAAGTAGGTTGGACTGCAGAGTGATGGAAAAGCAGCCAACAAGTGCTCAGCATATATAGGAACTCAGAAAGCATTCCAGGTGTCTACCTCGTGAACGTGGCTGTGTGTAAAGCTGTCAGGTCTACTTTGAAGAATCTAAAATATAAAACACATTTTGCTTTGTTCAAACTTTTTTTCCTTTCTATTTGATTCCTCACTGTATGTGTTATTTCATAGTTTTCATGTCTTTGGTATTTATCTGTGATGTAGAAAATAATACGAATAAAGAAAAACCATTGAATGCGAAATTGTGTCCCAAACTTTTGGCTGGCACTGTAACAGGGTAATGACATGAACACTTCCTGGAAACATCTATTTGAGGGGCATTTAATGATGTCTCCACTGAATCCTTTCTCTTACAGCCTTAGGCTACAAGAGAATGGCAACCAGTCCTACTGCAATAACATGATTGTAAATGGCTACAACATTGCCAAATGGAGCCTTTTATTAACTTAGCTACCCAGTGGGGTTTAAAGAGTCATTCACAAGACTGAGCCTCTGGTCCTTTCAGCTCTGGTTTGTCTTCAAGAATCTATTTTTCCATTAGCTGAATCTCCACTGAATGCAACAGAAAATGCTATTCAACCTATTCAAATAAATAACTGATTTAATGGTTATAATCACTTAGGCTGTGATATAATCAAGGTTATTCATTTCACATAAAGAATAGCTATAAAATGTGATTTGAATGAAACCAACTGTTCAGATTTATAAATAATTTGAGAAAACAAATCTTTACAAATATCTAAAATGTGAAGAGAGGTTCTTGCCTGTTTTTGTATTTCCAGTTGTCCCAGTTATGTGTGTCCATGGGACTGTCCTGGTGTGTTTTGTAAATCTGTCTTGTTAAAACATGGTGACAGAAATCCTCTCTTGTTCTCCTCCCAAGATAATCTTAAAAAGCCAAACAAACGGATGCCTAACGCATTTCCTCATGTGAAATTAGACGCCTTGCCTCCAGACTCAAATCCTTTTAAAGCGTGAATGAGAGGCAAGTGACAGATCTGTGTGTCTGAAACGCTGAAGAGTGTCCCTGACAGTTCGTTTTCCGCACTCCTCCAGTAAAAGCCTTTGCCAGCCAGCCATCTAGCCAGCATCAATTATAACTGTACATCATGGAGTTGTTTGAGTCATTACAAATCTTTTTCTCTCATCTCTGCAGAGATATCTTTTTTTATCCACCACAAAACGTTCTTCATCACTTGTTTACTGAATAGCCCGTTGCATATCCTGAAACAGAAAGCATGACAGCAGAAATTACTTTCATTTAAAAGGTGAAATGATGAGACACAAGGATGTGCTTTTTTCCCCAACAAATGGTTCTCATATGAAACCACTATAATAGCAAATGCAATTTATTTCATCCCTCTTCTTCTTTTGTCATCAGAAGTGTTCTGCCCTTGCTGATGCACCACTCTGCATAGCTCAACAAATGGCCAACACAAGGCTCTGTAGTCTGTATTTCATGTTGAGCGGGATTTACTGAAGCCTAGGTTGTAAAACTGCAAGCACAAACACAAGAACACATAACATGTTACACAATGTTCTTCTTCACAGGTTTCCAAATTAGGTATTTAAAAGTTAGCCTTACACAGAGCAACTAACATACATTTTCGTTAACAACGTGTTGACTTAAAAAGTTGCCTATGCTAGCAATAGGCTTAGTTTTTTGAAGCAAATGCTAAATGAAACATGTAAGTAACCATATTCATAGACAGATCTACTCCATCAAACTAAAAAACAAAACAAAACAAAAAACACTGCTTGGCTGTGCTGTGTATAGAAAACTAAAGGTGCAGTAACTCAACTTGCCTATAGGTGTCACTAATTTACAGCAAACACTGACTGGATGATTAGATTCCATATCTTCAGCATAGTCCTGCTCAACAAAACACAATACAACTGATATGTGATATACTTGTGATGACCTATAAGCATTAGTTACAGATTGTATGTGCCTTAAACCCGCACGTCCTGTCCTGTGAAAATCATGGATCATGGAAAAATCTTACCAGTGTTTGACTTTGTGACAATGTATTTTTCAGGTAATTCAGTAGTCTTTTAAATAGTTCGTTTTGTTCATGAAGTAGGAAAATTCTTCATCCATAAAGGAACATTAAATACTTGGGTTTGTCTGAAAAATTCAAAATCAGTTCTTTTGTGAACACATGGTATTGGCTGGGTCGTGACATATACTTCAAAAGTTTAAAAGGTAGCTTTTATAAAAGCAACTTTTAGTTGTTTTTGATGAAACAGTCACTATATCCCAACAGTAGTACTTTTCACAGATAATCTGTGAAAAAAATCAGGTTCATCTCACTCCTCCTAGTGCTCCTAATGGCATTTTGTACATCAGTGGAGCTGAGGTGGAGCAGGTGTACAGTTTTAGCTGATCAAAACCACCAGAATATCATTGGTACCCACAAAGCATCAGTGATATTAATCAGGTGTTACAGCGAAGCAGTCGTTGGCAATGAAATTCTTGTTCTCAAGTTCCCTCCAACAATGCTCATACGTGTACTAGAGAAATTCACAAGTGAAATTAGAGATGAGACAAAGAGAAAGTAAGACAATGACATATATAGTGTAGAAGTTAAAATATAGAAATAATATATATAAACAATAAACTAAAACATTATATAAAATATTATACTGAGATAGACTGGTGTGTAGTGCTGAACACGTAATTGCCATAAAATATAAATACTGTGATTGTTTAATAACCTGTAAGCAGTAGCAAATGTGGGCAGGCATGAAAAGTTAGTCTACATACTCACACATATGAGGTAAAGTGTACCAGCAAGTAAAGTGACTGTAATGAGTTCAGCAGTCTTATGGCCTGTGGGATGAAGCTGTCTCTTAGCCTGGTGGTGCGGGACCTGCGCAGGATATCAAGAGACAACACCCACCTCAGCAACAGCCTGTTCACCCTGCTGCTGTCTGCCAAGCAATACAGGAAAAGTAAGAGAGATTTGGGCTAAAAAAAAAAAAAAAAGGTCCAGTAACTAAGTAATCCAACAAATCTAACATAGGATTAAATATAAGTAAAAGTGGAGTTAATACCTGCTCCTTAAAGGCAGTCTGAGTAGACTAAATTCTGAGGAAAATGCAATTTATGAAGTGTTTCTATTATGGCAGGATTACCTCTCGATGTGCTGCTGGTAAAGTAGCCTGGATGACAAGAGTCTATGTGCTTGAGGCCTCCTCCTGTATAAATGATACAGTGGGTTGATACATCATTGAATTTCCCCCAGTGACAAGCCATTCGGGTTCATTTTTATTTTTTATTCCTGGTCTCCTCTCTCTTTTCAAGAGGCGCCTTTTACATATGCTCCTCTCTTTAATTAAAAGGGGCCCTTATCTGATCAGTGCTGTTCAGTCCCTGTTCCTGAGATAACCACCCACTGCAAATGTAAAGGAATGTTAACACTGTCACCAGGCAAAAAAAAAAAAAAAAAATGGAGCTGAGAGAAAGAAGAGGAGGTCTGTCTTTATCACGAAAGTCATTTTGAACAACAGTGAGCCTGTCAGTCAGATACGCGGACAAAGCGGCATTGATAGCACCTGCAGAGCCACCTCCGCATCTCCTCTTTCTTTCGGTTCCCCGCACTTCTTTCTAGTGGAAATTCTTCATATTTTGGCCTTGTGAATGCTGGTATCCAGCTTCACAGAGAAGCTTAACCAAAGTGTTCTCATACAATTATTACTTTGTCATCAGATTTCAGAAGACAGGTGAGCAAAATGACTCTACACAGAGTCGATTGTAAGCATGCATTATTGATCAGTATGACCACCCGAGGCTTGTGAACAGTGCAATAATTTGCTGTTGTATTTGCCGCTACAACTTCCTGGCACCGCAAAGCTGCTGATGGAGCAGAGAGAGCTTCTAAAATTGGCCCGTTGACGTGACCACAGCAGACTGACTGATAACATTGCCGCCCAACGCCCCCACCCAACGCATCGCACTCGAGCCATACTTTATCTTTGTGCTGCTCCGTCTCAATGGATTGTTCGCGCATCATATTTTCACACACCATTTACCCCACCTTTGACTGTTTGTACAGTTAATCACAGACACACGGTTGAAAACGAACCTTCCACACACATATCCACGCTGGGACCATCATTTAGTGCTCCACTGCTCAGATCACGGTGCAGAAGAAAGGGCTCAGATAAATACGGGAGCTGCTTCTTTTGATGCAAATGGTGTGAGAAATGGATGTCTGATGCTACTCTGTAATTGTGGGTCACAGCATGGCTCAGTGCTTCGCCTCTGAGCTCCACCTTGTTTATCTGCTCGGAGCTGCTGTGATATTAACGTCTCTCCTTCTCTGCCCCCCCCTCCTCCTTTGTTGTTTCTTGGAAGGTGTTGCCAGGCATACTGCAGAAGCATTGCTGTATCTTACCAGACAGGAACACAGGTAAGGGCCAAACAGATGTCCCCTCCCCACTAAACACAGCAGTCACACAAACACACACACACACACACACACACACGCAGTGCTGAGACAGAAGGAGAGAGCCAGTCAGTGGGAGGAATGATGCTGGGGAATGGGTGCTCAGTGGGTGGGTCACATTTGTCTGTCTACCTGTTACTGTGTGTGCTCCAAACATCTGTAAGCTCATAATTCGTCTGCTGGCTATATGCACTCTTCCTGACTGATGATTTCCACATGGTCCACACAATGCTATCTCCAAAATTTCAAAAGGATCCAACATGACGTGGGGTTCTTCATGTGGCCTAACTTTTTCCACTTATATGTGAGAGGGGGGTGGGGCAGTTGTGGTGAACTTGTGATGATGACAGGCTTCTTCACATCATTGCAGGTGTGAAGAGGTTGCTGATGAAATTGAAGAGCAGGGAGATATACTCAGGTACCTGGCCGCAGTTCTCACAATTATGACTTCTTCTAACTCTCTAACTTTCAACTTTTGGAGACTCTGCCGCTCTAACCTCTCAACTGCAATGAGACTGCATGCACATGGGCTCCCACACCATCCATCCCACTAACAAAACCTCACCGGTGCTGTGACAAAGCTGCTCCGACGCGCCTCGGCTACGCAGCGGCTCGCTCGTCAGTCAGACTCGTGGCCATTTTGTCATATTAGTCACGAGCGCTTTCTACGGTGAACTTCTGTCCACTTTGTTCTGCAGACAGTGCAAGAGTGGCGTCTACCACAGACTCCTGTGTTTCTCAGACACATGACTAGAAAGCCAACTGCACACCCTTCCCAGCTGTGAGACACATGCTGAAGAGTGGAGCAAGGGCGCAGCAACCTTGCCGATAAAGAGAGACTCGTTATGAGTTTTAAGTACTGGAGCTTGGAAGCTCGAGTTATAACTGATAACTGTGAGGCGTCTCGCAGCATGAAATTAATGTTTGATGGGGCATATAGACAAGATCATCTGCACTTAAGCAGATAAGGAACTTGACAAATCATGTAAATCAATAGTTTTACTGGTATGTTGAGTATAAACGTTCTGTAAGCCGGTCCTGGGCCAAATCTCCAATCCAATCCACTTTATTCATCTCCCTGTTAAAAGGGGTGCCAGGTGGGTGGGGCGTCCTGTCACGGAACAATCCTCTTTTTGTGCCAATCAGCAACAGAAAATTGTGTGTAGATGCGTGCAAGATTTACAAGTTTTTGTGGAATAATTTACAAGACTTAATTTCTCCAGCAGGAAGAGTTGCCATGTGTTGAGTTAAGGTGGCCTGCAATCACTGCATGAATATGGAGGACCCAGGGGTGCACCTCTCGGCTGGCCTTAGAACAAGGTGTTCTGACGGAGTGGACACTTATTAAATGACCTTATAAGAACCTCATCAATATGGATGTGTGAAGCTCTGAAACAAACTTTTCCGAAGACATTTTAGCAGACACCGCTCTGCAACAGAGAGCTAGCTCTAGTCTCAGTTCACGATGCTCGTGTGTATGTGTTTGTGTGTGTGTGTGCGTACACTAGTGTGTAGGCTATATTGAGCGCATGTGACTTGACAGCAACATCAGTTTGACTGCGCTTGCTTACAAATTCCATTTCATTTTGAAAAATGTTGTTCCTCCTTGAAAATGTCTTCATTCTCTGCGCTGTCAAGACACAGTCCATGGCACACGGCTCTTTTGAAGCGGTGCATCAACACACGTGCGATTTTGTCAAACTACTTCCAGCGAAGTTCAGAGATCATCGTTCAGTCACTGGTTCCATCTCAAATAGAATTCAGAGCTTTCGCTGAGCAACTTCAGGGAGCAGCTGCTAACAACCTCAGTGCCCCCAGTAGTTTCTGTATTTATAATGTCTACCTTGGCATCCTGTCTCCATAGCAACACAGTTTGTGGCGTCAGTCGATGCAAAGCCTGCATTGTGCCCATTTGTAATAAGCAGCGCTTCTCTCTGCTGATTGCATGATGCACGACTGTTGTCTTGCATATGCTGAATGGATGGCATAAATTCACACTTCCTTTGGAGGAGGATGCTCATCTGCGAGTACAGTAGTGTTGAGTCATGCCTGGGTCTGCCAAGGGAGAGACATGAGTTGAAAATTTAGTGTAGGGCTTGAGGAAAGAGAGGGCAGAGTAAAGAGTGGAATATCTGGAAAATGATGAAACGCAAGTAAGATTAGAGGAGACTTTGAAAGTAATGGCCGTGAAAAGATTGGTATCTCCTGCTGGTGAAAAAACGGCTGCAGAGTGCGTGTGTGTGTGTGCATGTCTGTGTGTGTGCATGTGCTCTGCTGTACTGTACTCCATCGAGCAAGGGGCGCCCTCTCCTGGGCAGTTTCCCACCTCTCATAAATCCCATCTCCTCCTCAGAAACGCTGCCTTTGTCTGCTCCCCACTTCTCTCTCTCAGATTTGAAGTCTTGTGCATAGAAACTGGAGGGATGAGGCTTATCGTAATCTCACACTCTCACTGTTATCAGTGTGTCCCTCTGCTCCTAATGTACTCCATAAGCGGAACCCGTTGTGCTGATGAGCACTCAGCATTTCTATGCCACCAACTCACTGACTGTTTCTATTTATAGACACTAATTAACGTGTGAATTTTTCACCATTCTGATGCCATTTTTCATGTACACACTGAATTTCTGCCGTCCTATTATCATCTCCTCCTGTCGCCTGCCCAGAGCTACTCGGCATTTTGGAAAAATTTAACTTGTGATTTCCACTTATGTAATTCACTGGAACCCAAAATCTGATTTTTGAGGATTGGTATGATAATAAGTACGCGTTCACACTGTTCCACTGAATGGGTAGAGGGGCAGTTTTGAGTAGATATAAAGTTTAGATTTACAGTGTCTCACATTGCTTCTGCCACAACTATGCCATGAATGCAGAGGTGCTGTAAAGAGACATGCTGACTCCCGTATTCTGGAAAACTCTTGCAGTATTTGGACACTTCTGTTTTGCATTCATGGCCTTGTGTCCTCATAGATTTATTCTCTCACGAGTCTTACAACCCACCTATACACACACACAAACAAGTCCACCCCAACATTACCCTTCACCTCCATTCACAATAACATAATGTGTTGTACTCTGTGTGCAGGTAAGTGTAGCTACTGTTATTATTTTGTCTTGCATTTTTAACTGTTAGTATTCATAATATTAGCCATAAATGTTCTGACTGCATGCAGGATTTGTAAATCGTGGAGCATGCAAAGTGTTGTGCATGAGCTTTGCTCCTATTTCTACTTCTAAGAAGTAGAAACAAGAAGAATTTTTGATCACTGCGTTTGACGCATGTGACTGCGCTGTACAGTAAGACAGGACAGGACACACATAAGAAGTTGCTGTTACTGCCTGTTCTTTGCATAGGTCAGAGTTTATGCAAATGCAAACAAAATTACACCAATTAGTATCTTAAAGGTACTTTTAAATTAGATTTTGGATTTTACAATCAAAACTGTTTTTCATCCAGATTTAACGACTATAATGGCAGTTCAGCAGTAGGATGTATTAAAAACAAAGAAAGGATAAAGTTTCATTAGCCTGATTCAGGTTTTTATTGATTTGTTGATCATGAGTTTGTTGAAAACTTATGAAGGATAAAATATTTAAATAAGGTTAGCACTTCTCCAAATGTGACGTTTGGATATCATAAAGCTCAGTGAACACATTATATTCAGAAAATGTGTGAATACATTTTCTGAATATATTTCTTAAATGTCAACAAACATACAATGAGCCAGTTGCCTTATTGTACATTAGATTGAAGCTTGCTAGCTTAAATGCTAGCACAGTAGTTGTTGGGATACACTCACCAAATATTGTTAATTAGCTAACTTGCCACTCCTGCGGTGTGTTTTGTGTCAACTTAAAGAGGAAGGGTTGGTCCAAGGACATGTTGCCATGGAAACAAGTTGGGCAGGAGAACTCATAGGGGCTCTGGAGGAGATGGCAAGCAAGAGGTGTTTCTGAGAGATGAAAATCATAACATAATATTGGGAAATTCCTCTTAAGAACCTCTAACATTTTGTGTTTGGGAACTTTTTAAACTGCCTGTGTCCACTGTCTGAAAAGTTTTTGCTGTGTCCTCGACCAGAGACAGCCGAAGTCTGATGGCTCCTGTCTTTACCTTACTTAGCCACCGTCACAGCACGTCCATCTTAATGCTTCAAGTGTCGTGCCCGAGCCTCCCCGTCCCGCCGTGAGTCTCACCGGCATGGGAGTGAATCAGCTGCTGCTCTATTAACCTGAGTAATTAACGGACGAGCTGTCGTTTTCCCTCTGAGTGTGTCCAGCCAGCTTTTGTGAGTGCATGCACGCACACACACTGTACACAGACATATTTTTCATGAACACACGCGCTCGGTCAGTCAGTGCGCACGAGCACACTTGATATCAATCTAAAGCGAGACAACCAGGGAGGGCCTGTCTCCTTCTGATAGCTCTCAGAGGCCTCGGATGCCAACTTTGTACTCTTCATGCACCCAGAGAGAAAGGGAGAGAGTTTATTCCAAAGATACAAAGCACAAATAAGATTTATGGACTGCATGAGCAAAAGAGCAAAAAAAAAAAAAAAAAAAAAAAAAATGAGAGCATGCAAAACAAGACGGAGGGATGAGAGAATGAGTGAGAGCTGCCTGAGTAAGGCGAGGCGATGGAGTGGATGTGTGTGTGCTGGAGGCCCTCAGGAGCACTCCTCATGTCTGCTAAACTCTCCACTGCTGTAGTTGATAATAAGTCCTGCACTATCTCTCCGCTTCAGCCTCCCCTACTTTCTCCTGTTACTCTGTACCCTCAACACTCGCTCCCCCCCGCCCCCACCCACCGCTCTCTCCTCCTCTGCACTCCCTGCAGCAGCGCCAAGGCGTACCCACTGAACTGTTACAAGAGTGGGGAGCTCTGAAACATGGCCTCTTCCTCCAGGCCTCTGTCTCTGTGCAACCGGACCACTGCAGGAACAAATTGATTGTAAACAAATATGACACAGAAGCATAATGGATTAGAGGGAGAGTAAGCCATCCTTTTTGAACGGGGATCTCTGAATAGGACACGCCGGTCAAGGTGCAGCTCAGCTGAATATTTACGATACGGTGCTTGTGGACATTTTGAGAACACTGAATGGATGTTGAGCCAGCTATTGTTCGGCTGCTGTTTATTTGTGTGTGTATTTGCACATATATTGAAATGCCACATGAACCAAAATGTATGTGATGATTTGATGATTTCTCTGATGAGCTCAGGTGTAATACTAAACATGTGCTACCATTGATAGCAGCATGCTCGTTAGCATAACATATGTCTCTTTACAAAGAGAGTTTAGTATAGTATATAGTTTAGGTGTTAACATCTGACCAGCCCGTAATGTCTACCCTTACTCACATTTTCAGTTGAGATATTTAAACGCAAAGAAGAAAAGTGCAGCTTTAAAATGAGAGGAACTCTGGCACAAGGTCTCACTTACTGCTGAAATATTTATCACATTTTATTAAAGTCTCTCTCTGTCTGTCTGTTAGCTATAGCTGTTGACACTGATGTTTCATACATATTTCAGCAGTGAGTTGGACAGCGCACGGAAGTTCTTCTCATTGTTTTCAGATTGACGAAGAACAACCACTGTAAAACATTTATGTAAACATTTATATGCAACTATAAATGTGGACAATACAAAATGTGGGGGGCGATGATGTGCTGCATCGGGAGGCATGGGATGAGGGCTGCTGGTGGGACTTGCCCAAGCAGTGACTTTTGGAGGGGTAAAACAATGTCCTCGTAACTTAATTTCGACTCTGGCTCCTGCGGTGGTAACTCAGCTTTATAGACGGATGTGCCTTGTTGCTCGCCAAGGTGAGGTAGCTGAGGAAGATTGTTTGGTTTGTTTTGTAGACTAGTCCGTACATGATGGCAACAGGCTAGTTATCTCAACATGCTGGTTGCTGATTACTTTTTGTTTGCATGTTGTTAGCCGGTGACGTTACAGACTTGACCCGCCTGTATCTCGCTTGCTTTGGGGCGCTGTGTTGAGTGTCTGGGTGCAGGTAAAGAGGGGCGTGGATCTGTGACACTGGAACATACTCTTTTGGTTAGTTGTGGGCCAACTCGACAACACACAAGTCCCTGGGAGGGTGACTGCCTAATGACCCTGTAGGCATGCCTATTTATCAGACAAGTGGAACTGGATCAACGGCAATGGTGGCTAGACTACTGAGTGGGCAGAGTCAAGAATCTGCTCTTTGCTTGGGTGAGTGTAGGATTAAAGGGTGGTGTAAAGGTGCTGTCAGGGTTAGACGGCGCAGCCTGATGCCTACGGGGACAAAACGTAATTTAATATTATTACTGGGCTTCCAAAGAAGTGTATATTGATCACTGTGAATCTTAGAGAAAATACCATTTCTGTAGTGTCATCCAAAAGTCTAGGCGCGTGGGTGTGTGTGTTTGTGTGTGTGTGTGTGTGTAAGCGTGCTACACGCTTACCTGCCCATGAACGTGAGAGCGAGTGCTTCATCTCTCTGTAGGGACTCCTGTCACTGAACTACACAGTGTCTGAGTGGAGGACAGCTGGTCTCTGTGGACGGCCTGTCTCAGCTTGTCCCTGACATAATGAGCGAGCTGGGAGTAAGCTTTGATTAAATGCTGAGTCACTCCATCCCAAGCTGCTCATTAACGCATGAATGACGGTGGCAGGAAGTGAAAGAAATGGTCCCGTTTTTGTTGCTGTGTTGACAACCCTTTACATTCCCTTTAATTCTCTTTGACTTCTAACACCAGGAAGAAGTGTAGAAACTAAAGTACATGCATTTCCTTACGTCTAATTTTAATCAGCACACACATACACACACTTAACTTATGAGCACACAATCTGCTCACAGCTTGTACATCTCTCCTAATGGCAAAAATAGCTGGTTCATTTCGCTCTCATGCTGAACAGTGTTCATTCTGGCACCTGATTTTGACTGAGTTGTCAGCTTGTGATGAAAATGTAGATTAGTTTTGGTCAACAAACACTATTACACTATTAACTAACACTATACAGACATTTTAGTCTAAATTAGTCCTGCTTTTTTGGTCTACGGTTGCCATGGTTACAGGTGTTGTCCATCACAAGGTTAGTGGAAAAGGCATGTGTCCACACACACTGTGTCCATTTCACTCTGCTCTGCAATAACAGCAGACTGACTCTGTTATCTTCAGAAACTCTGACCTATGACGTCTTTGAGAAACATCTTTCTTCTGATAGCAATGACAGATAATTACCTTTTTGTATGTGTTGGCATGCTGGCTGCATTCTTTCCCAGTTTGTGCATTGTAGATAAATATAATCCATAAATCCACAAAATCAGGAACATCAGATAACAGTGCTGACAGAGACGTGACATTACTTGCTGCAAGATGCTGGCGTGGTTAGAGGTGCAACAGAACACGTTACTCAGACAGTTCTCCTGTTTCCAATGTTACGAACGAACCTCCAATCTCAATTTAGTTGTTTGTTGCGGCCTAACATGGCAGCTTGTAAGTAATGCCAACGGTAGTGCGTGAAATGAAGAACCCATTTCCTGAAAAGCCTGCTGCTTGATGTTGCAAATAGGATGTTCACACTTTTTTGGTCTTCTTTCCTCCCTCGGCCAAACGTTTTCTTCAATTTACAGTAATATTCGCGACCAGTGTGAAGCCTCTGGATGTTAAGCTCCAATTCTGCACGAATAACAGCGTCTTCGCCTTTGTTTTGCTCCAGTCCAGCAGACATCATATAAAACAACAACATATGTAGGCATAGGCTGTCAATTCGCTAGATATTTATTTTGTTTTGGTCATTACTGTCTCAGTTAATAACTATTTTATTGATGGCTCTGGGAGTGAAAGAGAGTGTTAGGTGTATAATGTTTTTTTTTTCTGTGAAGAAATCGAGGGGAAACTGCAGCCTACCACCTGCATGTTAATACTAGTTGCCTCAATGGGATAGCTAGATAAAATTGGGGTTGCGAGGTGACGGAGAAGGGTGATTGTAAAAGCTCATCTGAAATCTGTAGAGCGGTTGACCAGCTAGATTTTTTCCCAAACAAAGTCGGCCGGTATTTGTGCTCGCGTGTGTGCGCGCGTCTGTGAGTGTGTGCTCGAAGGTGAAGATGGTGAGAAATGGCGAGCTGTCTGCTACGCTCTAATGGTCTCCAGTGTCAGACTGTTGTGTTGAGACTCACCGCGGACTTTGTTTCACAGTCTGTCTGTGCGAGGTGTCGCCCAAAACCATTGTACATGTTTGAAATAGTTTCTGTCAAAATGAAGAAGTTGGAGTCTTTGCTCTTAAGTAAAAAATGAGCTGTCATTGAGTCTTGGGATGTGGTCTGCTTACTTCACCCGCACCGACAGGGGATTTCTGGGACTTTTTGCTCTGCCTGTGTGCATGCATGCATTGTAGATATGGTATGTAGGTATGGTATACATTACTACTGTGAAAAGCTGCTTCATGTGGCCTTATGGCGAGTTTACATCCCACATCCACTGTTCTTCCTTTCCACCTCCTTTCCTCTCTGCCATTCAGTTCCTCAGTAGCCCATCCAGTTGTTGTGCCCAATGTTCTGGACGTGTTTCTCCCACTGCAGCAATTACACTAAAGTGACACCATTCATTTCAGCCCTCGTTATTTCCACAACGACCACGCTGAATAATGGCACCCATTTGGCAGCCTGGAGCTTGCCGACACCTGACAAGGACAGTCTAACTGAGCAACACCTGTGTGCCTGAACATGCTGCAGGCGAACACTTGTTTGCCTTTCTCTCTTTTATGCACACCGCTTTTTATTTGTCTCGTCTCCTCACATTTATCACCGTGCGCCCATCTCTGCTGACACATGCACACACACACATTCAGATGTGCCGTCGTCAAGTAAGCATGAGTAAGATGAAAAAAAAAACAATCTCGATACAAACATTTGTCTCGACTAAACTAGCAATTATTTTCATGATTGCATCAATCTGCGCATTATGTGCTTGATTAATTGATAGGCTGTTTTCAAAGATATTTAGTTTACAATGATATGAAGCAGAGGAAAAACAGCAAATCTTCACAATGGAGAAATTGGAACAAGCAAACGTCTGTCTTTGAAAAATTACTCAAATAATTAAGCAATTATCAAAATAGTTGCCTATGTCTGTTGATCGCCTAATCAATTAATCAACTAATCTTTCCATCTTGAGAAGTTCTTTACAGCACTGTGGTCATACCTGCTAGTTCAGTTTAGTGTAAATAAATCATTAAAGAGGCGATTTTTAACCATCAAGACTTCAGTGGGCATGTTAATAAGTAAAATGAATGAATAAATGGATTTTGCTGCGAGTACTCAAAGGCAAACCAAATGTTGTTTTTTTATCAGTTACTTATAATTATCTACAAATCTTTAGTGAATAATTTCTTAACAATTAATGTTTATGAGTCCCAACTTTTTTTGGGAATCTGGGTCATACTTTGGATTTTTTAAAACTTTCTTTCGGTTGACTTCTATCTGTTGGTGACCTTTCACACTGGTCTGGACCGTGTTCTGCTCTACCATCTGTACTTGCCACTCTCTGTTGCTTGCTTTGCCTCCCTGATCTCTTTGCCCATAAGGTTTTCTTTGGGTTTGTGCATCAAGGCGCCCGTCTCCACCAGGCAACCAAACCACATGCTCTTACAGCTCTCTCGTCCAGCCAAACGCCATTTGTTGAATATAATTGAATGTGTTTATGCCTGGAGGAACCGGCAGATCAAGGCTGTTCCTCCACTGCTCATCCTTCAAAATAATAATCAGAAAAGCAGCATGGAAATCGCCCCTCACACTGTTTAACATTCCTTTGGCCGATGGTGGTAGTACACCAGAAAGAAACATGCATGGACAGATACTTCGCACGTCTCTCCCTTTCAAGGACGCAGAAAGTGAGACATCAGCTGTAGCTCTCTTTGAAGTTATGACTGACTCAGGTTTTTATTATAGTGAACGTTTTTCAAAGAATTTCTCATATTTTTTTTGATGTGTCATCAGTTATCTCTCTTTGTCAGTGGGATCGTTATTTCTGGAGTGACCTGCCCCTTCTGTTTTCTCTTTTTGTCACATTGCCACAAACAAATCGCCATTTTTGCTTCTTTCCTGAAGTCTTCTGCAAACCCCTTTACCCAGTTTGCAGGTGGAGTGGCTTGTCAGTGATGTACAAGTGTTTGTGTGTGTGTGCAACATATTTTTTCTTGAGTAGCAGGCCAATCGTTTCAGTGCTGGAGCTGAGCGATGTAGGGGGCTGGCCTGTAGCTGCCGTTGAGGATGCCACAGTCTTGTCCTCAGTAGTCTCCTAGTCTAAATTTTAAAATATATACTGTATCTTTCTTAAAACGTAAAATTAAAGTGACGATTTGTGAATCATCTTGCCAGCAGATCTGCATGTAATGAGTTGCACACGTATAGTACAGCCCTGTTATTGGGTGAGGGGGCTTAGTAATATGGATGATTTAAATCCGGTCATCAGTTCTTTAAGATATAAAAATGCAAAAGTCCTTTTTTTTGTCTTTTTGATATTTTTTTGAGGCACCGTCTTAAAAGCTTTGATATGCTTATTTAATCATGGAAAATATTTAAAGGATCTGTGGTTTTATGTCAAGCAGCAGCATTATCCCATGAAGCTAAGAAAGTAATGTTGACATTCTCCATTAATGTGCTGCAATCGCCTCTGAACACTGGAGATTAGACTGAATTTGACTTGAGGAGGAAGAATAAATCAGAGAGTTCTTGAATGAGAATAATGTATTCATGTGTACATAAAATCACAACTTGTCATTTTAACTTTTTGGTTTGCGTACTTATTAAACGGCCAAGGTATAACATGTTGGTCAGATTTTTTAGCCTTGAACAGTTCGGGTAGCTCTTTTACACTCTTTTGAGTCTTTATGCTAAGCTAAAGCCTTGAAACAGAGCATGAAGTTGGCTTCATACTTGATGGACTGATTGATTGGTACTGATATCCTAATTTAACTTTTGTTGAAAGAAGTACATTTTCAAAAATGTTAAACTATGATAAAAAAGCAATTGACTGTATAACATGAATACTGTCAATGGTTTTATTTGTTATATATTACTGCATTATTTCATTTATTATGTCATTATTTGAAAACCCTGCAATTCCACTGATTAGAGACGTCAAACCTGTCATAAAGCCAGCAAAAGCAAAGTATAGTAGTAAAATCAGGTAAATTTCCCATAAGACTGAACGTGTTCCCATGATGACTGCCAAAACATCACACCAAAAGCTAAGTGTGGACCTCATTACTTAAGGAATGAAATGAAATAAATCTCACTGTTCTTTAATCTAACATTCAGAAGATCAAAGCAGATGCAAGAGTCGACAATCTAAATGTCAGGATTATGATTTATATCCTTTTATTGCTTTGTTGAGGGCTCAGAGGTGATCGACACCAGCTGCTGTATTCCATGCTCTCAGTAGTTCAGAGGCCTCATTGAACTTCATCAAATTGCATTTGATTGTAAATCTACTGTAGCAGTTGCTTGATTGTTTATTGAGAGTTTATTGGGAGAATATTATGGAGCAGAAAATTCAAGTACTTTACTGCTGTGATATGACAGATGTTTGACAACAGACTTTCATTTGCTCAGTCCAAACTTCTGAGAGTCACAGTGAAGGACCCCTGCTGGGACAAGTGGATGAACAAGCAAAACATCCACTGAAAGGTTTTTGATATTATGACGGCTCCAGAAAGTGAGACAGGCACGCAGTGTAAGAAGACATTTGTCATACCCGAATTGGATGTAAAAACTATAATGAAAACCAATAAAAAATGAATTAGCATGATAAACCTGAATTTAGAACGATAAACTCAAACTCTGCAGTTAGCACAGTAGCCTGAACTACAAATATCAGACAACATTTATCTTGGAAGTTGGCTTTTAAACTCTACATTGTTATTACAGTCTACTGACTTTATTGACTCTGTCTTACTTTTCGACCGCTGAATGGTTTATATGTGAACCCCCATCAAGCAGACAAAAGCTTTCAATAACCACTTGGTCATCTACAAGAACGATTAAAGACGTTGTAAGCCGGCCGCTTTAATTCTCAGTCCTTCAGATAAAAGGCTTAGACTTTACTGAATCAAGGTCACCAGAAGGTCCAAATAAGTGGGCAGGGAGTCTTGATTTCTGTGACCTCCCTGAGCTGAATTTGAAAACTTTGTGTTTCACTGAAGTGAACACTTTGTACTCAGTTCGGTTTTAATCACCTTAAAATGAATATGTTGGTAAATCCTAAAATGACTGGAACTCATAGACTCAGTGCAGCAAATTCTGGACGTTTACTCTATTTCAAGTTTTTTAGAGACTGGACTAAACACAGATAGCAAACCAATGTTCAGCCATATTCACATCTTTTCTTCATTCAGATAGCATTTAAATTCCTTTTCTTTTCCTTCTTTTTTCCTTCTCCTTTTCATGCTCAGCAATGCAGCAGCAGTTTGTGGAGCTGATAAGTCTACAGTATGAAAAAGGCTATTTAAGAAAGATGGATGCTTTCTCATTTCAGGCCTTGAGCCCGCGTTCTGCAGATACAAGCTGGCCTCTATTCATAATACTTTGCTTTACTTTGTGGCATCGTAGCATCTCTCACCTGGACCATTTCCAAAATGATGCCTGATAGTAACTTTGATCCCCTGACCTTTCATCTTGCACTGTCAGGTCAAAAATTTCACTTTGGTTTATGACCAAATACCTATAAAACTAAGGACATCTCAGCCAACCTCATCTGATCATAGCTGCACTCAGATGTGAGCAAGCTAAATGCTAAACTAAGATAGTGTGCATGGTAAACATTATGTCTTCCAAACATCAATGTGCTACTACAGTATACCCTTGTTTTTTGCAGGGGTTACGTTCCAAAAAGAACCCGTGATAGGCAAAATCCGTGAAGTAGAAACCTTTTTTTTTTTACAATTATTATACAATTAAATACTCTATTATACATTGAAAAGAAAGAACAAACCATTTTACAGGCTCAAGCATTTGTTTCACAAATACAAGTACTTTAGAAACGTTTTTTTTTCAACAAATAACTTCTGTACTGTACTGTCAAATAATAATTTTAATAATCAATGTGAACAGAAGGCTTCAAATTGCGGAGATTAGCACCGCCCACTGCGACCCGAGTAATTGGATTAAACGGGAGAAAATTAAAAATGATTATGAAAAAAATACAAAGTACAGTCGGACAAATAGTGACTCCGGTGTATTTCACTGCTCTTCAGACTGAGCCGCTGCATCCTGACTCCGCTCTGCAGTGTTTTCTTCTTTTGAAGCCCGCGGTGCAGGTGTGTTTGTTCGGGAGAAGAACATAGCGATAGGCAAAACTCAACGTGCAAGAGAATTTGCACATACGTAATGTAAATTTGGCAAGCTGTTTTACATACGTGTACATATTAAACTGCAACGTTATTGACGCACAGGTAGAGAAGAAGCGGAGTGGCTTTTTTGCCAATCAGAATGCAGAACACAATGCAAGATGCAAATCCGTGAAGTAGCGAAACCATGAAAAGTAAACCGCGTTATAGCGAGGGATCACTGTATTGTCATTGTGAGCACATTAGCATGCCGATGTTAGCATTTAGCTCCAAGTTCAGCCTCACAGAGTTGCAGCAAGGCTCCAGACTCTTAGTCTTGTTGTACTTACATTTAAAGTTGTCCAAGTGTTCAAGTACAGTTACCAAAGTTATATAAGGGAGTATGATCTTAAAATGATGGCCAGTATAAAATCTGGTGCCCCATGATAAGCTGAGAGGAACTGTTAGATGCGTGTTTTCTTGAGTCCTGCCGTACCTGAAGAGGACCACATTTACCTTGTTTACCTTACCGTAAAGCTACCTTGTTACAAATGGCGCCGGCCTGAGTGCAGGAACAAATATTGGTTTTCCTGGCCAAGCGGAGGAAGAGCTTGTGAAAGCAGCACTTCTCCTAAAGCAATAAAGGCCAGACAGTCATGAAGACAGATGGAGGTTATCTCACCCATCTAGCGTGTCCGACGGCGCAGGCCCAGATAGGGCCCTGCTGGGACCACCACAGGGGGAATCTCACACAGGGCTCTCATTAAGACGGCAGTAATGGTGTTTCACCATCACACACCTGCCTCAGCAAAACATAGCTGGGATTTGAGAGAGAGCGAGAGACACAGTCCATTAGTGTTGATCCACAGCTTTTGTTTGCCTGCTGCGCTGCATCATAGCTAATCAGTGTATTACACTCAGTAGCTATATACGCCGCCATATGTTTAAGATTATCGACAGATGAAGCTTATACATCAGTGTGCCCAAGTGGTGCGGTGACATCTTGAGGGAGCATCTGCATAAAAGATGCTAATAACACTTCCCTGTTAATGGCAGCGGATAAATGGCTCATGCATCATACTGTATGGGAAGTCGACTGCGTTCAGCGTCGACAGGCATCACGTCTAACCTGGGGGATCGATGGCTCTCTGTTTGGAGCGCGCAGACAACAGACAGCCTGGCATATGGATGTCATCATAATCAAAAGCTACAGTGTGAGAGATGGAAGCGATGGAGAATTGAGGGATGAATGTAAATGTTCATTTAACACTTTCATGCGCACACTCTGCAGCTGACTGCGTCACCAAAGATTCACCTACAGCTCAAGCAGAGCTAATTAGGTTTTGTGTGTTTTAAATTGACAAATATTCCTTTTCCGCAGTTGGTGCATTACTTTCCATTCATGGAGCATCCACGTCTATTCAATTTTCTGCACCACCAACCCATACATTATTACACTATTACAAGTTCAGCTCAAGCCTGCTTTCATCAGAGAGCGACATCTTATCTCAGGTCTCTATTTTCAGCCTACGTGACGCAGATTATGTAATTCTTCAGCCCGCCATCGTCTTGAACCTACTGTTGTCAAATAACTTTGCAGCCAAAAATTCTTCTAGTTGTACAGCTTGTGTCTCTGCTGTATGTATGTGTGGCTGGAGCTGTCTCATGCCAGGGCTGGGCACAGTCAGCTTTGATAGTGCTTCAAAGCATTTAGGATGGTAGTAGAATGTACAACAGTAAGTTAAGTATTGATAGGCTCGTCTGAAAATGTTGCCCAGGTCCGCTGCTGGAATCGATATGTGAAATCCTGCTTAGCTGTTCTTCATTTCAGATGAAAAAGGATTGGATGTACTGCAACTGATGGCACCCCCAGTGCCTCTGAATTAACTCACTCAGGGGGCTCCCACTGTTTTTAGATGTGTGTGTGTGCGTGTGTGTATGAATACATATAATTCTGGGAATTGCATAGCCGCAAAATCCAAGAATGCCCTTGAAAAAGTTTGGGACATTTTACCTCTTGGTTTGGTCTTGACTGGATTTTGCTCTTCTTATAAGTAGATGTGAGTTCTTGGCAGTGAAGTAATGTTGTCATTTAATGTGTTTGTGTTTCACAGTAGCAGAGCGTGCTGTTTCACTCTATTCGCCTCTGTAAGAATGCACAGAGTGCTGTTTGCACCACTCCTCTAAGTCCTCACCAATAAGAGATGAATTTCTGAGTGAGACCATGAGATGGTGCTGTGTGCCCAAATTGGAGGTCTTTTCTGTAGGAAGAAACACATCATGCCATTACACATGGTGCAGATAACATTGCTTGTCTCCAACTCATGTTCAGTATTGCCGACTGATGCTCTGAACTTTGGGATTTTAAAGCTTTTGCGCGTCTGATGCTGTTGGCGAAGCTGTTGCCGCAGGTGAACGACTCTGCAAGGGTGTGGGGAAGCTGCAGCTTTGAAAAAACCTCTTTCACCCACTTCTTTCCTCTTCAGACCCATAATAAGATTCACCTATACTGCTTAGCATTCACCTATCGTGCACTGTGAGTCAGCTTATCTTTAGTCTGCACGACTGAGAGGGTGAATCTCCGGCTGCAGCGAACAGGCCTTTGCAATAGATTTACATCACTTTCTCACGGCACGGAGCACCGGGGAGGAAGCAGCGCTGGGATCTGGGCTAGTAGAGCGGGACCAGGGACCCGTGAAGCATTCAATCTGTGTGCCATCACAACGCATCAGCTCAGCACCTCAGTCCTGCTACCAGAAAGCACGCACACAGAAGACTATTTGGAGAGGTTTTCGCAGCCTGCCTAAACACTGCAAGGTCAACACTGGCGGAATAGGAGGCAGAATTTAAACAGGCTGCCAGTTCAGTGTGAAGGCTCGGAGGGATGATTGAAACAAGGCAGGAGGGGTGACAGGAGGGCAGGATTTTGCTTCACTGCAGGCCACACATTACAATTCTCAATGTTGGTGTACCTGACCACTTGCAAAATTGTGGCAATTAATCATTGTAGGGACACCCTTTATTACCATCAAGCAGTGCCAAGAAGTGACCCGAGTCAGCATATATCGATGAAAGTCCATTTAAATACTTTAATTATTAATAAGCCATTTCACACCTAAGCTCTGCAGTGGGGGATTTCCTTGCTGAAAGGAATAGAGGCCAGAGTGTAACAGCGTAGAAGCTCCAGGTAATTAGAGGATGCAGGCTGACTAACACCTCTGTGTCTGCAGCCTTTGCAGATTTCTTTCCTCAGATTTACCAGAGGCAAAAAATACATTTTGTTTTCTCACTGATAAGAGAAACGCGGATGTTTTCTGATTTAATCCCGTAGGCTTATCTCACTATACCAATCAAGTGTTGTGTTGTCTGCCCCTGGTGCAGGAATTTGGTGAAATTGCTGAGGTGTGGAGAGTTATTCTAGGGAAAATAGTTTGCAGACTCAAACTCGCACATCATCTCCAGCCAGTTTTTGTAATGGAACAAGCCTCCATGCGGGGGGGGGGGGCATGAGAATGCTGGAGACGACTGTAGCTGCCATTCATCCATGCTGGCCAGAGGCCCAGAGAGAAGGGGGGGGACAAGGGATGAAAAGTGCTGGCTTGGCTGCGTGTGTTTTTGGGAGGGAAAAGAAGAAGAACTGTCTGGCTAGGTGCTGTAGATCTATTTATTCTAGGAGAATAAAGATAAAAAACGACGCCTTTCACCGTGTGATACACCTCAGTAATGAGCCAGGGCCAAAACCCATTTCCAAATCATTGCTTTTTACCAGGACCTCTTCTGCTTTTCATCTTATCTACCACTTCCTTCCCTTCAGCACCTTCTATTCTTTCCTTCCATGAATGATTTACACATACGCTGCCACTCAACTGTCCCTTTTCCCATTTAGAGCGTTCTGCTGTGTTTTGATATACACACTGAAGGGGGCTCGGCGCAAAGACATCCGAAATGGATCCCAGATTTTGTCACACTTTGACAATGTTTGTAAAATTCATCCATAATGCATGGCGAGGCTTCCGGATGCATGAGCCCCCTGCTTTGTTCCTCTAAACTTCCTTTTACTTTCATGTCATTTTATGCCAATGTCTTTCCTCATGGGGGAGCTGTGATCTCTTATTCCAAGCCAGGTTTGAATAAAATACTACTATACTGGTGCCTTGCACACTCACACACTTGCTCACATATATTACGTTTGACCCCTGAAGGAAAATCTTAATTGCAGGAGAGTGATCTTTTGACCGCTTGTCTTTGTTTTTTTGACAGTGCCGGCAGTGTGTGGCAGATAAAGTGGACCCGTTATCACACCCGGCTAAAATTTGAAATTGAAGGATTATAGTAAGTCCTAGCAGAGTGGCTGTCCTCTCCACTGCTATTTTATGGATTTCAGCATCCCTCTGACTTTGGCTAGGATGAGGAAAACGTGTCTCCACTGCAGACATAAAGGCTTTTCGCTCTGGAATTCACTGGTGCTGCAGGTTTTGCGTGGATGAACAGCGTGTGTGCACCCCTATTAGTGCATCGCCTCATACTCAGTTTACACTCTTCCCTAAAGATCGCAGTTCAACTCCTTGCCCTCAGTTCCCAGAGCTCCTGACAGATTAATCCTTCACTTAAAACCAGACTCGGCCAGAACTCTGACAAAAATGGTCCGTTGTGTCGTAATATTGTCGGAGTCGTGCTGTCTGGTTTGCCTGTTGCCATTTGGGCTGTGAGTTGAACAGGCGGATCGGCATGAGAGCGCAGGCTGGAGGGAGGGAGGGAGAGAGTTTGCAGGGAAGAGGAGAATAAGGAAAGACAGACTGTGTGGAGGAAGGCAGGTCTCTCAGGCACAGCCCAGTGTGTGGGACGGTAGCTGGGAGAACAGGCTGATAGAGCCACTGAGCAGCAACGCAGGGCCACATTCATGTATGAGCACAGATCACCATCGAAACCAGCACCAGGCATCCTGAAACACCAATACTTTTGTTTCTGTTTCTGTGATGCAAGATACAGGAAAGCTTTTAGCATCCATTTTTTATTCCAGCAAAGTCTCCAATGAAAAAGGCCTCTGTGGAGCATATCTCCCATGTTCACAACGCCATTGTCCCAAGAAATGCGGCAAAAGTGCCCTCTTTGCCGCCCCTGTGGTTGATGAAAAATGTCAAATGCCCTCTACTGTGGCCCAGTCTGCTAGAAACTGTTATGCCCTCTCGGGTGACTTCCAGTGGAGGAAACGTGATGCACATAGGCTGGAGAATTAGTTGGCCTCTATGTACCTGTAAATAGTTAAATTGTTCTCTGTGTGTTTTTACAGAGGAGTTGTAGTTATATTTTAAATCTGCGTCCCATGATGACAATTCAGATCTTCACCAAGCTTTGAAACCTTCTCACCTTAAATGCATCACGACTTCCTGCGCACTGGTGCCCCACCACTTGCAGCTGTTTGTTGTTAGTAAGTACTCAACATGTACTATAGATGAATACTTTAAAAAGCTAAAATTATTACAATGATATTCCATCTGATATATCAGTCAGGCTTTAGTGTAGACAGTTTAACCTGGATTATTCATTAGCGAAACCATAAAAATGTCATAATGGCATAAAAGAATAATAAATGCTTTGCTTGAGTGTTAAAGACAGAATATTCAGGCCCTTTAAACACAGAGGACTTTCTCGATCAGCGTGCATAGCGTGACGTCTGCCTTGGCGTATGTTTGCGATCCACTGTGTGCATCACGTCGGAGAACACACAAGAAAACATCTGGCGCGTTGACTCAGAAACCGTAGTGGCGGAGTGGAGCTCAGAAAGTGCAGAGGAGGGAATTAGCAGCGAGGGAACTTTGATGACAGTCTGCTCTCTTCTTCTCTGTCCTAATTCACCCCCATGAAGCTCTGCATTATTGATAAAACTCGGGGTGAATTCACAGGGCTTCCCCCATTCCCAAGGCTGACTTTTCTCACAGCTGAGTCTTATTAATGGGAGAGGCTAGAGCTAATGCACTTATATGTGGTGGGAGCAGGTTTTTGTGCTGTCCAACATGTGAATCATACACCTGGCACAGAGTATTGTTTGTTTTTTAAAGCGGCAGCATTGTTGTGAGAATGGCCTTACTTTGTGCACTTCTTTGTTCCTTAATCTACCATCACAGTTGTTTATCAGTAACATCGTCTAATGACAGCTCCGTCAACCTTTTCTGACTTTCTTTCCCTTTCTTGTGGTGTAGAAAGGGAATATTAAAGGTAATGTACAAATAAGAAGAATTTCAAAGACAAGCAGTCACAAACTCCTGTCAGATTGCTGCTGAATAATGGATAAACTATTCATATATTCCCTTTCTGATCTTCCTTTCTTTCCTTTTCTAAGGTATCCAGAAACGTTACAGTGCATTAGTTGCATAAACAGTGGACAGAGAATAATAGTTTATACATAAAATGCATTTCTTCCTTTTTTTATATCGTAATTTTACACCCAGATGATGAATCCTAACGACTTTGACTTCAGCACCATCATGAGGTTGCCATTTTTTGTTTTTAGAGATTAGAGATCAGAGAGATTATGATGCCATTTATCTCTTTATTTATGTGCCTTCTTCTGGCACCATCATCAGGTCACAATAGTCATTTGTCCAGTACTTAAATATGACCAAACATCTTCCATCATCCTCTGCTGTACTGTCTGTGTTAAGTTCTAATTAGTAAATGTATGCATGCTGACCCGCTAAAACAAGTTGGTGAACGGGGTAAACATGATACCAGCTTAGTTTCAGCATGTTAGCGTTGTCATGGTGACCAGGTAAGCAGAAGTTTCATTTAGTACAACCTCATGGGTCTTTGTCCAGCCATGACTGACACTTGATACCCATGATGCATTTGAAATTCACACCTATCAGAACAAGTATTACTCACGAGTTTCTGTCTCTTGTTTTCTCTTGGTCCCTCTTTTACCCTCTCTCCGAGACCCCCTGAGTCTTCATAGGTGGCCTGGTCAGCGTCTGTCCAGTTCCTGGCTCAGGGTTATCCTCAGCCAGACAGCTCTGTCTCGTATGACCGAGCAGCTCCTGCCTCTACGAGGATCTGGGATGTTTGGTGTGGGAAATTAAGTGTCAACTCAAACCTTCATGCCCATTCCTGAGAGTCTAGTGGCGGAGACATCTCCCCCTCTAACTCACACCGTGTCAGCAGCACAATAGCACCTCCATCATCGTAGACCTTATTCTCTGTCTGTTCATGTATGCGTATTGCCTCACTTGATTGCTCCTATAAAACGACTTTTGTTTTATGTCATACTTTACCTAAAAAAGCAGAGCAGTAGAGTGAAAATGTTCTTTTTGCCTCTCTGTTGGCTCACTGCACATGCACTCGCAATTGTATAATAAAGTAGAAGCCCACTACTCCATCACTGTCATATCCATAATCACAGTAAATAAGCCCCCCTTGGCTATGATTGCTCTGTGATACACTCCAAATATCTAGTAGTTTGCTAGACGCAGGCTTAGCTTGATGACTTACTTTTTCTTTAGCCTTAAGACTTAAGATTTTAAGAATCAGCAGAGATTACAATCAAAACTTTTTAGGAAAGCCCCTGAGGTTATTTACAAAGCTGTAAGAATATCGTACGTCCCTCTGGAATCCTTGTGTCACTCTGTGCTATGCTGATGGTAATATCCAGTAAGTAGGCAAATATACACAAGATTTCTCCTTAAATATGCTGTGTTCAGCAAAGGAGGGAGGCAACGTTTTGCACTCGATGAGATAAATGACTAGTATGGGGGACCAGCGTTATAATGTCGTTATCCCACTCAGTGTAATTAATTTGCCTTGTCAAGATCTGAACGGAACACAAACACACAGATACACATCATATTAACATAAATCCAGCTCATGGGAGAATGTGTGTGTGCGTGTGTGTGTGTGTTCCTCTGTCGCCATCGGGCCAGCTGGCGTTTTACCTCTCTGTTTTTGGCTTTGAGGTTTGTGTGGAGGGAAGCCCGCCACATAAAAGGCTCTTGCACGCACAGTTCAGCTCAGCTAAGTCGAGCTGATTTAATGGGAGCTCTCCTTGTTTTCGTTGTCTTCAGTAAACGCCGACTGCTGACCCCTAATCTGACTTTGTGTCGCAGCACCAGATGCGGGGCTGCACATGTGGAAGCGGAATTTTGTGCAAGAGACAGTCGCGTGCTAATTACTAGAAGCCAATTACTGCTCTGATAGGAATCCTTTACCTTATTGGATGCAGAGAAGACAGAGGTGCTAATGTAACCTAAGCTCCGTAACATCCAGGACTGCGACAGTGGATGTGCGAGTCCTGAGAACGTGTAACCACACAAAATAGTATAGTGCTTGGTGTATTTTGGCCTGGGAAGTAATGCTTGGGTAGATTGTGGCCCAGGTGTTGGTAGTAGGTTAGTTAGCTGGGCATGCTAGCGTTTGCAGCTAACTTTAGAGCAGCTAAACACCCTGTTAAATCCATTCCTTATGCTGTTACTCCTGAGTTTTGGTTTTGGAAAAAAGAAACCATTCAAAATTAAGGTTGCTAAGCTAAGGTGTGATTGGTCAATTACTGGTCAGGGGAGGGGTTTAGCAGGTTTAGAATTTTTAATATTTATGTCCATTTTTGTGAGCCAGGCATGGGAAATCACTGTCGTAATTCTCTCTGTTAATTTCATCTGGGATGTTTGGTATTATAGACTTGAGACCAGTGTGGGAATTATTCAGACCGGTAATAGAAAGACCACATGTGCGTAATCTCCCTGATTTGCCCTTTATTGATCTCACTAGTCTTGTTCCCATCTGAATGAGGTCGTTCACACTCATTACAATCTATGCAGAAGAAGCCCGGCCTGCGAACATAAAGCGATATTGAATTTCATTGTAAGCACTATTATTCTTCGTCCGTTGCCGTCTTTTCATTAACTCCAGCTCTGGTTCCACAAACACTGCCACATCTTGGGCAGTGCAGTAATCACCATTGCTCACTCCCTAATGCATCTCATTTCCCTTTCCTCTCTCTGCTTTGCGCCATATGAAATTATTTGTCTCTGACACCCTGTCCAGGAACAGAATAACACCTGCTGACTGAATTTTTGTCACCATTACTGCGTCCTTTCCCAAGGTTTGTGTCAGATTAGGGAGAAGTAATTGGTGACGCTGTGTCATTGAAAATGCACATTTTGGGCCTCCAGTCTTCCAGATGACAAAGTGGCCTTCTGAGAGTTTGTAGGAGTAACAAATGTACTTGCCTGCTGTATGTGCTGGTATGCTGTTTCACAGTATCACAGCTCAGATGCCTTGAGATGATGTTTTCAGCATCTGGAAATGTTTTTTTCACTTAACTCCTTTCATATGCATGTTACCATTAGCTTCTATTTTCAGAAGGTTAGCACCATGGGACCATGTGACTGTCTAAATGCCATCATGTGGCTAATAGGTAAGACAGTAATTTAAATAGCACGTCACATTATATGCACATGGTCCTGGTGCAGTAACCTACTGTATACAAAAAGATTTAATTGGTGCAATTCTGTCTGATTTGCTGCTTTATTTTATATTTTCATTGTACACATTTTTTATTCAGCCAAATTTCAATTTACGGTGCATAGTGAGAACAAACAAACTCAGATGTACAACGATATGAGTAGGAATTGGAGACTATAAGCAGAAAACAAGCAATCAGAGGTGAATTTTTATGCCTTTATTATAGAGACAACAGCACAGAGATGACTTTAAAGTTGAAGGAGGAGGCAGACAGATGTGGAATGAGATGCACGAAAGGACCCTGGCTGAACTTGGATCAGAGACTTCAGAACACTTTGAGCTGATGTGATTGTACTCTTGGACACCAGGAAGGAAAAGAAGAGATTGTGGCGTTCACAGAATTTCTTTTCAGCACAAGGCCGTTTCAGTGTTGGATGAGTTCAAATGTCAAGGCAATGAACTCAATAAAATGTGGTTCATCAGACTGTCCGTTTTTGTTCCAGCACCCAGAATGCCAAATATCTGTTTCAATCTATCGTCAATGTGAATGAGCACTGCTGTCTCTAGCTGCAGCTTAGAGGACGACGGGGCAACGCAGATGGTCGTACTTCACTCTGTGCATGTCTGAACTGAAGAGCTTTTTTTCCCACTGAGCCATAAACTCGCGGAAGACAAAATGCAGCTAACGCAACTCTAATCACACTTCAGCGGCGGAATAATGAGGCCTTGCATGCTTGCATTTATTGTAACATTTCCTGCCATCTTTCATGCACACAAGATTAACTGGTATGACCTCAGCAATAAAATGGCTGTCGAATGAGAAACTCTTCCTGAACGTGCTGACCGTTTATCATATTTTTGATGATGCCACAGGGGAGGAGCCGGCACCGCCCCTGATTTACACCTTTGATGTCTCCTGGCTGTAAACATTCACCCTCCACCTCAGTGTTTTAAAGAACTAATGATTTAGATGAATCAGAGACAAACTGCTGAAGGTCTCCTTTCCGCTGGGCCGCTGCCACAAAGCAGCCTGCTGAGTCAGGACTCTGAATAGGCAAACACATCATTTACGAAGCTCATCACATCATTTACAAAGCTCATCACAAACTGCACGAGACGCAGGCCTCGAGAAGGATGTCCGGCTCTGATCAAGCAGTCCGGAGTGAGATGGACATATGCTGCAATGTTTTCTACAGCACTGCTAGATTCAGGCAGTTCATGCTGATTCCCTTAATGTGGTAAAATAAAGTCTTCTACAAGGGAGGGGGCTTTAAAATAGGAATAATTAAATAGGAGATGCTTATCTCTGACTGACAACAGTCAAACAGAGGAGCAAAATGAGGTTTTATTCTGCTGCAATTAAGTTCACGTCAAATCAAATGGCGGCGTTAAGGAACTGAGACAGACGGTGACCACAGGTGGAGAAATGTAATTGGAACGTCAGACATTTCTGTTTTAGCAACACGAGACCAAACACAACAATCTCCAATCTCAACTGTCAGAAGAGGGAGAAATAGCGCCAAGGTAACACAATTTGAAAAGATTGAGGCGAACTCTGCAATTGTAGCAATCGCTCTAAGTAAATTGTTATGGAGAGCGACGAGGCTGAAAGGCGTACGCAGCGGAAAAGAAATATGAAAACAGTTTTATCAAATGGCTCAGACATTAGTTTCCAAGCGTTCCTCGTGACATCTGTGTGTGTTTGCATGTGTGTTTTACCTCTTTATTATGCACTTTGCAGCTGGAGGGCCTTCGTTCACCTATTTGTCTTAGTTGGGTGTGTTATTACCTTTGGGAAAATCCATCACACCGCTTAATTCAGCCAAGTAATCACCTGCTCAGAGTCATTTCTCGTGCTTTCCTAAACTGCAAACATAACGACTTGGCGTATTTAGCACGTTGTTTTTCTTAGGGCTTAACCAGGTGTCATTCATCAAACCCTCTGATAACCCAGTCAATGCACACGCAGCTAGGGATATGAATGAGGGAACGACATGAAAAATACATGCGGGCGATTCGCTGCTCTTTGCGGTTCACCCCCCTCATAGCCCGAGGATGCTGTGAATATGACAGACCTCTCCAGACACCGTCAGTCCACTGACAGGCTCCTGTATCTTTTAAAAACTGCTGTAAATGATTCAAACACTCCGTAGCTGCTTTATTCCCCAGCGTAGTACGACGAGCTCAGACGTGGATCGATGCACCGCGCTGTAATGTAGATGTATTAGCGGGTTGTGATGTTTTGTGTGCCAGAAGCCCTTGCGAATACTGCAGGTAATATCACCTTGAACTACACCAGTGTTTTCGCAATGGATATG
Source organism: Chelmon rostratus (assembly GCF_017976325.1). NCBI lineage: Eukaryota > Metazoa > Chordata > Actinopteri > Chaetodontiformes > Chaetodontidae > Chelmon > Chelmon rostratus. The sequence goes on along the minus strand of NC_055672.1, from coordinate 16,842,373 downwards.
GTGGTTGCATAACATACAAACACACACACACACACACACCATTTACACTACACAAACCAGAAACAAAATGTAACAGTAAATGAGATCAGAGAAAGCAGATAAACTAGGAGAGCTATTATCCCAGCTCCAAGCAGAGCCAGATATGCCAGGAATACAGACACAGTATTAAATTAACTCTGGATTTGATTTGTATGATAGACTCAGATATTTCCTCTTGGATACATTTAATGTCACAGTGGTTTAACAGTTTTGACATTGTGCAGGCAACGCACACTCCTGCCACTGATACAGCAGTGTCAAAGTGATGTGTATGTGTTGGCTGCGTTAGTAGCAAAACAATATCTTGGTTTCAAATTGCATTGCTATGGAAGCTGAGAACAGCCATGCTTGCAATTAGCTTTTCAATGTCATTATCTCAAGATCACAAGTTAATTATTTCGTTATCTCGAAATAACAAAAGGCTGATTTTTTCGAGATAACGAGATAATTTATCACAAGAAACCGACTTTTCTCGGCTTCAGCCAGCAGCTGCTCAGATAAAGCCTGCTATACCATGGGCTGGGTGAATACTCCATTCTGATTGGCTGCAGGATGTCCATTAATTCCTGATAATGGACACCTGCAAAGTAGTTCTAGTGAAATTGTCTGTTCACTATTCTAGATTAATTAGTTATCCTTTAGCTTTAATGATAACCATAGCAACAGGGACGCAGCCTCTGTTTACCATTGATTGCAGTATGTTAACAAGCCAACATCTAATTACAAGTAACTTCAACATTTCTTTTTACCTATTTGGAGAACATGACTACGGTGATGACTGGGATGCAGCAGGGACACATGCAAAGGGAAATTGAAACCAGTGCGCAGTGAGAAGCTGAGCGTCGTCTTTTAGTGGCCCCTCCTCTGAACAACCACAGGATGTTACTGTAACACACATGCTGCAGGAAGTACACTGCCCCCTGAACTTACTGACACTGTGTATCACATAAGCAATCATCACACATCCCGTTGGTTCTTCCGCTCGCTGCTTCAGGCTGCGGCCGTCAGTGTGGCTACACATGGCCTGTTATTTGTGTGTGAAAATCTTGATAGTGATTTAAAGACAGTGACGTAGCTGGATAGCTGGCTAGTCTTGTTGTTGAACACATTGTCAAATTATATTTACTGTTTGTCAAGAATACACAATATTACTAACTTTGAAGCTTACTGGCACATAGCTGAGCCAAAGGGCTCTATGAGCTGAGTGGACTAGAAATATTTCCCATTACCAAGTCATATCTAAGGCTCATCCTATTTACTGGAGTCGAGAAAAGTGTTTCCATTGCTTCAGAACCTAAAGGGATGATGGTGATTGTTTCAAGTATTGGTCAGACCATTCGGTTTCAGCAGAGAAGCTGAGTTATGGCTTGTGAAACACTTTTTTCATTGCAAAACGCATGAGAATAAAAATTAGCGGTAATTAGTTGCAAGCCGCTCCCATAGTGCATAGCAACCCCCACAGCATCTCCACACTGCAAACCCACTGAGATGAGAGGTTTATTTCTTCTGCTAAAATCTGTTAAAGAAAGTTGGACGCCAAGAACTTCTCAGCCTGTAGAAACTGTTGGAAAATGTCTTCTGTGGCTCTGGGGGAACCATAGAAGACATTCAATCTGAAAAGATGATAAAGTTGGAGAAAATAACAGAAGTGACATCACCTGGGTGTTTTAACAGCATTGCATGCACAGGCTATGGAATTTGAAAGAAAAGACAAGCATTTGGCAGGCAGGGTATATCTAATGAAAGATATCTCAGCAACCACTGCATTCATTTGATTATTTTTACTTATCCATCACTCACAAATCCCTCAACGTAATAAAAAGAAAAACAAGTACTCTTAATACTGTTTACTGAAGCCTTAATCAAACTTTAAAAACATCACCAGTCAACAAAACAAATCTTGAGAAATTGTATTCAAAGTTATCCTTTAGATTTTAGTCCTGGTTGATTTTCTGACACTAGTGGAAACAGCGAGTACGGTTCAGTAAGACCGCAAACACTCCTTTAGCAGCTGTCAGTAATACAACAGCTATATCTGTTTAAAGTGCAGCCAAACAAATTCATGTTTTTTTGATAAATAAGAAAGTCAAGATTTGGCATTCTTCCATCATGCCATGAACGACCACAATCTGATTTCATGCTGTGAGCGATGCAAGTAGTTTTCCACACGACAGCCGGGTGACAGTAATGAATTGATTACCTTACTGAAAAGTTGGAGGTGTGCCGCCTGCAGCCTGAAACTCATCTAACAGCTCACTGAGGCTGCTCCTTCTTCTTCTATTACTCGCTGCAATATTTAGAACTGATCCACTGTCAATAAATGCTGGAAATGACCATGTCCTGTTTTGCAGATGCATTTTTGATGAACAATTGCAGTCAGCGCTTGTGTTTATTGTGACTGTTTCGCACATAAAGCCAACCTGTGCTTTGCAACAATGAACGGTAGACTAAAATTACAAATAGTGGAGTGCATGCATGCATTTTTTTCTGGGGGGTGACGTATAAAGAGGAGATTACAGAATGTAAATTAATGCACATGTTTTTTTTTAGTTAATTTGCATCGTCAACTAGGACAGGTGGCGAATTGTAGAGCAATACATTGATTAAGAATTTCGTTGCACATCATTCACAGAGATGCAGATGACTTAAAGGCAGACAACTGGGACGTGAATTGTGTGATACCAGGAATGTGTCGTCAGTATTTTGATGCTCAGTGTACGCACTGTTTTTCCTGTGTTGCTTTAAAATGAGCAAAAAGATCCGCCGTTTTTAAATTCAGCGCTGTCCCACCGTGTATTGCACACTCAACAGTGAGTGGACCTCGTGGGGTGCGGTATGTGTATCATTAAACACTGATAAACTGTTAAGAGTCAAACACAACATGACAGGTGAGACGTGTCTCCTTTGCACGTCATTAAGCCAAAGTCATTCGAGAGCAGTGATAAGGCTGGGTGGTGAATGACGGGAATGAATAGTTAGCAGTGGCTGCAACCTCATTACAAGGACAAACCGCGTCCAGCAGGAGGCTGATATCTCTGGCACAGCCCCATTTTGCTGTTTCCAATTTGAATAGAGCAGGGAATAATGCTTAATGCCTTGCCCTGCGTGGATATTGGCTTGTATTGGACAGCGACCCGTGAAATGAATATTTTTGTGAGATGAGATTTGTTATACACAAAGAGGAAGGCCTGCTTTTCCAGCCAACCGAGAAACACCCGACACAGGAGAGTAGTGGTACTTTCAGGACGCCAAGAGCACAGAGAACGATAATACCTGAGAAAAAGGAACAGGAGGAAGAGAAGAGAGATTGAAAGGAAGGGCGCAATAGATAATAAGATGACGAAAGGGAAGGAAAAGTGAAAGGTAGAGAATTGATTGAGCTTGTTAGACTGTTAGCAGTTACATATAAGAGTTGAATTAAGTATTTCCCATAAAGCTGTATGAGCACTTGTCTCTAATAACAGAGCATATGGCTTCAGTAACTGTTTTGCCTTCAACCAGGAGACGCGAGGGGCCAGTTAGAAGTAGCATTAGCTGCTAGTGCTACAGTGTCGTTAACTGTACTGCCAGTGTGGGGTACCGTCTGCATAGTTTATGACACAGCTGTGAACTTTGCAGACTGCTAATGCAATGTAAACAAGTCTGTACATGGGAGTCCGACCTTTCTTTCAATGTGGCAACGTTGCGATGGCTTGAAGCAGATGTGTGACTGAGGGGACGCGGTGAGCCAGCAGAAGAGAGGTTGAAGCTGCCGGTGCACAGACACGTGATAATCATGCAGAATTTGGGTCGGCTCTGTGGTTGTGTATCAATGCAGTAGCAGAATCCCTCACTCTTGCATTTGTTTTCTGATACTCAATCAGTAATAGCTGAAAGTCCAGTTCTATTTTAACTTTTTACACCTCGAAACGACAGACTGTTGGCGAGGAAGCTGTGTAGGATGAATTTCATCACTTTCTGTTCATTTCTGGACACACGGAGCGTTAGAGTCCCCCTCTGGTCGGCCGAGGTGACTTCCTGCTGGCTGCCTGCACACATGAACAGCATGAAAAGAATTCTCTTATGCAGCTTTTAGAGACTCGCACCTAATAGATGAAATACTAATGGCAAAGAAGTGTATTCATTGTTTTGCAGCTGCTTCTTTTGTGAAGACTGTGTATCAGAAAAAGTCTCTCTGGGCCAGCATGTGTCAGATAGTCACATCACAGCCTGGCCCTGTACCTGGGGGCTTTTTTTTTTTCAATTTTTGATTTTAATGGCAGTGACATTGATGGGAATAATGATTTGCAGCGAAAGATAAAACCAGTGCTGTGCAAATATTACTCCAACAGGTTTCATCCTATCAACCCATCTGATCTGAGCCACAGCCTCATTATAAACCCAGACAGCCCATCCCCTCCGTCGTCTCATCCCCCGCTCGCTTTAATTTTTTTTTTTTTACGTGAGCGAGGCAGGGAACAATATCAGTATTATGCATGTACCCACCTTTCCGGTGAAGGGGGAATGAATTTTTTCAGGGGGCTCATAAATCCCCGCTCTACCTGGTTGAGCACCGTTAGAATGCGCAGTGGTTGGCTGGCTGGCTCCCTTGGCCGAGACTATAGATCTGGATTGACAGCTGCTCCGTCCTGTCTGCCACTGTTAATCATTGAAGGATTTGGGCTGCCGGCAAGCAGGTCTGCCAAGCGACCTTGAGCCCTGCTGGGGCCGAAGGACTCCAGCTAAAAGCCTGCTCCCCTGTTGCAGCAAGCGAGAGGCACTTCAGCCAGGTGGCCCGATTGCCCCATAAGAGAGATGGATAAGTCGCTAAATGTGCCACGTGGCTGGAGTGTATTCCCTTTAAAATTCGACATGCATTGAGTATGCATATCCACTTGTGTGCCAAGTAGCAATATGGATAATTTGACCAGTTATGTAACTTCAGTGTCGCATCATTCACTGTGCACCCATTCTTTCCCTGAGATTGTAAAGATATGGGTGAAAAATCAATGCTCGCTGTCACACATTACTCATGAGTGATACAGCACGAAGAAGGAGAAAAGCAGACATTGAGAGAGGAAACAATACATGAGACCATCATTGTCAGCGGTAATGATGGCGTCATGCTGGAGGAAAAAAAAAAATTCTCCATGTTTAGAAGGAGCTCTTGATGTGATGTCAGTTTAACGATTTATCCATGGCGACGCTGTAGATAAGGACACGGAAGAAGGAGGGAAAAAAAATATTAGATGTCATGCAAGAGAGGAATGGCACCAAGATAGTGGAGGAGTCTGCTCGATGCCATGTGGAAAAAAAAAAAACCTCTCACTATCTCTTGCCCTCTTCCTCCCCTCTGTCTCTCACCCATTCTCTCCATAACTCTCCATCTGTTCGGCTAAACACTCAATAAAGGTGAAGTCCAGGATCCAGACTCCCGTCCCGGATTTTTGCTCCCGCCATGCTGTTGGAACCAGCAGCAGCAGCGAATGCCTGTTTTCGCCTGCCTCTCCTCTCCTCTCCTCTCCCTCTCTCTCTCTCGCTGCGCGCTGCTCTGCCCTGCTGCAGTGGATGGTCCTCACGGTGCGCTCGCAGCTCGTCTCAGTGGAGGAGACCTGAGCATCTCACTGTCATTTTCCCACCCTTCTTTCGTTTCTAGCCCTCGTTCTTTTGCCAACCCCCTACCTACCGTCAGAGGGTCTGGATAAATGTGAGGGAAAAGTCGTAGGATAGACGAGAGAGGAGGGAAGAGCTCAGGAAGTCTTTAACCCAACATCTCGTGCACATATGACTGTTTTATGATCTGCTGTCTCCGGGTGACAGAGAAGCTTGTGCTCTTACATACCTCCTGCTTTTAGACTCTGTGCCAGGTAAGTTCATTCTCCGGCTTGAGGTTTTTATTCTGCACTTGAAGTAGTGTTTGAAGGGGGAGCGCCTTTTGCTCGTTTCACCCTGAGGGGGGTTGACATGTTCTCATGAGGAGATGATATTTTGGCTGAAGTTGTGCGCAAACAGGTCCAACGTAGGGTATGGTTAACATATGGCATGCAGTAATGTGTGTGTCTGTGTGCCAATCTGTGTTCTTCTGTGTTTTATAATAGACCTCTCGGGCTCTCTGAGCTTCCTTCATCATCCATTCGCCAAAGAGCTCTGCAATAAATTCTGATCTGCTGCAGCAACTTGAAATCGTTAGCCCTTTTTAAATATTAAGGCAGGGTTGGCTGTGCTCACCCTCTTGCATGTTCCACACACTGACATCCATAATCTGATCTATGTGAGGTGTCAGGGAGTGGTGAGAGTTTCTAATAATGTCTATTTGAGTCTCTCTGAGTATTGCATAAAAAAGTGCAGGATTATTATTTTCCTGTTTTCTGAGGGGAACCCAGTGGAAGTGCTGTACGTGGAGTACCGTGCAGCACGGATGATAACAAGGAGATTCTATGACAGCATTGTTGAGGGAGCAGACTACACTGTGCGTGTGTGTGTGAGCGCGTACATGGGAGTGCGTGGGCGGCTGCATGCGTCTAATGTAAACTCTCTGATGGAGAGGTGAGCTCTGAGTGGGCGGTTTGTGTACATAGCTTTGTATTTTGTGAATGAAGTGATTTCAGTCTGTGTTCAAGGAGAAAAGGTGCATGTGTGTGTGTGCGCATGTGTGTGTGTGTGCATGTTTTTACTGTCATGCGTGTGGTTCCCTTTGACACTATCCACTGTCTCTCATCCCTCGACTGTGGCTGCGAGCTCAGACGTTAGCAGCGCACGCTACCCTTTTGGGAAACACTCATCTACAGTGCAGCGCCGCGTCTTCATCAGGCATTGGGTGGCGTTCGACTGTGGGTGGCGACTCAGTGACGATTTACAACCTGGGGTCCCAGGTTCTCGCCCCTGGTGTAAATCAGCCTACTCTGCGAAGCACAGAGCCACTGCAGCCAGTTAGAGGAGATGCTTTGGATGTTCATGTCCAGTGCTGCACTGCAGACAGAGTCTCTCCCACTACAGCTGCTAACAGACAGTGTGTTTCTCAGCCACAGACAGCGTAGGCTTGGTAAGAGAGGCTCTTCATCTATCAGCCTATGGTATTTGAACAGATGCTTGTAATCCAAAGTAACTTCCAGCAGCCTGTGTAGTGTTTTTGCAGGTGCAGGTGGCTCTATCTGATGGGAATTATGGCCTGTGTCTGACGTTATTATGAACGACTGTGTCACCAGTGCCACTATGCTGGAGAATCTGGCCTCTCTAAATACCAATAATCAACCCCCTGGTGGTTTCTGGGGCTTGTCCGTCTTTCCCAGCTGATGGTCTTTAATTAGAATTACAGGGCCTAATTTCAATGGGGCTTCCCCCTACATGCATCCTGCTTTGTGCATCATACTACTGTAGGATCTATGTATATGTATGAGGCTGATGTGCCATTGAGCCAGAGCACTGAATCCCCCACCATTCCAAACTGCACTGTATCACATAGCTGTGCATATCTCCAATTAATCCAAGCACTTGTTTTGCCGCCTTCATGTTCACATGCATGGAAAACACATGGTTATTGCATTAGTGAGTGTCACAGCTCTGGCTAAGTGGTGAATTTCAATCCATATTCCACACTCATTAAGCAGAGCTCCTAATGAATTCAATGTAAGCCGGGGAGTGAAAGTGTTCAGAAATTTTTACTCGGATCTAAAGCGTGTGTTCACGAACACCCAGACAGTATGGAGGGCTAAAAACATTTTATATGACTGGGCCAAGTGGCTACTAGCCTTATTTTTCAAACATGTTAATTTCATGCCCTGACATGAACATTCAAATGAGCAGTTGCCCTTCATCCTCTATAAAGCTGCAGTACATTTACTTCACTTAGGACTGACCCGTTGTAATCAAGCACCAAACTTGAGTAATCTTAACCTGGCTGACAGTGACAGGGTATAGATTGTCCTGTCAGACACCTGCTCTGCTGGGCTTGTCCCTTTCAGCAGCCTGGCAGGGAATCAGGACGGAGCAGGAGTGAGACAGATACATCTGTTGGCCTGTTGAAAAGGATGCTGTCACATTTACTTTCAAGCCCAATGAATGACTCTTGGGTGGCGGCTGGATTTGATTGCACAAACAGTTTGCTTACATAATGTGTTTTCCTTAAGTTGATTAACATGGCTTGTGCGTGTGCCGCGTTTAATTTAGTGGAGGCCTTGGTACAGGTAAGCTGAATTGTGACCGTGCAGCATGTCCCTTCCTTTTCTGTTTAATGCGCACTGCTAGCGCGCTTCCTGCCTCAAACAGGTAATTCCCAGAAGCAGCAAAGAAAGACTGAGAAATGAACTAATTGGTATTAACATACACACGCAGGGAGAGACGCTTTAAAGGATGCACAGATGGAAGAACCGTTCTGAGCGTTCTTGGCGGCTCACATTGGATATCTGGGACAATGGACTCACTGCTTTTGACAGCAACAGTCATGGACGCTCAAACACTGAAGCTCACAAACAATGAAAACAGCCGTCAGCCAGAAACAAATCAGAAGTAACAGCACTGAAGGAAGCGTACAGCCTTTCTTCCCTCTGCGTCTTGACTTGTAGCTGTGAGGCCATGTATGGAATAGTGCCATCAGCATGTTCCAATACTAATCTACATCATTTCACATGAATTATATAGATGTATAATAGAAAAATCCATAAGGGCTTTAATTTGTGCAGGAGGCCTGATTCTTAAAGAGGTCACTGGGCTGTGAAGGTTTGCAGATAAGTTAAGAGTTAAGTAGTTTTTGAAGACGTGGGTGACGTTGATTTAGGTCTGTTTGCGTCGCTATGGTAACAAATCACGTTTGCAGAGCACAGATGTCATGGTTTGGGGGTCACTTATGTTGATTTGCTCATCTTAAGGAAGCGCGTTGTCACAGTCCAACAGGAACCAGCCACAGGAACGGCAGTGAAGTGTCTCTGAAAAATGGCTGCATACATAAAAGAGACACAGAGTCTTTATTCCACATCTGTTGCGATGCCGCCTCAAGAACTTTACAGCAAAGGAATGTGTTTGACTGAAATGGAGAATGAGTTGGAAAATGGTTGCCAACTTAATTCAGATGAATTAGATTTGTCACGGATCATCGTTTCAGAAGCTCACATGGACGAGCTATGGCAGGGTTTGGAGTTTTTTTTTTTGGATATTCGATGAGGATAATGTCCCACAGCTCCGGATGAATGCATGAACTGTTGTGGGGACACACAGATGGTGGCCTGGCTTGTTACATTAAATCACTGGTCAGAACGGTGATCCAAAGTAGGATGAGACGGCCCACGCGCTGTCGATGATCAGCCGCTGCCGTCAGATGTGTCAGCCTGTAGCATGTGTTGTGTGTTTGTGTGAGGCGTGAACAACTGTCAGCGAACAGTCCTTCTGCGGGGATAATCGCTTTGACTCCAATCAGTGTCCAACTGAGTCCATCAGCCCCTTTCTTTTTGGAAAACCCACACACACACACACACACACACAGAAGCAAACATGCGGGATGCCAGCGAGGTTCTGAACAGTCGCCTCTTCAGAGCAGGCTTCTCTCCCGGCGGGGAATCTTGAACTGAACCCAAAAGAAAAACAAGAGAAGAAAGCCCTCTCTTGTTTTGCGTCAGCATCCTTCTCTCCTTCTCTCGCTATCTGTGTGTCTGTCACTCACCAACACACTCACTCTAGCCCTCCTTTCCTCCCTCTTCCTCTCTGCTTCATCAGTTTTTCTCCCTTCTCCATCGCTCTCTCTCTCTCTCTCTCTCTCTCTCTCTCTCTCTCTCTCTCTGTGGCTGTCAATAGGTTGCACTGCAGCCTGAGCCAGTGCCAGAGCTCAGCCTCTGAGCCACAGGTAAAGCATTAAAGCCAAATGACTCATGCACTGAAACAGAACAACCTCTTTGCTACTTGAAAGCACTGTTCAGGCCCGCTTCTTAAAAGTTACACCCAGATAAGCTGCTCCAGCTGCGATGCTTTTCCCCTTTACCTCCACCAGCAGCTTGCTGACACACCTTCACGCCTCTGATAGACAGCAAGTCACAGGATGATAAACTGTTGTGAGCTCTGGCATAGCACCAGAACTTGAGCTGTTGTGTGTGTGTGTGTGTTCATGTAGTATGTGGAGCTTTTTCATGTAAAATGTATTAGGATGCATACAAAAACGCTCCACATATGATTTGGTAGATTAAGGGAATTGCTTTTACATCAAGGTTTACTACCTCATGAAGGTTAGGGAACCTTCGTCGTCACAGCGACATAACCAGCCCTGAGTGCCAGTAAGAAACAAGAAACAAACACAATCTCTGACGCCTGACAACTTCTCCCTCATGCTGACTTTGCAGCTCCATAATAGCTTCACCCTGCTCCTTTGCTCTTGACGGACAGGAGTAATAATTGCGCTTGAACATCAACATATGTCGTTTTAAGGAATCTGCCGAAACGACTGATGCTCCTGTTTTTCAGTCGGTCTTGAGATTTCCGAGGGTCTTTTCTGCTTTAGAACCAAACTGTCCTCCTGGTGGCTACAAAAACCTGTCTTCAAAACTTTACTTTTAAATTGTAGTGGAGATCTCAAACTTTCCTCAAACAAGCTAAATATATTGGGGGGCTTTTTAGGGAGGTTTGCATGAAGTTTGTATGACGCACAAAACATACAGGATATTTCCATTTGATGGAGCTGTGCAGCCAAAAGTAAACCTTACTCAGTGTAAACATCATATAAAGCTGATACAGAACATATATATGATACTCAGGGTGTAATAAAATATTTTTCACCAACATTAAAGCTACTTAAGGGGAAATAAAAGGGGAAATGTGGATGTTAAGTGTAGTGATTTAACATAGCAGAAGCTTATTCTGCTTTTTAATTGACCCAATCCCACCACCGCTACACAAAGCTAATTTCTTTGCTAAGGTTTAAAATCCTGTGTTTGTTTGACACCGCATCGCAGGGCCTTGCTCCCTTAGTTGCCATGGAGACACCATTAGGCAGTGGTGCCGCACCGATTTTTGTATTTCTTTGCATAACCCCCACGCCAAACTGTGCTGCTTGTCGGGGACTCGCCCGTGCCAACTGCGTGTGTGGGTGGATAGATGGGTGCATGTGCATGTTTTTGTGACAGAGCGCGAGTGGGAGAGAAAAGAAGACAGAGATCAAAACAAGGTGGGAGGGATTGAGAGAATGAACAAAAGAGGAGGGGGGCAAAAGAATGACAAGGAGAGGAATGAATGATGGAGACAATGAGTGGGAAACACAAACAGATACACGCTGATCTCAGACTACAGTGCACTCGCATCCTCCAGCAGAGATGACTAGAGTACGTACGTGTGAGTGAGCAGGGTGAGTGTGTGGGTGGAGGGATGCCGCAACAGTGCAGCTTATTTTGCCTTCAGTTTGATCCCTGCACCCCGCTCTCAGGGGCTTCGCACTGCGTTACTTCAAGCCGGTTCACACAGCACGGTGCCAAATCCGGATTCACTCTCATTATTATCACATGTGAGAGTTTGCTAATAACTGTAATGATTTTTAGATCCCTGTAATGTGTATTAACTTGTTTTCCGAGAGGAACTGACATATAGTGATGTATAATGCAGTGCAATATAATTAATTTGGGACTAATTTGGTCATCAGTCAGCAGTAGAAAATGAACTTACTTTCAGCTGGTTATAAGATACTGATCTAGTCCCTAAAAACCAGCTGTACACCATTCTTGTGAGTGACCCAATTTTTGTCAGCGCCTTTTCTTTACTGAAAAAAATGTATTTACCAAAACTCCTGCAGCAACGGATTAAAAGCAGCCATGACCGAAGAACCGACACACGTTAACATATACAGTCTTCGCTCAGTGGTTTCTCACAGTTCTGCTAATTATGCAAGGTTAGATAAATGTTATTCACCGCATTTGCATGCAGCGAACCTGGTAACGGTATGATGATATTACAGCTTTAACATTAGCATTAACGTTTAACATCAGCCGAAGCTGGAAATATGTGCGAACACAGCAAAATCCTCTCTGATTCTCATTGGTTGCATTGTTGAATTTGGTCAGCAGATGTCACAATTGGACGTAAATACAGTAAATGCAGTTTTTATTATGAGTTGGATTTTTCGTTTTTTTTTTAGGGGTTTGCTTCAAGGCGGAACGCTCATTATCGTTTCAGCGCTTCTCTCTGCAGGCTGAATCCATTTTACCACATTTGGCTTATCTGATTTGATTAGTGATAGACATTTTAAAAGATGTGTCTGATTCTAACAAGTGTGCAGTTGTGTCACTTGACAACAGCACGCAGATAAAAAGCGTGTATTTTAGATTAAGCTGTACTGACGTTCTAAATCGTCATACAACACAGTCCACGAAGATGTGCTGAAAACATGGTGTGACCTTTTTAAAGTGTGGCTGACACCTAGATTTACTGTGCAATGTTCTACTGTCCAGATGTTCCAATCCTGCCTTCGTTAAGTGCTTCAGAATCATAACTCCATCCGTACACTTGTTTCAAGTAAAATGGTAGAAATTGAGCTCTGATTGCCTGAGGTGTTCTTCTACCTTAGCAATTTGTATCAGCCTTTGCCTCAACCACACTCTGATAGCTGTTTCAGGGTTTGGTTAGACCAGGGGTTATCCAAACTTCTGCAGTGGCTCTGCGTAAGAATTTCAATTCACCTCTCTGAGACCTTGATTTTCAGATATGTAGCAGTCTTCGACATATCTTCCACTGCTCACTTTTTATGGATCCCGCTCCTGCTTTGCAAGGCATGCGTTGCTACTGCAGAGGGCTCTGGCGTAGAGTGAACGCAGATGCCGAGATCTGTTACAGATAGTCATGACCTATGACGCGCCTCGGACACATAGCGCTCTCTCAGGACAAGCAGCCAGAGGAGGTGGGTCGAAGGTGAGACTGTACAGTCATGGGGAAAATGGAGTCATCACTCCTACGTTTCGAGAATTATAAAGACGGACAAAAATGGTTAGGAAGTGAGAGTATGATCATTTGTCAGCTGGTGTTTAGGGCCTTGTGATAAAGGTGGCAAGGGCAGCTGTAAAGGGCTGCTTTTGTTCTTTCATTGATACAATGCAGTAGAGCTTAAACTTTTCAGCAAACAGCCACAGTAAAGCAAATCAAGCCACTGATTCAGATCCAGCGTCCTTCATCGTAGTTTTAACTTGCTTGAGTTGCTCAGACAGATGTGTTTTTCTTCATACATGGATACATGGGTATGCAGATGCAGATTTTTAAGCCACAAATGCTTAATATAACATGATGATTTAACTAAGGCTCGGAGCAGCCATTATCCAAAATACTGTGTAGTACAACACTGTCATGAACACAGCGACCCTTGGGACTGTGCCATGGCCGAGGGGCCGGCAGGAAGACCTTTTCTATTCCTCTCAAGAACACACTTTTTTCTTCCCGGGTCATTCTGCGTCTATCGCTCTCTCACCCACCCACACCCACAAATGGACGCACACATTCCCTCATCTGAGTCTCTCTTTCCCTTGTTTACTCAGTGTGTGCTTTTCTGCAGTATAAGCACAAGCAAAGTTCAATATTGCTCTGGACATCTTGAAAGGATCCAGTGTGGATATACTGCTGTAAATTCTCTCAGAACGTCTCCCTCTCACTCTCTCTCTGTCTGATTTCTGCACAGAGATGAGTCCGTGTACTGCAAGTGTGCAGTTTTGACAGCACCAGAATCCAAATCACACAAACAAACCATCCAGATCCCTTCAATGCTATTAATGTATTCTCTCACAAGTCTTGCTGGTGTCTCTCCACCCGTGCCTTCACATACCCCACATTCAAAGCTCAGCCGGTGCATTAGAGAACATCTGCGCGCTGTTTGAAGCGGCGGGTTCCGGACTAGCCTATTGCTCGCTAATGAGAACAACGGGTGCTGCGGTCACATCACTTAGCTGAGCCCCGATGTGATGCACTGACCCTTTCTAAAAATAGCGAGCACGTTGTATTAGACAAGACATGGTCTCCCCTACTGTGGTGACGTTCAAGGTCTAATGCATTGACAACACTTTGCTCTAGTCAAAGATTTTTACTTTTGTATATACCCACAGTCCTTTATTGCTCTGGAAGTAAATACAAGAAGTGTGTTGCTTATGCACCCGGTATATACAACATACACATATATGCATTAAAAAGTGTCAGATTACTGCAACAGATGTAGATGAGTTTCATCACTGCTGATTACTGTATTTGTATGAGGGTTTAAGAAGAAGTCCCAATGTTGTGCCAAGAATAAGTAAACTTATCAACTGAATGTGAAGAAATAAAAGTTTTGACATCATGTGGAAGACGTGTGTGCATTCTATTGCAGATATTTACTGAAGCATGCTAACCAGTTAGCTGCGGCCTCTCCTGTCTCGTAGTACCACGTTGTACTTCAAGGGGCAATAGCCAATAGTTCAACCCACCCCCAGTCTGCACATAAGTGCTTAAAAAGGCAACTGGACTTGCGCGAGATTCTAGAAGATGTTTCACCTCTCGTCCATGAGGCTTCTTCAGTTCTATTTGACTGGTTGGGAGTCCCAGGCAGTTATCCTGTTGCATGAGGTGCTGTTGACTTTTTAAGCACTTAGAAGCACCATGATCTGGTTGAATGAGAATCTTCACAGACAGTCATTCTGCAATTTTTGTCTTCCCATTTCCGACTGTACAGCATTGTTTGAGCTATCGTGAACAAAGTTGATGAAAATGGCTGTCCACAACAGCTTTTGCCTCTCTGCCTCTGCTCTCTGTGGACAGCAGTGTAAGTTCAGAATGTAGGATGTATTTTACTGGACTCAAAGACGACAGTGCTCATTATCCATCAAACACCTTTTGAACAGGTAGATCACAAACTTGCAGAAATGCTATGTCTTCAGCCGCTACCTGCCCCCTCTGGAGGCTGATTTACACTTCTTCATTAAATCTACACAGTAGAGTCTACACCATAACCTATGCAAGTGGCCTGTTGTGAGCATTTATACTTTTGAGCTGGGGCGTCTGCCTCAATCCGCAATTACATCACCTCTGTGTCTATGTGAGCCTCAAACAATGGCCACTGAAAGTGAGCGGATCACTTTGGAGTCTGAGGTAAAACATCTGGAACATCAGTAGCTTTTACTGAAATTACTGCAGCGCAGTAAGAAAAAGAGAAGACGTCAGAGGAGATGATGTGTACGACCATTGAACCAATTGAGGCAGAGAGAGGGTGAATTTTCTGTGCTTCTCCGGCTACTGAGAGACGTGAACGAGGAAATGCTTTTTTAGATGTTTACGGATGGCGTCAGGTAGATTTTAACATTTAGTTTGTCATCTGCAGTCATTCATCCTGCATCACTGTACACGCAGTATGGCAATCACCATTTGAGATTCAACACAGAAGTATAAATCAGGCTTGAATCCACACACGGTTTGTTTTACACAGCTATGCTTTATGCTAATGTGCTGAAAGTGAACTCATGTTATCTTCCAAAGTTGAAGAAACTGTTGGTGACAAAGGTGACAAGTCCGTTATTTGGAAGAGTTGTTTTTTATCACAAAATAGCTTCTTAACCAAGTCATGTTTGCACAGTTAAATGTTTCCATAATATTATTCTATTTTTTATGTGAATAAGCTATATTCTAAAGTTTAACTAATGAGGTCTGGTTTCTGCAGGCACTATCAGGATAGTCTTCATCTGGCACTATGATTATATATCATGTTAAATAATGATATTGATCGATATGGAATTGCCATATCGCCCATCCCTCATCTCAACTCTGACTTCTAACATCCCAGACTGACCCCCTCCAAACTGTTCAGACCTAAAGACCAAGAGAATGAGTGTCGATGATCACTGTGTCTACGAAGCGACCAAATGTCCTGCCATGAGCTACAGTAGCGTAGAATATGTGAGTCACTTCCCTGCCATCGACTTATATTGCTCACCACATTACACAGTCAGTCATCACAAGAATGCAATAACACACACTCCCCCACAGCTCCTATTAATAGCCACAGATAAATCAGCAATGTGACATGTGTATGACACACTCCCAAATTTTGATAGAATGACTGCGGCCTGAGCGTGGTTCCAAACTTAATGTGCCCAACAATTCAAATGGGGAATAACCACAATGCCACGGACATTAAACACTTTAAATTAACTCAATTATGCTGCTTGTAAGAAATGTGCTTGAAAAAACATGGTCGCCTCAACAAGTGTGTGTGTGTATTGAGCCTTTAAACACTAGCGCTATTTTCCCATTTACGCCTCCTGCGTGTGGGCTCAGTAGAAATGTGACACCTCTGCGATCATGCGATGGTGGCGATCTAACACCTTCATCTCCGAGTTTGTGTGTGTTGGGGCAACATGTGTGCTGGGGCAACACACAACCACCCCCCTCCCCTCCTCACAGCTGATCTGCACCGGGTCGAGCCAGAGACCTGCTGACTAGTAAGAGGCGGGTCATTAGGCCAGGTGGCGCCGCTGCGGTGCCCACTGAGAAGCACATGTCTGGCATTAACACCTACAGACAGGACTATAGATTAGCATACTCAGATCGTTAATCATTGTTCCAGTGCAACCAGGAGTTAACCTGCTATTATGCAACGTTGGCAGTATCCCTGCAGTCAGGTTTATATATATGGCTGCTCCTACTGATAGTTCCTGTGGCATTGAGGTGTAAGCCCTGATCTGTGTCTCTCTTATATTTCCATTAAATTCAAGTCACAGAGCTAAGCATCCATTTTTCTGAAAAATAAATACCCAGTGATCTCTGAAAAACCCAGAGGGTCATTTAATAACACTTACTGTTGTGAAGATGTTTCCAGAATCCTCAAAGACTCCTCTAATTAGCTGGATGAAAAAATATTTTGTCCGCTGCACCATGAAAAAGATTTTTTACACTCCAGCGTAATAGTTATACATGAGAGGCCCAAGCTGGGACTCGGCTTTTTGAGTAAACTGAGTCATTAGAAGAAGTTTAGGTGTTAGAGTTGGCTGGTATCCAGTGATGGCTATCAGCACTGACCCGCCTCTGTGGCTGTTCCATGCCACCAGGTAGCTGTTCTACCTGCAGACAACCTCTAAACACATGAACTCAAGAGAGCTGGATCCGGATCCACAGGGGACAGAGGAGGCGATTGTCATCTCAGAGTGGTGAGACGAGTTGACTCGAATTTGCCTGCCAGATTTAAGAGTAAACCAGCTCTGTGAATGACAATGGGGATCGCTGTGTCAGCTTTCAGTCTCTGGGTGATTTCAGGGAACAGATGCACTGTACAGATGGGCATTTTTTTCATTAGCAGGCATATGAGGCGAGATTTCAATGTGTCCAACGGGCTTTTAGAAAGCTTGCGCTTATGATATCATTCAGGCTGGCAACTAGAACATTTAGGGCCTGCCACATCTCGTCTATAATGCTCATTGTTTGGAACCTATATCAAACCATCATCATATGATAATGGTCACCACTACACACCAGAGAATCACCGTGAGGACTCTGAGAGTTCAAGTACCTATATTGGTTGTTCTCTCTCTGGGCATCACTCCTACGTTTCTTAATGAATAGACGGGAGACAAGATTGAAATCCATTACGCCGTGCCAGTCTGAATAATTCGGGCCTCTGTGAGGTTGTGATCCCATCACCACGATGTCCTTTTATATTGTTGATCTGTTCCTTAGGCCTAAGTAGCTGGCTATTACCACAGCCTATTAAAGAAAGTGCATTTTTTCAGGACCATCTTGCCCATCATGTATTCCATTTTTTATCCATCCTGCAGTGTCTGTGGGAATAATTTAAAAACAGACACTGTGCGTGGATTATTAACTCTTACAACAACAACAAAAAAAAATACTATTCAATTCACATGACCACACACACACACAATGTTCCTTCATTCCTGCTGCTGCTGTTGCGGCTCCCACCAGGCTGATTAGGTCCAGGGCCTCTAAGCCATTACAGCGTTGATTGGAATCAGATTTTGTTGCAGGGGCGGCAGATGCTGATTGACAAGCAAACTCCCAGGCATGTTCCACATATGGGAGTTGATGTGCTCGCCATTAATGAGATCGCCCAGAGACTGCCAGTGGATGATGGCTTTTATCTAAGGAGCGTAAATCACCGTTACTGTGGGAAAAATGCAAATGACGCCTAAGCAAAGTGTGCTCGTCCCCCTGATTGGATGGAGTTATGCCGCACAGCTCTGTCACCGTGATTTAGGCTCCATGTCTCGGTGCTGCAGCCACGGAGCAATATTCACATGTTGGTGTTTGATGACTCAGACCAACTGCTTGGTTTAATCCTATGCAAATTCACACATCAGTACTGCATATTAAAACACAGCTGTTACTGTCACGCAGTTAAACCCCATTGCAAATAAAGTTAGGTATTTGCCAATAACCCCAGCCAGTTGTGTGACATGAATATTCTGCCCCGTGGGTGCTTTGTAAATTAGACGATGGACTCACGTGTCTCTGTATGTTTCTGGCCTCAACCGGCCGAGTCGTGACTCAACTTTTATCCTTGGGAGTTCAAGGCTGGTCCTGACACAGACAGACCGCTCCCATAAGTTCCAGCTGTTTATCCTCGCCAGGCCATCAATCTCTTCCTGCTGTCTCCAAAGGGACGACTGACTAATGGAGATGAGACTCAACATTTTTTATCTCTTTCTCCCGGCGAAATTGATGTTCGAGCCGCTAAACGCAAAACCAAAAGCTGATGCAAATCCATTTTTTTTTAAACCAGATTCTCCACCTGTTATTGGACGTCGTAAATCATGTTAGTGAAAGCTAAGTGTGTGAGTCTGCCGGCGCTCTGTTTTCCTGTCTGATTCTCTCTTGTTTCAAGCGCAGAGAGGAAAATGCTTCTGACACTTTCATCTGTTCATGTGCTCGTCTCTGAGCCTGTCGCCCTTGTCACTCGGATGTGGCCTGCTCCTCTCACCATAACTCAAAAACCGGCCCTCACTTTCTCTTTTTTATGACTTATTTTAAAAACGAAGTAAGACAGACATGCCTTCTTCCTGGTTCCTTGCTGCAGTGTCACATCAATATCCTCTCATGTTTAGAAGACACTGATACTAGCGAGGGATCAAATTGGACTTCTCCTTTTATCTCCAGTGAGTAATTAGACTTTGCTCATGCTATTATACATTTATTTGAAGATACACTATGCAGTTTGAGTTGATAATTATAAGGCTGCCCGATGCCCTATTCAAATAGAATTCATGTTTGTTGTTAATCTTACATCAATAAGCAATATACTGTGTATATGAAAGCATACTGCACTTGCCATTGGCTAAGAGAGGGCTTCGGGTGATGATCAGTCACATTTTGTTCATTAATAGATTAATTGTTTATGAATAATGAATTAGCCAACCATGGCAAACATACGTTGGGTGACCAGCTGACTGATGGGTCAAACAGCAGCTTGGTCAGTCACCTGCTGGTCCAACCTGTCAGCCGCCTCTTTGCTCAGCAAAGCAAAAAGGAGGTGCCCCCTCTTGTGCTTTAAAAATGAGGCACAATTCTTTTTTTCTTTTTTTTTTAAATCAGCTTCTCTCCAATCACCCTGCGGCCAATCCCTGTTGACTTGAAGTGAAAACATGGCAGTGGCATTTTAAAATAAAGCGAATAGTGTGAACACACCCTCAGGTGGTCGCAGCTGCCAGACTATCCGCCTATAAAAGCTGGAGCAGGCCGGTTGTATTATTTGAATCGGTGAATACAAGTGCGGCACGGCTGCTGACTGTTTTTGCTCGCGAGCACCAGAGCATCACGTTATATATAAAATACAATCATTGGCAAAGACTGATTAGGAAATGCCTGTGTTTTATTCGAGGGATTTGCTCAGCACAGGTTGTCAGCAGTTCTCAGCCTCTGTAGAGAGTGCAGAGCCTCCTAAAACCTGAGCTGGCCCCATCCGCAGCCAGCAACCACTTAGTCATGGCTACTTAAAGACAGCTCTGATGGACTCCTGTGCTGTCGGCCTGCTAGTTAAAGCTTGCTAACCCGGACATGCTGAATACAAGGTCAGGGCTAATATACTCCAGCAGTCATTTCAGATTTCTCTCAGTCTATTAAGGAGCAGTGCTGAAACAATGGACTGTCACAATTCAAATATATGCGAGGAAGGCATTTGTGCAGAGGGCATGCCAGCCACCTGTGCCTACAAATGTTGAAAAATGAACCCTTACAAGCTTGCTCATAGTAGATGGAAACATGCTAATATATGCTAGTATATGTGTGCCATGTGGGAATCCATGCCTGGTTGCACACCACTACCCATCTATCCACAGGGCTTACTGATCAATGCTTCGAGAACATCTGAGGGAACGGTAACAGACTTTTTATAGAGCAGACTCCCGCGTCAGAGCGACACTCCCACATTTATCACTCACCTACCACTCCTCCGGATGAGCCCGCCCTTTGTTCGAATCGAGGAGATTAAGCCAAATAAATGGCCGCATGAATAAGTGAATGATTCCATCCCAGCAGTTCTCGCGCCATCAGGGTATGAATGAAATAACGCGCTCTGATAGATGGCCGGGGCTATGAAGTCGTAAAGAGGACATAAAAGAGGCTATCAATGTAATATTTATCGCATTTGCAAATACAGTTCTGCTACGACCGCATGACTCATAAGCAAATCTATTGAGGATGACCTCGCATCATGCAGTATTCATCTTTATGTCAGAGAGGAACCCTTCCCCATGCTTCAACCCCTGGCTTCAAGCATAATCAGCAGATCCTAGAGAGGGCCACGGGCTGAATAGCGAGGAAAAAGCGTTAGCATGTCTCCCTCCAAGGGCGTCTTCCTATCTGGAATGGAAGTGGGCCACATTAAATCAGTCTTGGTGGAGATGGTGGATTAGCTTTGTGCTTATGCATCTGCTCCAAGTAAGAGAGCGCGAGGGAAAACACTTTGCACACAGGAAGGAGACTCCGCAAACACCTTGTTTGCCTCCTCCTCCTCCTGACCCGTTGTCATGGCAACGGGATGTCTGCAAATACGGGAGAGCAACGGTGTGTGTGTCTGTATTCAGATAACTGCGCTGGCTTTTTGTGTATGTGTATGATAAAAAGGCTGGGGGACTGCCTTCTGTTTTTATCAGTTGTGAGTCCTTTCAACCCTTTTCTTTCTCTCTTTCAGCGCCTCACTTCTTTTGCATCACTTTCTGTGACATACACTCTCTCTCTTTTATTTCATCTTCTGTAAAATCCTTCAATCTCACTTCCTCCGTGTGACTTTCTGTGACTTATACGTCCTGTGTTTTCTTTCAGTTTTTTTCTCTCTTCTCACATGTCATCCCTAACTCCTCTGGCATGCCTTTTTTTTCTGTCTCCTCATTCCACGACTGTGGTAGGCTTGTCTTCCCCGTAACGTACGACACTGAAAAAAAAAGAGCTGTATTGCGGTTGCTAGGCTACTGAGAGGAAAAGGAGCATCTGTGAAGAAGAATTATGAATTGTCACGTTGTATGGCCTTTAGCATTAAGGAGCTTTTGAAGTCATCCTAATGTGATCCATATTTAAAACTGAAATCTTCCGCTCCATGCTGTACCGCTGCACCCTGCCCCACCTCTCTCTGATTTCAAATGCAGATGAACGGGGGCCAAGCACATGTCAACCGTCTTGTAGACCTTTGCACTCTAAGCTTTTACCCCAGCAAGCCACACCTGCAGTATCTGATGGGAATATGTTGTGGAGAACGGTAGTTATATTGTCTTTCCATCAAGCTGCTGTGGCACAGATTCAAGGTCCTCTGACAGCGAGGGACAGAGGGAGAGCTGTGATTACAGGCAGTGTGACGATAGCAGGTCAGTGGAGCTAACATCATGCTGTAGGGAAAGCCCAGTGAGCAGTGAGATAGTGTTTGCATTCATTCACCAGCCGTGAGTGCGTGGAAACACATCCATAGCCATTCGGTATGGTTAAAGCAAACATCTCTATCTGGACCATCAAGCATGACTTATATGTGTGGGTGTGAGGCTTGCTGGTTCCAGTCTGTCCTCCTCATTTCCTCTTCCCCAGCTCGTTGGCGAACTGGTGCTGATCTTGCGCACGCTTCGTAGACGTGGTCCATTTGGTGTTGCATCTGCTGAAGGCTGTAATGGCATGCCTTTGTATTTTGAATACCCTGTCTTTTAAATTTGGCCTTGACAGAGTCATGTTTTTCAAAACAGCAGCCTCTCCCAAATGTTGCTTTGACCACAGCGTGCTGGTTCAGCCGCGTTTGGCTCCCGGGCCGTCATTCATCATGGTATTAGCATTTCGCCACATTCTGTGGTGAATAAAGTTGCCAGATGTTGAAGTTTAACTTAACTCTACATGTCAAAAATGATCTCAATGGATATAAATCAGTAATCAACAAATCGGACCAAAGGGAAATGTTGAAAATAGAACCCCACTGCCAGAGAAATTGGATGATTCTGTGTTGTTTAGTAACAGTGTGTTTCAACAATATCTGGCATGGCAACTACAGTAAGGATAATGTATGGGTTCAGTTATGGAATATGTTATTTATTATATTATTATTGCCTAAGAACAACTCTCCAAGCAATCAACACACACCTCTGGAATAACACTCTTAGGTTTGTAATGCAAAGCAAGCATCAATCATACATAACATACATCATCATTACACTTTGTCGTCTTACACAACAGTTTGCTTGTCTGCAGCACTTGGTTTGGAGTGAGGATTTGCTGTAAGCAAAGCCAACCCGACTCTTCCCAGGATGCATTTACCAGTTAACAAAGAGCCAGAAGGACCCGGCACAGATCCAATATGGCCGACTAGTGACATGTCTGACCAGGTGTTAGACACATCGCACGCTGCCTCTGGGCCTGCTTCGTCTGCTTTCTCCTCACAGCCCATTAGGCCCATTCCAAGAGATGGAGCATAATGCAATACCCTGGACAGTACACACGCACACACACACATAAACACAAACACTACTACATCTGTACCGCGCACCGTTCCCAGGTGTGGCCGTCTGCGCCAAAGACAGCAGGTGTGTAGCTGCTGAAATCTGCTGCGTGGCGATGCCGGGTGCCAATCTGTCATCGTTGCACAGCCACCCAATCACGTGGAACAGTGTTGTGACATTATGGTGACACGGAGAGAGAGATGGAGCGAGTTCGGAGGAGGCAGAGTGCGAGGAGAGTGCTTCCGAGCTATGCCAAGCTATCGCGTTACATCTGTATCCAGCACATGCAGAGTTTGGCTGTTTGAAGTTTCTTTTGATGTGAGCGAATTGGACGGCGGGTTTGTGAATGAGTGAATGCATGCGTGTGCATCGCGTGTGTTTGCTACCCCCCCCCCCCCCGAGATGACTCGTCTGCGTGGGTGTCCGCTCCTGTAAGCTGTGCGTGAAGGAACAAACTCAAGCGGAGTGGCGCGTCTTTACATCGGATGTCTCTACTGTGGAAAGTTTTACAAAGTGAGTCGTGTTTCTGTCTGTAGTGGCAGCATATGGTGTCTAAAGAGGAATGCCACACACACACACACGCACGCACAAACACAACATGCACGGACACACACACACACACTTTGATATCTGATGGTGCTGAGAGTGCTGATAGCCAGAAGAGTTTTCTTTAAAGAGTGAATAGTCAGGCGGGGTGATTTATCAGTCAGTACTCTGTCGCTCCCACTCTCTCCGTCTCCCTCCCCGCCTCCCCTCCTCCCTCCCTCTGTCCCCTCCATGTCCCTCAGTGTAAAATATGAGCACAGCAGCCCGATAAATCTGGACAGGAGATAATGAGAGCCGGTCCCCTCAGTCCAACGGGCCACCAGCCAGGCTTGGTGCCAATGACATCATCCTCAGGGAGAGCGGGTGGATTGATGAGTGTGGTGACACTGCCATTGCTTCTGAATCAGGTACAGGTTCATGTGTGCGTGCACACAGCCCCTTTCTGAGGTCCTGGCAGTGAGTGTGTGTGTGTGTGTGTGTCTTGTGTTGGGGTTCAAGTGATGTGGAAGGGCATTGCGTTTGGTTTTAAAGGTGGGGTCAGCCTTTCTAATCCAAATTTACTCAGCAAAAATCTAGTGTTTGTACATGGCCATTGGACTGAGCCACACAATACTATTCCAGCCAATCAGCTACAGGTGACGTTCATGCTCATGCACAGGATAAGGGGAGGGGGAAGGGCGAGAAGGGCGGAGCGAGAGGCATGGTAAATCTGGCACATGTTGACCTGTAATCGCATTGTGACAAAGGAGAAATAGCCCTGTAAGAGCATAAAAGGAGAAAGCCAGAAGAGCAAAAATTGATCAGGCAAGTTCAACATCAGTGAGGCTTTCCAACAGCGGACAGACCTCCGAGAGCTTAAAGGCATGAAGACGCTGCAGCGGCCACTCTCTTTCTGCTTTATAGTTGGGATTTGCTCATGTAATGTTTCTGATCTCTGTTTTGACATTAGCTCTGCTCTGCATAAATACAGCCTCACAGAGCAGCTAGCAGGGCTGTAGACTCTCAGTCTTGTGGCTATTTGGTGCTATGGGCACATTTTAATCAACAAAATCCTGACGCTCAGTCCTAACTGTGGTATTAATTAATGCAGCAGAATATAATTAATTAATGAGTCAATGTTGTCTAGTGTTGGGACTAAAAATCAGATTTTTCCATAAACGGTTGACAAATTCTGCCTGTGCCGTGAGATGAGTTCCCAATTCAAAGCAAATTACTCACTTCAATCAAGTCTCATTTTCGTGATGCAAATGGAGTGATTTGCTTTGCTTTGCCTTGTTCGGTAATTGAGAATTTCCTGAAACAAGGAAAACCTCCATTGGAAACAAATAGAGTCATATTTTCCCCCAGTTTTAAGAGGCAAAAAAAGAAGACATGCCTGCAGAAAACCCCATGCATGCACATACACACACACACACACACACACAAACACAAACCTCGTTTTGCACTTTCCTGGCCCTGTGTTTCTCCCTCTTCTCCCTCTTTGTCTTGTTTGTTTTGTATCTGCAAAACAAAAATGTCTGAATGAATAAGAATAATAGACAGTAGCCCCAGCACCACTGTCACTGACCTTGCTGATTACTTTCATGCTTTGACAAATCTCTTTTCTGCCTCTTTGCCCACAGTTATTGAGCACAATGCAATGTCCATGTTGGAGGCAATGAGCTGCAAGAGAGTTTGACAATTATTGCATTTATTGATTCATAGCAATAACAATTCTGAAATATCAGCCCTTGTATTTTCCTGGTAAACAACATTACAGTTGTAGTTAAAAGAAAGCCGTAATTATTTTTTGTTTGTGGAAGTGGGATTTGTGGGAAAGAGAGCCTTTCGTGAATGGAGGGATTTTAAAATGATGAGTCACTGAAACACATAAACAAACCGCGGCGCTGTGGAGGTTTAGCATCAGTTAAGTCTTGTTTCAGCCAACAGAGCAGCTAATTCCATAGAGCAGCTTTACATCTGTTTTAAAATCTTTCTGTTCAGCTTTAAGGAAGACAATAAGCATGTTTTTTTTACCCGTCTTCTACCATCTGTTCTTGTAAAACACTTTATCTCTGCCTGCCTCTCCATATTTTGTGTCATAAAGCAGCCACATTATTGTAAAAGTCGTTGGCAGTATGCAGTGAAAGATGGGTGTAGACATTTCCTCTGGGATTCATGTAAAAATGCCACACACACTGCGGTTTTTAGTGGGTTAAATTAAGTGTGAATTCACTGTAGCCCACAGTTACTGTCATAGAGCATAATGCACAGATGCACGGTATGATTTACACATTTAGGAACTCTGGTTATAATGGGAAGACTTTAAACCTGTTTCAACCTCCAAGTATCAACTTTATAACCTCGAGCCCACCTCAGCTCCTGTCACGTCTCCGTCACAATCTGACATCAGCTGACCTTGAATGCTCCGTGGACGGCTATAAATAACCGTCTCGGCTCGTGTTGTTCTTTGTTCCACATTCTTTGCGAAGGAAACACATCGAGGCAGGCCGACGTTGTCAGTTCTGATCTGGGCGAGAGTTAAGAGGAGTTAGGAGGAAACGATGATGGGAGGATGGAGTGAGCGAAGGGGACGTGCAGATGCGGTAGAAGGAGAAGTGAGGGACATGTCATTGATGTCTACAACCCTCCCTCCCTCAGGAGGTGTCAATATGGTCATCTGCGGGGCCGAGCGCTCCTGATAGATGCTCCAGTAAGACAGAGGGCTGCTGGGGCGTGAAGGAGGCCATCAATATCCTCTGCACAAGTCGCTCTGTCTACTTCCGTCCACACAGCTCTCACTTTCTCTTTGGCCCTCCGTCTGTCCAACCTCACTTGTCCTTCTCTTTTCCACACATCTGCCTCTCTTCTTCTTCTATCATCCACACTTCGGCACAATTTAGAAGCAGCAAATCACTTGAATACCGTCTCAGACCTGTGCGTTCAATCCTGTCCTCCCCAGTAAAATATTTATCTCCCTCTTCCTTTCGTCTCCCCTCGCCTCCCAGGAGGCAACGGGAACCGTCTATAAATCTGACCAAGGGCCCTTGGGGTTGATGGAAAAACGCCAGGATGTTTTACCCTCTCTCTTTTGCCGACCTTCTCTTCCCTTCCTTCCACCCAAATCTGTCCCTCCCGTCTTCCCCCTGTCTGGTTTTTGCCTCTTATCGTCACAGTCAGGCTGTTTTGTGTGGGGCTCAGGGACTAACATGGGAAACAACCTGCTAAATGAAACGTTGCTTCACATGAAGAGACACCCACAGTGTGAACAGCGTGTCCACCTACAGGCTACTACACACCATGCATGCATGGACACACGCATGCCTGGAGACACAAACGGGCACACACATACATGCATGTGTCCGTATGTGTATGTACTATAAAAGCAACTTCACATCCACGTACGGCCTTTTACGTACCTATAGATAGCATACAAAGTAGAAAGCACATATAAATGATTGAAGTCACTGCATAACTGTCGCCGTTTGAAGTGATTCCCACTCACTCAAACATATAAAGGAAAGCTAAATAAGGTACTTTCAAGCATGCACTCACTTGCTCATGAAAACCAACATTAAACTTTAAAGAGTAAACTGAACCCTCTGGAAGACGTGTTTTTGCTGACCTCCAGTGGTGTTATGTGTCACCTTGCTGCAGTGGTGCAGAAGTCTATGGCGCATGGTGCCACTGTAACATCTCTGTTGCATGTGGTTAACCGAAACTTCTGAAAAGTTCCTGAAAAGAGCTTTTCAGCCTCATGTCCAGTAACTCTTTCAAGGCACTCCCTCCCAGTGATACAGGGTTTCAATAAACATTTCTGTTTTAAATACGGTTCTAAGTTCATAACATACTCATATTTGCAAAAAGCATGAACTAATTAGACCACTTGTCCAATCTTTTATCTATAGTGAACACAAACATGCAAAACATTCAGACAGCGCACCTCTTATTTATAGCCAGCACTGACGGTAACTTGCAACGGTTGAAATGACAAATGCTGCTGGCGGTCAATTACATGAGCTGTAGATAATTACTGTTTAAACTACCCAAAGGCCAGAGTGTAACTTTCGGCTGGTGTGTGGGTAATGTGCTCTCTGTGCTCAGCCAGTGATTGTTTGTTAGACAAAGAAGCTGCGCTGTTTTTGAAGTTACACCAGAGCAACAGTTTCCTCTACTTAAACACCCTCCCTGGTCGTCTCTAAGGCAATTTATGCAGTCAGACCTGGTTAAACTTTCATGTCATGTCATATCAATGTTTTAAGCTTGTCAGCTCGATAGTGCTGAATCAGGACCTCGAGTATTTAGAGCAGGTAGCTCGTGAGAGATAATATGTGTAAAAGTCATCTGGGCACGCCTGTTATATCAGTGTGTCAGATGATTTGATTTTTGAGTAGCTGGCCAACGAATGCCAATAAAACATGATCACACAGCTCATTTGAATCTTTGACCTTCAGTTAAGATGAATTATTACTCCCTGCCGTAATGCTTCAATTCAGTTAGAAGGTTCAGTACAACTAGGCACAGAGCTTGGAGGTCACACACCGTGAAAACCCCCTCTAAACATGTCATTAAGAGTAATTAATGCCACTGTTGCTGTCTCAACCACCCGTCACCTGTGTGTGCTCTGCTTACCGTACCATGATCACATGAGGAAAGCAAGAACATGGTGAGGGTTGCCTGAGCGCTGCAGCAGACACTGGTCCCCAGTCTGCATGGCCTAACCGAGACCCCTACAGTAGCTAAAACAGGGGGAACTGCTATTAACTGATAAACACACACACACACACATTTTACTTGCTATAAGTGGTTTTTGTAGCAGATGTATTCGTCGCACAGAAATTAACCTCAGTCACTTGCAAACCTCAGTAATCGTCAGTCGCTGCAATAATCCAGAGAGCAGTGTTATGAATGTCTCACTGCAGTAAGATGTGCTTGCCTCAAGCATCAGTGGCTTCACAGTCACGCATGTACACACACACGCACACCCACACCCACACACACACACACACACACACACACACACACAATGCAGATTTCCTAAACAGACAGGGGATGAATCTTGACATGTGATGGCTTTTTACTCGCCGCAGAATGACAGTGTTTGTCTGTGACTGAAGGTCGTGCTTAGATCCCTGCGCTCGCGTCACACCGAACCGCCCACTGCTTCTTCCACGCACAGGAGCTGACTAAAAGCTTCTTCTTCTTTTCTTTTTCTTTTGTTAACCCTTTGTTCTGATGCACCTTGTTTTGGAGCTCGCACGCCGGCGAAGCTGTTTCAGTGTCTTCATCCACAAACACTGATGGCTGGCTTGATTTCAAACACTAGCTGTTTGATGTCAGACTCCTGCTGTGTTAAGGAGGGAATATAATGAGTATTTTTGACAACAAGCTCCTCGTTATTGCACTATAATAGTTGTCGACACCTTGTCTGGCCTTTTCAAGTAATATTGTAGTTTAGTCTGATTATAATATGATTTTAATATGTATTTCTACTGCTTTTGTGAATGAACAATCATGAAATCTCAAATGAACAGTTAATGCTCAGTTGATTGAACAGTTGATTGACGATGCAATACATCTACTATAATTATGAGGTGGATATCTGCACTGCAGGAGCTGCATTTATCTCACCCACTTCAATTCAATCACTTTGTGTAAATGTTTAATAAAGGGACAATTTTGGAAATATGCTTTTCTTGCTGAAAGGTTTGATGAGAAGATTGATACCCCTCTTCTCTCTGTCCAGTAAATATGAAGCCAGAAGACAGTTAGCTTAGCTTAGCATAAGGACAAGAAACAGCTAGCCTACCTCTGCTCAACGCAAGGATGAAAATCCACCTTTTAAAGCTCACAGATGAACACATTATATCTCATTTGATAATCTGTACAAAATCAATGATTAAAAAGTTATGATTTTATGGGCATATGAGCATAGACTCCAGCAAGTTTCACCTGGCTGGCATGCTCTTGTTCTCTCACCATTTGGCAGAGCTAGGTCTTCATGCTAAGCTAAGCTTACCAGCTGCTAGCTGTAGCATTATATTTAATGGGAAGGCATGAGCGTGGTGTCAGGCATGACAACGAAAAAGAGTTTTCCACATAAGCTCAAGTGATTCACTGAAACCTCAGACTCTCATGATTGATAAATGTTAAAGTATCTTATTATCCATATTGTGTACGTTTATATTGACAACCAGACTTGTTCATATGCAATGCGTAATGTGTGTGTATAACGCATACCCTGTGAAAGTGTGTGACAGTGCAGTGTAATTAGCCCCTGAAGAGGCAAACGGGGCTTATCAACCAGGCTGATGAGTTCTCCTCCAGCACTGTGCTCAGCACCGCGGCTCCTCTGAGAAGTGCTAGATCAGCTCCAGGGGGAGGCTGCATATACGCAGGGGGCCTCGCTGAAGATGGATTGTGCCAGTCAAGGGGAAGGTAAACTGAAATTGGTGATCGTCCACATAGATGAGGCTGGAAGCCGAGGGAGGGGGGCGTGTTGTTCTCGTGATTTGCTCGAGCATAATTGCGCGAGGCAGCTGATCTGTGCTCGGTTGTGCCTGTACGTACACGGCCGTGTGTCGGCGCACATCTGCATGAGCTGTACTGTGTACTTCCCTTTATTGACCAGCCAGTCCCAGTAAACAAGTCTTTATTTGACTTATGTCTTGCGATGTGCGTGCTGCCCAACACAGTGCAAACAAGCAGAGCTTCATTGCGGTAAATCCAGAGTCACTGAGAAATGCACCAACTCCCTGAATAAAGTTTCCATGCCGTCACACCTGTGTTGTCGCGCCGCACTCTTTTCATGCTCCATCTCACCTTTCTTTATATAACCGTGTGTGCTTTCTTAGAGATGCAGCATTCTTGTGAAAAGGCCAAAAACAGCCTTAGCGCCAGCTAATTAGCACCTGGATCTCTCACACATTGCATGAACCGGGGAACGACAGAGGGAGTGAGAGAAAGAGTGAGCGTGAGAGGAGAGATCAGCCAGCGGGGAAGGTGTGAGCAAGCCGCGCCGGTATGGAAATGAAGGCTTTAATTATGGATGAATACATTATCAGATCAAGGCTGAGGATTTGCTGTGCGTGTATGTTGTGTTTGGAGATGGGCGGATGCCAGGGGACACCGCGGACCCCTGTGTTAGTTTACTCACAACCAACAAGAGGTCAGCGTGTTTGACTTCAGATCATCTCCCGTATCTTTTGACTTGAACTGTGCTGCACAGATCACCATTGATCTGTATTTGTGGTTCTCTATCATGAAGTATGATTAAAGGCAGTATTGATAAACCATTTGGTACTTGGCTTGATGTAAATGCAACAACTCTGTGACCTTATTTCCTCTTCCCAGCATCTTCTGCTTCTTTTTCTCTGTAACTCATATCTATTTTTGTCTTATATGGGATGATTGTGCAGTCCAGGCAGTCGTGTGGAAACCTTTTCAGTATCTTAAGTAGCATGAACAGAAAAACTGTGGTTTTACCTCAAACGAAAGGCACAGGATGAACTCCTTGTTGTCACTGTTTGCTCTTAGGATATACAGTTACTTTTCATTCTGAGAGCAATATTTGGGCAGCAACTTTTTTTCTTTTCATAACTTCATTATTTAAAATGGTGAGAAAGCAACAATCAAAGTTAAAGAGTAAACTAACCCCCCAACGCTTCACACCTGACTGGCTACAGGTGGAGTGACGCACACCTCTGACCACACCCAGCAGCACTACTGATGGGTGTGGAAATATACCTGAAATTTCCAACCGAACACAACACTAAAACAACCCTGATTCCAAACACAAATTTCAATGGCTCGATAACAAAGGAAACCTCCATATGCAGCTTGAACTCAGCGGGTAACCCGGTCTGACGGAGGCTGCTCTCATGTTCCAGCAGTGCTCCTCCTTGTTTACAGTCTTTGACCAGAAACAGACGTAGATGTTTCATTTTGTCCAAAAGAATATCTTGACCCTGCGCATGCAGCTACAAAGTCTTCAACAAACTCTCTCTCTTAGCGGACCTCTTCGACATGACTGTGTGTTTTTGTGTGTGTGTGTGTGTGTGACAGAGAGACAACAAAACATAGCAGCATAGTTTTTCACTGTTCATTTGGCTTAGGTGCTGTGGAAAAATGCTTATAGTGTCAGGAAAAAGGCTGATTTTTATAAATTGCATTCCAAACAGGTGTTTTTGGAGCATTCCACAGATGTGTTGCTGCCTTCACAATCAAAAATCAATGAAGCTGAAGAGGTCAAACATTAAATATATTGTCTTTGTACTGTTTTCAATTGAATATACGTGAAAAAGGATTAGCAAATCATACATTCTGTTTTATTTGTCTTACACAGCATCCCAACTCCTTTGGAATCAGGGTCGTATGCTGGAAAAACAAATCTGGTCTGTCGGTTGTTTGTTCATCATTTGGTCCAGATTGAAATATCTCAACAACCAGCCTATTAAATGGATCTGCATGAAATTTGGTACATTTATATTGCCCTCAGGATGAATTTTAATAACTTAAGTGATCATAAGGTCAATTTTAATTTAAATACATTGCTTACCTGCAAATTGAATGCCACTCCCATCAGCCTCACTTGTGTTTTGTGTTTAATGCTAATTAACATAATAAGCTGCTGTTAGGCTTCAGTTTAAAGCACTGTTGTGCCTAACTACAGCCTCGCAGAGCTGCTAGCATGGCTGTAGACCCTTAGCCTCATTAGATTACACATGCAGATTAAAAGGCACCAAATATGAAACTCTGACTCCATAGTCCACAGTGACTCAAATTAGCTTCAAATTCTTCCCTTATCCTTAGAAGTAGAAGCGTAATAAGTTTATCTGATGGCATGAGGCTGGCAGTGGCTTCATACGCCCAACTGCAAAGCAAATGACAATTATCCAAGAACATTTCCCACATGTAAAAACAGCCTGACCAAGATCAATACGGGCTCCACACGGGCTAGTGGAAGAACGCTTTAAATTTAAGCAGCCAGGACAAGCTAATAGAGCCAATTGCTGTGACTCTGTGGAATTATACTGGAAGGAGTGCCGAGTAAAATAGACTAATTAAACCAGTAAATTCTCTCCAGGCTTCAGCTGTCCACCATTACACCACCGACCATACCGTTTGTGTGTGGTTCAACCCCTCAGACGCCAAGCACCACCAACCCTAAAAAAAACATTTGTGAGCAGAGATCCAAATTATTATTATTAAACTGCTTCTGCAAAGTGACAATAACAGCTGTATTTTCTCAGTGGAGGTCTGTAGAGTTTGCCTGTGAGTGTGCAACATAGCCTGATAGCAGTAGAAGCTGAACCACAGGACTTGGCTTTTTTTGATCTGCACTTATGTACAAATCAAGAAAAGCATTAAAGAAACAGAGGAGGCGTTCTGGAGGAGTATGGAAAGTTTAGCAGGAAGGCTTTTGAGCCTGGCTAAGAATTGGCCAGCAGCTTTGCGATGAGGGGACGCCGAGGCTGTAACACTTTACAACCTGCACAGACTGACAGCGACAACAAGCCTTTAAAAGAGCTCTTTCATTCATCAGCTGGACTGCCAAGCCGTCCTTGCTGCACTCTGCCCATGAGCAAGGTCATCTGGGGAGGAGAGTGAGAAAAAGCAGCCATTAAAGAGCATTTATGGACATGTTTTGTTGTGTTTACATGCCCATGAATGTACAGATTTGGGCCGCCCAAAGAGCCGTCCCACTGTTTTTCACCTAAATAAGACAAGTCACGAGTCCAAAGTTCCTGATGTTCTAATTAAGCCCCTAATTAGCTGTGATTAGATGAAGGAGAGTCTCGGCATTAAAAAACAACATGGCCTCCTTTGGCCACTGCTACGTCGGGTAAGAGAGACAAACACTCACGCACCGCAGCTGTTTTGGGGTCGACTGTGGAGACTGAGGCCCGAGGACATAACGCTCATTTTCATCATCATTCCGTTCATTATGTCCAGTGTCTCTGAAGAGCAAACCCATTTAATAATCTTGTTTGCTTAAAATAATCTTGGAGGCTGCCTACACTCTGTTGGCTCCTGGGAAAAACGTGTGCTTCATTAACAGTAATTCCCATATATTGATTTTGCACACATATGTTTGCACAGGAATTATAGGAGTTGATTAACAGTCAAAAATAACAACTTATTCATGTTTAGATGCGAATGCATGATGCATGTGAAGCCTGGTATTTCTGTGATTTAAAGCATCATTCCTAATGTGAATAATAAGAGTATTGGATAGCATGCAATCATAAATCAGTGCATTTTTTGCTTTGATTTAATTTTTGAGTCTCACCCAGGTTCACCTGGTCATATTTTTGGCGTACAGCATCTATTGCACATGGCAGTGATGAATTGAAGTAATGTGATTTCTCATTTTGTCTTGGTTTTTTTTTCCCCTTTGACGCCTGTCTCTGCATCGTTTGGTCTTTTTATGCAGCCGCATGTGGCTGATGGTCATATTATGCATGGTGGCTGGGTTTCTATTATGCCGCACATGGGCACCGCTCTGCAAGGACATTAGGAGCGACAAGGCTGTGTTGTTTTATTGTTTTTATTTGTTTTTGACAGAGAAAGAGAGCGCTGCTGAATCTTGAATAGCAGTTGTTAACATTTCTATATACAGTAAAGGGTGGCGACGCTGATATTTGTTCCCATACACACATGCACAAACATAGACGTTCACATATGTGTGCCTCCATTAATCTCCTGTTGTCTCTCTTTGGTCCTCGTTTAGAATCACAGTGCACACTGTGTGGTGAACCAGAAGGTGAGTGGGCCTCGCCATTCCCCAATAGCTCTTGTCATCGTCATCTCCCGGCTTGTTGTTTTGCTGTTTGGAGGGTGGGAAGCGGAGCGGGGGCAACACTGGGCTGCAAACACGCTGTTCTTCAGTCTTCATCCCAGCAAAGCAACAGTGCGAGCCAGGTTTTAGGTTCCATGTAGAAACAAATACAGTTCATTAAGATGGCGTCTTCCTGGTTTTGATTTCATTTCATGTCCAACACTGCCCTGCACATTACAAACTGCTGCATGTGCACAGAGCACCGCTGCATGAGGTTGGACATCAAATGTAACTCCAGAAGGCGGCCATCTTTGTGTGCTTCAGGTTACTCTTACTGACCTGACTGATTGACAGCATGAAGGCTGAAGGGCACATCTTCAGAGTGCTGACGGACCGCATCTGCTTCACATCTCAATGAATGCTGAATTGAATGATTGTCCATCCACTCATGCACATATATGTGTGTGTGTCTTCATGTGTGTACAACATGCCTCGGATATTTCTGAACAGCTGAAAGCTGCTTAGCTCTCAAGCTTGCCACTATATTAAGTGCTCTCTTCTCATGCTGCTGGCATTGTCTCATTGCCGAATGCAAATGACTCCCGTAAGTCTCCATCCATTTCATTCCTAAAACTTCCTCTTTGCATGGATTATATTTTCAGGGATGATCATTCCTTCCTTCCTCTCCTCAGCTATAGCTGTTTTTTATTACTCAAGTGTTTCTTCTGTTGTCACTTGTTGAGTTTCACACGACAGTCTGCTGTTACTGAAAATCTCACAAAACAGTTACGACCAGAGGTTACCTGTGAACACAACAAGAGCTGACAGCTTTTTTACATTCAGCAGCAGCGAGGGGAGGGAATCTAGATATAACCCATAAACATGTTCCCTGACAGATATGATATTTCCCTCTGGACTTAACCTTGTCCAGGAATCAGCCATGTGCCTCTAAGCCCAATAAGCATTATTCTATGTCTCAAAAATCAATGGTGCTCTCTCTGCTTTGCTTGATTGGATTAAGACGTAATCAAATCAAGTGCGATAACTGTGTGCCTGTGACCTTCCCGCTGAGACAGGCAGAGAGAGGAGGGTGGAGAGGCCTGAGGGAAGGACAGGGAATGTGTGCGCAAGCGTGTGTGTAGCTGGGCAAGAGGGAGCTCCTCAGGCACCTCCATGGTGTTGCTCTGTGTTGTACAGGTCATCAGATCATCAGGGCCACAGAGCTACAAGTACAGTGTCCTCAGAACCTGCAGCCAGTCCGGCCCTGGAAAGAGGCCGTGTGTGTGTGTGTAAGAAAGAGAGAGAAAGATAGAAGGCGTGTGTTTGTCGGGCTCCGTATCGAACCTCAATTAACTAAACCTGGCATTCAGCGCCTGGAGAGATGCTTAATAAGTTTAGACTGTGGTTTATTCAGGTGAAATCATTGTTACAGCTGCTGTGTGTTAAGACAACATGAAGCACATTAAAGCAGCACTAACTGGCCACTTTGCAGCTGCAGAACAAGCTCACACAACATTGACATTTCATCGCCTTATAAAGTTGCTATGGTGAGCAAAGAGTCGCGTATTAACTCATTTAGCAGATATGGAACAACAGTACCATTTAGTAATATCAAAACAATCAATTATCAAAACAGAAGTATCATATCGTCACCAGTGTCTAAAATGACATAAAACATCCACAGCTCATCTCTATGTTTGTGTGTTTCCTGTGAGAACTGTCACAGAACAATTGAGTGCATTTACAAGTCTAACCAAGGTCTCATCGCCTGCAGGTAATTGCTGTCCTGCAAGAGAGGCAGAGAGGAACTGTGTGGTGGTGCGAGGGAGACAGAGAGAGAGAGACTGAAGTGCGAACATGCACATTGGCACATCTTGTTTCCTTGTCTTTGTGCAGAATGCTGAGCCAGGGGCAACATGTCCTGCTGGGACCCTCATACTGTATCTCATAACACATGTTCGGCACAGAGCAGACACACCAACACATAAAAAGATAATTGAACACTGTCTTAGGTGGCAGCAAATTATGAAAAAGATATTATTTTGGGGGGGTTCAGCAAAGTGTTTTTTTAGTGAGTGGTTGTTAAAAAGTCCTAGTGTAGTTTTATGTGTCATGCAGTACAGAATCAGCATAAGAGATTAAAATGCTGAAAGCACAGCTACTCAGCCAACATACTGAAAAGCTGCTGTAGAATATTTGTGTTAAGATGATTTTTTTCTCCATGCAGGAGAGCCAAGGGTAATATTCATTTCTTTTCAAAGATTCACCACTTACAGCTTCCCTCGTGTTGTTGGGTGAAATGGACCGTGCTCTAAATTTGCAGTGATATGCAAAATGATGTGCTCCAAACAGTGGAGAGAAAAAACACTTTTATGCAACACAGAGGGAAAAAATGAGAAGACGTCCCTTTTCTCTGCTGCAGAGAGAGAAATTTAGAGGCCTGGATAATAGCTATTATAGAACAAGGACAGAGAGGACACTTTTGTAGACGGTTCTACCTTAAACATAAACATTATTGGAATGTTTAAATCACTGGACTCACCTTGGCAGGCACTCCATGACTCCAAACCCCCAAACTAAAAATTATTAGGAGGAGTCATACCCGGAGAATGCGTAATACCTTTGATGAAAATTCAAATAAGTGCAGTCAAGGTCTGACATATGGTGTCAGTCTCATTTTGCATTACTGATGTGGGCACAAGGGAACCACAGCTGTTTTTGAGTCAAAACGAGAGCGGCGTCCTTCAGCCGGTGCATGGACAGTTTAGTCGCCGACAGCAGGCGCAAATGTGAGCGGGAGCGTTTCATCATTAACCGAACCTGGACCGAGACCCTGAACTTCGCAGCGAGGGCGAGCAAGAAAGAAAACGGCTGAGAGGGAGGCGAGTTCGAGGCAGGAGCAGTGTGTGGCATGCATTAAGGAGGGCAGAGAAGGAGAGTGGAAAAAAAAAGTGGGCAACCCTGTCTCTTAGAAATTGCATTTATATGCTACTAATTTGTTTTGCCCTTATGTTTTGATGGGAAATAATAACTGCTGCCTGCATTATCTTAACTGGCTTACTTGAATGAAGGAATTCATTTTTGTGCCACCCACAAATCGCAAAAGGTGAACACTTTTAACGCTGAACTCTTTTAGCCAAAACATTTTCTTTAGCTAAGTTTAAGAAAAGATTGTGATTAATTAAGTAAACCCGACCAGTTTAGTGCTTGAAGTCACATTGTCGGTATTCAGCCATGACCGCAGTCCTTTCCCAAGTGCCGTGACTGCCACAACATAACCTCAGAAAAGTTTAATCGTCCTTTGCTCGGTATGAGCGGATATTCTAGTGAAAACAAATGCAATGCATTGTTAGCGAGCATTTAGCAGATACATTAAATCTCGACATTCTGTGACTTCAGACATTCAGAAACAATGTTTCCTCATTATGTTAATAAAAAAAACATCTGGGCTACATTACATTCCTGTCAAAACACATTTGCAGTTGGAAATTAGCAGTATGGGAGTGTAATCTGTGGGAGAGGGGATCGGAGGGGGTCTGCGGTCTGAAGAACAGATAAAGAAAGCAGGGAAATCTGCAAAAAGAGAAGAGATGACAAGAGACTAGAGGTGGCAGGTCAAGCTCAACACAAATGATCATGGACGTGCCTGAATACAGAACGTCACATTCAAACACTCAGCAAGACTAAATCATGTGTGGTGGCTGTATATTAACAAACATATTAACAAACCACTTACACGTTACATAGGTCAATGTACTGAACTGTGATCCATTAAGCACTCTAGTGTTGTTTTAGACTTCTATATTTACAGCCTGTAGCACAATCTGTACTTTATTAACGCTGTCAGTGGCTGTCTTTCAGTAATCCTCTGGTGTTGCAACTCCACCATGTTCACGTGATGTATGCATTCAAAACCCCTCTAGTCATTTCCTAAGGAGAGTGGGGAGGGTCTTGGAGTTACAGGTAATCACATTACGCCCTGATGCATATTCCCCCTGCGCCCTGAAGCGCTGTCCTATATTGAATTGGGCAGCATGGATTTTTAATTTTCAGAAACCCATTTACATTGTATGTTGGCTAGACGAACAGGATGCGTGCCAGACCGCCGGCCAAGGTCAGTGTCCAATATAGTGGAGGCTTGTATGTAGGTGTGAGGGGAGTACTGATGCTGTGCAGTATACAACCCAGAAGCTCAACAGCCATAATAATGCACTCAGTGCTCCTGCACTTTCCATATGCAGCTTCTGGCTGTCTAATAAAAAGTACAGAGGCTCTTTAAGGTCAAACAGAGATTAAAATTCAGTTTTGCAAAGAAATGACTACAGGGCATGTATCGTTGGTGTTTGTTTTGAACTGTGTATTTATTTGGTCGTAACTGTAATCACCAAGAGAATTTATTTCTAATTCTACAGTGAAAACACCCTCTAAACTGACAACGCTGGCGCTGAATTAATGAAATATCTGCGTGGGAGGGCACTAAAAATAGCTTGTAGAAATCTTAAGTTCCAACAGGCCGACAGACAGCCCATCTGTGATATGAGCACATTACTCCGACTCTGCACAAGTGACTCTGCACGGTGATTCGGATCACAGAGTGGTGTGCAGAGTGCTGCGGTGACAGGACTAACCAATGCTGTGGCTTTTGAAAGAGAGACAGCTAAAGCTGGCTCGACCATCCTCCTTTCTATAATGTGGGATGAACACAGCACCGACTGTGTGACAGTCACTAATGATCACCAGGTGTAGAAATACCATGAACAAATAGTATCATCAAGTAGGAATCCACTAAATGCCTGCAAGCTAAGCTAACTAGCTTCTATTGTCTTTTATTAGAGTGGAAGCTTTCTTCCTCCCTCATAAATGACTTTGAGCCACATCCACGTGCACTTTGGGTTATTGTATAGAGGAACTTCAGCAGCTTAGACCATCCATGTTAGTACATTGTGTTGAAAACCTCACAAAGCTGCAGATCCTGCTCGAGTTGGCATATTCAGAGACCTTTGGAGACATTTGGCCTTCAACTTGACAAGCAGTGTCTCTCAGCTTAGATCTCAGGCTGCGTCTTTACTGGCGTTTACCAGCAGCTCTGGCTGTGCTCCACAGACCGCACTGTACACATTCAAGTAGCCAAGCAGCCCAACAGCCAATAGTGCAACATTGTGCTGCATCGCCGTTCCCGGCCCTGCGAGGCCGACACAATGTTCTTGGGGCTTAGTATCTGTGAAGATGGCAAAGCAGGAGCTTTCTGTCGCTAAAAGCCATCTGAGAGAGAAAGCGAGCGAGCGAGCAGGGAGCGTAAGAAGAAAATGCAACATCTGAAGATTGCCTGCAGCTGTCCAGTGAAGTGGGATTAAGAAAACATGCTATTTAAACAGCAGGCTTTTTTTTTCCCTTCACCAGGCGGCAGGGAAAAGTGCAGCAGGCAGTCAATCTTTCGAGCTTATCATCAAGTGACCAAAGTTGCTCTCTCAGCTTTCTCAGCCCCTTATTCTCTTTCGAGTCGCAGACACACACAAAGAACCACTAAAAAAACCCTTATTGTCACTCAAACACACTTTTCTGACACTTTAGTCCTGCGCTTTGATAGTTTCACACTTAATATTACCCTTCAATGCATTTGAAATGAATTTTTAATGGCTCGGGGGAGACCCTTCCAGTTTGGTGACATGTAAAATCTTATCAGGCCAGCGTAATGAAGGAGGCCATGAGGAAAACGTTGCGGCAGATAGCTGCCACTGCCGCAGATATTACATGCCGTCTAATCTAGCTTCGGTTTGAGCACAGGCATGGCAGACGTGTGGGGATGTATCTGTTCTGGAGATTGGAATTGAACAGCTCTCCCTTTTTCACACTCTGCTGTCATCGATCTATCCTCCACTCAGTCGCCATGAACCCCAAAATCAGTGGCTGGAGTTATGAGAAGGCAAAGATACGGACACCTAACTAGAGTGAGAGGCCCACAGCAGCCTTCACACAAGTTCAAATCCGCCACTCTCAGTGTTTTGTTTCAACAATGTTGACATGAGAAACGCCAGCACTCCCAATCAGGCTGCCGAACAGTGTGTGTGTGTGTGTGTGTGTGTGTGTGTGTGTGTGTGTGTGTGTGTGTGTGTGTGTGTGTGTGTGTCTCCCGGGCGTTCGGCTGTCCAGGTCTGGCTAATGGCTGCAGGGTAGCGCATACGGAGCAGCTTTGCTCAGAGAATGCTGGGATAGCGAGGGGAAGGCTTGACATCACTCCGGGCAAAAGAGTGATGAGCAGCAGAAGCATGGGGGAAAGTTTGAAGCAGCTCGGTATCTTGGAAGAGATCTTTTTGTGAATGCTCCTATTTATGAGTCATTTAAAAAAACGCACTGAGAGATGGTTGGCAGAAATGCAACACTTGTGTTTTTGTTTTTTTTTTCCCAGTGAGATGACTCAGAGATGACTGTGTCTCCAAATATTTGTATGACTATCACCCATAAGCATCATGTTCTGAGGCAGAATGCAGTCAATAAAGCGAGAGGGATTTTTCTGAATTTCGTTGCTGCCTCTAACTTCACTGTAGCTTGTGTAGTTTTATTGGACTCTGGGGGTGATAGCAAGAACAACTGACCGGCGGCATGCAAATAGTCTCATTACAAGGAACGCTCCCAGGGGCTGTGGTATAAATCTGCCGGGGGAAGTGTCATCACTGTCGCCCCCGGTGCAGATATCACTCAGCTCTCATTTCATGATGGCAGCTAAATGCCAAACGCTCCAGCTGGATCATTTGGATAGACATGAGCAATGGTAGTAACAGCTATGGCATGTTTTCACTTTGGCCTGGTCGCCAAGACTTGAGGAGAAAACCGCATAATTCCAGGATGCTCTGCAATCGTCTTATTATTTCCCAGTTTATCGAAGTATTGCGAGAAAGTCATAGTCTTAGTTGGAGGATGGGTGTGTATAAGCCTGCATGGAGGCTGTGTTGGCTGTATGTACCATAGTTTGAATCATGTGAGCATTGCCTGGCTTTGTTACGTGTAGTCTGAGGAGATGCTGTACTCTGTGTGTGCTGCAGTATATGGACCAAAGCATGCTTAAATTGGGTTGGTTAAAGATGCATTTTATATATGATTTAGTAATTAATAGTAATGTTAATTTATTTTCAATCTAAACTTTACTTTATCTTAAAGCTGTGGTTGAATATTGTTCAACTACAATGGCTGCAGTGGCGATACACTCCGTCAAGATATTGAAGGACGGTAGTATTTTTTTTTGTTTTTCCTCTCAGCTCTTGAGATGTGTTCACTCTGTGTTCATGGCATGTTTTTGGATCTAATGTCAATAAAGCTTTGTGAACCATCAGTTGGATGACTGCTACACTTTTTCCTTCATTTTAATGCTCGTCGTTCTGTCCACTTGTGTGGACTGAGGATTGGTGACGCCTTATGCAGCCACCAAATGGATGGCGTGAACTTCAAATCAAAATGATTGCATTACCCAGAGACTATGGGGCAGGAGTATTTTTGTGGGAGTGGGATGGGACACGAGTGCAAACTCTCCTGTGTCATCCTCCGATTGTGGCATCGCTGGAGTGGGGAAGAAGGTGAAAAGGATGGTGACATAAAAATAGTTTGCATTTGGAGTTTGCTGGACCAGAGAACCTTTATCAGATTAAACATTCAGTAACATTTATATTGTTTGGTGTTAGATTTTGTATTAGTGAACAAACCAACCATGAAAGTGCCTGTTTGAGGTGCAGTCTGTTATATTCATACAGGACTAATCAACAGGATGAAGTATTCGCACACAGTTTCAAGTGTTATGACCAATATGGAAACACTTGTTTCAAACATTGTAAAAATGGAGCAAAGGGTCAAAATTGAGCATCAACTCTAATTGACCGTTAACATTTAGATTCAGGTAGGACAATTGTCTTTAATGAGGCTCCCGTCCTTCGTCATTATTAGACCGACTCTGTCTCTTTCTTTCATCTCTTTCACTCTCACAGTGTGTTCATTTTATCCCTTCATTCCACTGTATACTTCATCAAAACAAAGATAACATTTTTCATTGAGGTTCTCAATATACTGAGACTGGTCAAAACAATTTGTCATGTTAGAGTAAGTAGGCAGACACAGACGTACGTATGGAGGTCTTCTCTGTGTCTCTCCTCCATCTGTCCTGCCTCTGTGCTCGTCTTAATGTGAGTATGTTCGCTGCCTCGCGCCGCCGTGGTCATCGGTGCAGAGGTCTTCTCCCTCTGGGCGCTGCCTCTTTCTTCAGAGCCGCTTATTAAAACCCCAGACCTGGCCTCTGGGAGCCTCTCGCCATCTTCCTCCTTCGCCGCTGCTTTCTCTTTATTCCCCTTCCTCTTTCCACACATACTCAGGGGCAAAGGTGGGACTTTCCCTCCTGTTTGGTCCACCCAGTCGGGCGTGAACTCCTCAGGTTTTTCAGCAACAAGAGCCAATTACAGTAATACCACTCGCTTAACCACTGATGTAAGCCCTCTGCTGGGCCTCTCCCTTTAGTCGGCCCTGTATGATCAAGGGCCTCATGCATTGAGCCCCAAAGGAATTTGTCACCACCGTGGCACCTTGGAGATGGTAGTGATTACAGAGCAAGCAAACTCGCCGCATTTAGGCCCTGTATCATTTTTTTTGATTATAATCAAAGTTTATTGCCACTTTTATTCATGAAGTCTTCGCAGATGCACCGCGTGGCTAGCCAAGCGTTAGACAGGGCCAGAGATATCAGATGATGCACTGGCTTGCTACTGAATCGCACACTGTTGCTATGTATAGGCTCAGAGCACTCGGAAGAACGGATTGGGAGAGTGTAAGACTGATGGCCACTGTCAGGCTGCAGCATGGGTGAATCATGAACACTCCTATTTTCACCCATCTGAATTTTCCACATAATGTTCCACCTCTTGAACGTTTCCTGCTTCCTGCTTCGCATTCTTTGTCACCGGCGTTTTATTTTTGTGAGATTCTGCAGGGTGGGGAACGAAGCGTTGATTCTTTTTGTTTCAACTGAACCGCCGTCATTGACATTTGACATTGTGCCGGCTGAGCAGCTCATAAAACAAGGAGGGTTGCAGCTCGATGACACAGTGCTCATCAGTTTATTGTGGTGCATTGTTTACAACTTGATAAACTCGAACAGCTTGAGGTCGCAGAGGAGCACAATCCCTTTACGTAACGGGGAGACTCAGTCCTCTGTGCCCAATGACAGACAGTAAGTCTTTCAGTGACACTGAATCACCGTGACGTGGGAGATAATGAATACAACACACGTCCTGCAGTCGAACACTGGGGCTTTTTTTTTTTTTTTCTTTTTTTTTAACCAGACTCAAGGATGTGCTGCTTTCATTGCCAACCGCTACCTCTCACTTTGTGTTGTTCCTCTCTAGTTCACATGCTTGCACCAAAATCGCATTATCATGCTCTGCAGTCTCTTCGTTTAGCCAGATATGTGGCTCAGTCGCACTGGGAAAACACACTGGATTCTTGAAAGCATGTCAGCCAGCAGGAAATAAGACTTATTTCTTTTCATCTGGGCTCCTCTGTTCTGCCCTGCTTCTCCTAATGACAGTAGGCAAACCTCACAGCCCCTGTGAAAACCCATAATGTCCCCCCTGTAATGTACCAAATACAGTGTTTTTAATCATGATGTGTTTGGGTACATGCACATCAGCTGTGTGGGATATAGCACTTCAGTGACCACTCTATCTGCAGCTCTATTAGCTATTAACCTCGGTGCAACTCAGGTGAACACAAAATGAGTTGAGCAAGTCAGACAGATTTCCCACTGGCCCAGAATTCATTGCCTCCAGTCGGACCGAGACTTGATAGCGACATAACACGTATACGCTCAGAGGACCGAAAGTTTAGCGAGGAAAATTGAATGATGCTGAGGAAACAACATCGTCATTATCGCTGTGACAAAACTGGATCCTGCAGTATCAAACCTTACATAATAATTCAGGCCAATAACTGACTGCAGTCTCTAATTTTCATCGAGTCCGATGAGCTGCCTTGGCGGCTTTCGAGCGATGGCTAATGCACAGTATTTCACTCGGAGCGCGTTAAGAACAAATCTTTAACGCTGCCGCTCATTCTCATTCATGACAGACGTGCCTGCGTGCCTCGGAGGTGCAGCCCTAGACCCGGAGACACACTTTTCACTGCTAAAAATAAACACATCTCATGCTCCCCCATCCTGGTTTTCAAGAGGAGACACACACCCAAAGAGCATGCATCAGAGAGAGAGAGCAACAATGCTGTCGGCGTGAGCTGCTGGAGGGGGCTGTCATTATTTTCAGCAACAATTATGACAAAACTGCACTTCTGTGAGTCTGAGCTGCCCCCCTTCCCTCCCCATCAGGGAGTATTTGAATCATCCGTGAGCGAGGCTGATTCGCTCACCAATGTTGTCTCTTCCCACACAAGTTTTGGAGAGGTGTTATTTGGAAGTCTTTGTTAAGAAATGATTTATTGGTGATTCAGTTTCAAAATTTCTCCCAGTAACCGCCGCAGGATCGTTGATTTCAGGACTGAACGTGAACCTCGTCACGTGTCA
This sequence comes from Chelmon rostratus, assembly GCF_017976325.1. Classification (NCBI taxonomy): domain Eukaryota; kingdom Metazoa; phylum Chordata; class Actinopteri; order Chaetodontiformes; family Chaetodontidae; genus Chelmon; species Chelmon rostratus. Next base: position 16,797,609 of record NC_055672.1, on the reverse strand, counting down.
GAGTTGCAGTGATTGCTTCAAATTCAGTGCCTTTGTCCTGGAAATTCACTCTGAGTGTCGGAAAAGAAGAGCGAGTGCAGCCTTTTGTCGTCACCGGCTGTGTTCAATCACGGTATCTCCTGTCACAAGCTAACCTCGGGACACAATAGCCGGCCCTTTTGGTCGGGTGTGTGTGTGATAACCAGCATCAGTCCGACGTGGCAATAATCCCAGATCAGAGGGGTTAATAGTGTGTACTGTGTCCTCGCCCTAAAGGCCTCCGCTTCCCTAAAGGGTCCTCAAAACGACTGAATGCCTGGGTCCAATGTGGACCTCAGGAAACATTAATTCCTCACCCAGCCTCAGTGCAGGTCACTTCGGGTTAATCTTCGTGGCAGGGAGCTGGGCTGTGGGGCTGTGGATGATGGATGCATGCCATGGCTCGGGCCCTCCATTAGATGTGTTTTGCTGAAATGCAATACACCTACTCACACAATAGTCACATTACTAGAGGGCAGGAGGTCTTGGATTAGGTGTCAAGAATCACATGGAGATGGATTTAAATCTGTTTTGCATTTTTGTGAATGCAAAATGATACCGGCAGTGGTGACATTCTTATAATATGCCCATTTTATGACAGCTGGGTCACTACCCTTGAGCTCACCTGAAGTGCTTTCAAAGAGCACCCAAGATACTTAATTTGGGTTACCTCTGAAACACTGCTCACTCTGACGGCCTCAGCTTTCAGTCTAAAAACCAAACAATCCATCACTGTTGGCTGTGAGGGGGCTCCCGTCCTGGAAATGCAACCTGTGGTATTTTCCTTGTGGACCTCTCCAAACAGGTAAAACCTCCTTCGCACTCGCACTTATCCGACCTGCTTCTGAGACGCAACTACCGAAAACCAGTGAGCACTTTTTAACTAACATGTTGATGACAAAATGAGACCTTCTGTCTGGACGGAGGACGGAGTTTCTCCTTTTAGCCGCTGTCTGATTCAGAGAGGTTGATTCATGTTTTTTTTAAGGTGTGGGATGACACAAGCTGCGAGGCTGCAGTGACAACAGCTTGATAGAAGCTGGTTTATTATGGTGATCATTATTATTATTTCTAATTAACAGTGAGGGGTGAGGAGGTGGGTAGGTGGTTTTGTCCCTCCCATGACTGTGTGTCTCCGTCGTATATTGAGAGTTCAGTTATGCTGGAATATTCATTGTGTCTTCTGTAGACAGTGTATTTTTTATTATGAATTAGCTGTTTAGTGTATAAAATGTTTAGTGAAAAATACCCAGCACACATTCATGGATGCCGATGACTTTAAATGTCTTTTTCAGCCATGCTAATGGATAAATGAATGGCTGTGTCGGTCCGCCACTTTGGTCCAGAGTGAGACATCTTAACAGCTACTGGACAGATTGACAAAACCTTGTTTCATAGTTTGCAGATGATGAACCGTACTGACTTTAGTGATGCCCTGCCTCCTCCGTGAGCATCATCAAGACGTTCATTGTTGTGGTTTTGAGTGAAGTGGCTCAACAACTGTTGGATGAATTATCATGAAATCTGTTATTCATGTCCCCCCACAGGATGAATCGTATTCACCCCTACTTTTCATTTAGCTCCATCATCAGGTCAAATTATCATTTTTATGCTTGATGATTTGTCCTTGGACTTTGGTTTATGACTGAAATACCCACACACAGGTGCTTGTAGAGCACAGGCTATTCCTGATAGTTCAATCAAAGAGCGTGCATGAGTTTGACATATCTTCAGAAATATTCTGGAAGTAAGTGGAGGATATTTCACACCGCAGCACTGATTCTATGAGTTTCACCTCCCACCGAATAGTTACTGCAAATAAGGAGATGAGGAGCAACGTAAATGCAAGTGTGTCGACATGTCTGATCATCCAATACTTATTACAAAATTGTGGCGACAATTTTAGGAGAGCTCAGAGTTCAGAGTTCCCCCTCAGGCTGAAAAAACCTTTTTAGAAATCATGTTGTAAACTGGAAAATCAGGAGAAACAGGAGCAGCTGAGGTCAAGACATACTGACCTTTGATATTGACTCAGTCCACACTTATCTGGTGACCCTGAAGTCTCTCTTGACGCTTATGGGAAAACCCGTAAGTACTTTAATTAGTCCCAGTACCATTTAATTTTATATCCTCATATACTGCAGCTCTGTGGACCTTGCCTGCCCCTTCCCTCCTGTAAATGTAATGGAGCCACAGCCGCTGTTTACAAATGCATCTCTCCATCCCTCCTAATCTGTTTGTGATCAAGTTTTGCACTAAGCAGCCTGATAGGACTTAGTGAGTGATGCCCCGCGCTCGACGGGAGTACACAACATTAATAACTCAAGGTAATGAGTTATTATCTATTGCCTTTATCAGATTGACAAAACCCATGGCATTAACGGAGCGCTGAACGAGGGGACCGGCATCAATTAAATCACCATCTCTCATTGTTCGCGTTCGGTCGGCATTAAAGTTTGACAAGTGAAACATAATTAGGTATTAAATCGTATTAAATTGACCATTGAGCGAAACAGATTCAGAGCATGTTTCATATATTCCCTGTTAATTCATGCAAAACAGCATTAATCCATCATGAGCATGCCTTGCAGCATGCTTCGCCTCACCTTGTCCTACGTTAACTCATGCTCTTCTCTGGCTCCCCTCTCTTTTCACCCAGCCTCCATGTTTTCTGAGCACGAAATGATGTGAGACTTCACAGCCTTTTGTCTCATTTACAGTAGGCTCACACGCTCTCACACACACTTCACTGAATGCAACAGTTTGTTGATTTTGAATCACACCTGCAAATATTGAATACTTTGTCATTCGTGTTTTCCCATACTTGTGTAATCTCTCTGATGATGAACAGAAGGCAAAAAAAAAAAAAATCAACCAGCTACGTTACAAAAAACAGTTTTTTTCTTCCTTCGAGTGTGATCCTCAGCACTCGTGGTGAAGTAATTGTTGCGTGCTCATTCATTTGCAGCGCGCGCACACATCACGTAGTTTTTAAAAGCTCTGGCCTCAAGGACAAGCATTAGAGGCCAATCAGGCAGCAGCGTGATGCAACGATGCGATCGTTACCCTCGGGGGCTCGCCTTGTTGGATATGGAGATGAGAGTGGGAGGGATATCACAGGCACTTTAATTGATTTCAGTGAAGGCACAGACCGCCCAGATGTTGTGCAAGTTCACCATCCATACCAGAAAATACTGAAAAGTCCACATCTACAGCATTATCTGTTATGTTTTACTGCATGATTCAAAGCTCATGCTTACAATAAGTAACTGTTAATAACCTAGTGATGTCATTGGGGCGTACTACATTGACACACAGTGTGCACACCCAACGTTTGTTCTGCTCCTCTTCTTGATTTGGATTTTCAACATGACCCGACCATGCTTTTTATTAGACTTTTATCCAAAGCAGTGTTTATTCTATTGTATGTGTTTGAGTCACATAACAACACAAATACTTGTTAATCAAACACAAATCTGAACATTTATTTTTTCATATTTCAGCTGTGTGACTATTTCATAATCCACTAAAGGACAGGCACTGTGGTGGACCTGAAGGCCTCTTTTAATGAGGCCTATAGGTCTGCAGCTAACAATAATTTTCATTATTAATTAATGGAGTCATTGCCCCATAGTTTGGTCCATAAAATGTCACGTTTTTGGCCTTTTTGCCTCTGCTGTTGCTGATTATCTGTGATTAAAAATAAATAAATAAATAAAATTCTAAGCTCAAGCTCATTTAGCTACTCCCAAAGCTTCCTAAGCTTTTGACTGTATCACACAATCTAACTGCAGGAGTTCAGGCTACGTCCATGCCTATCCAAGGCATGCCCGAAGTAAATTGAAAGCTGTTCCTGAACAATTTGGAGTACATGCATAAATTTGACCTCATTTACTATATTTGTCACTTCAACTTGTGTATAATATTGCCATTGTCACTGAAATCCTTGATTTGAGGTGCCGGAGCTGTAAATAACATATCAGCGTGTTCAGAATTTCATTGGCTATTCAAAGCATCAGTCATCTGCAAAGTCGGCTGTGATTGGTTTGATTTTCACATGGAAGAAGAGAAGGAGGCCCTTCTGCTCAACTCAAACTGTTATCGGCTTCTCTTGTTGCTAGGCGTCATGTTGGTGTTTGTTGTGCCTTCTGTTGTTTACATCAAGGGATTCACAAAAATCTAAGATTTCTAAAGGTGTATGAGCATAAACATAAACGTAGTGTTAGCGTCAATAGACGAGAAGACAAATAGGCAACAATAAATGCAAGATGGATTCTGAGCTCACGTGATCGTGTAAACTCATGAATCCAGCTGCCTGGCAAGAGAGTGCATCTAGGCAGCTAACAGCAACAATGGAGTTGTTCTTAAGTGGCTTTTATTTTATTGGTATTTTGGTATTTACCTGTGGTGGATTCCAATCTGAGCCAACCTGCTGGGTTAATCTGATGTGGATCCCTTGATATCTGGACAGTGAAAGAATACACTTGGTGTGCTCTCCAGTCGGGACACGTCCCGTGGCTGCTGCGCTGTCACATCTCCCCATTGCTATATATTCCAAGTATGTATGTACTATGTATTTCAGCAGCAACAAGCATCCCAGAGAGTATTGTACCTCCAAGTCAAATTGTTTTGCCATCTTTATTTACAACACCGACTGAGCGTGCCTAACAAACCTTAGCTCTGTTATAACTGAATGCTGACCTGTCGCTCACCCTCTTTTTTCCCCCTATGCCTGCCACTCCTCTTCACACGCTGCCTCACTCTGACAGCGCGCAGATTCCCACGCACGAGTACATGCTAGCCCCTCTATCATGATGAATTACATCACTTCACAGAGATTCAAAAATGGCTTGCTGATGAGATTCAGTGGAAGAGGCTGCAGCCCGCCTCCTGGGAATAAGAACAAAAAGAGTGTGAAGTGGGGTTATATCAACGGAAAATGGGAAATGTGCTTGGCCTGTCACCAGTCGATCTCAGCACCTGCTGTTGATATGTTTTCTCTGCTTCTTGTGTGTTTCTCTCAGACGCAGACAAACATCAAACTACAGGTGACAGCTGCCTTGAATCCAGTCCAGTCTGGCAGCCCTAAAAGCCAATATCCATGTTTTCCACATCTCCGTTTATCCCATTACAGCTACTGTACTGAGGCGGTGAACTACATCAGCCCTCTCACTCCACTGAATTATTACTAGAATCATGTGGTTTGAGTGACGGCCGGATCAAGGCAGCATGAGTGCACATAATATCTGATCGACATTACTCTTTGAAGTGTATAAGTTGCTTTTACCATCATCTGCCATAAAGCTCTTACCTGATTAACAGTATAGCCTTCATACATATAAGACTTAGAAGTGGGAATGTAAATTAGCATGCAAAAAGTCAAAGACAGCTCAGTGTGACCTTTCGTTCTGGAACCTTTCTCATCTCTCAGAGGTCACTGTTGGACCACCTTTGGTCTGTTATCGACTTCTCATTACTGTGGGTCATTTTAGGCATCAGCTTAGCCTTTGAGGAGACGTTTGATGGGCTGAAATCTGCCAGACTGCACGAACTGATGCAAATGAGAAGAAGAATTCTTACGATACCTTTATGTAAAACTATTTTCATTCATTTTCTTCATAGTATTCAAGGTCATTTCTTTGTGTTGTTAATGTCTATATATCTCATGCTTTTACAAGTTCCACAAGTGTTCCACAAGTCAGTTAATTGATTAGTTGATTGACAGACAATTTTGAAGTTTAACAAATTTCAAAGCAATTTTTTCAAAATGCAAAGAATGTACTTTTTACAGTCATATGTCATGTTTCTGAGTGCCATCAGTTCTAACAGTGGCAGCTGTTTGCAGCTCATCGCTCAACAAGTTTGTCAGTACAACTCTGTGGAGTGGCTTCATCTGCAATTTGGCTGCTCCCGCAGTGGCTAGTAAATAGTTTTTGTATGATGCGTTTAGAGTGCACCCAGGGATGTCAATAGCACTTCTTTCTATTTCACTGCTGTGAAATTAGGCCAGTAAAACACTGGGACAGGCTCTTACACTAATAACATTTTACTGTCAGATGTGTTCAGGTTCACCTGCAATCCCTAGAGCGACATGCAACCTTCCTCTATCCACATCAACACGTGGGTGCTGTGGTGTTTGAGGGGGGCCTATGAAGGCTTTGTGTAGCGGGATAGTTCAGTATTTGAAGTCTTCCAGTCACATTCTGTGCTCGTGGTCCTCGTGGTGAAGTTGCATGGCACTCTATCAGTACTACTTGTTTCCACCCTCAAATGCTGTCAGTACTCTTCATTTTATGATCTGATTATGTCCAGATTAACATCACGGCAAATCCTTTAACACACTGATCGACTTTGTGCCTCTAATGTTCCGGCTGACTTTGGAGAAAAAGGCGAATGAGAGACAAGGATCTGAACTGGACCATCGGTATCGCTTCCATCTCAAAAAGTCATTATGGTCGGCCCCCACCCTCCGCTCTCTGAGCTGCTGTGGTCTGCAGAGAGGAAAATTACATTAGAGCGGAAAGGATTTCAATTGTCTTCTTGAGGCTGAGGAGTGTGGATGCCTGCGGGGCCCGGGGGACCTGTAGTGTTTTCAAAATCAGTTCCGTGATGGGATTGTCTCTGGGGACTGAGGCCTGCTCTGGACCTTCTCGTCTGACGGGAAACACGAGCTCGGCCCTGAACGGTCGAAACAGTGACGCGTCTGCTGCTGACTTGAGAATTAAAAGCAACTGATGTACTTATCACTTACATCATCCCTGCAAATAATAACAGTGTGACAATATCAAATTATCTCACATTTTGTCCTGAACTCCTCCGTGGCTGCAAAGACAGCAAAGGAGGGGAGCTTCAGAGCGTGTTGCTACGGCAACCAGGAACACTTCTGAGGCTTCCTCTAACAAGTTGCCTGGGAATGCAGTCCTGGCTGTTACATAAGATGTGACTTACTCTCTTTCTGTCTCACACACACACACACACACACACACACAGTCACAGGGCTTTTCCTGTGGCAGAATTTCACATTCAGCATGATTTATTCATAGCTGGATAGCTGCGCTGGATTTATGATTCCACCATGTAAAAGCAAGCCCATGCAATCTACCACACTTGGCAAGAGTACGCGCGGGGGCATTGTTGGACTCCAAGTCAATTTCTGTGGCTGTTGTAAATGAAAAGGGGGCTTTGAAAAGATTTAGATTGAGGAGATCGTTGCTTGAATGGCAAATGATGCGAAGATAGCAAGACAATTTGGCAACATTGCTGCTGTTGCGTTGTCGTGTGGGGTGAAATCACCACGGCCGAGCACGGGATGGGCCCGACGTTTTCGGTGTGAGCATTAGTACTTTTTGCGTTCATTTCCAAAATACAAAAGACGAACCAGAGAGTTGGGCAGCACAAAAGCCTCAAGGATTGTCATTCTTTGAGGAAGGAGGAAGAATGCTGATCCCGACACTTTGTTAGAATTCTTTGTCACCTATCGTTCTGTCCCCGCTCTGACTCGTAAAGAGAGGGGAGAGCCGAGGAGGAGCGCTGAGCGTAGCACAGATAACAGACTTCATCATTAGCGGGCTCATGATAAGTATTCAGGCATTCAGCGGCTTCTCCTTATCTGGCCTCCGTAATCTCTCCGCAGCTAAATACTATGGCTGCCTTCAGCTCGCCACTCTGTAGGTGAAATTGGGTGTTAGAGAAGAGAAATTGCCATTTTACGTGTGTTGGGACAGCCTGCCAATAGCCCAATCATTTTTGAAGAGATTAGTGCAGAGCTCTTTGGGGAGGGGATGCAGGAATATGCATTTCTGCTGCTATAGTTCCTGTTCACTCTGTATCAGGATCATTTTACAGTCTCCTGTACCTGCTGTCTCTCCAGACTTTCCGGAAACATGCAGCCACACACAAACTCATTACTGTTGTTTACAGAAGCTCAGTAGACAATAGCCACTTACCTGCGCCAGCCTCTCCTTGCTCTAATCTATCCCTCCATGCTCGCAGGCGAACCTCCGTCCTGCTGGGAGGAAGATAGTGGGGTGTAGGCTTGGATTGTTGTCTGTAGTCATACCCAGACAGCACTCTCAGGTGTGTAAGCGCATCCACATTCAGCTTGGTGCGACACGGGCTGCAGGAGGCAGCAGTGCAACAGGCCAAGCATGCACAGCCGTGCAGTGAAACCTAAGCATGTGCATCGCTGCATGCTGGGGTTGAATGTTTTGTGTGATTTTTTTTTACTTCCTGCCAGGATTGTACCCCACTTTTCCTGTGAAAACAGGATTCCTCTGGCTGCTAATGAAGTTTGGTTTTATTTTATTTTATTTTTTTACTTTTTTGCTGTTATTGGATAGAAACTGCTGAAGAGAGACAGGAAAGTGGGGACACAGAGGGGATGCGGTAAAGGGCCCGGCTCAGTCATAGTAGATGGTACACGCTCCACCAGATGAGCTACTGGGGCACCACAGTATTGTCTGACCATCTTTGCAGTGCAAACCTGAGATGGTCACTTGATGTGGTGGGAAATCTCTCGCCTGCACCCACATCGGCCCGTTGTTTCACTGGTTTAAAGCACGGGAACATTTTTGTTGCAACAACTCGCTGATTCACTTTTTCAGTGGCGCTCTGCTCTCTGATCTGAGGCTGGAGGCCCGCCTCTTGTTCAACAGCCTGCATAGTTTTCAGTTGCACTTTTTGTTGTTCACCTTTACTCTAAAGCAACTTTTTTCACACAGCTGAGCTTCTGTCTTTAGCAGGAAATGGTTGTAGATCGCCAGAGTTTCCAGGAAATACGAGGGTCTCAGTTCCCCTCGTATGCAACCCCAGGTCATGTGACTTCTAGCGGAGCAGCAACACTTGACTGTGACTGACATCTCACATTATGTAATGGGACATTTAGTCAAATGTTTTCGAAATACAAGCAACATGAAGTACTGTCAGTGTGACAGAGCAGTTCCAGCTGTCAGCTGTGATTAGCGGATGAACACTCATTGTGTCAGTCTTTGAACACTGGTGACAAAGTTCATGATTAAACCTAAAAAGCAGCCTGTCACTTTCACATAAGCGAGTGTGTGGACTGCTGTTCTTTTTTAATCATGTAAATCATCATTATTGTATAGATTCAGTGACACTGGCTCTTCACTCCCCAGCATCAACTCCCAGCTTGATTTAAGGCCAGTTGTAGGAACGGGTCCTCCCCCATTGTGTAAGCATGTGAGCAACCATGCGAACATACATGTCCAATTGTGTGTCCATGCAATGCTGACTCTGCAATAATGTAACACACTCTGTTTTTCATCTCACGCCTCAGCATTAGGCGTCACTCAGAGCAGAAAACGTGACAGGAACCTTTTTTCGTGCGTTTCAGTTGTCACTCTCGGCCAGAGACAGATGGTCTATGAAGAAAAATATCACTGATTGGCTCCAAATTGCTGCAGCAGTTTGAAACCGCTCTGTTAGTTGAGTATTGCATTAGCGGCTGAAAATGCTGCAGGTTCGGTTTCAGCTCACGCTTGAAATCTACAGCATGCGTAAGTCGTCCTGTGCTGTCACTCGGATGGACAAGTGAGCAGGATATCTGCCAAAGCCGTAAGCCGGGGCCTTATTTTGATTGAAGCTACTATGGTGGATATCATGAGGCTCGCAAAGCTGCCAGATTTGCTGCTTTGCCTATTTGTCCATTGCCTCCTTCTCCAATCTAATAGCTCGGACCACTGCTGATTTGCCCCGAGGGCAGAGGACGCAATTCCTTCCTTTGATTTTTTTGAAGAAAGGCCTGAATTCTGGGGAGACTGCATTTAACCTTTGGGAGATGGATAAGAAAGCCGCTCCATCGATTTGTTTTGCTCAGAAAAGAAGGGGTGTGACTTTCCTCTGGCCTGTGGGAATGAATGCTGCTGGAATAGCTTGACAAAGCTGTTTTTGGAAGTTTAAAAGCATGTAGGATTGAAATGATGTTTTTCAAGTCGTTTGGGCCTTTTTTGCATCTTTTTCAAAATTCGAAAGTGCGCAGATTCTCAACAGACAACAGAAATGCAATGTTCAGAATACTATTGGAATCCTCTAAAAGGGCTGCATGCATGTGTTAGCAGCCAGATTGTTAATTGTGTGAAATCCGTTATTAAAAATAACCTTTGCTTTTGTAGCACTCATTCATATTCACCAGCAGACCAGTGGTACGATTAACATTGAAGCAGTTTGGGGTGTTTGATGCCAGACTACTTAGAAGCGACTGATTTTTTCACCGACATGAAACATTAAAGACTGTCATCACGAGTCTCTCGTGTGTTGCCTCAAACACTGGGACTCTTCCTCATAGTCGCCTTTATCTTAATCCTCTCTTAAACAGTGCTGCAGCTAGCCACCATGCTAACCACTGCCAAGTCTGAAGGTCGCATGCCTCTGATCTCTCAGTCTAGTCCAGCGCTTTATTATCTTTTAACTTTGTTTTCAACTCCAGTTAGGGTCTGAGCCAGTGGAGGAGTGGGAGCTGTCAGTGATACTCAGTGCAGATATAATGCTATTTAAATGCTAATGTGTTAAGAGGAGCAAAACGACCTTTACTCACAAAACAGAAGCCCTTAATAAATGAGCCTCTTCCTCTGACTCTGCTTCCCGTCCCTCCACACCTCGTGTCAGATATAAGGTGTGTTCATCGCCGTCGAGCCCAGAGGGCTTTGACGACAGTATAGAGCTGGATGTTGGTTTCAGCCGTTAAGTCAGACATGATTGGATGATTGCAGAATGCGCCAGATGTTGAGCTGAATGTGATTGGTTTGTTTTTTCCTGGGAAAATGCTGTTGCTTGTCATGGGAGGGCTTTTTGTTATTGCGGTGAAAAAGCCAATTGGTTCAGCCTTAGCATAAAGACGACACCATCAAGTATCCTGCCTCTACCTTCCTGAGAAATATCAGATATGCTCACTCGTCCTCATTTGCATAAGGATTATTATCATGGCCCGACAACATTTAAAAGCATAAATAGCATGACATTCAAAGACAATGTTGCCTCACTGCTGTATGTTGTGCTGAAATTTAATTGCCATCCAGTTTTTAGACTCCCCCTCTATCCTAGCAGTCCATCCAGGCAGTTGGCACCCTTGCCAGGAAGCTGATAATGTGATGGCAGGTGCTGGTATCAGTGTAAAAACAACAAGCCCTCTGCCTGTCACGGATACTTGTCTCCCTGTTTGCAGAGCACTTGCCAGAAGGGTGCACACTCACCGAGAGAGCTGCTTTCCCTCAATCTGCCTGCCGTTAATGTTAAGTAACCTTCAAAATGTTTCGCAGGACTTACTTTTTGAATCGACTTTTTTCTTTCCTTTAGCGAAACTCCAATTCTGTATCAGCAGAGGTGAAAAAGGAGAAAGAGAGATGGAGGGCGGATGAGTCTGTCATCTGTCGTATAATCCCAGGAACTGCCATAACTCTGCCGGTGGATAATTTATTCAGTGCAGCCTCCTCAGATACCTCAAGGAATAGTCAGCCGTCAGAGAGAGGCCTTGGAGTAAGACAGTGACATAACTTCAGGCAGAAATGTAGCACCACATCAATCAATAATGCACCATCACCCTTCTGCTGCAATTACTAGCAAGCAGTGAGCTGGGCGGACTCAAGCCGAGCAAGTTCACCTGATTCACCTGTTGATTTGTACTCTGTAGTAACATTATTGATAGGCGTTTTCAGCTCTGTTGTGTGCTGCCTTACAAAAACAGCTCCTCCTGAAGGAAAAGGTCTTATCCCTTTCTTTTTTCGCTTTGAGTCGCCCGGATTAATTTTACATCAGCCTGCCAACCAGACAACCTCATGTACGACTGGTAAACAAGGAGAATTTGTTTTCATCTCGACAGATGGAGGACGACAGCAACAGAAGAGCAAGGCTGCACCTCAGGGGTTGAGATCTTAGACCTCATTAAAAATGCGTTTGAATGGAATAAATTTCATCCAGTTTGAAAGATGAAAAGGAGCATCCGCCCTTAGTCGCAATTCACTCACAGCGCGGCGAGTCAGTCTCATGATGTTGAAGGGGGTTTTTTTAGTTGTGAATATGAGACTTTCTGAGAGCTATTGACAAAATAATCAAGAGGAAAAGCCACAATATGCTCAGTGACAAACATGCTGTGGGTGCGGCGACAGGACCCAGAGCAGCTGCACAGAGCACACTAGAATCAACCAATAAATATCTTTGAGACGTCCAAAAATCTGTTTTAAATGTATTACTGCAGGAAGGGTCGGGAGATATGATGTAGGGTGTGACACAATATTTCCATGTCTCTGTGTGTGTATACACGCTGTCCCTTTAAAGTCTGGTGGTATTCAGCTCATATGAATAACATAACAATGGCGGTGTTGTATGATTTACTTGATCTTCGGGTATTTCATTTGTGGGATTTCTGTCTTGTATTTTATTCATAAACAATGTCACCATTGATTTTTTTTTCTTTTAGAAATGTTAAATATCACTTCCCAATATCTGTGAAACAGCTTATCCATAACAAACTCCTGGTAGCAGGTTAGTCAGTTGTGAGCAATGATTATTATTATTATGGGTTTTTTCCCTTCATTTTTAGTTTTGACCGATGACCGACATCTTTAACATTGCACATATTGTCATGCTTTCTATCAGCAAAAGGAAATTGAAATGGATAACCCAGGAAGTGTCAGTTAATGGTTAGTGGTCAGGTTGATAAAAATGATCCACTTAATTTCCCATTTATCTAATTAATTTTGTTTTAATGGCGTACGGGAATGGGAAGGCGACTGACTTTATATATCAGTCTGTTTGCAGGTATTTGCCAATACTACTGCACATGTGAACGTTGTTTAAAGCTTTTTATGCCTCCAGAGGGAGTTGCATTATGGGTCATATAGGTGGCATGTTTTCAGAAAAAAGAACAGTGCGTGGAATAAAACCATCGATTTTGATCCTTTATTTAAAAACTCCATCTTGTCTGCGGCGTGCCCCGATACCCTGATGTGATTTATGACACAAAACAGAAGGAGGGAGCTGTTCAGAGTTCAAGACGGCTTCTGGGAAGAGATGGACGGTAACGCTTAGTCAGAAGTGCAACCCGAGCAGTAAGATTCACTTGTGTAGCCACAAGGTTGTGGCATCCCGCTGCTGTTTCACTCACCAATGCTTCTAATTTTGTTCACTGGTGCACCTGAATAAGCCAAGTCAAGGTGTTTTTCCTCCAACACCGCCAGGTTTCTCAGAGCCCACCTGCCCTTTTCAAATATATTATGTAGTAGAGATATCACATTGAAGTTTAGGATAATATTTTAGGCATTTGTTGATTTGTCAATACACTGATGTACTTTAAAAGTGCTACAGTTTGGTCTAAAGCTCCCCTCCTCCTCGGTCTCCTACCACAGCAGCACATAACAACTCTCCTTCATTTTATGGGGTTACAGTGGGAGTGAAAGTGCACTGGTTTATGAGGCGTATCATTGGCAGGCAGGCAAGCTAAGATATGGTTATTCTTTGTTTATTTCACAGACGGCGTGCAGGTAAGTTTGAAATATGACCTCGGTGAGCTTTTCTACTACAGTGTCCAGCTTTTCATGGAGAACCAGTTAATGCAGACAAAACAGAGAGATATACATAACTCGAAATACCTATGATCAAGAAGAGCCCACACTTTTACAGTGCTTTGTTATATATCGTAACTTAGTGCTCATTAGGTAGTTAAAACCTCATAAACTAAAGAAAAGTTTATTATTTAGGGCGTCATTCATAACATCTGGCTGCGTACTGTCCCATGTGTAATTTTAACCCCCATCATCCTGACGAGGTTCAGCTGTTGTAATTAAACTGACCGCAGATGGTGGTGAGGCATAAAGATAAAGGAAGCCTATTGTCTGATTAAGTTAAATACATTGAAGTAGAGTGCTGGCACGTCTGCCCTTGGTGACCAGAATTGGGTTTTAATCTAAGACTACATGGCCAACAGAAAGAGAAGGAGGGAGGGTGCGTTTAGTGATCCTCTCCCAAGGACGCCTATCTGGCCACACGCCTCACAGCGCTCTCCTCAGGGCTTTGACGGATGACACCAGCACCGCGGAGTGATAGGCTATTATTTCACTTTGCATTGGATAAATGGCAGTGCGGGCTCCCACCTGTCGCCTGCTTTTCTCTTTCTTTCGTCCTCTCTTTTTTCCCTGTCTCTCTTAGCAGTTCGCCACCCCAGTCCTGAATAGAAAGGAAAGAGATTTTGTCTGTGCAATCTGTTGATTTCATTGTCACATTTCAGATGTGCTACTTTTTGAGGTTTTTTTTGTGTCCTTTGTAGTTGGAGTGGATGTGGTGAGTGAGAGTATGGTGGATAATGACCAACCTTTTTGAGGCTGACATGTCATTTGGTATAGCCCCGACCCCCCCCCCCCCACCCCCCATCAGCATTACTTGTGAAATGCTTTTTCTGTGAAAATGTCTTTTTACTTTGAGTGTGATCCAGTGCTCTCTCTCTCTTTTTCAGACCAGCAGTATTCATGGTCACCCTCGCAGTACTTCGATGAGGACAGCTACTCCCCCCCACCCAGGAACATGAAGGGTCTCTCTGGCGGCCGCCCTGCCCAGCTCCAGCTCACCTCTCCCACCTCTGCCCACACCTGCGGCCTGGCTGAATGCGACCATTCCCTGGACCATCACCTCCACCATGGCAACTCACGGCCCCACTCCTACCTCCTCAGCCCCACTGAGAGCTGCCCCCTTGAGAGCCACCATCGCTGCTCCCCGCGGAGCTCCATCCACTCTGAGTGTATGGTGATGCCGGTGTCCATGTCGGCCACCGACCACTCCATTTCTAGTAGCACTTTCCCCCGCATGCACTACGGCAGCGCTTCACGGGACAGCGGTGGCAACACTTCTGGCGGCAGGGATTCCCGAGACGACGGCGGTTCATCCTCGCATGGTGGCAGCGGCAAAATGAACCGAATCCCAGCAAACCTCCTCGACCAATTTGAGAAGCAGATGCCGCTGCACCGGGATGGCTTTCACACACTGCAGTACCAACGCACCTCCACCACAACCACAACTACAGAGCAGCGCAACGAAAGCCCAGGGCGAATACGCCACTTAGTCCACTCGGTGCAGAAGCTCTTCACAAAGTCGCACTCTCTAGAAGGTTCCTCCAAGATGAACGGCACCAAAAGCGACTCGCACCGGGACAGCTCACACCACCACCATCACCATCACCAAGGTCACCACAAACACAGCAAACGCAGCAAGAGCAAAGAACGTAAATCCGACGGCAGCGGCAAGCAGCGCTCGGGAGGTTGGTGGAGCTCCGACGACAACCTGGACAGTGACAGCACGTACAGAACGCCCAGCGTCATGTCACGGCATCCTGTGGACCACATCAGCCACTGCTACCCTGATTCAATGCACGGCCACCTGGCTGGAGACCTGTCGCTGAAGACCTCCAAGAGCAACAACGATGTCAAGTGCTCAGCCTGCGAGAGCATAAGCATGGCGCCGGAGGGAAAGTTCATGAAGAGAAGCTCCTGGTCAACGCTAACGGTCAGCCAAGCCAAGGAAGCCTACAGAAAGTCTTCACTCAACCTGGAGAAGCCCATGACGCCCACCGACCTCAAGCCCAACCTCAGGCCCTGTCACTATTTACAGGTGAGTTTGGCTTATTTCGCTATGTGTCAGTGGTCATATCTCTCAAGCAGCAGTTCCCATGGTTACGCAAATCTCCCACTCAAACACTACCGCTGCTAACATCACTGATTGTAAAAACCTGCATGCACATTACTTCTGATGCCCCTTGATTGGAGAAATTCACAAACTGCTACATTTAGTTTATTCAAATGCTTGCATCTGTAGACGACTGGATGATGGCTGTTTGAAGGGTTTTGGTGAAAGGAGAAGATGGTTATTCGGGTGAAGCCTCATGATAGCGACAAGCAATTGAGGGGATGATAAAAACATTCATTTTGTGTCTCAGTCACTACAGTGGTTGAGCGCCCGTTCAACATAATGTAAAATTCATAAGAACTTGAGGCGCTGCAGCACAGAGGAAAGCATCAGTCTCAAAACTTGGGCCTGTATTGTGCAACACAAAGCATTCCTTTTCCACAGGCATCGCCGCTGAATAGACAAGGAAGAAAAGCTGCTCATCTCAGCTGGATTTCTGATTGATCTAAAAGACAGTGTTTTGTTTGTCGCTGCCCTCGATATTACAATATGAACATGTCCTGTGGCTCAGCATGTGGCTGGCAGCAGAAGGGACTAGCACAGCAGGACAAATCAATTAACTCTATAAATGATCTTCGCCCGAGGGAAAGAGTTGGCAATATGAGCATAAAGGACCATAGATCAGTGTTGATTTTTACCCTGTTTTGGCATCGGGTTCAGCCCAGAAAAAGGTTAGCATTTAACTCAGGCCCATGATCGGCTCAGCAGGAGACCCCACAGCATCGGGATCGATTCAGAGTGAGTCAGCACTTTACAGAGAAGAGTCTCATGGGTTTTAAATGCACGCTGAAGGGTATATGAAAGAGAGACATGAAAAGCATGCTTATAAGTCCCAAATTGCAAAAGCGGGGAAAAATAGATTCTGTAAAAACGCTGCTCAATATACAACAATGTGACATCTGATAGCATCATGTAAGTATCGCCTGCAGCCAAAGTAAAGTGAGCACTTCAGCACATTGAGAGAGGAGACTTGGAGTGTGTGTTGTATGGATTAGAGACTGTTGTAAATGGAAAGCCAATACATTACTCAAATCAGACAATGGAGCCAAAGAAACAACTCAATCGAAGCTTACGTCAACAGAAAATGTTTTAGAGGACTAATTTTGACGGGCATATTTTTAAACATAACTGATGATCATTTTGAGCTGGGCAGACAGTGCACTGATCCACTCAAATTTTTTTTACAATCCCACTAAGTGCAGTAATCTCGCAATGAGAGAGTCGCAGTGTTTAGTGCCGCCCACCCTTTCCTTACTTCCATTTTCCTTACTTCCATTTGGTCATTCAGCTGAGGTAGTGTCCGAGTCGCGGCACTATAAACACTTCTAAAAATATCCTCCTCTCCTCTTTCCTGCCGCAGGGCTATATTTAGCCCGCCGTTATCAATCCAATCCATGCAGGGTGACACATCTTCCCTCCCCTGAGGAGAATCAATGCCCTCTCAGAGGGCTGGAAGATGCTTCGAAGGAGGGAGGGAGAGAGAAAGTTGAAGGCACATACCGCCGAGGTCTGCGCCTCTGTGGATGCACTGTGATACTCCAGGAAGCAGAGGGGAGGAAACAACAAAAGAGATGCCTGTTTTTGCACCCCACGGCTACTGTGGTTGCTCATCACCAGGAGCAGTCAGGCAGAGAGATGGAGCCAATAGTCAGGGATGATACTTTGCTCACGCCGAGGGGTCACGTTGAGAAGTTTTCACTTCCTGCTGCTGCTGAATTGGGATTACCCACAGCTGCCTGCACTATAACAAAATAAACTGCATCCTGGGAGAGAGTGTGTGTATGTGTGCTGGCTGTCTGTCCGTGTGTGAGTAAGAGTGTGTGTGTGGGAGTGTTTTTTTTTTCTGTTTATCACACAGCAGATGGTTTGATGATGTGCTAGTCACCTTGTTTGCGTCCTTGGTTGATGACAGAGGGAGTGACAAACTTCTGAAGTGTTGTGAAACGATGAGACAGCGAGCAGCTGAGATATGCAGGACTTGTCTTACTGAAATATCTGTATGTTACGTCTGCATGAGGGCACGCAGCAGGTGTGTGTGAGTCTGTGTGAGTGTGTGTGTGTGAGTCAGCTCATGTGTATGTATGAGAGATCGATTAACCGGACATTGGGGAAGACAGGGATAGATTAATATTGCCTGTTCTCTGAAATGACAAATGTTTGGGAATCAGACCTAGCATTAGCCATCGCTCTCTGTCATTGGCTAAGTCATTTCACAAATTAGCCCCAATTCCCCCCCACACACACACACACACACATACACACACATACACATGCACACAGACACAGTTTCCAGGATGACCGTGGGTTTGACTGTTAGCTTGATATTAATGAAAGAAGGTGATCGGGGCAAAGCATTTGTCTGCTGTTGGTGACAGGCTCACTTGGACGAATATCAAATTCTTTTTTTTCGTGCATATATAGTCAACGTTTTGGGGCACCATCTCTCTCTCTGATGCACACTCTCCAAATTAGATATGTAAATGCACCTGGGCTGCAGTAACAGCTGTAACCTATGCCTCCTCCACCTTCCTTGCACCCTGCCTGTAACTTCACAGCACAATAACTTTGTCTTCCTGTCTCAGCCCTGATTAAAAGTCAGCGGCTCCAGCAGACGCTGCTCTGTTCTCTCCCTGCATACAGTACTGTGGTACAAAGGGAGGATTAGTCTTTGATAGTTTTGCTGATAGGGCATTGCGTAGGGATTTAATAAGCCAATTAATTGCCATGTTGGCTTGCCAAAGGTGGAGCTTGAGACGCAGAAAGCCTGCTGATTAAATTACAAAATGGAAGTGCAAAGCAGCAGAAACAAAACTGGCACTGTGACTGAAAGCTGCAGTAACACCACACACACACACACACACACACACACACACACACACACATACACACATAGGGGTTCCCTAACTTTTTCATTAAGGGGTTCCCAGATAGCTATCAGGCCACGAACCGCTACTTAGTGAGGTTTTATCCCAGGAACTCCGGGATCAGACAGCAGTTTGTAGCTAAATGTTACTCATTTCTGTTGCCTGGGGCGACAGTGTGCCTTTGTGATTACCACCGTGTCAGCAAGCATCTGCTCACATTTGTGTTTTATTACCTCAAACCTTCCGTTTCCTTTGATTCTACAAGGAGGTTGCAGGGCTAAAACTATTTCATTGTTAATTGCTAAGCACATTTTCCCATCTTTTTTGTGTGTGCTACTGCTTTCCCTGACCAAATCAATAATAATGGCTAGCTTCCTCATTTTGCTTGGTTTAATACCAGGAATGGCTGTTTTTGCAGCATTTTCTTCACTGTATGAAAGTGTTTTAGCAGGTCGTGCCATTTGGTGCAGTCCAGGACATCTAGTACCTTGTAGGATCTGGAGAGTGTCCAGGTGTTCCAGAGAGGGAACTCTGAGCATTATTGTATTGGCCTTGACTTGGTATTTCTTCTTTTTGATGTTCTCTTCCGTATATTATTTGTTTATAGTTTACTGTACAGTTAAGTTTGAGCAGCTTTCATCCGTCTCCTGTAGGCAGCCACTTCCAGAAAATAGCCTCTGATATAGCAGCTCTACGGTATCTCCCCAGCACCAAGCTGCAGATACACAAAGCTGCAGCAGCTGGTGAAGAAAGTCAAAAAGTGGCAAGCTTTGAAGCCAGGTATTTCTTCTCAGGAGCCGAAACTAAATGGAGAGTGAGTATTGGGATAACAATGATGGCCAGAAACACTCAATTCATGCCAATGTTCCATGTTTGCCGAAAGTGAAAGTAGGTGAACATGTTCCATCACGTCAGTGGCTGTCTGTCGGCTTGATTTGATGTTTCACTGCCCCCTAGTGGCCAAAAACTGACTAGCAGAGCTCTGAAGAAAAGGATGGGAGAAATCCAGATGGACATCGAAGACCTCTCTACATCGACTACGATAAAATCGGCGTATCCCACATTTCAACTGGAAAATGCGGAATAAGGCCTAATATGGAAAATCAAACCAGAATATGCTGTTTACATGACCCATTGTCATATTCCGAATAATAGTGGAATATTAGCGTGCATGTAAATGTAGTCATTGATGGCATTTAGCTGCGTAATTGGCCGATTATTCGCCCATTATCGGCACACATCTCGGGTGGAGCAGCTGTTGTGGATTTTCACAAACTGGCACAGGGATTAAGACGAGTTCACACAAGAGATTTGCTTAAAAACATACAGTTTATTTTAATTAACTGATAAATAGGCTGTGTGGGTAAGAAACATCAGCAATGAAAGAAATGCGTGGATGTGTGAGGTATGTGACGCGGAGGTGCTGAAGGTACAAAAGCAGATTATGCAGAGTGGATGTATGCATGTGTGGAAACTGTGATGGAAACATGGGATTTATGTTTGTTGCGTGTATTAATGTGAGGAATGTTAACGTCTCTTCATCGCTCCAGATATGATGAGATAAGATTTTTTTTTGTCTTCCTAGTGGAGCCGAAGCTTCAGTGGACCTTAAAGTCACATGTGTTCATGTGTGTCATGATTCACGTGCTCCATCTGTTTCCTCAGCCGATGGATTTTACTTTTATTTTTCCATTTCCACTACAGGTGGAACACAGGTAGATGGAGGTGCACCTTGTGGACGGACGGGGTGTCACAGTATTTCTTGTTTGAAAGCTCTTTTGGTCACGACTCAAACTTCATCATCATGGATAAAAAAGGAAACAAAAGAGTCGGCATTAAATTGAGAACACAACTTTAAATCACAGAGCTCTCTGGAACAACTATGTAGCGAGACGAGACGTAGGAGAAGTAGATGTGTGGATGGATGAAAGTGTAGTGAGCGTAGCAAAACAAGGCAGGCAAAGAGCGTGTACTGCGGTCACAGCATGCGGGAACCACACACGCTCTCTTTTACCTGCCATCAAAATGAGTCCAACAATGTGTTATTCTCCTCTCAGATTTCTCTGGAAATGTTTCCTTTTGTGCACTTTCTGATGCTCCTCCTGTTTTTTATGACAGGGTTTTTTTCACTTTCTCTCCAGCCTCAGCTGGTGTGAATCGACTCTGTTAGTTTGTCATGTCCTGTCATTTTTTGGAGCATTTTGTCAAAACCTTGAACTATACGAATCAAGTCAATCATTGTTCATATTTGTAGTCATTTATATTTACAGCTGGTTTGTGATTAAATCGCACTTTTACTGTGTCCTGTTCAATCCAGTCTAATTCCTTTGGTTTGACTTATGAGTTTGAGTGCTGATGAATTTGAGCAGGTAGTTTGTGCATGTAGGTGGACGAGAGGTGAAGTGATCGGAAGAGGCAGACGACAGTAAGAACGTCAGGTCAAGAAAAAGCCTCTCGAAACACAACAGGTCTCATGGCTGCACTGTATTGTACAGCGAGTGACGAAACTGTGCGTCTGCTGCAGTGGATTCCTCGCAGTATGATTGTTCTGTGCCTTGTAGCTGCACTGGAAAAAGCCCACAGCCACGTCACATCTACATTTGCCCAGTGACCTGCAGCATGAAGAAAATCGCCAAAAACAGACTCCAACCCCGCACAGGGAATCTACATTTTTAGCCACACTAGTGACGGGGGTCTGGTTACGGCAATGCCGGTTTGTTGGTTCGCCCATCACTTTGATCCAAGTCATTTTTCTCAAAGCACTGGATGTTTTGTTCATCTTTACTTTTAGTGTTTGACTTGGATTCAGTCAGTCTCAGAAAAAGCTTTGTTTTGTTCTCAGAGTAAAGGAATCAAAAGGACAAGACGATGGAATTTTGACAGCGGCTCACATCGTTTCACTCACCTTCCAGCTCACGGCTGTTTCCTTTTATATTGAGCGTGTCTGTTTACACTTCTGTGCTAACATCTGATAGCATAAAGTGTCAGTAAATAAACAACGCGAAGACGAGATGAACACAGACATTACTATGTTGCATGTGTGGGCGCACAGTGTATGTGCGAAAGGGAAAGGCGCGAGAAGAAGAGCTGGCGGTGGGCGTGCGGTAGGTGTTTAATCAGGTCTGGTAAGGAATCCGCGTATTCATTCTCCCCTGCGAGGTTGGAAGAGCAGACAGAGGGAGATAAAAGAAAACAGCACCTTCTCAGACTCGCACAGCATACCCATCCAATCTTGTGGCAGGAAATGAGGGGCCGGAGGCTGGTGGGTGGGATTACAAATGATTGAACCGTTAAGAGTTCTCTAAGTCTCTCCCTTCCTTCCTCTCACAGCCATTTATCCATCTTTCTATGCTGTGTCCCTTCTCTCCTGTCTCTGTCTCCCTGTCTATCTTACTCTAACTTATGGCAGTGACTTATGTTTCTTAGTAGGGGGGGGGTGTATAGATAGAGCTGCAGAGTTAATCAATGAAATGCACTGCTGCACTGCAGGAGCGTTGGCTGAGGCCTGCCCAGCCCCTCCACCCAGCTGAACACACATATACACACCACCCTCCCCGAGGCCTCCTGCAGACTCAGAGATCAAAGCAGTGAAAGTAAAGGTTGACACAATATGCCGATGTCTGCACTATCCCGCTCTGAGATGCATGTGAACCGTCTCACCGATGTTATTTATAGGCAAAGCCGAGGTGCCAAAGCGGCTTGGGCTTGCAGCGCGTGTGAGGAGTACCTCCTCGGTCATAAATATGATATATAAATACCTTTCCCCAAGTCATGTCTGTTCTTTATACAGCAGAATCCAGTTGATTAGAGGAAGTCGAAGTTCTGTTATCGTGACTAACTATAAATGTGAATATTGATCACACTTGAGCTGTGAATTTTCACACGAACCTCGGCTCATACTCACAAGGCGCTTCGCGTCATTGCCGTGAAAGGGCGACACATTTATTTAGGGACAGCAGAATCATCAAACTTTCCCCAAGTAATGGTACGTGGCTTGTGGACGCCATGCCGTGTCTTCCCTTTCGGTCAAGGTGAATGTTCACGTCGGCAAGCGTCCACACTCGGGCCTCGCAAGGCGTGCTGGGCCGCCATGTGTGTTTTCCCCAGCAATCAATACCAGCGCACCGCTGGCCGGCCTGTTTCTTTATCTTCACAGGGAGACACCCCGCAATCTATCCAGTTTATCAGCGAATCCAAATTAAACAAATCTCGCCGCAGCTTGCGCCTGTCCTCTGGCGTTCCGTTCAGTAATTAGACGTCTAAAAATATCAAACCCCTCCAAGACTTAATTAACCCATCGACTCCGTTTGGTAGCTGGTGCATGCCTGTCTTTGGAGGGGAGATGAATGGCTTTTATCAGCGTGTGTGTTGAGTGTGCGTTTGTGCCTGTGTGGGCGCGTGTCTGTGTGTGCGTGCTCGTGTCCGTGCATGTTTTGGATAGAGGGCATCGGAGTAAGCTTACGCATCCTTAATTCATGTGGTTTTCCACATGGTTGTGTTTCTGCTCTTGTTTTTGAGCCTCCGTGCATCTTTCTCCTCCAGTTCGCCGTCACCTTTTTGTCGTGATGTAACGCCGCAGCCTTGCAGTGAAATTTGCGACCGAGCATTGCAGACCTAGAGGACACAATGTAATCCTGATTAATCATGCTAAAGCCATGACGTAGATGGTAGACAAGAGTCAAAGGCTTCTTTGACCCAGCATGGCCTGTGATTAACAAAGAGTAGGTTGTAATAAAGACATAATTGATCAATTATCCAGGCCGTTTTGATGTGATGTGACACTTGTTAGAATAGTAATCGTGGGTGGGTGTGCATTGATGCTAGAGGTTAGTCGATTTAGTGTCACAGGGAAGATGTTTTTTTTCATGATGTTAACAAACAGATACTTTCAGTGATGAATCTGATGTCTCATGAAAGTCTCTCAATAGTTTGTTAATACAAACACTTTCTGTTGAGAATCCCAGTTCTGGTGCTTTTATTTTCAGCAGTGCATTTTTGGAAAGGATCATTTCTGTTTTTGTTTCTTTTTGAATAATAATTGCATTTCAATTGTTATTTTCCAGTGGATGACATTTGCATCAGAAAATGATTAGAGTCATGTGTCTGACGCATTAGTGACATTTGGATTCAGCCTATCTGCTCCTGACATTTCCCACAGCCAGTCAGCTGCCAGCCAGTTCATCGTGAACCTGTGAGCAGTCAGTTAGTCACTGATTGGCGTTGGGGGAAAGAAAACGGAATCAGTATTATCAGTATAATCACACATTTATACAGTATGTAATCATTAATAAAGGTTGGGAGGCTGTTTTAAAGTTCTTCTTGAGTGCAGCTCTGGTCCACTGTTACTGTAAAGTCCAAGAAATATGGACCCAAGTCAGATTTAAGTTAATGAAATCCAGAGCCGGGTGGATTGGCACCGCGCCGAGGCTGATCCGCCTGCCAGGATGTTAAAGTGATGGATGGATACGGCACCACAGAAGCCTTCAACTTCCACATAGAATTTAATGATTACTGACAATGTCATATTTTATGAGTGCAGATCATTGACCATGGAAATGCATGTCCAGCTAAAGCCTCTGACCATCGCACACAGTCAGCAGAGTGCAACAAGGTAAATCTGAAAAGGAAAATAGAAAACAAGGGAGGCTGGAAGGGTGGTGGTGTGGTGGTGGTGGGGGGGTCTGCGTCTGCGTGTCGTGCTGTATCATCTGTGTGTTTGTTTGTAGCAGAGGTGAAGACCCTGACTCAGCTGCCGCTGTTGTTGTCACAGTAATTGAACTCTGCTGCAATGTTTAACGAAAGCGAGAAAATGAGAGAGTGTGTGAGTCAGAGAGAGAAATAGAAAGAGTGGTATTGTGCGTAATGAGCTTGTGAACAATCATCATCAGTTCATTACATGTGTGGGTGAAGTTAGCCCAGCACATTTTAATAAGCTGCACAACCATCTCCAACACGGAAACCTATTAGAATCATATAATAACATTTCTACATGTTGTGTAATGCATGTACCGTAATGGAGGCACATTTGTCTTTCACCCAGACCATGATTCAGAAAATAGTTTTGCTCCACATGATCTCTATTCACGAGCATTCTGTAATACCAGTAACATGCCCCGCTTGAGATGGATTCTAATAGCAAAATTGCCTGTCTGAAAGCATGCAAGACTATCGTCAAAGTGCATTAACCCCGACTCAGTACTGCCAGAGCACCTGTATGCAAGACGCTCTGTTTGCCTCCCTGCTCGCTTCACACACTACATTTAAGACCGCCGTGATGCTGCTTGTTGGGTGTGAAATATTCACTCCATATGCAGTGAAGACAGGCAGTGGGTGCCAGTGAGACACCGTTTTCCTCACTTTGAATGGGATAATGGTGACGCCGACGTCTGGATACTCAATTACCTGGTTTAACGAGTGGAAGAAAATTGCTACATGTAAACTGCCTGGCTTGTTTTGATGGCAGGTTTGCACAAGCGATAGCTACGACGGGCTGAGCAAAGATAGCTCCTTTTCTCTATTTTCAAGCCTTCTTTTGCCAGTAATTATGATTAACAGGCCCGCCAAATTTCTAACAGCGTTTCAGTCAAGGTTTTCAGCAGTTTGTAACCTGGCCAAACAAAAGAGAAGCTCATACACTGAGCACCTGTGGAAGCTGTGAGAACGCTTTGAATGTGTGTTGGCTCATTATGGAAATGATGTAACTGAATGGATGGAACCAACTGTGCCCGATGAAGGGGGTTCAATACAAGTGTCAATCAAATTGTGCATTGCTTCATCACTGGAAAATGGTTTTAATGCCTCAACGTTGCTCCATGTAGATTGACTTTACGTGGCCCTTGAGGAGTTAAGAAAAATCTCAGCCCTTTTATCTTATATTCAAGATAAAGTCGGTGCGCTCTTGCAGTGCGGAGGTGGGAATGTAATGTTCTTTCATCATGAACTGTTTTTACCCACAGTGATGTTTTAGGAAGATACAGGAAACATCTTGCAAGAGTCTTTTATGATGGATGAAAAAGCATAACCTGAAAGAGACTTATCATCTGACTCTACAGTTCCTCTCAGCTCCATGGATCTTTCTAGCGTCTTTCCGCTCATTGTTTTGATGACAGGCTGCAGCTGTTTTCTCACCCCTCTCATAGCATAGCACTCTCACCCTTAAAACCCACTGTACCCTACCTGCTCAGCACCAAATCGCCCACTGACAGAGTTAGCGACTGGCTGGTGAACATATTGGAGCATTTAGCAGCTAAACAGTCAGGTGTTTCCCTCATGAGTTGTTGGAGACCAAACCTCAGCTAAATGGAGCGTGAATATTGGATTTACATTCATCAGGCTGCCAGAAACACAGCTCTCAAACAAATGCAGATGCTACTTCCTGTTTGGGAACGGGCAGCTGTTTGCGATCACGTCCGCCATAAATTTATGAAGTGAGAATATGAGAACGTTGTGTGTGCAGCTTCACGCGCTGCCCCCAGGTGACCAAGAAATCTGTTATCCCCCGTGCCACCCAGGTGCCCCAGGATGACTGGGGGGGTTACCCCGGCGATGGGAAGGATGACGAGATCCCCTGTCGTCGGATGCGGAGCAGCAGCTACGTTAAAGCCATGGGGGACGAGGAGAGCGGAGAGTCGGACTCCAGCCCCAAGACATCGCCTCAGAAGTTGGTGCGGCCTGACGCCCTGGTCAAGGCCATCGTCAGACCCAGGGACCTGCTGGACTCCCAGAGGTACGCCACATGACACGCTTGTGTAGATGATCCAACACGAACAATCAAGTGACCAACAATGTTTGCAGTCTGCGTATATGTTTCTTAGTGTACCACACTGAGATTTTGATCTAACCACTGAGGGTCCCAAAGACAAAAGGTTTAAAATGTTGTGGTTATGTAGTGGCTTTAAGTAATGAATATCCCAGTGGGGCAATTCCACTTATTCCAGAGAATTTCTAGAAATGTGACATATTAAAATAATGTAATAAAATGTGATGGAATGGAATGATGCATTGAGACATTTGGATTATTCTCAAAACGTGCCTCATTGTGTGTTCCTGTTTTCAGATTGCACTTTAAGAGTCCACCTTTCCTCAGCTCAGTATCTTATGTTTTGAATATCGTGCTTGTTATTTATTTGCTTTAACATGTTCCCTCCAGCAGTGTTGGCAGTTTTCTTATGCTAGTGCCCCACCGCCACATCAGTGTCAAGCTCTTGATAGCTGAACCCTGCACTCATTAGAATCCATTTACGGGTGTTCATATCAGTGTCTTCAACTGCGAGAGAGTGCTCAGTGCGCTCTTCTGGGATGCGTCCCATTAAATGGTGAGGAAATGGAGGGCTTTTGTTTTGGTAACTCGGCAGCGGAAGAAAACGCTCATAAGAGGATTACATGATGAGACAAGCTGAAGACAATGTCACAGAAAAATAAACACAAGAATCTATGCTATGGAGATATACAAGTGAGTTATTAAGATTACAGCGTTAACAAATCCTTCAGATTAGGATGAAATTAGATTATAGAGTGCTTGCACCAAAAAGGAGCACTATAAGATAAAGACTAGCCTCATGTAACGAGAGAGACCCTTCAGTAACAGCTTTTTCCCCTGAGGTGTTTACTGGGATTGTGTTATTATTAACATGAATGTTAAGATGATGTACCTTTCTTAATCTCCCTGTGCGCAAAGTCAATTATAGTAGAGTGAGATGCAGTGATGATACACTGCAGGTGTTACTCTATGGCTTCTTTAGGTCGGAGATGAATTCCCTTTTCTATCCTGCTGCTTTATTGTGTATTGTATCTCCTGACGACTGTCTGTTTTATCTTTCTGCTCGCCTTCTGTTGCACCTCACATCCCATCTCCATCTTTATTTCGCTCATTTCAATCAATCAATCAAACCTGTTCCTGGGCAGACACCAACCACAAATACAAAAGATGCTGCCATCGCCCCTCATTCGCTGTTAAAAAGCTTGCTTTTCCCGTTATCTCCAGGAGCTGTTTGGATGTTCATTTTTCAATTTTAAATTCATAAGTGAGACTATTCAAATATTACTTATCGTCTTATTTTACTCCCTATTGTGGTCTCAAATTGTATTGTGATAGTACTTCAGACAACAAATCATCACATTGTGTGTTACAGATGAATCTTTTCCAGAGTCATTCCTTTAAAAGGTGCCATTACGAGAAAGCAAATTCACTGCTGTTCCCCCTTCAAAGGGACCTGTTCCTCTTTGTTGGCAGCAGAATGTGAAAACAGTAATTATGGACCAAATTCACAAGTCTGTTTTAATAATGTGACAATTTAAAAAATATCCTAGACGCACTCTTCAAAACACAGCATTTCATCTGCCTTGGCTCTGCTTCGTGAGCCGTGCATATTGAGTGCATTTACCAGTCGATGTCTGAGTTCAGTTTGGTCGTCCTCATCTAAGGCCTTCAGCAGCATCTTAAAGACCTGGTTGTACTGTGTGTTCTCATTTTTAGACATTTTTTAGATCGAGTGTTTCCATTTATTTTTCATTTATTTTTGAGAAAGCTTTAGGAGTAAGTCAAACTGCACTTAAACGAACCTCAGAGGCTCTATTTGAGTTAATCAAAAGGTATGTGCCAAAAAAGGTTAGAGACAACTGTTTCCAATTTCTGGTAACTGTGTGACCAGAGCTACGCAGGGGCAACTATGGTGCAGGGTTGGCTTAGGAAGAACATGCTTTTAACGGTGGTTGTGGGCCTCGCTTCGTTTAGGACCAATTAAATCACCTGCGTTCTGTCCCGTCACTTTAAATCTGTGGGCTTTATGCTCTCTGACACTTTGGTATGGACAGAAAAGAGCCGCAAAATCGCCACTCATGTCATTATGTGGGAGGCGCAATACCTGGTGAAATATCAATAAGCCAATGAGAGCAAGTGACAGTGGTGAAAGCAGGGACGAATCCGACCACAATTATGCTGATATTGAAAGGCAGAAAAAATCATTTCTCTCTTGTCAGTGTCATGATAGAAAGAGAAATATGGCTTTTGCAACTCAGTACATCCTGACATGACAGGATTTCAGGACATGTTTGGACTACTGACATTACTTGGTAATACTAAAGTGGCTTAAAGGATAACTTTGTCCGTGTACTCTGGCTCAAAACAGTAAGGACGTCCACCATAAACAAAGTCATCGTCCACCACCTCAGAGTCGGAAAAATATTCATCCATTTTGTGAAAAATAACAGTCGCAAACTACAGCTAAACTAGCCGACCACCGCAGAGTTAGCCGTGTTGTGGCTGGTTGCTCGCAGCGCGCGGCGCTCGAAAATAACATCATCCGCGTCAGAAGTAGTTGTCTAGAGACACTGGATGTTGATAACATGCCACCACGGGCTCAGAGGGGAATAGCGCCAGCACATCATAACAAAATATTGGAATATGAACGAGTTTCGCCGCAGATTATGCGTTTATAGAGGCTACGCACGGGTGCCCTGATAACTCGCATTATACGGATATACGCGCCGCTCCTCTGGGGCTAATTTCTTCAAAACGACTCCAAATGCCACCAAAGTTGTCTGGGTGTCTAAATGGTCGTATTTAATGCTACAAATAAGGTCCAGGTTGTAAAAAACGAAAGTTATCCTTTAAAGCTGTTAGAAGTATTGTTCCATCAACATCAAATATGGACTTTTCTCTCAATTAGATAAGATCAGTTGAATTCATATTTGGGCTACAGGTAGAGATGAGAGGCAGAAAGAAAGAAAGAAATCAGTGGAACTGAAATTGCAACAACATAAGAGCAGAGGATAAAAATACAGGTACGGTCAGGTATGATAGCTTCTTTAAAGACAACATTCGAATAGCTAACGCTTTGGGAGGCTCTTCCTCCCTCTGTCGGAGCACAATGCAAGTACATCCTCCATGCAGTGTGTGTTGCTCAGGGAGGTTTGCTGGACTGTGTCGAGAAACTCTCCACAGACCTGCTGCAACTTCTGCATAAATCACACTGTGTGTGCGTCTGTTCTGCCTCTGGTCTGCATGAGCCCAAAGGCAAATAATCTGCCATGAACTGCAGACATTATGCAAAGGTGACCTTGTGTCTGACCTCAGTGTAGAGCGTGGCCACGTCGCTGCAGTGTGTGATGTCAGACAGTCACAACAAGAGACGCTGAAACACATACTAACAGATTCCCTCGCTCTCACTGTCATATCCTCTGCTCGCTCTTCACGCCGCCGCTACTCGCTCGTACAGAGCAGCTTTTTCCCCGGAAGCTCGGAAACCGCAGCAGGCACCGCCCACAGAATCCACTAATGCGCATCGCTGCCGTTAAGATGACCCCGATGAAAACACGTACCTGCATACACCTGCGTTTGTGATGTCTCTCGCTGCAGGGTGACAGCAGCAGGAGGAAGGGCAGCTGAGATGTTCACCTTCTGCAGTCATGGGCCATAAGTAGTACCTGTGCATGCTTTTATAATAGGCCAGATATTCATCCCAGAGGATGTGGTGTAATTGAATGTTATTGATTGTGATCAGGCAGGAACATAATGATATCCCTCACAGAAGACGCCATCGTTTGGCTTTTCAAACAGCTCTTTCAGAGCTTGTAAGTAATGTGTGAGGCAGCTACGGTGAGGTGTGCTCCTTTTTCCACATCTTGCAAAGCTTCCCCAGACAATCCATTTTGAGTAGCTGTAAACAGTGAATGATTTATGAGGATGCAACAGCAGGGAGGGCTATCAGTTGCAGTTATTGTACTCCAAGGCCCCTCTGAATAATGGCTCTCTCAGTGGTTAGACGGAGAGTCTGCTGGGCTCTGCTGAAAGAAAGATATTGACCAGCATGGATCAGGCTGTGTGGCCTGCCTCTGCATCGAGTGCAGCAGCAGCATTGTTGATAGTTAGGGTGTCATCAATGGAGAGTCCTGATGCTCCCCTTAACACACGCTCAGAACGCTGTGCTCAGAAATGTCCTGGTTTTACTGATCGCAACAGTGTGAGACTGGTTTGGTGCAGCGCTAGACCAATAACTGCTGAATGCAGATATGTATTGGTGTTTTCGCCTATGAATGACAAGAAATTGCACTACAGAGTCTGATGGGTAAAAGATATGTGTGAAACCGTGTCTCCATTGCATAGTGAGCACCAGTGGCGTGCACAGACTTTTTGAAGGGCAGGGGCGAAAAGGACTTCACTTGAGCATGCGTTTTGGTGTCCAAGAGGGCACTTTAGCACGCGTTTTGGCGTCCAAGAGGGCACTTTAATGCACGTTTTGGCTCCCAGGGGGCACTTTAGCACGCGTTTTGGCGTCCAAGAGGGCACTTTAATGCACATTTTGGCTCCCAGGGGGCACTTTAGCACGCGTTTTGGCGTCCAAGAGGGCACTTTAGCACGCATTTTGGCCCCAAGAGGGCACTTTAATGCACGTTTTGGCTCCCAGGGGGCACTTCAGCACGTTTTGGTGTCCAAGAGGGCGCTTTACCACGCGTTTTGGTGCCCAAGAGGGCACGTGTTTTGGTGCCCAAGAGGGCACTTTAGCACGCGTTTTGGTGTCCAAGAGGGCACGTGTTTTGGTGTCCAAGAGGGCACTTTAGCACGCGTTTTTCAACAATTGGGCCATGAGGGGGGTCGGTCGCCCCCCCCTGCCCCACCTCTGTGCACGCCACTGGTGAGCACTGACCAGTACATTTTTCACCTTCAGATGTCCCACGCAGTACATATGTTGGTCACAACTCTTAAAACACAACTTGACATCCTTTATACAGTCATGTGTTCACCAAGGGCTGAACCTCGCTCCATCCTCGCTTGTGAGAGACTGAGCCAATGAACCTGTTTACCTGTGGAATGATCCAAACAGGTGTTTTTGGAGCGCTCCACAACTTTCCCAGTCTTTTGTTGCTCCTGTCCCAACTTGCTTGAAACATGTTGCTGCATCAAATTCAGAATAAACATATCAATGTTCATGTTTTTGTTTTGTTTTGTTTTTTAAATCAAAAGCAGGCTTCAGTCGGGAAAACACTCTTATTCGAAAGAGAACACGGCACAGCCATGTTTGCAAACCAGGCTGCTCTGTGATCGTTTGCACCAAAGAGTGCCCGAGGGACACGGCGCCAAATGGTGGCGAGACCAGCTTTTGCTTTTAAACAAAGGGGAAATACTCACTGTTAATAACAACTATTGTTTTACACTCCAACATTTTAAATCAACCATTTGGACAAAGATATTCTTGACTTTTCATCAACCTGAAGAGGATTTGATTTGGACACAGTTTACATAAAAGTCCCGTCCAGTGCCATTTTAAACGGCTCTCATCATTTGTTCAGAAGTGAGCCTGTTTTCATTTCTTTGTGTTCTTGGCACCATCGTGCTGCGATCCATATCTGTTGTGTTTTAAGTCCGCACACAAGAGGCACCGTGGACGTCGAGTGCCACCTGACACGAGAGCTCTCGCGCTATGATGGTTCACCGGGCTTGCTGGGATGGAACTAGATTGGATTCAAGTCAGACATGGCGCAGCTTGGATTCCCCCTGCTCTTGTAGCAATTTGATGTCCCAGGGGGGCATTCAGAGGGGCCAAACACAAATTTGACAGCAGCGGCTCCCTGAAGCAAATCATGTTATAGTGAGAACAGGCTGTCAGGTTGTGTCACCCCCCTTCATCTTTCCCTCTTTCGAGCTGTCTGTCGCTCTCGTGGTTGACAGGATCGCCTCTTTTCTCATCTCACCAGTAAAGAATGCATCACGGTCGTGGGCCCGCTGAGCTGGAACAGCCTGTGCACTAGATAGAAAGTTAGATGTCAATGATTTTTTTAATTAATAACCATTTGCAGCCCCCAACCACCCCTCCGTTACAACTTCACCCTCGGGTCCTGCACGTCCTGTGAGCTGCAGAGCCGACAGCTATGATAAATTCAATATGAATCAGCCTTTTGTGCCATAGCGGGAGCTGCCAAAGATGCATAAAGAATGTATCAATGTTGATGGGAACCAAATGACGTGGCAAATTTCACAATCCTGCATTAGCATAATGAATCAATCACTAACGATGTATCTGATAGCAAGCTGCGTTAACACACATGCACACACAGGCGCAGGAGAATATCAGTAATTAACCTCCATCTCTGGCACCTTAACTCCTTTTTAAATGACTGTGGCCTTGTGTCTAAACACCACAAGCCAATAAATGCCATCATTTTTGTGGCAGTTTATAAAATAACTCACATTTGTTTGCCCCCCACCATCCACGGTTAGCTTCTTGAGGCACCATAATTAATCAAAGTAAACACTGGCGATGCATTCGATAATTTCTGATTCGACATAATGTAATTACTCATTCAGATAGCAGTGGGTGTGAGCATTTTCCCTCAGAGCTCAAGGTCAGAACAGAATTCCAATCCATTGATTTGTGGCTGTGAGGGACGTGTCATGCATAGTTCTACTTCTCTGTCGTTTTAGACTCTACTATGAATGTAACACCTAATGTTATGGAAAAGATGGGTCATTTTTGTCTCCCACTACCTAACGTCCTGTCCAAAAACGCATCAACTGCTGCGTACGGCTCTTGATCTTTGGCATGTGGCTTGAACAGAATGAGCTATGTGTGTTTTAAAACACAGCGAGTGTGTGCCGTGGCCACGCTGATGGTGAAGTGTATTAAACACATTAACTTTGCATACATTCCCTTCGTCAGGGTCTTCTCACCAAGATGAGATTCACTCCTCTTGCTATCCTCCACCCCTCTGGGACCCATTTGGAAGATAGAATTGTTCTCCGTAGGGCTTTTGCGGTGCATTCTGTGTGTCAGAAAGGAAATATATCTGCTGATTTCCACTTTCTGGATTAGCAGACACATTTCCCCCATCTCACCCTCTTGCTCTCTTGTTAATACAAGTGTACGTTAACCCTTCTTGCAAAGTCTTCGATCCTGCAGCAATCCTTTTTCACGCTTCAGAATTGTCCTTGTTCCTTCCTGATGTTCTATGCGCCGCTCAATCAAGCTGTTGTCGAGGCCGGACTTTTTGCGACCCCAGAAAACGTACTTTCGCTGGCAGCATGGAAGGCAGGAAGTGTGAGATTCCCCATCTTCCCTTGCCTTTATATGGGCCAACAATGGAAGTGCATTAGCGCCAATCAGAGACATTAGGGGAAATTTGCTCTGGCATGATTTGATTAAGGGCCAACGTACACTCAAAACAGCCTCGCTTCACTCAACTGACTATAACAGACATCTTTACAGGCATGGATGGATGAAGTATGCCTCCGTACTGCCTCAGCCGGTGCACTTATGTCTGATCTTGTCAGCTAAAAAGCTCCACTAAGTTTCATTGCTCAGGGAAGGATGTTAGGTAGGCTTTCTTTTTGTCATTCTCATTTGGTTCAATTAACCAAATCTAATTCGCCACACAGGAGAATAAAGTGTATTTTATGATGTAGTGTAATTGTTTTTTGCGTGCGCCATTTCATCGCCGAGTGCTTTGTTATAATTTGTTTGTTAGTGCTGGTGGACAGTGCGTGCGTGTGTGTGTGCCTGCTGTGCAACAAAACTCATAACACACTCCTCATTAAGACGTTTCATTTATAGTTTATTGCCTTAACCAGCTATATGTTACTGTAGCATTCTCCCACTTTCATCATCAACCTGCGGCCATGCTGGTCACATTGTATCACCCTAATGTTTGCAGCACTTTGGTGAAAACTCCCAAGCAAACATTCAGGTCACCATGAATGCCATACAGAGCCACCTCTATTGGACTTGTGCCCAGTGACGTCACATCCATCCAGCTCCCACTTAAGGGACCCAGTAACTCTGTTTTCTTTTCTACCCACAGCTCTTACCGCCTGGATAAAATCAACAGTGACATGCGTAACTACATCACCAATTTTGCTGCAGACTTAAGGTGAATACAGGCTCAGCGCCTCCCCTCCCCTTACCTCTCCGCTGCTGCCATGTTGCAGTGGTCAGCCGTCGGAGCCAGCTGGCTCGCTGCCCTGCTGACATACCCAGTATGGACGCCTCACAGAGCAAACACTCAAGACCAGTCAATGAGAGGTCACCTGGGGCAATCTGCTCATACTGGCAAAGCAGACGGCACTGTTAAACTTAATATAGATATGATTCGATTCACTGCTATATATTACTTCAGCATGGTAGTAAAAATCTTTCTCATACTGTATTAAAAGTGAACTAGGTATGTTTTGAGAGATTGATCGCATTAAGAGATAGTACTTCTTCCTGTTTCCAGCTTCTTTATGTTTCCCACTTCACTCAGACCTCATCTGTGGATGTTGCTGCTCTGGGATGTTGAGAAGGTTGATATTATTTTGCAAATACACACAGCTTTGCTACAGCATGACAAGATGGATTGGGGGACTTTTAATCACGCTGGCATTTTCCTCGCTGCCAAACGCCAGTGTTTATCTCTATAAAAAGCCCAGAAACTGCTTACTCATCCCTGCCTGTCATCAGAAATAGATCTGGCGGAGGGAACCTC
Organism: Chelmon rostratus; assembly: GCF_017976325.1. Classification (NCBI taxonomy): domain Eukaryota; kingdom Metazoa; phylum Chordata; class Actinopteri; order Chaetodontiformes; family Chaetodontidae; genus Chelmon; species Chelmon rostratus. Next base: position 16,762,588 of record NC_055672.1, on the reverse strand, counting down.
ATTTTGGTATTCCTAATGTGACTCACATAGTATTCTTTAGTTTACTTAGAGCACCTTTTTTCCTCCATGTTTTTCTCATAGTCTCTCCAGCAGATTTCAGACCAAACTGGGGTTTCTGAACATCTCTCTCGCGCTGCTGGGGTAGCACATTTAATTGACCTGCCTGACACCGGGTGCTCTCTGAAGTGCTTGCTCACTAACTAGCTCCTGATTTGCATTTCCCTCATTTCCAAGCATTGATTGGATGTTTCAGCAGAACAGAAATCGAACTGCCTTTTTAAGGACACTGGTGAACACATCAAGAGAGGCGCAATGTCATAACCAGCCTCCACTGCCCTTAATAGCACTTAATTGCTTTGTCATCATATTACACCTGTAGCCACTAGTCAAACTGCCTATTTATAAGTTAAGCTACATTTGATTGACTTGCTTAAGAAATCATCACCATGGCTGTAGTCCCACTCCCCGCCTGCTTCTCCTTTTCTCTCTCTGTTCAGTCAGAGCTACCACTTGCAAGCCACCAGGGACATGCACCCAAGCATTGCCCTGGACCCCTCTGCCAACTACAACTCTCCCAAGTTTCGCTCCAGGAACCAGAGCTATATGCGGGCCGTCAGCACCCTCAGCCAGGCTAGCTGTGTTAGCCAAGTGAGCCAGGTGAGTCTGCACGCTTTCAATTAAGAAGGTTTTTAAACCCTTCCTTGTACCGGAGAGAAATGGTTCTTACCCTGGGGGCTGCTAAGGGACCCCGAGGAGGAGTCTCCAGCAACATTTAACAATTTCACCACAAATTTCTTCATTTAAAACCTCAGTTGAAGAACATGACTGTCGTACTCATAGTTTTCACTCTCACTGTGACTGTTTTTTAGAAAGCACTCATCTTTTTTCTGACCTTATTTTACTCATACTTGATTTATATGACATGTTGCATGTTGTTTATCTAGAAACATTAAAAGACTCCAACAGGGGTTGTTGAGATATTCATCTCCCTCTTAAAAGAGAGGAATATTAATTTGTTCAGAGTCTTAAAAGCTCAACTAAACTCTTACTAATTTCAGATCCCAACAGAACAAGATGCCTCTCTTTGATTCTTGACATTTCCAAGTAGGAATGAAGTGAAGCAATTTCTACTCAGTGAACGACCATTTGTAACAAGTCAGGATCAGAGACATAACAAGATACATCATACACATCTGTAACAGGAAACAGAAATATTTCAACATCAACAACAAATCTTTAACAGCAAACTCTCTGACACAGTATGAGCTTGATTTCAGGGAAAGTTACATCACGTTGTTGTATTCAGACAAATCAAAAGCCACACCAGCCTGCAGACTCTCTTTTAGTTTGGAAATATGACTGAACGATTTCCAGGCAACACTCAAAAAATACAAAAATCATTTTGGTGACATTATAAAAACACCTTTTTCATTGACCTCTCCACTGCTCTAAGCCTATTAAAATGTGCACTCATTTGAGTTTAACAGCAAGCCCTGTTCTCATTCTCAGGGAAATTGACAGAAAACTCAATGTCAGGTTTTACAAGTGACCAATTTATGTCTCCAGATGACCAAATAAATATCCTCACTTGCTTAACAATAGAGAAAGCATGCTTATGGCGTTTGTTCCTTACAGGTGAGTGAAACAGAAATAAATGGCCAGTTTGAATCAGTGTGCGAGTCGGTGTTCAGTGAGGTGGAATCCCAGGCCATGGAGGCTTTGGACCTGCCCGGCTGCTTCAGAACCCGGAGTCACAGCTACCTGCGAGCCATCCAGGCCGGCTACTCCCAAGACGATGACTGCATCCCCCCCATGGCCTCCACTGTCACCTCCACCATCAGGTCTACCACAGGTAGGCAATTGGACGTCAAATCAATTTGCACAATGCAATGTGATACATCCTGGATGTTGGTGTTTTTGTTAGTACTTACAAACTGACACCAAAAGCTTACATTTGGCATTAACATGTGTTAATGGATGAATATAGAACAGTTAGTGCAAACTGGTTGTATTGTCAAGCAGCTTCATATCTTTGCATGAATCACACTTGTATGTTTCCATTGTTTTTGATGGACGTATGATTACTGCAGCGAGCACTTGTGAGCTGTGCTAGTTCATCGTACTGTATTTTGGATACAGTGCTTCATCTGCTCATCCATTGGATGCATCAGAGAGTAAAGCTATGAACCCTATTGAAAACCACAAATGGAAATTGTCTGAAGTAAAAATCAGGTCAGAATAAGGACTTGACTGCTTTTTCCACTACATTTTGGAAATCTGACTTTCTTTATGATGCCACGTGGTGACACTTGTGAACGTACTCACAGCTTCATTGCGAACTGGGCAAAGAAACGGTGAAATTGCCATATGCAAAGTATGCATTGTTTCCTTGCAAACCCAGTTTACACTTAAATATCACAGCATATACTATGAAATTTCTTCACTCACAGATGTTCCCTTCAAACAAATTATTTTGTCCCATTGCAAAGCTCATGTCTACACACAATGAGATCACATTACAGAACTGCACACCGTTGTGTCTAGACCTGGAAATTCAATAATGTAAAGCTGACAATGCATATACCAACAACTGAACTGTCACACTGGTTAGTCACATATATCACACATGCAACCTTGTTCCAATAAATCAAAGCCGTACTCAGCTGACACGTGCATTTATATTTGATACTGAAACTTGATTATAAATTGTGAGCTGCTGGTGGTTTGAAGAATTCCCATGATTCCTGGCTTCACAGAGGAAATGATACGTCCTTGTACAGATGAAGAATGTGGGAAGAAAAGAAGAAAAAGTGTCCAGAAGAGACCTCTGAGTGGATTCCACCGCTTTCCACAGTAGACTCATGAACCTATGATATCAGTTGGACTATACATAATAGGGAGTGTTAGAGGTGTGGCCATCTGGAGATGTGCTTATGATAAATTCTTCATACCTGTAAATGTTTGCTTACACTGCTTTCTCAGTAAAATCAAATATCTTTGCATTCTTAGGATACAAAGTATGGTTTTGGTATGTGAAGGATTTCATCACTATTTTGGACATGGGGCAATTGGTGCTTTGAATCAGTCTGTCAAACTGGACCTCATATTTTCAATAGGGTTCATACTATACTTCCTGAAAATGGTTTGGAAGCTTTGCTCATCTTTGCCTCTTTTCATTGCACAAAGTACACATTTCCTTACCTCGACTGAAAGCAGAAAAGCATGCAAGGACTGTTCTTACACCTCATTTATTAGAAATATTGTCCATTCTCTGTGATGTGTTCTGGGAGATAGGAGTTTCAGCTTTGTGCATTGAAAAGATGTGAAGAATGCATGCTACAAATTAAGGTTGAGAAGGCAGTGTAAATCATTAAATGGAATGAGTCAAAATGGGAGTACTTTCCCAGTGTTGCACTGGTTTTCAAGACTGTAATGTATAATGCTATCAAAGATTATTAAAATCCTAGAATACAAAATCCTCAATACACAGCCATGGTACACAGAGTGAATTTGGGCAGTAATCATAAGGATAGCACTTAGTTGTTGCAGATTTCTGCTATTATCTTATTTTGACTCATGGCATTCAGTGCATGATTTGATGTTACTACTTTGTGGCAATAAAAAGCACATTCTCTCCAGCTGCTCACACCTGTGGCCATATTACAGATACACATTTACATTTGTCTTCCAGACAGAAATTATGTGCAGGAAGACTCTTGTTTACCTGACCAGGCCAGTGTACATGAGGATTTGGCAGACACGGCCCCTTTGGCTCATGATGATCTAGGCTGCCCAATCAGAAGAGACAGACTATACCAAGATAACATGGGGGCTACAGCCAAACCTCTGTCTGGACCGCCTGTTTCTCCAAGCCTCTTCAGATCGCCCAGATCTAGCGCCCCCGAACGGCCATCACCTAAAGCCATCCAGGCCAGTATCAAAGAATCAGCCACCTTGGCTGCAGCTATCAGTATGCAGTGGAAGGAAGAGGTCTCGGCCATGCGTCGAGAGCTCGCTGATCTAAGGAGGGACCTCTGTAAAGAGCTGCGTGCTTTCAACAGCAATTTCAACACTTTCACCCAGCATTACAACACATGGTCTCCCCAAGGTGCCAACATGGCTGCTGGAGCTGATGTAGGTTTAGGCGGTGGGGCAGGGACAGGGACAGGATCGAGGTCAGGGGCAGGGGTGGGGGTAGGTGCAGGAGGACATGGAACCTCTGCAGCAGACAAAGCCACTGGGGGAGCTAGAGAGAAGAAACCCCAGGTATCAAAAGTGTCTGTCGGGACCCAAGCCAGAAGCAAGGTACTGGTCCGGCAAAGTACTGCAGATGCAGCTGTCAACTGTCCAGAAGAGAAGGAGGAAATGAAAGGTGCCCGCAGAAATCTGCCAAAACAGCTCTCTATGGACCCAAGCATCCTTGCATGTCCACAGTCAATGTTTGTGGAGAGTGCCATACCGCTTTCTTTGGATCCAATACTTCCAGGTTCTGTTAGAGCAGTCGAACCAGAGCCATTTGACTTGACTGCTGTTCCCTTTAGAGCTAAACCAGAACCAGAACCACAGCTATCAGACCATGCAATTGTGAGTTCATCTGACATGGTCACTAATGAGCCAGTCACCACTCATGGTACAGTGCCTGCTTCCTCAGAGGCTGCTCCTGAGAGCCCTGAGGATTCAGTGACAGTGGAACAATTGCTAATCACTCCACAGCTAATAAATATAGACCCAGCTAATGACTCCCATTCAGATACAGAACTATCTCACCCTGATGACATGAAATCCTCAGACTCAGAACTAATTGAAAGAGATAAGATACAGCTACCATATCCAGTTCCTGTTGTTACTGTGTCTCCACCAGAGGAACATGATTATGAAATCATGTCAGATTCAGGGTCTGCGGATCCTGTCTCTGTGGACGAGCCAGATCAAGAGTTCCAGGACCCTGCAACTGTGTCATTACCATATTCAGGATTTGAAGATCCAGATCCTGCAGACCCAACAGTATTAGAGCCAAAGCCATCAGACTTACCCATGGTGTCCTCATCTGACCCCATTAGTCCAGGCCCGTTCTCAGTCTGTGATGCACCCACAATAGATCTTGATACTGTTGTACCATGTAATTTGGAGACTGACATCAAATGTCCATCTATTGTAGTGTCAGAGTACCTTGATGCAGACTCTCCTGCAAGTCCAACCGACAGTGACATAAATCCAGACCCCATCATCACCCTTCCAGATTATCCTTCTGACCCTCCCCCAGAGCCCATATTATCAGTCTCAAACTTTGCTTTCAGTTCAGAAGAAACTCAACTTATCACTGAACCAGAGTCCCAAGATTCAGAGTGGCCGCCACTTCCTGAACCGCTTGATACCACCCCTATATATCATGCTGATCTGGTCCACTTTGACTTAGTAATGCTGACATCTCTAGATCAAGATGATCTCGACTCAGTGTTTATGGACCCTGAACCAGAGCCATTCGACCTGAGTGTTGACTCTCCATCTAATGCAGAGGATTTAGATCCACCCATTTACCAGTCAGATTGTCCAGGTTCAGTCCTACCCACTGTTGACCCTGCCACACTTTGCGCCTTGGATCCTTCACAGTCTGCAGAATCTGTCTGTTTGGATCCAGCTGTGGAGTATCGCTTTGCTCACTTGCCTCAGGATGTAGCCTCTGAATTACATGAAGTTCCACTACCACAGGTCACTGTCACAATATCCCCTCCGAGTTCAGTATCTCCTGATACATCACTGGAAATGGACTTTGGACCTTCATGTCCAACCCCAGATCCTCTTCCATCTGATACAGATCCATCACCACCAGATCTTGAAGATGTACCCTCAGTTGATTTGCCACACATGGAGCCAGATGATGTGATTGTCGAAGCACTGGAGTGTATGGCTGTATCCCAGGGGTATGAGAAACCTGTGGAACAGGAGACCCCAGGTAGTCCTGAGAAGTCCTCAAGCGAGCAGGCTTTTCTGTGGTACAGGTGGCAGAAGAGGGCCCAGAGGCGAGAATCAATCCACAGGAGTGCCAGTGTGGAACTCTGGAGCGGGAGATACGAGTACAACAGTGCAGAAATCACATACGTGTCACTCACTCTGTGAAGTCATACCTCATTCTCAGCAGACAAAATGTAGCTCAAAGTATATTTATAGTTAATGGTTTGTAGCTGCCAGAGCACTGTAGAGCAACGTGTACATCTAAATGTCATGTGATCATTGGCATTCAAAGCAAGGACTTCCTCAGACACAAGCCGACAGTAATAGTCCAGGAAAAAAGACTGCATTGGTAGCAGCAAAAAACGTATTTCAAGGATTGCACCATACTGCAAGAATGTGATAAACCCCTAGTGGTGACAAGTTAATTGAACAATCATGCTTCAAAAACACTTCATGATTTATAGCATGAACTTTTCTGAAGCTGTTACCACCACTGATGTGAAATATCTTCCAGTACAGTACTGCTTATTTCAGTGTACCTTATTTAATCACTGGATACACTCGTAACGAATGTTTTTGTGCAGTCGGTGTATTACTTCAAAGACATGATGATCCATCTATTTCAAGAGAGTCTTGGAATTCTGTTACAGACTGCAGACTGGCCTAGTGTATACAAGGTCCTGACAATCCTTGCAGTGATCATGGAAACTTTCCTTGACTTATTTTGAGCTCTCTTTTCATTGTCACTCTAGAATGGAGTGAAGTAAATCTTGCCAGTTATCATATAACTATAAGGACATACTGTTTACTATGTGAGCTGTAAGATGGACTGCAGTTATAAAGCAAAAGGAAATGATGCTGTGGAATGATGTTTGCACAATCTTAGATGGAGCTGGAATACTGTACTGTTAATTTGTTGGGAAAATAACACATGACTCACACTCATGCAAAAATATAATCACATACCAGTACAATTATGGTATAGCATCTTTATACAACCCCAATTCCAAAAAAGATGGGACGCTGTATGAAACATAAAACAGGATGTGATAGCCTGCTAATCCTTTTTGACATATATTCCAATTGAAAACATTACAAACACATTATACTCAATATTTTACCTCATCCACTTCATTGAGTGTTGTAAATATATGCTTGTTCTGAAGTTGATGCAGCAACATGTTTCAAATAAGTTGGACCAGGAGCAACAAAAGACTGGGAAAGTTGTGGAACGCTCCAAAAACACCTGTTTGGATCACTTCACAGGTAAACCGGTTGATTGGTAACAGGTGATGGTATCATGATTGGGCGAGGTTCAACACTTTGTGAATACATGGTTGTATGAACACGGGATCAGGAACACTAGGGAAAAAAGCTGTAGGTAAACACAGTTCCTGTGCAGATGATTGCAATCTGTTTTTATTGACATTTTACACCGTGTCCCAGCTTCTTTGGAAATCAGGGTTGTACACACAGCCTCATATTACCCACATGTACACACACTTTGCTATACAGCACATATACACACATCTTGCTGGACAACAATTATAGGGGTAAGTTCATTTCAAATATAGACAATAAATAGTGATTTAATTTGTCTGAAAATCTGACTACTGTAATAACAGGCCTTGTTTAGAAACAACATTGTATTTTTTATTGTGAAATATCATCTTAATGCTCAGGAATCAAAGACTGAGAATGTAATACAACTGGGACAAAAGTGTAATGACATGTTGAATTGTGTTCCTTCCTGAAAAGAGGTGTACATCGTATGGCTCTTCTTTTTTTTGATATGTGTGACACTGAATGATGAAAATTCTGTTGTAATGGTGCATGACAGATGGCCTCAATATTTTGTGCATTTCATATACAGTGCCTCATTGTAAGTATTCGGTTCTATTCATAGTTTCATTTTGATATTCAGTTCAATGAAAGGAGCCTACATACCACAGAAGATGCAGAATTCTGTTACCAGCAATGAACAGCTAAAAGCCAGGCAAATCACAAGATATATCTGTGCTATCTGTCCAATTAACGGGCTCTATATGGAATTGCCCACTGAAGTCTGTGCTCTAATAAAGTGCGCTGGAACAAAGAGAATCTCTCAGCCGAACATCAGTGAGCCACAAGAAAAGGATTTTTTCTGTGTGTTGTTTTGAATTGAATATGTGCAGAACACTTTATGAAAGTTTGCTAAATTGACTGAATCTGAAAGGTTTCAAAGGGAAAGTTAATTAGGGTGTATTGTTGTATTCATTTTGCTCATTTCACCGGCATAAAACTGAGCACCCTTTTCCTCCCTGGACGCCTTCCGTGTTTAACTTTTAATTCACAAAATGACTATCTAAAAGTAGCACATAATTTCACCTGTATTGCAGTAACATCATGTTTATTTATAAGACATAATCATCAAATGTACTGCTTCAGGAGTCAGTCATGCAGTGAAAGCTATTGGCATACAATAACAGACCCTTTTTCTACTGTGAACTTTGAAAGAGGAGGAATGATGCTGAGTGGAAATTTCTGCTTTGTTGAAGGTAGATCCTTCAGAGAAAACTAGACCTGCTAGCTGACCATGTGTTTATGAGAACACAAGATTAACTCAGCCAATCACCTAAATGGCATGCACGAGGAATGAACAGCTCCACTGCAGTTTACATAATTGTTTCTATTGCTTTCTGCATGTCTATTTTCATTTTCACACAGCTTAAGGGGAGGGTAACAGGGTGATAACCTTTGCAAAAACAGTCTTATCACATTCAGGATTGTTGTATTTCACTCGACTGAGCTCTTGCCACATACATTAAATGGGGAAGAGCTGTCTCAGTCATCACTTAAACCCTGGATGAGCAGCTTTATCTGTTGTTAGCAGTGTGTGAACCTTTTTTTCTTGATTTTAGACAAAATCTAAAGCAAAACTAGGTCAGCTAAATGACCAGAAATCAGAAAACAAAGTGAGTTGAGATGGGGGATTTTGAATACAAAACTAAAAACATAGAATAAAACGCACTACTCTATTATAAATACCAAATGCCTTCATTGAGCCGGCATACTGGTGTCTAAGAACATATCAGCCACATTTAACTCAACTTCAAAGATTTCTCTATTTTCAAGTAAAACTCTCCATTCATACCAGGCTGGTAATATCGACATGTTCAACTGTACTTCAGTACACATCACTGCTAAACCAAGGACTTACACTAGACCTTGACGAGAGCAAGTGTTCATTCCATCAAAACAGGCTGGAATCTCTTTTCTACATTTGGTCATCTTTTAAGAGCGCAGCAGATTCGGGTCAGTGGTAAAACCATGTCGGGAGCAGGGTCATGAAGCCAGGTCAGATTATGCGTGTTGACATATTTACACCAACCTCAAACGTGGGTCAGTGCATCTGTCTGAAAATGCTACACATCAACATCAGTGATGTGTAATCCTAGAAAACATTCAGAGAAGAAAACAGACTTGCAGCAAATGGTATCGTAAATCAATAATATTGGTATGAATGCTGATCACTTGGTGTGCATCCAGAATGACTTCAGTCAGTCTCTGATCAAGGCGCTCTGCTGAAAGATGAACTTCCTCATCTGTAGGCTTTTCTAAATTTTTTTAGAAGAGTGTTCTTTGTTGTGATCTTGCCAGACGGATCGATTCTGCTACACATCCTGCTGCGCAGAATGATCCTCATAGCCTGCAGTCTCTCCCTGGATCCACTCTGCATACTTTACTTGTACATGTGCTTTATGTTTGGGCAGATATGCCCACTTTTCTCAACATCCACCCCACTCCCTTGTTTTCAGGGATCCAGTTCTGCCTCCCCTCCACCCGCAGCATTGACCGGACTCCCCAGCAAACCCCAGGTAAACCTGCCACCTGGGGAATCCTCCGTAGCTCCATTTTAATGTGGGGGATGTTATTTTAACGGGAAATGAGTTGTCCTGTGGCGCGTCGCTGTTAAGCACATGTTTCAATAGTGCCTAGTGTCTGCATTACTCACACATTCACATCCAAAGACAGCAAATGTGGACTTCATCAGAGGTCACTATATGAATAATGTACTATGAGTTACCATTTTACTGAATAAAATATGAGTATTCACACCTCTCTCTCTCCCTCTGTATTTATGCATATTTACCAATGTCCAGTGTCCTCCGCTAATGTAGCACTTTAGCAATTAGCTGTTACTTTTGCTCCGCTACACATGCACTGCACCCTAAACCATCCTCCTCCTTTGTTTGATAGAGACTGTAGTAATGGCGGAGATCAATTGTTAAAAGTACTTTCTCTGCTGCCACTTGACCTATTTATGATGGCGTCGCTTTCTGACACCTGCCTTCTGACATCCCTCCATCGCAAAGTCTGCAATCTCACATGAGCACGCACGCACAAGCACACACACACACCACCCTTTGGATGTTGCTATTATTAGCCTCCGTTGTGCATTCTGGTGATCCATCTAGTCAACGAGAGGCCGATTTATTTCCGTGAAGGGTTGAGGTTAAGACCACAGTCACATGCATCTAAATGGTGACATGCAGATGCTGTTCGGCCACCAGGAGAAAACAGCAAGGGAGGATTCAGATTACTGACTGCAGCAGCAAGAGGAACGTGCCATGAAAAGAGTACATTTGCTGCCACAGGGGTGTTTGTTGCATATGGTGCTTTTGTTCATAGTGATTCATCACAATGCTCAGCACATCTTTAAGTTCTTCCAAACCATCCAGGTTCAGTTTAGTAAGTTTCAGTAATCACTCACCCAGGCTGGTTTTTGTTGTCTATTTTTAGCTGATTTTATATTCATCTCTGTATTGTTTCTGTCTGCAACACTCGTGACAGTGTCAATAACGGAGTTGACTATCCATCTTCCGCTCCCTCCTTTCCTCCAGATCATTTACATATCCTTAAAAGCCTGCTGCAAAACAAACGGCTGCATTTCCTTTACAGTGATAAATCCAATCGGGAAGAAAGACTCTTAACGACGTGTCACTCAACTCCTCGCCCACCCCCACCCCCACCCCCATGTTAGCATACAAGCCACTCCTGATAGATAGAGAGGTCCTAACAGAGATGGAGTTGTTGAATCACTGCCTTTGTGTCTCACGTTAATCAGCCTGACTGGCACAGTGGTGGTTGTTTTGACTCTCTCTCTGTGTGTGTGTGTGTGTGTGAAAGAGAGAGAGAGATTAAGAGTATTCACACTGAATACATTTAGTTTCCTCTAAAGATATGTCTGTCGTTGACCTCTTTAAACCGTATTCACTGTGCATACTGGGTCTTCAAACCTGCATGCGAGGAAGCAGCTTGTTCATCTTGATGTAAGGCTATGCACCATTTAAGCACAATATTGTTCAAATATTTTCTATTCCAGTTGGCTGACTGAATTGAATTCAGTTTTGTCATATTTCGAATCTGCCTGATGTGTTTGTGTGAAGAGCTTAATGTGTCTTTCTTTTCTTCATCATCTACCTGACGTGTGGTTTTACTGTCTATAGACGCTTGTTTGGCTGCTTCACGAATAAATGCTTAATTAATGAAGGAAATCTGATAAATACTGATTGATCCGTGAATGCACTCTGCATTTTTCCTCCAGTCCTGTGCGCTTCCCTTGCTGTGACATGCCCACCAGGCTGGAACCACTGATATAAGATCTACAAGATTAGGTGATAATACAGGACGCGCCTTAAGTCAATTGTACTTTAGTGCTGTAATTCCTCGCCAAATTTGCATTTCATGAAATGACTGTACATATTACCACAGCGAACATACAGTCAACCATGGGCTTTAGAGCTTCCTCGTTGTGGTTGACCATATCACCATCTTGCTGACGGTCTGGCACGGTGTCATCAGCCTAATAGCCAACACACCTCTCATGGGTACGCTTCCTGTCTGAATCTTGCAAATCCTGCTTAATTTCATATTTCTATGCTATCATGGTGATTTTTGTTGATGTTACAGTGGTGTACATAACAAAGAACATTGTTCAGCGCTTTGCTGCAACCGGGTCAGTGAGTGAGTGACTGCTGGCTGTGCTCACTACAGATGAAATCTAAATGCTGAGTAATACTGCAACTGCCAAGACGAGAGCAAGAATTATGACTCCCCTTTGCACGACTGGCTGGCTAATAATGGCTCTATTTTGGTCCTCCTGCTGAATCATGCCCCCTGAATGGGTCATCTCTTCCCTCCCTTGATCTCTCCTCGCTCCCTGATTTATCCTTGCTCTCTATCACACACCCCCTGTCTTCCTGTCTGCGCAGCCCCACTCTCCTCTGGTTCCCTCTCCTCCCTCTTTCTCTCTCCCCGTCTTCCTCGTTCCTCACTAACGCATCCCTTCATCCGTGAGAAGTTAATTTTGTGAATGGACAGCAGCATGAGTCATTAAGCCCCCGGAGCAGAACGCTCTTCATAGACCAGACGTCTCTAGCTATTTATAAACACAGCCAAAATATGGGTGAGAAAGAGGCCAAATCTGTTCGAGCAGGTTTGAGGTGAAGCCCTCGGTTTTATTCTAACCATAAATGTGTTGGAAACAGTAAGAAAATCGTAGCCTTGCTGCAGACAACAGTGGGTTTGTTCTGTAGTTTTGTTGCTCAGGCTACAATGTAATTAGGATGAAATGCTATTAATTCTATGCCACAACTTTTGGGGGCCTGCGTAGGGGGTGCAGCTCATTAGAACTCAAAATAGATCAGATTTTGATCTCATAAGGACTTCCTTAATTGCTTCGTGTGATGTAAGCATTTGTAAGACCAAAACAGAAACACAGAGTTCAACACGGTTTGCCTCTTTGTCAAGGAAAACGATAACCCATAACTTAACCTGCAGCGTAACTTGCCGTTCTTCCTCTTCGCCTTCTCTCTCTCTTCTGCTCTTGGCTCCGAGGCACGTGGCACATTCTCAGCTTTGATCAAAACGCACTAAACACAGCTTGTGCTTCAGATGTTTCAGCCTGTAACTACACCGAGTGAGCTTTTCTCTCAAAGCCCTGCTTGAAAATAAAGACATGTCGAAGCCTGGAAAGGCGTTTGTGACCCAATCCCCAGTCCATCTCTCTGTGGATGAAGTCCATATTCTCATTTGCACTTGAAAGAAAGTAATCCCCCGTCTTTCTGTCACGAAATGGACAGAATAAGAAGATGAGAGTTGTCAGGCTTCCTTGAGCTTTACCTCCTCGCCAGGATCCTCCACACATGAGTACTGTTGATTACCTCTCTGGTTTTTCCCTGTCATCCATGCCTGATAAGTTTCTCATGTCACAGAGGCTTTGATGCTCTCTGCCACTCTATTGGCTTATTCATTATTTTTAAAATATATATTCACAACCTTTAAATTTTGCCCGCACTTCCAAGCATTCTGTCCCTTATCTGAGCACTGACAGTGAACAGAAGAGGAGGAGAGAGGTGTCTGCGCTGGGGAAGAGGCAGACGCACCTCTTGAACAGAAAGTACTCACTGAGTCAGGAGGTCAGATCGATCAGATGATCAGCGACAACAGAAAAGTGCAAACACAAAAACCACATCACAAAGTTTGCCAACAAGTTTCGTAGCCAGCGACGTTTTATCAAGTTGTGAAACAAATTATGGTTCAGCCAAATGTCCCATCATAATCACAGCGATACATTATCTCACCGCTTCTTCTAATGAGGTCATTAAGTAATAAAAGTCAGTTAATTAGGTGATAATATTAATTGGTAATACGTTGGAAAATACATGCCTTAATCAGATCATTGTTTCGTAACAAATGGGTAGGAATAGATGATGATGCTGCCATATTCTGATCTTGAGATGTTGTGTTGAGAGGATTGAATCTACATTCATGCACATATGATGCACTGTGCTGCAGTGAAATATATATTTGACACTTTGGACAAAAACATACTGAGAACTGAGAGGCTTTATCATCTAATTGACTCTCTAAGGACAGAGCAGGTTTATCACAAACTGAGCAGTCAAACACTAATTTACCAGCAAAATTATAATCAGGAGTCAGGAGGTTAGAGGGGTAGGTGACACGTGTTTAAAGTCTGGTGATATTCTGCATTTTTATAGATAAAACCTGATAAACCTCCATTGTTGTCCAAAAGCGATTAAAACCATATCAACTAACATGGCAATGAGCACTATAGTTTATTTTGAGTTGATCTTACATATAATGTTCTGCTTTCAGAAACACTATTATCCCAACTGTGTATTAATCTGACAGTAATGTCTAGAAACAGACTGTGCATATGAATGTAGGCAAGGGACAAGATTTTGGGTAGAACTGACCAATCACTGTTGAGTGGGCTTTGGTTACATGCAGGTAAACAGTCCGTGTGGAGAGCAAAACAGGCACAACTCACCGTACAATCAAAGTACAATCTCAGAACCCGTCGGCTATTTAGCTTTTTATTAGCTTGTTTTGATTTGGTTGCAATATGCAGGTATTTGTTTAAAGAGATCAAAATGTCATCTTCGCATCAGAAGTTACTCATCAGATTATGAACAATGCCAGCCGCGTGGAAGAAAGGCTAAACTGTTGTCAGATGATAGCCGATGGGTTCTGGGATTGATCCGCCGCCAGAAATAGTCCCTCGCAAAATCACCATTTGTGTTCCTGTTTGAGTAAAGAATGCTAAAAAGTAAATATGAGCCAGATTGTCAGCAGCCTCTTCCTGTCAGGTGTGCTTGTGTTGAGAGGATGATGATGGGGTGAGCTGTCAGTGCTATTTTAATCTTTATAACACCTTCAACACCTTTATGACTTTCAACGTTCCTGTAGATTGACCTTTCCTTTTCCACAGGTTATGCTCTGGTTTTCAGTAGATGAATAGGTCTTTAATATCTGCTTTTGTTTTTATATTTTTGCAGGCTGAATTTATATTACATTCTAGGCCAAATCAAGAAAACTTCACGAAATTATATTTTGTTGAGCTTTAACGGCTGTGAAATAAGGTTTAATCACAAAAATTCAATTAGATTTTGCAATTGCATGTAGCAAATGTTGAATTCCATAATGATGATTTGTAAATGTTTGTAAAGTAATATGTAAATATTTTTCATGTAAAAAAACAACACCTTTCCACCTTTTTCAGCCATCACCTACACACCCAACTACAAGAAGACCCCTCCTCCGGTCCCGCCCCGCACCACCTCCAAACCCCTCATCTCCATCACGGCCCAGAGCAGCACTGAGTCCACCCAGGATGCGTACCACGAGGGGAGGCACCCTCATGGTGGGATGTGGGCCCCCGATGGCCTCAGCCTGGGGCTGAGTCCCGGCAGTGCCCTCTACAACTCCACCGACAGCCTGGACAGCACCAAGGCTGTGACCATAGCCATGGAGGCAGCTGGCGTCATGGCAGGAAAAAGACACCCGTCCACAGACAGCCACAGTTCAGTGCTCACCTGCGACAAGGCCATCCTGGTGTCCAAGGCTGAGGAGTACTTGAAGACACCTCGATCCTCAATAGGGATACAGGTTAGTCTTGTCTCACGGAGAATCACGTGAATATTACAATTTTTACAACTCGCACACACATGCATTCAAATTAGAAACCGTGCTCTCTTTAAAGCAGCTAAAAATAGCAAGCGTGAGTCATCTCACTGCAATCCAGCCATTAAGATTCAACTCATGCTGGAGCAGGTTTTGGTGAATGGTAGTTCACTCCATGGTTCATTCACCTCCTCTCCACTTACTGTACAATCTTTTTCTTTCCAATCTCATGGTTCTCACTTCATGCTCTCTCTCTTCCTCCTTTTAACTCTTTCTCTCCCTTCTTTTTTCTTTTCCTCTTTGTCTCTCTCCACCTCAGACTTTGTGTGATCGTATCTTGGGTTTGTCTGCCTCATTCTCTGACACTAGCTGAGGTTCTGGTGTTGTTGATCTCCAGTCGCAGTCTAAAGGTTGCTGCAGAACAAAGAGTGAGGACTGTGCAGCACCTCACACCATCACCTCAGAGCCTTTTATAGTATTTTATCAAAGCAGAATATCAAAGTCTCTTTGTGAATTTGAGAAGTCACTGTCAGTATTTTCTCCTGCTCAGTGCATACGGAGAAGTAATGTTGCTTTCCTGTATTTTTCGTGGTTCCTATAATTCGACTCCCTGTTTATCATCTTTTCCCCTTCTTCACATTTACTTTCTTCCAGTAATCTTTTCCCCATATGCTTAGTATTTTATGCCATTTACTCAGTTTTTAGACTGCAAAAACTCAGCTCTCGAAACAAGAAAAAAGCGCATGAAAATGGGGGAAATATTACTTAAAATAAGCTCAATTATCTGCTGTCAGACCAGAAAAATTCTGTTCTCAAAGAAGCCACAGTTATCTAAAAAAGCTGTGCAGCCAGACTACAAACAAACAGATTTTTTCTGGATACACACTTTGACAAAGCAGTGTTGTATTCGTCAGTCAGAGTTAGATCAAACAGATTTATAAATCTGGAAATACTAGTTTCAAGCATTAAGTTACTGAGAACCAATAATTAAATCTCATTAAGAAGTTATATGATCTTATAAAGGTAATTAATTATTATTGCAAATTTCTCCTTGGAGATAAATAAAGTATCTATCTATCTATCTATCTATCTTAAGGACAAAAGAGTTTGAAACAAGTGAAACTGCCTGGTTAGAAGATGCATCTAGAAAACAAGTATGTATCGCCTTGTATCTCTTCTTACTAAGATTTCACGTTTTGCAGTGAGTTCTCTATCCCAAACATGAATCTGTAAATTCACATATTCATTCTGTTGTTTAGTCCAGGGCACAGTTGAACCTAATAACCTTTCAATGAAAAACAGACAACTTCATTAATCTCATTCTGGAGGTAGGTTGAATGTCGTTGAGTGCTGTTCAAGTTCCCTGCAAAAGTAAGTCAAGCACACCTCACAGGGTAATTGCTGTGTTTTTTTCAGGTGATATTAAGAAAGTCCTTTGGCTGGAGATCGGCCTAACGCTTAAATTACACTAAAGCTATTGACTGTCAGATGTTGCCATTGGGGAGTCAGTCAGCAAATAAATGATCCTTTCAAAGTCAATTGCTCCTGCTGCACTCGCTGCGCGGTATCACATCCAAACTTAGAGAGTATCCAGCAGCAAGTTCTGTCCAGACATTACATTTCACTATAACGTGTAAATGGGAGCAATTAAAAATAGCCTGCAACACGCCAGTTAAAATGACATACTCTAATTTAGCCTGCACTCAGTGTGTTAAAGTAACCTGGTGACTGTCGGCTTTCTGCAGGAACGTGACTCAGCAAGCTCCATGTAAATAAAGAATGTGATTTCCTTCATTACAATGAGGTATTAAAAGAAACCTGGTCAATGCAACTTCATTTCTGCTCAAGAAACTTGAACTCCTGGTCAGTGGATACACATAACTACATTCCTAACAGGGTTTTGTGTGGCAGGATTGAAAAGAAAATATCATTATCATTATAGATGTTTACACTTCAACTTGCTTTAGCCTGATTGTACACTTTTCAAGTGTGTGTGTGTGTCTGTTTGTGTTTGTTTGTGTGTGTGTGTGTGCGTGTGTATGTGTGTGCGTGTGTGTGTGTGTGTGTGTGAAATCAAACATTACACCTTATTAATCAGTATTTTATGACTTCGTGATATTTTAATATCACTAAGACTGTAGGTCAGTCAGATTCATACTTTAATTAAGATGCATTTGCACTATGTTTTTCCACCACAAGCTGTAATAATTATCTGTTTGTTTAGCCGTCCCGTGTTCTGTCCGTCCACTTAAACCTAACCATCCCTTAAATATTTAAAATAATCAACACAATAATCAGCAACTACAATAGATAAGTTTAAATTATCCTGTTGTCCCAGCCAAACATTAGACTGCTCGTACAACAGAGCCTGTATGACTATAGTCTGTAACCTGAGCCATCATCAACAATCACTAATGAATGAAAAATACCAGCCTTGTTTCAAATGGAGGGTAGGTGTTAGCGGTTGAATGTAAATACAGATTTCTCAGTACCCAGGTTACATTAATTTTCTCTGTCATGTTGAAATAGTGTTCTATTTCATATAGGCTTCGTCCTCTAAGAGCTGTTCTTTGCACAGTCGAGCAGACTTCATTCTCGCCACTGTGCACTGTACAGTTGACTCTTTCAGGTCCTCATGTACAGTATACAGTATATACGTCATGGCCCGAGTTCTACTCCCAAATTTTCTTCATCGTCAAGCAGTCCACAAGTGAAGAATAAAAATGAAGATGAACAAGTTCCACCACTCTGAAGCTGTCCACTTGTGTCCTGCCTGTCAAACCGTCAACATCCTGCTGGCAGACCATCACCCCTGCTGTGAGGCTTGCCTCAGTGCAGTCTCCAGATGGAGGGTGGCAGTTATGGAGGTTGGGCTGACCGCTGTGGCATCCCAGAAGGAGACCCAGATGGCACGAGTCAGACGGCTCAGCTCCCTCCATCTCAGGCTCTCCTCCCGGTTCTCCTGTCTCCCTGTTGGGAGGTGTGAAGTTTAATTATGAGAATGGGGCTGCGCATCTGCAGCTTTCCCCATCCTCATCGTGGCTAGGAGTTCCACTGCAAAGGCTCTCTCCTTCTCCACATCAGTCTGCCAGCCATATGCCAGCCAAAGGACCTTTGCAGGACTTGTCGGGCATTATCAGGAAGGCGGCAGATCTGAGCGGCATCGCAGTGCCGGCAGAACAACCTCCACCTACTCATGCCACATAGGAGAGGACGTTCCTGAGGACGTGGCTGCATCCAGGATTATGCCGTGGCAGACTATGATGCAGGAAAATATCTGGCTGCAGCTTCTCCTTCTCATCAGGCCGGAGCTGCTAGGATGGTCACATATCCCTCAATGCGCTGTTTGGACTACTCATTCACAGCGCCACAGCTCATCTGATTGAAGCAGGCGAAAGGTAGAGGAGGTGCACCTCCTGTGGAACAGCTGCACCTCAATGTGTATGCCCTCCTTTGGCGGCCGCGGCTCAGCAGGCTCTGCACCACCCCAGTAAGACACAGCAGCCGGTGTGCACCTGGTCCAACTGTCTGCCAAGCCACCTCACAAACAAAGCTGGCATCAGTGGCAAAGACAATTATGGATGTGTCTCAATCCAGCTGAGCAAAGGAAACACAACTTCCCTTTTCAGGGCCAACCACTTTTCCTTAAGAGCTGTTTCCTTTTAGCCAGTCTGTTTATGCTCCTACTGAACATCTTGCAGCTTCTGTCACACTGATGCATGCTTCCCAAACAAAATAAAAACACAGTGCTGCACACACACACACACACACACACACACACACACACACACACACACACACACACACACAGTGCAGTAGGTGCAGCCCAGTCACTTCCTCAGATTTTCATGAATAAAAAAACATCTCTTATAATGCGAATGACTGATCAGAACAAATTATCACCAGCCTACCACTCTTCTGGATGCGTTTGTGTTGACATCTCAGCATGAGGAGAATGAAGGGTATTACTACCATTATTTTCTCACACGAAAGAAAATCGTCAGGATGATCAAGTCATATAGCATCTGGAAACACTTGCAAAAAAACTCTCTGCTCTCCACCCAGTCGTTAATCTACCTGGGTGTAGAACTGAACTCCGCCACCATGAGAGCTAAATTGTCCCCAGCCAGGGTGGATGCACTAAATTCTGCTGTCACACAGAGTGGTGGCGCTGCTGTCAGTGATCCATCTGCTGTTTGCGATGTCCACGTGGCTCATGCCTCCTACACATGAAGAAAATCCAGAGGTGGCTTCCTGGCCCTGACAACAGCTAAGGGGTTGAGTGACCTACAAATGCTGTCAGTCTCACAAACCTGCTTTTTATTAGAGAGGATGGGAGTGCAGGAACGTCCCTCATCAAATCCCTCATTTACACCTAAAATCCTAACTAACTCCTTTCAGTCCAGAAATATTCCCATGAGAGGTTCTTCCCCCTGCCTCAGAGAAATGAGGCAGAAGACGTATCTCACTGAATCTGCACAGTGAATACTTTTGTCTAGTATGTTATCAGGCATGTACACCAAGGTGTGGCTCTGTCAGAACATCTGTCTAAATGGCAAGGTGATGAGCTAAAGGGAATGGGGCCTTGGCCGGGTGTCTGGGCACACTCCATGAGAGCCTTAGCCTCATTCACAGCCTTACTTAGATGGATGACACAGACATCTGTGCACTGGCATTTTGGGCTTTTAGTCCTCCCTGACTCGTTCGGTTTTAAACATGCTACATGGCAAATTATACGTTGTCGGATCAGGGCTTTTACGCACATGCCAAACAGTGCCCCTCTAATCCCATCATCTCAGATTAGTGGGCTGCATGGGGGCACCATTACAGTAATGTAATCAACTTCCCACCCCTCTGCAGCAGCAGCACTATGTGGAGGGAGTGTAATATCACTTGGCCTTTTTTTTTTCCACACAGGGCTGACGTGGTGTTATTCGTGGCACAGCTGGTGCCTCCCTGTCTTATTAGGCTTCACATTTACAGAGTTGTGAACTGTTGAATATTATCTCAAGTTTGTGGGCACTGACCACATCAGCTTCCCTGTTAACCAAACACTGACAGCTCTTGAAGGGCGATGCCTATACGAAATGGAACGCTGGTTACGTATTATATCTCCAGATTCTATGAGTGCAGACAAAGCTGCTGGTGTTATATACCTGAGAGAGGCAACTGTACAGTGTACAGCGGTGGAAAAGAAAATCTTCATGATTGCACATATGGGCAGGGATAAAGCCAATAGCAACAGCTCTTTGAGGGCTATGCCTGTACTCATAGAGTAGATACAAAACACCGGAAAGGTAATGTAACCAACCAGCATTTACATTCAACTGATTAAATTAATCCTGCATTCATTCATTTGCTCATGCTGTCCTCAAAGTGTTCACTCCCTGATTCATGTAAGCACTTGTTCGTATGACTTCCACACACAATACATACAGTTTCTGTTTCCTGTTAGTCAGGAGTCAGAGATGATCAGAGCACCTCACCACAATGACTGCTAATTGTGCTGTTTTATAGACTAACATTTTTTAATCATTTGTGGTATTTACTATTGACTGTTGTCTGCGAGCCAGATTGTCCATCAGAGACATTAAAGCATTATGCTTGCAGAACTGCAACATGAAAATCTCATTATCATGCTTCACCAAACTTCGCTGTGGGTGACACTCAGTTGGGGGCACCATCTTTTCAAATCAACATGCATGCAGCTCACATTAGCTCATTCATTACCAACAGTAGGGGAATACAGATCAAACTGGGTGCGGATGAGAAATGTGGAGTGGAAAGAGCAGGACGCTGTTAGTCTCGTCAGCTGAGAGGAAGTGAGGGTGAATTTACGGAAGGCGTTGCAAGGGAGCAAGTAAATGTATTCATATGTATGCAGTGTGCCTATTTGAGTAAGAGCGACAGAGACTTATATTGGCTTTCAAATTGGCTCCAGTGATGTGTGTAAAGTCCATAAGCACTTTTGATTATTAGTGCAGGTGCAGTAAAGGTCTACATTTACAGAAACATCCATGAGGGACAAAAATGTTGGGACAGCTTGGCCTGCCGACAGCGTTTCGGTAAAAACTTTCCGAGGGACTCCGTTTAGATGCAATCCAACCCCTCAGTGTCAACCCAAAACCACTTTCAATATCTATTTGATTGCCAGAACATAATTTATTATTATTGGATGTTGTCACATTACATGTTCACATTGAGGACACTAATGTCATGACTTAATGAATTTGGGGGGTTTATCAATCTGGTGGAGGAAGCTAGTGTTATGGTGGTTTGGTTGGTAGAATCATGAAATCTATACTATAGATTTAATTTTGACTCAACAAATCAATGAAAATTTTCATTAATACTCAGTAATTCTACACCAGAATTTGCTTTAAAAGAGCATTTCAAGTGTGTGTGGCATTGGGGAACTAAACTCCTGGCTTCCTTGAAATCCTGCCTTATATATCACTCTTTCAGTGTACATACAACTCACCTGGTGCATTTATGGGCTTAAAAAACTACAAGGCTGCATCGTTGCCTGCCAGTTTTTTAATAGCTACCATTTCAGTTGTGTGTCTGCTGCAACACATTACTGTCATGAGATGACAATAATGTCTTGGGTCTTTGCAAATATTGATTTTTCAGTATTGCAGCCAGCTTCAGGTGCATGGACATAATATCATATGGCCAATCAGTCTGCTTCACCTACTACTGGAGCAATAATTAACCTGAATTAGCCTGCCTCTCTATTG
Organism: Chelmon rostratus; assembly: GCF_017976325.1. Classification (NCBI taxonomy): domain Eukaryota; kingdom Metazoa; phylum Chordata; class Actinopteri; order Chaetodontiformes; family Chaetodontidae; genus Chelmon; species Chelmon rostratus. Next base: position 16,740,425 of record NC_055672.1, on the reverse strand, counting down.
ATTTGCCTTTTTCTTTTCGACATCCTTGTCTCAGAGGAGGTCAACGTATTTGTAATCTTTGATCTCTGACCCTGTCGACCTGTTGTTGTCTTGACTTCCCATAGTCCTTAAGGACCAATTCATTGCCGCCTTAAATAAACTTTTGCTACCTTAAAGTTGTACTGATTGATTTCTTTACAAAAATAGTTTTAATTGGAGACATAATGAACTTGCATGAAGAGGAAGTCAAAGCTTTTAACCTTAAACACAGTCAGTGGCTGGGAAGTCATCTGATGGTGCTTGTGTGTGCTGGATGAGAGGTTAATACACAGTTGTTGGGTTTTTTTTGCTTTTTTTTTTGCTGATACTCACCGTTTCCTCACCTGTGCTCATGTTGTGACTGTGATTACTGATGCAGTGTGTGTGTGTGTTTATATGTATGTGCGACACCAGCACACACACATACACACACAGCATGTACGTTTACCAAAACATCTTCAGGGAAGGTATGCCTGTTGGACATAAATCTCAGTGCCTCATGGACGTTTTTGTCCTCCTTCCGTCCTCATCCATCACAGGCATGAAACTCATTCTCTTTTCATGAGGTGGACTTTGCTCTGCTTCCAACACAAAATAATGGAGGTCACCTCGGCAAGCTGCTCCACACTCATTTCCTCCCTGCTAACAGCTTCTCCCAAACGGCCTGACAGAATACAAAATGGCTCTCCAAAAATGTCACTCCCCAGCTTTAATACTGACCACTCTACACCAAAGGTAGGGCTGACATTTCCTCACAACAGAGGCACACCTTATTTTGAAGCTGTGCCTTTGACTCACCCTCATAGTCATGATACTACAGTAAGCTGAAGATTTCTGAATGTCACATGCTCTGAAGGGCCCATATGGACATTTCTGGTTAGCTCTTGCAATCATTTTGCTGGAAAAGGGAGGGATGATGTTCCTCGTATTACAGGAATATACAGAGAGTTATCCTTAAGCCCCACTAGCAGCTCTTTGAAGCTGTACTTAGGCTCAGCAGTGCTAACATCAGCAGGTCAACATGCTTACAATGACAATGCTAACATAGCGATGTTGAGCAGGTTCACCATCTTAGCACCAAATTCACTCCAAACACAAGGTGCATCTCAGGCTGATGGGAATGACTGTTGCAGGTATTTAGTCATAAACCAAAGTATTGCACAGCGACCATATGTCTCTCTATATATCCGGCCACTCTGCACCATCAAACTTTTTTATTTGCAGACCATTTCTGGTAGAGTCCCAGTGAAAAAAGGCTCAGCAGGCACTAAAGAAGCAAATACTGAAATGACAAAATAGACAAAGAAAGGCTTAAGACAGCAAAAGAAAGAGAGAGATTTTGACAGTAAGCCAGCAGGAAATTGTGAACCCTAAACAAAGAGAGAAGTGAAAGCAAAGAAATTAAACAAGAAAGAGATGAGCAATTGGAGACACAAGGACTACGTGACAGATAGAAAAGCGTAGCAAAAATGGCGAGCACTGACAGGGTCTCCATAAAGCCAGTAAAACACCGGGGCTCCGGGGAGCGGTGCAGGCAGCGATAAAGAGTCTCTGAGCCTGGGCGGCTGGATCAGGGTCACAGCCACGCAGGGCCAGACAGGATCATCATCAGTCATTCTTCCTTCCCATCCCATAATATCCACTAATGTTGCCCTATCCATCACTTTGTTACTATGGTCACACAGCTGTAAATACATGACAAAGACCAATACACAGTATCCAACATTTTTCTTTGGGATTTTGCCAGATATTTGTAATATTTATAATTATCAAGTGAATAGCTGAACAGAAACTAACTAGGTATTTTGGGGGGTATTTAGGGGCAGTGCAACAAGCTGCAAACCCAACACTGATGTATTATATCCTAAATTGGTTGGTTAACTTGTCCTGTTTTGTTCACATGTATTCACTGTTGGTTTTGTGTGGTCTAAACCAACTTCTGAGTGAAATATCTGTCTCTTTAGCTGCTAAATGTTCGTTCTATGTGCACTGGCTATTTGCTAACTTCGTCTGTCTCATGTTTGTTGGTAGTCAGGTTGCGTACTGTGGGTGTGTCAGAGCCTTTTCATTAAAAACACAGCCCATGTTCAGAAAGGATGGTGATCAGAGTGGAGTAAGTGAACCAAAACAAGAAAGTTGTGGGCGGAACAACCAAAGCAATGGGCTTGAAAGACTTTGAAAAGCCCTGTAAAGATGAGGGCAGCTGCAGAGGAAGATGATAATCCTCTGTGGGTTAGTTTGTGTGCCCCTTCCCATTACACAGTCATTTGACCCATTGTTCATATAAAAAACTGATTCATGCAGCTTTAACCTAATGGAGTCTTGCCTCCTGGGGCGAAGCAGTTTCATAAGTAAGTGCTGTAGAACCACAAAATACTTCATGCCCTCCTTTGTTTTGCTTTGTTTTACTTGAATTTGAAATTCTAACACATGTGGTGCTCAGGTAATACTTACGTCATTTTCAACACAGCACTGTTGCAGTCTATGGAATATTATAAATATAATACAAATAAAATAACACTTTCAGTCAACCATGAACATTTGTAGCTAAAATGAACCTTTTGAAGACATTATGTAGCGTGCAATATAACATACAGCACATCTTCCTTTATTTTTTTCGATTAATTTCCACAAAAACCTAAACTCCTCTGCAGGGAACCTCTTCGGTCTTGTTGCCTTTGCTGCCTCCATAAATCATGCAATGTTTACTTTCTGACAGGCTGTGTACAGTTAAGGTGCTCTGTCCAGTCCCAAACCAATAAACCCAGAAGCACAGAGGAATGGCAGCGCACATAATGAGAAGCACTTTTCGTTTGTATCATTTCTTCGCTTTAGGTGGAAGCGGCCACGGACTCTGAATCTGAAAGCAAAGGCTCGAGGGAGTACCACTCTGTTGGTATCCAGGTGGAGGACAACAAGAAAGGGTGAGATAATGGCGCTGGGATTTTAAGATCATTAGAAAGCCTCAATCTTTGATGTTTTCTCTCACTTTATGAACAATAATCCCATTGTCTCTGCCCTTATTTGCCACTGGTTTGTGTGAATGAATGTGTGTGCAATCATCATGTCTTCCTGCCTCAGACAGGGCAGGTTCAAGCGCTCAAACAGCGTGACTGCAGCTGTGCAGGCAGACATGGAGTTGGAGGGCTTCCCCATCATGGAGGACAAGGGCCTGCAGTTCGGTGGGGGCTTCCAGCGTCACTCGGAGCCCAGCACGCCCACCCAGTACGGGGCGGTGCGAACAGTACGTACCCAGGGGCTCTTCAGCTACCGTGAGGATTACCGTACCCCCGCTGAACCGCCCAGCCCCAGGGAGACCACCAGCGAGACCACCTGGCAGCTGGAACCCCCCTCCACGCGGGAGAGCACGGTCTCGTCAGGCGAGTCGGGCAGGGCGTCCCCCTCCCTGAGGAGGGACGGGAGCTGGTTCATGCAACTGCTCCACACAGAGACCAAGAGGATCGAGGGCTGGTGTAAAGAGATGGAGGCAGAGGCTGAGGAGAATGACCTGTCAGAGGAAAGTGAGTTGAATGTCTGATCTGAGGTTGCCTTGGTGCAGGCAGATTGAAATAGATGGATTTCTGGTTACTTTACTGAATGTATAACACTGTACAGTGTGTGTTGTACTTGATATGCTGTATGTATGTGTGTGTGTTTCAGTCCTTGGCAAAATCCGAAGTGCAGTGGGAAGCGCTCAGCTGCTTATGTCTCAGAAATTCCAGCAATTCTACTGGCTATGTCAGCAAAACCTGGTAAGAGTGTGTGTGTGTGTGTTTGTTTGTTTGTTTGTTCTAAGATTTGTTGTCTGAAATGATTTATCTTCCTAGCTGCATTTTTCATTGTCCTTCATGCTAAAACCAGTTCAGCCAAGTTTATGATGTGGTCAAAATTGTATGTCAACTGTGTCATGTGGAAAAACAGACAATTTATTGTAAATGTTATGATTAATAACAACAAAAGAACAACCATCACAACTACATAATTACCCACATTCACAGACAGTTCAGAAAAGTAAGTCTTCATACGCTCTACATAATTTGTGTATGATTACATATGAGTGGTAGACTCTTGCGACAAAAAGAAAAGGATGGAAAGAAGTTTAAAAAGAAATTAAGGTGGGAGAAATGAACCAGCTGCCATTTTCATTATTCAACCAATGTATTAACCATTATTTTCCATATTGCAATGCATAACTCATATCTCAGTCTCAGCAGAACAGTCAGATTTTGTTATTTTCGAGGCAACCGGGACAAACTTAGGATTCAAGTCACATGTTGGTCAAATCCAGTTGTGCAGCTCATTTGTAAACTCGGATGAGAATTAAAATAATGAGACTTCCTTTCTTGTTTCTATATGCATAAATCAGAAAACATCATATTGGTGTGAAAAACGAGTATTGTGCAGCTGCATAGTGAGCACGTGTCAAGCAAGGGTCCAAAGACACAGGCTGCGCTGTGAAATGAATGAACTTGTCATTAGAAACGGTTATGTGTCCTCGCAACCTTTGTTTTCCAACCTTCAATACACATTTTATGCTTTCGCCGACACTAACAAACTGAATCAAAGCTCCCTGAATTTCATTGATTAAGGAAAGCCACAACGCTGAGAATCAATAGCTATCAGGCACATTTATCTGTCACCTGAACATTTAGAAATGAACAATATATGAGCCTGGGTGGGCGTGTTTTCAGCCATGCAGCTTTGTCCCGAGAAGAGAAGAACGGAAGGCTGAGCCGAACCTGGATTCAGACAGACCTAAATATCCAGACCAGCCGCTCTATTGCTCATCCAGTGCAGGAACACACCCAGGGTCAGGGATTTGTGCCTCGTATTTTTCTTGCACAGTTCACAACTCGTTTTATTGATCTGAGCCAAGTACCCAATATTTCAAATAAAGTTGGTGCGGAGTTATGAGAGATAGTGTTGCTGTTTATGCAACGTGCAGCAGAAACTGCTCATTCAGGGGACGTGGGAGCTGCACGGGGATTAGATACAGTGAACCAGCCTTTTAGACCAAGTCAAGTATAACTGCGTCCCACTTAGGGAGGCCTTAATATGCAAGTTTAATTAACAACTCTTTCATTCCAAAAAGCTGCAGCATTTCTCTGCATGACAAATACAAATGGAACAATATTCACTTCATACTTCACATATTCAATAAATGGCTGCAAATTAGAAGTCCAAAGAGGTGTCTAATTGTCTAATCAGCCTGCTTCTCTCTACCTCGTGGATCAACTTTCATAAAGCTTGACTCAAAAACGTTCTAAAAGAGAGACAAACCGTGTGTGTGGAGCACTTCTCTGGGAGGAGCTTCCGGATTAAAAGCACACACTGTCACAGCCAAGGCTTAAAACCCACTGACTCCTTCTAAATCTGCCAGCTCTGGATATTTGAAGCCTTAAGACTTCTGAGACAGTTTGCAGAACATCGCAAGTTCAGGGGTCAGAATAAAGCTGATGAAACGCTGAGGCACTCCCTTGGTAATTACAGATAACAGAAGGGTGTTGTTCCCAGCTTACCTTACATGATGGATACTGTGATATTATGAATGCTGAGTAATTTAGCTAACTTCTTTGCCTGTACAAAAGAGAATTATACTAATCTCATAATACTATACAAATATCAAAGGAAAACTTAGACTCTGCATTGGAACATTATGCAAATTTAGCGGATTTGAGTCATGCCATATGAGATTTCAAAAAAATAACTAAAAGCATATTTTAATCTCTTTATCACTGACACGGTTTAATATACTGCCGCACAATTTGGCTAAAGTCATCCCATCATTTGTAACTTAAGGAAAGAGCAGAATAAAAGGTCATTATGCCCCCGAGCCAGATGGTATTGATCTCCAGGTGATTGTTGTTGCACCGTGTGATGAAGCTCTCTATCAGTCCTCTGTGCTCCTCTGGAAAAACAGACATACATGCAACCCGACTGGTTGACGGAGGCATACAACCACGAAGCAGTAATTCTAGTTCACATTTCAAGCTTGTTTTGTGTCATGACATTTTGCTTTTATATGATCATGACTGTTTAAAGTGAAAATGAAGCATCTCTTTGACGTTTTTCATGTTAAAACAGGATAGTGTGGCAGGTCATAATGCCGCTCTGTAGAGCAGGAAGAACCACTGGTAACCATTCACTAAAAAAATATGTAATAAGTCACCCATGACTGTAGCATATAAATACCAGGCACAGCCACCTCATCTAAATGTCACAAGGTTTAGAGTGGGAGTGGTGGGAGTGTCTGTGGGGTTTGTGAGTGGTCACGTCCCATCACGGATGTGTTGTTGAAGTAGGTCCATGATTTTTGGATTTTGGGGTCTGACACTGCTGAAGCTGCTGGTTCTGCCGGCCTGAGGCACACTGGAAGAAATCAAAAATAATCTGCACAGAATATAATGCTGCAACCACTCGCCAGCAGCCTTAGCAACCATGCTATTTGTAAGCAATGTGGCCCATAGCTGGACCCATGAACACAATGTCAAAGTTCTGCAAACCCCAAATTGTGTCGAATTTTGAAGTACAGTTCCAAATATGAGAGAAAGACAGCTTAAACCCATGACCTTGATGTTATTAGCACCATGTTGAATAAAAAGGCCCAGAATAAACTGTGCAGTGCAGTGTGTAAGGAGCTCCTCGTATGACCACACCACCGTTAAGACAATGCTCTTTCACACCAGTGTTACAGCATAGATCAGTGCAGCAGTAACAGTAAGTTGGCTCTGCTCAGAGAACCCGTTTCTGAATTTCTGAATAATGAACAAAGATTAATGACATGCACACATTTAGTTCAAGATCATTTCCACAAATTAACATTATTTGTCAAGTTGAAGCCACACACAGAATAAACAGAGAGCAAAGATTGCACACTTTAAATATTTAATGTTGAGATATTAATGGGCGTAATGCTCGTTTTAGAACAAAATGTGAATCACTCAACTTGTTTTCCACGGCTCAAATATTTTGGACTACAAATGTTAAGTGTTCTTAACAATAAGACTACATGACCCATAAACTTTGATTCCTTGAGAGCACATAAAGCTGCTTGGTAACATAGGTGGGTGTCGTTTTACTCCTAACAGTCATAGTCATATATTTTTACTGACTCATCACACGTTCCTTCATGTTAGTTTATTATAGTGACCAAACAGCTCATGTATTTTCTTTTCAAGCATTTCTGTTCAGATTTGCACTTTTAACTAAGCTGTAAGCAGAAAGTGTTTGGTTCATAAATAATGAACCTGGAGCAAGGGGGACTGACCTAACACAAAGAGCTGGACTTGAAATTCTATAATTAACTTCAAGTATTAGCACAGAATCTCATGACTCATTAAAACCTGCAGCCTCTGTAAGCTAGTTGCAGAAACACAGAGAGGCTCCTCAAGCTGGTGTTTCTTTCACGTCAGTAATCAAGCAATGAAAAGGACTGAAGTGGAAAAGGAAGTTTATTATTTCTTAGTGTCATCACATTATTTCTTTGTCATCACAAGTTGTTATCCCTCCTTTCAGCCAAAATCCCCAGAACTGGTATTCATGCCTGTTTTGAGTCTGATAAGGACATCTAGTGGATCTAAGATGAAGTGCAACAAGTAGAATGGGCATGAGTCTGGTTTATGCATTAGTATGTTCTAGTGTAATACTGCTGATTATCTGAACCAACAATCTGTCGCCACAGACGTAAGTGTTATCTTTAGTTTAACTCTTCTTACCCATGTCCCCCGTAGGACCCCAGTGCCATGCCGCGGCCCACCTCTCAGGACCTGGCTGGGTTCTGGGACCTACTGCAGCTCTCCATCGACGATGTCACCATGAAGTTTGACCAGCTGCAGCAGATCAAGAACAACAACTGGAGGCCCATAGACAGCCCAGAAAAGAAGGTGAGGGATCGCCATGGCACTGAACCCAGACAGCCTGAAGATATTGCTGCATTTTCAGTTGCATGTATTTTGTATAAAAACTGAGCTAATTTGTACAAATTTGTAATTATTCTTTCTTCCTCCTAAAGCCACCAGCTCCCGTACCAAAGAAGACAATTCGGCAGAAGAGCATGATCACAAGGGAGAAATCTCTGGACCTCCCAGACAGGCATCGACAGGAGGCGCGTCGGCGGCTCATGGCAGCCAAGCGGGCCGCCTCCTTCCGGCAGAACTCAGCCTCGGAGCGGGCAGACAGCATCGAGATCTATATTCCCGAGGCTCAGACTAGACTTTGAGAAGATGGGGTCCGGGGCCGTCAAGCCTCCCTGCTCCCACGTTCAAACAACTTTAAAACTAGCCTTTTTTCTAGACTGCTACTCTCTCTACTCTTCCTTTATCCATCTGTTGTCTGGTCTCGACAGCCATCCTCAGTGCCCATCACCAACACCATTGGTCTGTAGGATGTGCCAAGCCTCTTCTCCCATTGCCAGAATAAGTGTTAGCAGAAATGTATGTCTGACATGGGTTGGTTGGGTTTCTCCTTGGTTTGCTGGTGATCGTGATACCCAGCCTACAAGCTCTCTCATCCACTGTCCTGGATGGGTACGTCTGTAGTTTTTCAGCATTTGCAAAGTGCCATTTAAAAAGTGCAGCTTTGAAAACCTACCAGCAACCAGGCCTTTGAGCTAAAAAGAGTAAATGAGAGAAATTATATTTATTTCGAGTTGTTCAAAAATGGTCAAAGTTAGTAACCCTTCGGTGTTTTTCAATAATTTAAGGTTACATTATGATTATGCTTTTTGTTTTTTTTTTTTGTTTTTTTTTGGGGGGGGTAAATGTTAATTACAATCTAAATGTCACAAAATTGTTATAAGTTCAAATCTTTGAAAAGTGCCAATGCTTGAAATACCTCAACTATGTGCATGTGGCACTGATCACCCATTCAAGGTTATTCAGGCAGCCCTCATAAGCTCTGGACTGGTCAGTGTTGAAAAATGCAGCTTTCTACTCAATCTGGTTGCAGTCAAACATTTTTCCTGGTCTGGATCGCTGGAAGAATGACATCTGTCAGCTCATTAACGTGCACATTTCGAACCACTTTCCGATACATCTCATGTTCCTGTTGCCAACTTTCAAATATTGACATTTACTTGAAGCTGAAACCATGCAAGTCTTGTGCCAACATTTTCATCATGTCAGTGTTGTAGAAAAAACTATGAAGGTTTGTGTAACTCTTTAGATCAAAATGTGTAGACAAATGCACTTATGCACTTATTACAATTCTCTCTATTTCCAAGGGAAATGTACATACCCAAGTTCACAATAGTACTGTTGTATTTTTGAATTGTGAGCGGGAAGAATATTCATTGTGTATGCTTTTTTGTTTTTTTCCCTCATGTCCACTGCTTGCCTGCCCTCTCTATCGCTGTTGGCCAATCTAGATTTGTTGCACACATGCAGTGGCTCAATCACGCGTAGAAAATCATACCGCTGTGTTTTCATCTAATATACAGCACTTCTCTCAGGCCCTTTCAAGTAGCGCCCTCGGCTGTAGTTAATGAGGAGTGATAGAAAAACTGCCAAAAGAAAAACAAAACATCTACATACTAGTTTTTTTAATCCAAGACCAAAAGTTGTAATCTTCAGATTTCTTGAAGAGGTCTGTGTTGCTGAAAGTCTCCTGGAGCTGTAGCATCGCTGCATTCGCTCCCTCTAGGAAAGACTGCGAAATAATGACACAAAATTGGGGCAAAGTCATTCCAGAGGGATGCAAGCAGCAAGTCCCAAATAACTAAAACTTTGCAAGTCTCCTGCTGGAAGGAAGTACAGGAGGAAGAAGTCTGTCTGTGGCTTTGCAGTTCGTGGTATTTCGTCACAACATCATGTAGTTAGCTCGATATCATCATTTGCTTTTGATTCCCATCACAGTGTTGAGATGTTCCAATTGTACCGAAGTTCAGACTTAGCCTGCTAATAACTTGTTAAATGCTCAATAAATTAAAAATGGGTTGACCACACAGACAATTTCTATAGATTAGTGGATACTAAACACGTAGGCATGCTGACCGCCAGGTGTAACTGTCATCTAGCTAACTGAACCAAGTGACAAAATTAGCATTAGCTTGCTAATGTTGTACTGTGTGTACCCCTTTAGATTTAGGAGTAAATGAGTTCATATGTAGTTGACATATCTCACCATACACTTGATAAAAATGACTTTTAATAATGATGTAAACTGTTAAGATTTTAAATCATATTTCATGAAAATAACAAAAGACACCTCAAATGAAGCTACATAAAGACAGGCTAATGACACGCAGGCTAAATAACTACACATGTAGGTTAGGTTAGGTTAGCATAATCAGATATTTTCAACTCTTTGTAAATCGCATAAATACTGCTAACTCTACATGTCTGTCTGTCTGTGGCTTTGCCAGCCAGTTTGTGATATTCTGTCAAAACATGATGCAGTTAGCTTGATATTATCAGTTGCCTTTGATTCCCATCACATAGCTTAATCAGATATTTTCAACTCTTTCTGAACCACACGAATACTGCAAATTCTGAAACACATATTTCTAAAATGCTGATTAGCTAAGACATTATATTTTAGCTTTTATGGCGCAACTCGATTTAGCAAATGCTTAGTTTGAGGTTAGTCAGTAGATATAAGGATTTAGGAAAGACTTCACGCACAAACTTGGTGATGGATTTGTGAATAGCTGCTGCAGCCCAGTCATTGTACTCTACGTGATGTGAAAGTGAAGTTATTGAGCCTCGGATGAGCGTCTCCAGCGGTCATAGATTTTACTTCCAGGTGGATTTAAGTAAATCACTCATAGCTCATCTTCAGCAAAAGCTAAAATTCTGCTGCTCGTTATTGACACGCTCCGGTCCCACTAACTTGAACATCAGTCTTCATTGTATTACTGATGTTAAATTCAAATCACTCAACTAAAGACTGAAGCGTGTCAGTTAAAACTTTGGATAATCAAGTAAATGGTGCTGTTTTTTCTTCAGTAATTACAGTACTACACAACTTCTGTGTGTGTGTGTGTGTGAGAGAGAGAGAGAGAGAGAGAGAGTGTGTGTGTCTATCTTGTTTTTGTAGCACAGTGCTGACAAATTCAGAAAATAGAAGATGAATCTGGGGTCAGTGTGGCTTGATTTCCTTATTACTACCCACCTGTCACCTGACCTGCACCTCTCTCTGTCTTTCACACACACACACACACAGATACACATTGTCCCTATGTCATCAGCACTCTATTGAAAAATATTTTAGATAGCATAGCATATTTACTTTTTGTGCTACAGATTGTATTTTTGATAAATGCAATCAAAATTGTCGAACCATATGCATCTTTGGTGCAGCTCTTTAGACTTCGTGACTCCAGGTATACAGCGGAGGAACATAGTGTTTATGTCAGCGTTCAAACCAACCTTTCACTGCATCAGAATACGTGAGACATTGTTTAGTTGTCCTACATTCTTACAGTCAGAGCTCAGACAATAAATTGCAGAGAGCTAAGAATTCAATCCAACAAATCACCGAGTAACTGAAGTCGACATTTCAAACATGCAGTGCCATACCTCAGTTACAGATTGGGCTTTCAATTGCCCTCGGCTGAGTGTCAGATTACACTTTTTTCTTCAACTCATCCATCAATAATTCTGCAGTTTGTTTTTTTTTTTTATTGCAGAGGCAGGGGCCTTTAAAAGTATGACAGTGGGTTTCTGGAAAGCGCTTGGGTGTGTGATGCCAGGCAGTTGGCAGAGCAGAGTCATTCCCCTGCTGTTGCCACAGTGGCAGGCAGACGGGGAGAGAGACAGACTCGGCCTGACATATGCTGGCTTAGAGGAGACGAGAGCTCTGCACTGAGCCCCAAACTGCTGGTGTTGTATGCTGTTGTGTAGCTGGAAGGCTGTTCTGTGAGGATCGCTAGGCGCTGCGCTGGGTATTTTTCAGCCTGCCTTTGACTAAGCAAAGCAGCTTATGTAAGATTTTGGGTCCTTGGTGAGATCAAGCAAACAGCCTCCAAGGCCCTTCAAAGCTTGTGTTGATAAATGTATTGCTGAATAGTGGCCCATACTGTAGAACTTAAGCATCAGCACTACACGTATTTCTATCAGTCTGCACTCGGCTAGTTTCGCTGAAGGCTGTCATTGAAAACAACAGAGGAGTTTCTCTCTTATGCAAATCGATCTGGGCTGTGAAAAACATGAAGTGCATCCACCACTTTGGTTCAGTTTAAAGTATATCTCCAGCTCCTCCAAGAGGCATTCACATAATTGCAATGAGACCATTTTTCAAGTCAAACCATGAGCGAACCGTCTCATATAGTGAAGTGGAATGAGTTTCAGAAGTAACGAGGGAGTGGAAAATGTTGAGAAGGATTTGCGCAATAGAGAGACACAGACTTTAGTAAATTTATAGCTACAGTTAGAGGTAAGAACCAGGCTTGCAGAAATCATACATTTAGTTTGCGAACCATATCCTTTTGGGGAAAAAATATCTTGGTACTCCTAAGACTCTCAGAGCCATTTTCTGAATTATGGACGAAGTCTCTCTGCTGTAATGGCTGGGTCAGTTTGTCTCACAGGGAAAATGATTTGCCTTCTATGAAAAGTTGTTTTTAACCTTTTCACTCATTTCTTTTGCCCAAATAGCCATGAAAACACTTGTCGACGCACAGGCCTCCTTCAGTGACCTCGTGGTTCCTTGTTGAAACGTATTTCAGTGGGTGTGTTATGTTGGATTGCTTTGGTTGACGCACACCTGTGTGGTGTGCGTGTCATACTGTGAGCATTGCAGTATTCCTCACTTGTCCAAAAGCAACGGTGACGAATATTCTCTTCAAAAATATTGTAATTTAAACAGCTAGTCAGCCAACAAAACCTTGTGCAAACCCCAAGGGCAGAAAAATGCACCAGTGTCACATTAAATGTCATGAGGGCAGCAATTAACTACAAGTGCCATCTTTTTGACCTATTCAGCATACTGTAAAGTCATTCCTCTGCACAGCCACATGTCAACTCCATGTGAGCAGACCATTCCTGCCTCGCCCACCTTTTCCCATCTCCAGCAACATATTTCTGTCATTTCAGTTCAACATTTGTGGCCTCACTTCTGATACGACTGTCTATCTGCTTTTAACTCTAGAGCCCATGATGTGAAATATTTCAAGGGGACTTTTTCGTAACCATGCCATGGAAAGAGCATCAGACTCACTGAGATAGGCTCATACAACACTTCCTTGAACTTGGAATGTGAAACCACTCTATAATTACTAGATCAAATGAAAAAGGTAGTTGTTTAGCTAAAACTATTTTCATCTCTTGTATATCATATCTATAGTGAGGATGAATATAATGCCAAATATTCATTATTTGTAAAGAAATATATATAGATATATAAATATATAATATATGCTTCACTGAAACATAACTATTTTCTGCATTTGCTCATGTTTTGTTGTCATTTTTACTTTGTTATGTTTTTTTTTTTAAGCTGATATGATGGCATGCGAAATACTGATTCTGAATGTAGGCTTTTTTTGTTAAAAATTATGGCACTGTTCCACTGATATGTATTTATTTAAGTCAATCACATTTCTCAATGTGTGTTATTTCAGTGCGTTACCGTATCATTGCGTTATTTTTGTATCATTTGAATAGTTTGCAACAACATATGCATTTTCCTCCATTCTTTCCTAGCTGAGCTATTGAAAGATTTTGCCTCTTTGAGTAGCTTGATCATTGCTGAGGTCATCCAGTGTAAATAATTCTGCAATTAAATTTTTGGAGAAAAAGTTTGGAAAATGTTGTCTGTGTGGTGCCTCTTTACTCTGAAAAGTCAAACCATAAACTTAGTAATGCACTTTCACCACTGTGCCAATTATAGCAGCACATTAATATTAGTGTTATGAATTGATGGAAAAGAAAAAAAAGAGATTTAATTTCATATTGTCCGACTCCAAACTACATTATACAGCTATTCCATTCTTGTGCTAATAACAGCAGTATTCCTGGTGGTAGTATTCTAGCTCACAGGAGGAAACCTCAATGAATTTATCAAAGTGTTCTTGACATTTCATGCATTTTATATCTGTATGCAGGCTGCTAACCAAAATAGCAATGAGATAAAGATGAACGGTAGCTCTGAATCATCTGCCAAAGAAAATGGTGCATTTACCTTTCACTGTTCTTGGTTGAGTGAGTCCGGACAGTCACCGGTGATTTGGCATTTATATCATGAATATAATATGATTTAATATAAGAAATGAAAAAGTCACTCACCTTAGACTGTGAATTTGCAAAACACTTAAAGTCATAAAAGTAATCAGATCCTCCAAATCAAGCACAATATTGTTTAAAAACTTTTTGTTCAGATGAAGGCGCGCTACAGTGATTTAAATCTGCAACAGTGGTTGTCTAAGAGGAATTATTACAGAAGACACTTGTGAAAATATGGCCAACTACAAGCACAGAGTGGAAAATTTGGTGCAGATCAAGACGTGTTGTGTTAGAAAGTTGGTTCTGAACAGTTGACAATATTTTTTTTATGATGACAGCAGACAGGTTTAGCATGCATGCTTTTGTCATGCTCGTCAGACTAAGGCCCATGACAAAATAACAGCAGGTTTCATGCACTGCAGCTGTGCTGATTTTATTGCTAGAGTTTCTTTATTTAGTATTGCAGACAAACAACCATGACGATGTAAATTTCATTGCAGATTTCCATTCCTCTTCTACAGGATATATGGGTTTTAAATCAGAACTGTACTGTAAGATCAAAACTTCCTAATCCCTGGTCTTAAAGACTCTACGCTCTGGTATTTTCCGTCAGTCTGACTGATTGGTCCTCTTGTCATGTTTAAGATGGGCAGAGCTTTGCTGGGCATTGCATGAGCTCATCAAAACTGTGTAGTACAAAGAATGATAAAGATGCAGTTCGTAGGAGGAGAGGCTGTCTGCACACTGCAATTTGCAACCTCCCAAAAGCTTTTCTTAATGCAGTCTTTTAACCTACAAGGTTTTTGCCAGGCAAATAAAAAGGTGCAATTTATCTGTTCTCGTTGTCATTATGTCCTTTTTTTGAAACCAGCCATTCAGCAGCAATTCATTAACTAGGGTTAGGTCATTTCCATTAAAACCTAAAATAAAATCAACTTAAACCCTTGCCTCACTCACACGTTCTCAAATATACAAGGCGAGATCACCCCCTGTTGGACAAAGAAAAGAATTCATGGGTTGTTCAATTACATGTTATAGTTGGATTTCTCAGCACACCCTTCTTCCTTTATTACCAGAAAAAAAAGATTGAATTTGACTTAAAGATTTGATCAGCTGTATAGCTGTGATTATTATGACACCATTTAGTTCATCAAAGGCAGCTGCTGACTCTCATTTCTTGAACACTTTTTACTACTCATCCAAGAAGTTGCATGGCTTCTGACCTGTGGCGAGGTCACCACCCCACCACTGGGTGATGTGTTCAAGACATTGATATAGTAATAACAGAGATTAAAGAAAACAGCTACATTAACATGTATGAGGCAGGTCTACTAATCAAACTGGACTTTGCATTTGTATTGAATTTGGATATGGTCTTTGTTTTGTGTATGGTGTATATATTTGTAACTACGTTATGTAAGGTTTAATGACAAAGAAACCAAACCACATTTTGAGCATACGTCCAACAGTCTCTGAATCAACCAATAGGATGAGGTCTATAAGCGGGCGTTGACCAATGGGCTGTCCATAAATTTTAGGTGGGCGTAACTTCCTGTTTGGAAGTGTCATATGACCAAATTGAAGTCGTATGATGTGAATTTTCCTGTTGTAGTGAGCGCTGTCAGCATCGGTACACTGTGTTCGCTGGAAACATGTCTGAACGGTATGTATGACAGAGATGTTAGCTCGTCTGTGGGGAGTAATACTCGCTACCTCAGACCTCGCTTGTTTGTCGGCCCTGCCGTTTGTCGCCGTGGTTGTTTTTATGCTAACTTTACAACACAGTGACAGTAAACCCGACTCTGACTCACCATGTTTTTGTTAAGGACCTGGCTTTAAAATTTGACTGAAATGGATAAAACGATGCTTTTCATTTGGTGTTTTTACCGAATTACTACAGGAAACGTTCGCTCATACCTGTTTGAGACTCAATGTCTATTAAAGCTGCACAAGTTGAAAAAAGTCGTTTTTAAAGTAAACAGAACATTTTCAGAGTTGAACGTGCACCTTAATGGAGCCTGGGTACACCTGCCGTTTGTTTACAGCGATACGTCTGTTTTTGATTTGTGTTTAGTGGATGATGGTGGTCCACACACCATGTTCTACCACCCCCTGTTGCAGCTGAGCCTCCCCTCGGCCTGACCTCCAGTACCCCCCCTCAGACACCATGGATCCAGACCAGCAGAGCAGCCCTCTTCCCCAGCCCAGTGCAGAGTATTTCTCATGGGACTACCGCCTCCAGCTTATTGTCCTGGGCTTTGCCTTCTATGCAGCAGTATTCCTCCTGTCCCACCTCCTGTCTGTGTCTCTGTCCCACACCTACACCTCCCTGCTAGCTAAGGAGAAGGTTTTCTGGAACCTGGCAGCGACTCGGGCGGTGTTTGGCATCCAGAGTACTGTAGCCGGCCTGCGGGCCCTGACTGAGGACTCGCTGTTAACCAGAGACAGAATGAGGGGACAAGAGGACTGGTCGTGGTTTACTGTCCTCACTGCCACAGGTTTCTTTGTGTTTGAGAACATAGCACTTCACGCCTCCAGTGTGGTCTTTCGTTCATTTGACCTGCCGCTGGCAACGCACCATTTCTTCGCCCTGTCCAGTTATGCAGGGGCGGTGGTGTGGGACTCCCTGGGCCACTTTCTGCCGATGGTGACGCTGCTGCTGGAGATGAGCACGCCATTCACCTGTATGTCCTGGATGTTGCTGAAGGTACCTTAGAGTGTCTTTGTGTTTACTTAAACTACCTGTTGTCACTTTGCTCTATACATATCTCACACATGGTTTCTTTTAGGGCTGCAACTAATGTTTCTTTTCATCCTGGATTAATCTCTTGATTGTTTTCTCGATTAATTTGATTAGTTGTTTGGTCTTTAAAATGTCAATCAGTGTTTCCCAAAGCCCAAGATGGTGTCCTCAAATGTCTTGTTTGACGAATTTAGTAGTTGACGACTAAACAATGAATCGGTTAATTGTTGCAGCTCTAGTTTCCTTTCTTCATCACATCTGAGCAGCACTTACAATTACCAGATTATTGTTTGGTATGTGCAGACTTTCAAGGGCTCTAGTTGCATCTCATGCTGCTTGTTGATCATCGTTTTTTTTGTTGTTTGTTTTTTTTTTGTTGTTTTTTTTGTTTTTTTTACAGATTTTTGTCACGGTGCAAGTTACTGGAAGTCTTACTAAGTTTCAGTTCCTCATTGGCCCTGTGTACCTTGTGATTGTCAACAGATAAAGTTTGCATACTTAGAAAGAGGAAGTTCTATAAAAAAAGATTGAGCCAGCACCTAGACTTTCTCTGTTCCTCCTGCTCACAGATTTGACTTTGGTACCCAGATATGAATGTTTGTTGCTACTGTAAAATAAAAAGCAAGACATTTGTGTCCCAATCCTTGGCATAATTTTCTCTGTCCATCTTCCTTCCTCCCTGACAGGCTGGCTGGGCGAGCACCCTGTTTTGGAGAGCCAACCAGTGGGTGATGATCCACACGTTCCACTGTCGCATGGTGCTCACCTACTACATGTGGTGGGTAAGCTTGAGCCACTGGGGAGAGCTCAACGCCCATGTGGTCCTGCCCCAGCGTGTGCTGTTCTTCACTGGCCTCGCTCTGCTCACGTTTATCATCAACCCCATCTGGACTCACAAGAAAACCATGCAGCTGCTCAATCCGGTGGACTGGAACTTTGGCAACAAGCCGGCACCCATAAACGGTGCCTCTCAGGGTCAGTCAGGGGTTTCTGTCAAACCCCACACCAGCTGAGGGGTATTTCTTTTTTAAGGGATGTGTGAAGTCACTTTGAGAGTGATGATAGTGAGGTGGGTGTTTTCAAGATTCATTCTATCATAACATTTTTTTACACATACTTTAAGTAAACTTTGCTATTCAAAAAAGCCCTTAAAGGTTAATCATGACCATCTGGTATTATCTTGATAAAGTCTGCACCATTGTCTTCCCTCAGGCTTTATATTCAGGCAGGTTCATGTTGCTTTGGTTTTTGGGAAGGAGTATTAATTTTCCATCTGTGTGTGTGACTTTTAATATGTAGGTGTCATTGTGTAGGGCAGTGGAAACGAGGCCCTGCTTGTTACCTTCACCTTCAGGCCACTGCGTGAAATATCCACTTCACCATTCATATGATGGATTATTTATTCACAATAGAGAAATACATGACACGGCACTTCTTAAACGAGCCATACAGAGGAACAAACATACGTTTTTTATCATCTTGTTTATCAGGAAAAATCAGTTTATTGAGTTATTTTATTGGACGTATTAAGTTAAAAGAAACAATGTAAAAGAACACTGTACATCGACAGTATTTTAAAGATTTACATATTGTAAATTTTGAGGAGGAATTGCACTATATATATTTTCATCTACCCACAGCTGCTTCTGGTCTGTTCTATAGATAGTCCAGTTGATCTTTCAGGAATAAAGAAGTATTTGAACACGTTGTGTGCTTGTTGATACAACATGAGTTGTAAAACCACCCAGTAGTCTTTGTCATACAGGGACCCATTGGTGCTTTGTCAACAGACATAGACAACATTATTCAGCACTGATTGGGTAGTGTGGGCAGGTAAATTGGTTTAAGTTTAAGAATGGGGCTCTATAGGTGAGCCATCAGAGTTATCTGATCACTAAGTGGACAATTAGATCTGTCCATTCATAAGTCACATTGGTGGTTTGGGGCTGTGAATCTCCTCTATAAGTAGAGAGGGAAATGTTTACTGTGGTCGTGAAAGAAAATGCCTTTTTAACAGAATCTTCTTTGTTGGTGGACGAAAGCTCGGGCCTGGTCCTCCACACAAAGGTCCCTTTGTCTAAACATGGAGATGTAATGTGGCAAAACTGAAGCAGTGTTGATAAGAGAATAACCAAGCAACATTTTAATCATGATGATTTTTTGGTATTAAGAGTCAGTTTTAATAAAGTATTATTTCTGCTAATGGCCTCATTCTACTGGAAATATTGGCTTTGTGTGTTTGGTATGTCCATTGTCAAACAGTATGTCTAACATACGTTTTTGTATTCTTGTCATTTGCTGCACACTCTCACATCCTTTCACATACAGTTTGTGGTGGCTGTATCTCATGTCATGTCTAATAAGAATTGTAGAAATTGCATTTTTACCATTAGTATTAATCTATGTTAATTTTTTTTGTTTGTAAAATTGTTAAACACCTTGAATTTGGCCTGAGGGTCAACTCAGAGGTGGTTACTGAACAGTTGAAGACATGTTTTCACCTGCTATTTCTCACAAGAAGCTGATTCACTGAGTTATCTGTATTAGTTTACTGAGTCAAATCCAGAACCCCCTCAAATCTGAAATGTGGAAGAAGAAATGTGCTGGGTTTTACTCATTAGCTTAACCCCAATAAGTCACCTACTTTTGTGTACACTGTGCATCCTCAGTGGCTGAATCAACACAAATAAGTTTAAAGGAAATGTGTTGAGTACATTTCAAAAGTATTGTCAGCGGGTTATTTTTAAACAAGAATAAGTCTTTGTCCTCTGACTACATCTGATGTTGATATATCATCACTAAAAAATGCTAATATTAGACTGTTTTCACTTTGCTTTGCATTTGTTATGACAGCATAGAATTAAAGTTGTGGGGTTGGTGGATGATTCCCTGTAGATTCTACCAACTGTTCAACATCCTGTTTGTGTTGGAAATGCATTAATTTGAGTTACGCAATAAAATGTTTTCACACATATAATATTGTGTGAGCTTTACTCAGACTTTGAGTTTATAAAGGCTGTGCAATAGAGCATCTGCCTGTAGGTGGCAGAGTGGGAATAATTATCTCATCAGTTTGTCTCTGTTTTTTTCCCTTTTGATCAGACATTCATGAGTTTGATTCATCCAGTCCAAATTTCATTGTCCTCAAAGGATTTAACAAAACGGTTTTAAAAATCTATTTCAAATGAATTTCATAGTCAAATCGCATCTTTAAGTTATGATATGAAAACATTGCGTTTGTGTGCAGAGTCAGGAGGAAAGCTGATTTTTTTGCCATAGAGGATCAACATTTTAAACAAAAAAAATGCATATGTTACAATTTAGTGAAATGTTTGGAGTGTGGATGCGGGGCAGAAGTCCTTGAATTTGTTGAAATTGCTGTTCAGTCTTGAATTGAAGGACCATCATCATCTGCAGACAGCTGTTTCGGAGGGAGCCACCTTACATGTCACGTGGGCAGTTTGGAACTCCTGTCCGCGAGGTTAGCCGATCCTGCCGCAGAAGATTGATTGACGCTCCGTACAGCCAATCACAGCTTGCCCACGTCGACTCATCGGACATTCAGGTATTTAGTGGAGGCAAAGGGGTTTAATGGACGCAGTTACCTTGTAATGAGGCCAGTGAAGCTAACAGAAGGACGCTGAGAGACAACTGGATATGTTTCAATGTGTTTTAAGTGTGTTGAAGCCAGAAATGCATTCGTTTTAGCACTTGCGCGGTGTTACGAAGACGGGATAAAGCAATTCTTCTGGAAGAAAACGTCTTAAAAATGGTGAGTCGAGGACATTTTTTTTCTGGCGCAGTTTTAAGCATCCTTAACATACCTGTTTTGCAAGTTAAGTTCATGTTAGCAGTACGCAACGTTAGGCCAAATATTTGATGAAAAGCCCTGCAAAGTGTGTCTCTTGTGTGTTATAGAGACTTAATGTATTTTTGTTGTATAAAGTTGTGAATTGGGAGATGGCTATAACGTGGCGCCTCAGCTAACTTTGCCAAGTTGCCTTCATTGTCAACTATCTGCTACAGGAAACACTGTCACTGCTTTTCTCCACGCATTCACGTTCATTAATGCGTCCTAATCCCGAAATGAACTGTTTCAGGAACTTGAGTGGTCTCAGCTAAACGTTGAACGTATCAACTGAACAGGATCCTAACATATGTATTTCCTCAGGCGTTGCCTCTCATGCAACGTTTTGATAGATGTCTCAGTGTGGAGCACAGCCTCACAGTTTTCTGAGCCCCCCCGCACCTCTGCAAGGATGCAGTCGCAGGTGCAAGATAGCCTTTTGCCTTTATAAGGCTGGTTTAAAAAGATAACTGATAATAACCATTACTTAATTTATACCAAAAGCATTGTTAATATAAAAATCCCGGTAAACTTTAACACTCACCTAAAATTATTAACAAGTGGCAATGAGCTGCAGCAGTCAGCCAACTACAAATTCAAGTAGTCAGGCATAGCATTCCTCAGTGAAAGCAGTGCACAGCTTCAGTCAACTGGAAGATCCATGTGAAACAGGTAGAAAAACCATGGTTTAATTCTACGGTTTCTTCTAATAGTTGTCTTTCCACATTGCAAAAGAGTTAATAGTTTGAAAAGTGGTTTCAGGAAACTATTAAGCTTAGCTAAGCCTCAAAAAATGATTTTAATACTTATGAGTACTTTGATCTTTATTTGTATTGTCTGGTCTCATGGATGTCCAGTTCACTTGGTCAGTGCACGAGTCAGATGAAACATTCAGGGGGTCACACACTCACACACAAATGCATGTGCACAGAAATCTCCACCAGGAATTTGTTGTTGTACCAACGCTGCTTTCTTTCATATTGAATGTTTTCAGACACCTTTGGAACAAAACTACTGGTGTTTTAAGGAAAGGGATGTCAGCAATCAGTGCTAATGCTGTTTGCCATCCCTGTTACGTAGATGCTTAGGGAGACAGTATTTAAGTATCTTATCAATCCTTGTGTCATCGCCATGAAAACATGGAGTACAGCCAACTGCAATATCCTCTCCTGTTGTTGTAAAAGTCTGTGTACACAGATGTAGTTCAGTGGAGAGATGCCAGGACTTGCTAATTGCTAAAGTAATTGTGACGAGATAGTAACTCCACTTTGCCATTGGTGGCTCACAGAAATGTCTGTTTACCATGACTATGCTTGTGGTGTCAGAGAACACAGTGGTTAAGCAGAGGAGCATGCCATTCATTTTTAGAAAGGCCTTTATGGATTCACTGTCCACCCACCACCCCACTGCTCTCCAGCAGGTGGATGTATAAAATTGCTCACAAATTGCTCGTGTTTCCAGATGGTCATTAGGTTTCAGATATTTTACAGCCCCAGTCTTTCAGTTTGTACAACGATTCCCAAGCCAGGAGGTCCTTGTCAGTATTTTGTCTCGTTTACTGAAGATAGAATCTGCCTTCAAGTTGAGGCCAATTTAAAATATAAGCATTATAGTTGTAACATAATGCTGCTTTTATAGTATTGATCTCAGGAGGTGTTTAATTGGATCCTACAATGTTGTGTGATGCATCGTAATGATTATACTACATACTGTAATGTGGACACCATGCTTTAATGAGACATTGTGGTAGTCTAGCATTGACCATGTTTGGTTTAGAAACATGGCCTCAGATCTTGTTGCACCCCACATGTCCAATAGATCACACCTCTGACATCAAATAAAAGTACTGCAGCCCTGCGGGTATATTGAAGCATATTCCCTGTAATCCAGGGGTGGAGGGACTACAACAGAAACAAAAGAAGGTGTGATTATAAACTATGTGGGCCGGTTAGCTCAGTTGGTTAGAGCGTGGTGCTAATAACGCCAAGGTCGCGGGTTCGATCCCCGTACGGGCCACAGTTTTTGGGTTGAGGTTTGTAAAACCAAATGAGTGGTTCCAGTACAGTATGTTGTATTCAACGACACACTCCACCAATAAATGGCAATATGAAGGAATAGATTGGGGAGGCAAACAAAGCTAGAAATATGAAGACATGATGTTGGACTTGCAGAAGTCGTGACAGACATTTTTCACTGGTTTCTGGATTATTTATATTTTAATCAGTTAAATGATAAAATGGTTGGCAGATTAATCAAAACTGAAATGAATCGTTATTTGCAGCCTTAGATTAAAATTCTACACAATTTACAGAGAGCTTCGAGGGGATTTTGAGATGCTATTGTGCTAAAATCCAGGCAAATTTATGTTGACAGTGTTTCTCGTCGCATATGTGTTAGGTAGTTTTATTTACAGGCAGATTACAGTGTTAGATCAGTCGTATCACCTGCTAGCTTCTGTAGGACATCATAGAGTGTGTGGGCAGAGAAACGAGGGAGCAAGGAGGGTGAGTATTCAGCCTCAGTATTAGGCTGAATACTGCAGCAACAGCAGCAGCACACACATATACACACAAATCACACAGCCTCCGGGGATAGACACAGGCCAGAGAAATGCTTTGTCTCCAGCTGGCCAGTCACTTGCTTTGTTGCAAGGGCCATGCTAGAGCGGATTGCAACCTGTTGACTAGGGATGTAACAATACCAAAATCTCACGGTCCAATATTACCTTGATAAAATGTCCATGATTCGATATTTATTGCGATGGGCTTTAATGATGAATCAGTGTGTACAGCACCTTTATTAAGAACAAATGTGTTTTTCCTTTTAAATTGAAGTGCTTCTGATTTCCTTCTTTCATAAAATAAAATAAAATAAAAGTAGCCAGCTATGACCTAAGCATGTCCAAGAAATTGGCATGAATTATGTTTGGCAATGAGTGATTGTACCTTGGACAATTTCAAAACAAAAACATTGCAGCAATCAGTAGCAGTCCTTTTGTAAAATATTTAAAAGAGCTGTTCCATCAGGCATCCACGACCATGATCAGTTTATGAACTGGCAGTTTTACCAGTCCCTGTTTGGTAGTCAGCTCAGCAGTAGTTGTTGAACTGTGGTGTAAAAACGCTGCTACATGCCTCACACGACCAAGAAGACGGCAGGCGCAGCCTACGTTCAAACCCGCTTGTGAAGTGAGATTTTTGAGAAAGTGTGTGCAAAACACTAAATTTGTGGGGACAATCTGGCGTCTCTCACTGCTACATCCATATTTCGTGCATTGTCTGTAACAACAGCGATACCATGACCACACAGACCATTCCCTCCCACTCTGACTACAGAGTGGAACAACTACCCATTAAATCCTGAGGGGATCGTCCTGGTGATTTAGGGCTGTGTACATTGCTGTGAGGGGCTTTAAAGTTATTGGGTTGAGATTCACTTGGTCACTTTCAGTGGGCTGCTCAAGCCTGGAGGCTGAACACAGCATGTTGCAACAATGAAGGTGGTTCTTTTCATGTTAAGTTTGCGTAAAGAACAACCTTATCAGCTAAACGTCAAATGGCGACATGGGTGCTTAAGTTGACTGAGTCCAGCAGAAAGAATGTTGGAAATGTTAGAAAAGCATTACAGCTATTGATATGTGTCAGAAGGCAAAGGTGCAGCTTAGAAGTGAGAGGAAGGCTTTATAGAGGATTTACGGAGATATTCATGTGTGAATAAGTAACTGGCGGTGGGAGGGCGAGGTCAAAATGCCGAAACCCGGGATCGAACCAGGGACCTTTAGATCTTCAGTCTAACGCTCTCCCAACTGAGCTAAAGCTGGGGAACAATAGTCTGTATGGCCGGGGGAAGAAGCGGAAAGAAGGGGAAGAAGGGGGAAGGAGGGGGGAAGAAGGGGGAAGGAGGAAAAGGAAGAAAAAGAGAGAAAAAAGGAGGAAATGAAGTGAAATGACAGTGATTATCGACTCTGTTGCCCGCCGGAAGTTATAGGAGTGAGTTTTTATGGTGATAGTTTGAGAAATACGTCCAAACGTGAATTTTTGCTGGCGTACAGTAGGGGGACTCTGGTTCCAAAGGTCGCCGGTTCAATCCCAACATGGACCATATCTCCACAAACCCAAACTCTTACAAAGTGTTATGAATCGTTCAAAAATCACTTAAAAATGAAACGCAAATAGGAACATGGGTTATTTTGAATAGCAACATTTGAGAACCACACATACACACATGTAACTTTGTGCGTTTTCTTTAGAAATAGATGCAATTTAAGGATACAATCTAATTAACAACTAATGGAATAAAGCACTGCAACAATGCAGCTGCCTTGTCTAGCTGACTGTACAATGTGGAACTACTTTTTGGTTCCTTTCTTGTTATTTCATTGTCTGCTTGAGTTTGCAAAAAGCTAAACTTTACCTGACTCCTGTTTTTACAGATATGTTTAGTAGAAATGATTTATTAGTCCTGCTGTAGAAATATACATTTTATTAGAAAATATACACCTTAATTCTCTCTCATGCACACAATTGTAACCATAACACACACACACACACACACAAAGAAATTAATGAAAGAAAATGTATAAATAAACTGAATACAAAGTATAATAATTAAAGCTAGAAAACACTGCTCTACAATATATATACTGCATATACTAAAACACAATATCGACAGACTTTGCCAGGAACACACAATATTTGTCAGTATATACAGTATGTTATTTCTGTAATGCTGACTTTCCTGAAATACCAGACCTGTTACATGGGATGATAATTAAATTATTACAGCAATGGGCTGATAGAAGAAGCAGGCTATGGGGCATGGCTGTACAGGTGGGAGAGGGACAGGAGCAGCAGGAATAGAGGCAGCAGGCAGGTTGACTCCCTGCAGCAGAATACTACATTTTTGCCTCGTCAGTCGCTTGTTGTGCCACCGTCTGATTCACATCAAACAACTGCAGAGTAGTGTTGTGCATGACCGTACCATTACCCAGGACCAGCTGCCTGATCTTGCTGTAGTCTCTGAGAATCTGAGTCCATCTTGTCAGAGGTTAACTGCCTGTTTTCTAGGGCTCTTAATGTTACAGAGTCTGACAAAGTTGGACTCTACGAGACGACAACAGTCTGGCCACTTGGCAGGGGATCCTGTTGATGCTCAGACACAACATGTCATGCTCTCCACACCTGGTTTAAATTCTTTTTTACAACACCTGAAGTGTCCTGTTGTCAGACACACGCAGTGCCATGCAGTGTATGCCACTCGCTGCTGGTGGCATACGCAGAAGGTTCTGCCACAGGGCTTTGATGGTGGTGGCCTGCTGGTTGCTCAGTGTTTGTCCAGTTTGAGTCCTCAGCCCCAGCAAATACTCTGCCAGGCTGTCCACTCGGTCCATCCCTGGGACACTGCGCTCATCTACACCCTGATAAATATAAGAGTACAGCAAAATCAAAAACACACAATATCACAGACAGACAAATAACACATCTGTCAGAGTGTAACTTCTCACAGCATCAGATTATTGTATTTCTGGATAAGAAAAATAACCTCATCATGATAACTGACCAGAGTAAACAGCAGGCGGCTGAAAAGAGGCCCCGCTTCCTCCCGAGCACCCTGACGCTGTAGATGTTGACACAGTGAAAAGGGTCCCCTGAGTGGCTGAAAGCAGTGAGGGGGGCTTCACTACCAGGGATGCAGCCTAACAGTCCTGGTTCATCTATGGAGGCCCTCCGGAGCCACAGCTGGAGATTCAGGCTGTTGCCTTCAGATGGTAACCACGTGATCAATAACTGTAGGTTAATTTGTTGTGTTTGGTCATTTAAAAGACATTCATTGTGTCACTATTTCCAGGATGATAATAATAATCATCATCATCATCATCATAAGCACAATAATGATATTAAGAAGAACTGCAAGAGAACATGCTCTAACATTATAACGTTACTGTAAGAACATTGAGGCTAATAAAACGTTAAGTTTATGTATTGTTCTTTGAGGAAAACCAGCATAAAGTCTAAATTTAACTTGACTGAAATCGCACGCTAATATGAGGGTTATAATTATGCGTCGCTCTATGTGATTTTATCTGAATCTACACAGACCAGGACAGTAATTAACAGCGACTCTCTCTGCACCGACGTGCACCAAGACAGTAACGTTATGCAACGGCATTAATGCCGATATAGCGCTCGTCATATAGCGTAACAGCGTAAAGAAGCTAGCTAGCTCGTCGTCAAAACCAAATAAGCGTAAAATAAGTTCGCCAGCAGCAGAAGCTCACCTCATTATGTCGGCGGATGAAACCTGAGAGCGGCAGAAGCGGACCGGGACACTTGAAGCGGCTTCAGCCGTAAACACCGCGGCCGGCTCCCGTTGCCGGGTTTATTTTCGTACTGGCCGGAAGCCGGCAGGGATTGGCCTCGGGGAAAGATGGAAATGGCGAGCCGCGATTGGCCGGGGGAAAAGATGGAAATGAGGCGCCGCGATTGGCCGTCGGCCGAAAGATGGAAATGGCGAGCCGCGATTGGCCGGGGGAAAAGATGGAAATGAGGCGCCGCGATTGGCCGCCGGCCGAAAGATGGAAATGAGGGCCCGCGATTGGCCGGGGGAAAAGATGGAAATGGCGAGCCGCGATTGGCCGTCCGGCGAAAGATGGAAATGGCGAGGCGCGATTGGCCCGCGAAAGATGGAAACGGGGAGAGGCGATTGGAGGAGGGGAGCCAGTCTGTCGGTCCCCGGGTAGAGCTATTTCGGCTACGATAGTTAATAATTTTTTTTTTTTTTTTTCGGAGCACAGTCGAGATATGAGCCTTTAGACCAGTGGTTCTTAACCTGGGTTCGATCGAACCCTAGGGGTTCAGTGAGTCGGTCTCGGGGGTTCGACAGAGCCTCTGCTGCGGAGGTCAAGACACACCCGACTCATCGTGTCAATTCGTGATGATACGCCCTGCTTGGCCATCACTGGCTGCAGATAATCACGGTACATTGTTTGGCCAGTCAGTGCTGTGAGGAATTCAGTGCGCTCAGTAGTCAACGTGTGACTGTCGTGGTAATACGTTCTTCTTAATATTTTAATCCATACTAACTATGTCGATCAAAAAAGAAAGTGGTCGGACAAATATGTACAACATGGATTCACATGTATCACGGAACGTGATGGGAGTCAGCATCCTATCTGCATGATTTGCAATGTCAAGTTGAGCAACTCTAGTCTCGCACTGGCAAAACTAAAGTCAAAGTCAAAGTCAGCTTTATTGTCAATTCTGCAGTATGTACAGGACAAACAGAGAATCGAAATTGCGTTACTCTTCAACCTTTTGTGACAGGACATATATTAAAAAAGAGATAAATAAAAACTGAACAATCTAAATAAAAACTGTACAAACTAAGTAAAAACTGTATCTAAACAATGAAACATTGAGAATGTAATAGTGCAAATGTAAACGGTAGTGCAAAAAGAATTAGCTTAACAACTGGTGGTGAATAAAGTGACTGTGTGTTGTTTTCCGGAGGGGAGGAGTTCACATCAGTGAGAGTTTGTAGAGTCCAGGGTGTATACGTGTGTGTGTGTGTGTGTGTGTGTGTGTGTGTGGTGGGGGCATTTCAGAGTCCAGGGTGTGTGTGTGGTAGGGGGGCATTTTAGAGTCCAGGGTGTGTGTGTGTGGTGGTGGTGGGGGGGGGGGGGTTATAGTCCAGGTTGAGTGTTTGTGTGGAGGAGGGGGAGGGCAGGGAGAGAGTTCAGCATCCTGACAGCCTGGTGGACGAAGCTGTCCCGCAGTCTGCTGGTCTTGGCCCGCAGACTCTGCAGTCTCCTCCCTGATGGCAGCAGGCTGAAGAGGCTGTGTGACGGGTGGTAGAGGTCGTGGAGGGAGGGAAGAGAAGCACCGACGATCTTCTCAGCTGCTCTCACGATGCGCTGGAGGTTCTTCCTGCAGGCGCCATACCACACGGTGATGCTGCTGGTCAGGACGCTCTCGATGGTGCCTCTGTAGAAGGTGTGCATGATGGGGGTCGGGGCTCTTGCTTTCCTCAGTTTGCGGAGGAAGTAGAGGCGCTGGTTCGCTTTCTTGGCCAGCGATGTGGTGTTGGTGGTCCAGGAGAAGTCCTCAGTGACGTGCACACCCAGGAATTTGGTGCTGCTTACCCTCTCCACCGTAGCACCATTGATGGTAAGGGGGGCATATTGGGGGCGTCTTCTCCTGAAGTCCACAACAATCTCCTTCGTCTTCTCCACATTCAGAGAGAGATTGTTGTGTTCACCCCACAAGGCCAGGCGGCTCACCTCGCTCCTGTAGTCCGCCTTGTCGTCGTTGCTGATGAAACCCACTACAGTTGTGTCATCGGCGAACTTGACGAGGAGATTGGAGCTGTGGGACGGTGTGCAGTCGTGGGTCAGCAGAGTGAAGAGGAGGGGGCTCAGCACACATCCTTGGGGGGCCCCCGTGTTCAGCGTGGTGGTGCTGGATGTGTTTCTGCCGACCCGAACTGCCTGAGGTCTCCCAGTCAGCAGGTCCAGCAGCCAGTTGCACAGAGAGGTGTTTAATCCCAGCTGGTCCAGTTTTGTGATGAGCTGTTGGTTGGTTGGGCCGATAAGCAAACTGGAAGGGGTCCAGGGAGGGGTGGGAGGACAGTCTTAATGTGTTTCCTCCCACCCTCCCTTCTTGAAGCTGCATGGAGATGGAGAATACAAGAACACAACGCTTGCTGAATTCAAGTGAAGAGAGCCAGATTTGATGAAAAGGCCACTCTGCCCGCTCTTGGATTTGTACCCATTAACAAACCAATCCCCGCAGCATTGTACGTAGTTGCTTACTTGATTGCAAAGCAGGGCAAGCCACACACCATTGGTGAAACAATCATAAAACCAGCTGGTACAAACGGTACCAGACCGTGACCACAACACAGCCATGCTCCTCTGCTGACAAAGCATAGAGTAACATGGAATAACAAGGGTGGTTGTCTATTCAGGGACTGATAGGCTGAAATATGCTGAGTGTCGAACTTATGGTGTATGGAAACATTCTTCAGTGCTTAATTCATTTGGAAATACTGTTTGTATAAACCCGCCATTTGCCATTTTATGACGTTTGTTTTTTCACTGTAGGAATGTGTGTCGGCGTAGCTGATCCCCTTCGTGCTGCTAACGGAAGAGCTTCTGCAGGAGAAGAGCTGCAAGCATGGACGTGGAAGACTTTCCTCCCCCACCTCCTGAAAGTAAAGTCAACAAAACTTTGTCACGTACACACGTTATGCTTTTTTGCTTGAATTTCAAATATAAAAGGGCAATATTTGGGCCGGTTAGCTCAGTTGGTCAGAGCGTGGTGCTAATAACGCCAAGGTCGCGGGTTCGATCCCCGTACGGGCCACAGATTTTGGGTTGAGGTTTGTAAATCAAATGAGTTGAAGGTGGTTCCAGTACACATGTGATGGATGATGTTAGTGCGGCACTTGGCAGTTACATGTGGCATCTAGGCCTGTGGTAGCGTTGTAGCAGTTAACAATAGCTAAAGCAGTGGTAGTATGATAGTATCTTAGCATTGGCATCTAGCAGTTAACATTAACATCATAGGTGAATCTAGCTGTATTGTCTTCTTCTGTTTTTCTTAGCATTTAGCATTAGCATTAGCTAAATGGTAGCATTGGTACTGTATTGTCTTCTTCTGTTCTTCTTAGCAGTTAGCAGTTAGCATTAGCTAAATGGTAGCATCGGTACTGGCCACTACCTGGAGCATCTCCTAAACAGGCCTGGGTCAGTTGAAAGTGGCAGTGCTGTTTGGATTGTTCAGGAGCAGTGTGAACTGGCACTAGGGGGGGTGACTCTGGGACGCCGGAGTTCGTTGCCAAGCCTCCTGGAGGTGTCGTGGGACTGAGTAGGCGAAACACCGTTGAAGGAAGGTTTCCACCTGATGACCGACGACGTGTTAGGAATCACTGCGCTTTTGCATGTATAGATACAGATTAGGGGTGAGAAGACTTGAGAGGAAGGTTTTATAGAGGATTTACGGAGATATTCATGTGTGAATAAGTAACAAGCGGTGGGAGGGAGAGGTCTAAATGCCGAAACCCGGGATCGAACCAGGGACCTTTAGATCTTCAGTCTAACGCTCTCCCAACTGCGCTAAAGCTGGGGAACAATAGTCTGTATGGCCGGGGGAAGAAGCGGAAAGAAGGGGAAGAAGGGGGAAGGAGGGGGGAAGAAGGGGGAAGGAGGAAAAGGAAGAAAAAGAGAGAAAAAAGGAGGAAATGAAGTGAAATGACAGTGATTATCGACTCTGTTGCCCGCCGGAAGTTATAGGAGTGAGTTTTTATGGTGATAGTTTGAGAAATACGTCCAAACGTGAATTTTTGCTGGCGTACAGTAGGGGGACTCTGGTTCCAAAGGTCGCCGGTTCAATCCCAACATGGACCATATCTCCACAAACCCAAACTCTTACAAAGTGTTATGAATCGTTCAAAAATCACTTAAAAATGAAACGCAAATAGGAACATGGGTTATTTTGAATAGCAACATTTGAGAACCACACATACACACATGTAACTTTGTGCGTTTTCTTTAGAAATAGATGCAATTTAAGGATACAATCTAATTAACAACTAATGGAATAAAGCACTGCAACAATGCAGCTGCCTTGTCTAGCTGACTGTACAATGTGGAACTACTTTTTGGTTCCTTTCTTGTTATTTCATTGTCTGCTTGAGTTTGCAAAAGCTAAACTTTACCTGACTCCTGTTTTTACAGATATGTTTAGTAGAAATGATTTATTAGTCCTGCTGTAGAAATATACATTTTATTAGAAAATATACACCTTAATTCTCTCTCATGCACACAATTGTAACCATAACACACACACACACACACACAAAGAAATTAATGAAAGAAAATGTATAAATAAACTGAATACAAAGTATAATAATTAAAGCTAGAAAACACTGCTCTACAATATATATACTGCATATACTAAAACACAATATCGACAGACTTTGCCAGGAACACACAATATTTGTCAGTATATACAGTATGTTATTTCTGTAATGCTGACTTTCCTGAAATACCAGACCTGTTACATGGGATGATAATTAAATTATTACAGCAATGGGCTGATAGAAGAAGCAGGCTATGGGGCATGGCTGTACAGGTGGGAGAGGGACAGGAGCAGCAGGAATAGAGGCAGCAGGCAGGTTGACTCCCTGCAGCAGAATACTACATTTTTGCCTCGTCAGTCGCTTGTTGTGCCACCGTCTGATTCACATCAAACAACTGCAGAGTAGTGTTGTGCATGACCGTACCATTACCCAGGACCAGCTGCCTGATCTTGCTGTAGTCTCTGAGAATCTGAGTCCATCTTGTCAGAGGTTAACTGCCTGTTTTCTAGGGCTCTTAATGTTACAGAGTCTGACAAAGTTGGACTCTACGAGACGACAACAGTCTGGCCACTTGGCAGGGGATCCTGTTGATGCTCAGACACAACATGTCATGCTCTCCACACCTGGTTTAAATTCTTTTTTACAACACCTGAAGTGTCCTGTTGTCAGACACACGCAGTGCCATGCAGTGTATGCCACTCGCTGCTGGTGGCATACGCAGAAGGTTCTGCCACAGGGCTTTGATGGTGGTGGCCTGCTGGTTGCTCAGTGTTTGTCCAGTTTGAGTCCTCAGCCCCAGCAAATACTCTGCCAGGCTGTCCACTCGGTCCATCCCTGGGACACTGCGCTCATCTACACCCTGATAAATATAAGAGTACAGCAAAATCAAAAACACACAATATCACAGACAGACAAATAACACATCTGTCAGAGTGTAACTTCTCACAGCATCAGATTATTGTATTTCTGGATAAGAAAAATAACCTCATCATGATAACTGACCAGAGTAAACAGCAGGCGGCTGAAAAGAGGCCCCGCTTCCTCCCGAGCACCCTGACGCTGTAGATGTTGACACAGTGAAAAGGGTCCCCTGAGTGGCTGAAAGCAGTGAGGGGGGCTTCACTACCAGGGATGCAGCCTAACAGTCCTGGTTCATCTATGGAGGCCCTCCGGAGCCACAGCTGGAGATTCAGGCTGTTGCCTTCAGATGGTAACCACGTGATCAATAACTGTAGGTTAATTTGTTGTGTTTGGTCATTTAAAAGACATTCATTGTGTCACTATTTCCAGGATGATAATAATAATCATCATCATCATCATCATAAGCACAATAATGATATTAAGAAGAACTGCAAGAGAACATGCTCTAACATTATAACGTTACTGTAAGAACATTGAGGCTAATAAAACGTTAAGTTTATGTATTGTTCTTTGAGGAAAACCAGCATAAAGTCTAAATTTAACTTGACTGAAATCGCACGCTAATATGAGGGTTATAATTATGCGTCGCTCTATGTGATTTTATCTGAATCTACACAGACCAGGACAGTAATTAACAGCGACTCTCTCTGCACCGACGTGCACCAAGACAGTAACGTTATGCAACGGCATTAATGCCGATATAGCGCTCGTCATATAGCGTAACAGCGTAAAGAAGCTAGCTAGCTCGTCGTCAAAACCAAATAAGCGTAAAATAAGTTCGCCAGCAGCAGAAGCTCACCTCATTATGTCGGCGGATGAAACCTGAGAGCGGCAGAAGCGGACCGGGACACTTGAAGCGGCTTCAGCCGTAAACACCGCGGCCGGCTCCCGTTGCCGGGTTTATTTTCGTACTGGCCGGAAGCCGGCAGGGATTGGCCTCGGGGAAAGATGGAAATGGCGAGCCGCGATTGGCCGGGGGAAAAGATGGAAATGAGGCGCCGCGATTGGCCGTCGGCCGAAAGATGGAAATGGCGAGCCGCGATTGGCCGGGGGAAAAGATGGAAATGAGGCGCCGCGATTGGCCGCCGGCCGAAAGATGGAAATGAGGGCCCGCGATTGGCCGGGGGAAAAGATGGAAATGGCGAGCCGCGATTGGCCGTCCGGCGAAAGATGGAAATGGCGAGGCGCGATTGGCCCGCGAAAGATGGAAACGGGGAGAGGCGATTGGAGGAGGGGAGCCAGTCTGTCGGTCCCCGGGTAGAGCTATTTCGGCTACAATAGCTAATAATTTTGTGTTTTTTTCTCGGAGCACAGTCAGGATAGGGTTCGATCGAACCTTAGGGGTTCAGTGAGTCGGTCTCGGGGGTTCGACAGAGCCTCTGCTGCGGAGGTCAAGACACACCCGACTCATCGTGTCAATTCGTGATGATACGCCCTGCTTGGCCATCACTGGCTGCAGATAATCACGGTACATTGTTTGGCCAGTCAGTGCTGTGAGGAATTCAGTGCGCTCAGTAGTCAACGTGTGACTGTCGTGGTAGTACGTCGTGTGATTTCTTTCTTAATATTTTCATCCATACTAACTATGTCGAGCAAAAAAAGAAAGTGGTCGGACGAATATGTACAACATGGATTCACATGTATCACGGAACGTGATGGGAGTCAGCGTCCTATCTGCATGATTTGCAATGTCAAGTTGAGCAACTCTAGTCTCGCAATGGCAAAACTAAAGGAACACTTCTTGAAGCTGCATGGAGATGGAGAATACAAGAACACAACGCTTGCTGAATTCAAACTGAAGAGAGCCAGATTTGATGAAAAGGCCACTCTGCCCGCTCTTGGATTTGTACCCATTAACAAACCAATCCCCACAGCATCGTACGAAGTTGCTTACTTGATTGCAAAGCAGGGCAAGCCACACACCATTGGTGAAACAATCATAAAACCAGCTGCGCTAAAGATGGCGAATCTGATACTCGGAAGTGGAAAAGTATCCAGTCATTGCTAAGAAATCCCTGGAGTTTTTTCCTTTTTGAGAGTGCTGGACATAAAAACAAAGAAAAGGCTCAGACTTTGCTGTGAAAATGACATGAGAGTGGCACTTGCCAAGGTAAAGCCATGCCTATCTGAACTGGTCTCTCAAAGGCAACAGCAGAAGTCACACTGATTTGCAAGTATTTAATTTGTTGTGAGTTCATGCACTGTGCTGTTTTGTTTTTGTTGGTATGGCAGCTGCACGGCACAGGAGAGGAAACAACTGGCACTTATCTTTCTTAATATCTTGTTTCTAACATGGGGGTTGCAATGCAAATTTCATTGACATGTCATGCTCAATGACAATAAAGGAATCTTGAATCTTCAGTTTTCACAATTATCTTTGCTTCAGATTCTGATGTTGACACAAACGGTACCATACTGTGACCACAACACAGCCATGCTCCTCTGCTGACAAAGCATAGAGTAACATGGAATAACAAGGGTGGTTGCCAGACAGGGACTGATAGGCTGAAATATGCTGAGTGTCGAACTTATGATGTATGGAAACATTCTTCAGTGCTTAATTCATTTGGAAATACTGTTTGTATAAACCCGCCATTTGCCATTTTATGACGTTAGTTTTTTCACTGTAGGAATGTGTGCCGGCGTAGCTGATCCCCTTCGTGCTGCCAACGGAAGAGCTTCTGCAGGAGAAGAGCTGCAAGCATGGACATGGAAGACTTTCCTCCCCCACCTCCTGAAAGTAAAGTCACAAAACATTGTCACATACACATGTTATGCTTTTTTGCTTGAATTTCAAATATAAAATGGCAATATTTGGGCCGGTTAGCTCAGTTGGTTAGAGCGTGGAGCTAATAACGCCAAGGTCGTGGGTTCGATCCCCGTACGGGCCACAGATTTTGGGTTGAGGTTTGTAAATTAAATGAGTTGAAGGTGGTTCCAGTACACATGTGATGGATGATGTTAGTGCGGCACTTGGCAGTTAACATTAACATCATAGGTGAATCTAACTCTATTGTCTTCTTCTTAGCAGTTAGCATTAGCTAAATGGTAGCATCGGTACTGGCCACTACCTGGAGCATCTCCTAAACAGGCCTGAGTCAGTTGAACGTGGCAGTGCTGTTTGGATTGTTCAGGAGCAGTGTGAACTGGCACTGGGGGGGTGACTCTGGGACGCCGGAGTTCACCGCCAAGCCTCCTGGAGGTGTCGTGGGACTGAATAGGCGAAACACCGTTGAAGGGAGGTTTCCACCTGATGACCGACGACGTGTTAGGAATCACTGTGCTTTGGCATGTATAGAGACAGATTAGGGGTCCAAGGTTCCTCACTGAGAATGAATCCTCTTTTTGAGCAAAAGTATCTTGTGTTAAAATTAACTCCTTTACATTTAGTCTTTTTTTCTGTCACATAAAATACTGTCTCTACACATTCAGCTCTTAGGGCCAAATCATGTAGCCAGCTGATGAAAGTTGAGCCAGTGCATTCCTAATTCCTCCTTTTATTCCCTCTCACTCTTAATTGGGCTTCACTGACTCGGGCCACACTGTATTCATCAGATCAGTAATAATGCCAAACTCAGGCTGTACTACTCACTGGTGGGAGTAACAGCTCTCTTTCCTGCTGGCCTAACTGCTGTGTGGAAACTGGAGAGACATTTGTTGTTCCCTTCCTGTCTGCTGCCAAGCGAGCACTCTGATGTGAACGTGACGCCTTTAAATGCTCACTATATCTTGTAGCTCTGCCCTAGTTTGGTTTTGCTATGAAGTAGAGCAGCTTGTGTGCAGATTGAAGTGAAAATTTCTCAAAGAAGGCATACTGCTGCAGTAGATCCCACCCTTAATTATAATTATATGTGGCTCACACTTAAATTTAAAAGGCCAAGGACTGAAACTGCCACCCACTGTGTGTCTGTTCACAGCCTTTAAAGGAGTCAGTCAGTGTAATAATATGATTAGTGAGTTAAATCCTAACTAAATTTAACTTGTGTTTAGTCAAATCACCAAAGCACACAGTGTGCTATGATGATGACTTATTGATGAATATTCGACTTTGATTACAGCGGTGATGACATTCCTGAGGCTGACCGTCAACCCCCTGCACCTCCAACTCCTCTAGCACCCAGCAGCAAGGATTGGGATGAGGACAAGGTGGTGGCCAGTCACCCTGAGGCCCATTTCCCCAGCCGGGACCGCCAGCTCCTTCCACCATATCTGACACAGCTCCATCATCAGCAGACACAGTAGTTGCCACAAGCAGATCCTCCACAGCAGGTGGAGCAACAGCAGAAGGAAAGGGGGCATCTGCTGCTGAGGGGACTGATGACAAAGAGACAGATTTACCACCACCTCCACCCCCTCCTTGTGATGATGACGCAGAGACAGATCCCGGAGGAACAGGTTCGCAACTCAAAAGTGCCATCCATCCATCCATTGTCTTCCGCTTCGGGCCGGGTCGCGGGGGCAGCAGTCTAAGCAGGGATGCCCAGACTTCCCTCTCCCCAGACACTTCCTCCAGCTCTTTCGGGAGGACCCCGAGGCGTTCCCAGGCCAGCTGAGTGACATAGTCCCTCCAGCGTGTCCTGGGTCTTCCCCGGGGCCTCTTCCCGCTGGGACATGCCCGGAACACCCTCCCAGGAAGGCGTCCAGGAGGCATCCGGTAAAGATGCCCGAGCCACCTTAGCTGGCTCCTCTCAATGGGAGGAGCAGCGGCTCTACTCTGAGCTCCTCCCGAGTGACAGAGCTCCTCACCCTATGTCTAAGGGAGCGCCCCGCCACCATGCGGAGGAAACTCATTTCAGCCGCTTGTATCCGAGATCTTGTTCTTTCGGTCATGACCCAAAGTTCATGACCATAGGTGAGGGTAGGAACGTAGATTGACCGGTAAATAGAGAGCTTTGCCTTTCGGCTCAGCTCCTTCTTCACCATGACGGACCGGTACAACGACCGCATTACTGCAGCTGCCCCACCGATCCACCTGTCAATCTCACGTTCCATCCTTCCCTCACTCGTGAACAAGACCCCAAGATACTTAAACTCCTCCACTTGAGGCAGGATCTCTCCTCCAACCTGGAGGGGGCAAGCCACCCTTTTCCGGTCGAGAACCATGGCCTCGGACTTGGAGGTGCTGATTCTCATCCCAGCCGCTTCGCACTCGGCTGCAAACCGCCCCAACACATGCTGGAGGTCCTGGTTCGAAGAAGCCAACAGGACAACATCATCCGCAAAAAACAGAGATGAAATCCTGTGGTCCCCAAACCAGACTCCCTTCGGCCCTTGGCTGTGCCTAGAAATTCTGTCCATAAAAATAATGAACAGAACCGGTGACAAAGGGCAGCCCTGCCAGAGTCCAACATGCACTGGGAACAGGTCTGACTTACTGCCGGCAATGCGAACATACAGAGACCGGACGGCCCGTAGTAGAGGGCCCCGGACTCCATACTCCCGAAGCACCCCCCCACAGAATGCCACGAGGGACATGGTCGAATACCTTCTCCAAATCCACAAAACACATGTGGACTGGTTGGGCAAACTCCCATGAACCCTCGAGCACCCTGCGTAGGGTATAGAGCTGGTCCAGTGTTCCACGACCAGGACGAAAACCGCATTGATCCTCCTGAATCCGAGGTTCGACTATCGGCCAAATTCTCCTCTCCAGTACCCTGGAATAGACTTTACCAGGGAGGCTGAGGAGTGTGATCCCCCTATAGTTGGAGCACACCCTCCGGTCCCCCTTCTTAAATAGAGGGACCACCACCCCGGTCTGCCAGTCCAGGGGCACTGTCCCCAACTGCCACGCGATGTTGCAGAGGCGTGTCAGCCAAGACAGCCCCACAACATCCAGAGACTTGAGGTACTCAGGGCGGATCTCATCCACCCCCGGTGCCTTGCCACGGAGGAGCTTCCAAACTCCCTCGGTGACCTCAGCCTGAGTAATGGATGAGCCAGCCTCTGGGTCCCCAGCCCCTGCTCCCTCTATGGAAGGCGTGGCAATGGGATTGAGGAGATCCTCAAAGTATTCTTTCCACCACCCGACAATATCCCCAGTCGAAGTCAACAGCTCCCCACCTCCACTGTAAACAGTGTTGGCAGGGTCCTGCTTCCCCCTTCTGAGGCGAGGGACGGTTTGCCAGAATATCCTTGAGGCCGACCGATAATCCTCCTCCATGGCCTCCCCGAACTTTTCCCATACCCGGGTTTTTGCTTCCACAACTGCCCGGGCTGCAGCACGCTTGGCCTGCCGGTACCTGTCAGCTGCCTCAGGAGTCCCACGAACCAACCAGGCTTGATAGGACTCTTTCTTCAGCTTGACGGCATCCCTTACTTCCGGTGTCCACCACCGGGTTCGGGGATTGCCGCCACGACAGGCACCAGAGACCTTACGGCCACAGCTCCGAACAGCTGCGTCAACAATGGAGGTGGAGAACATGGTCCATCCGACTCAATGTTTCCAACCTCCCTCGGGATCTGGTCAAAGCTCTCCCGGAGGTGCGAGTTGAAAACCCCTCTGACAGAGGGTTCCGCCAGACGTTCCCAACAGACCCTTACTACCCGTTTGGGCCTGCCAAGTCTGTCCAGCTTCCTCCTCCGCCAGCGGATCCAACTCACCACCGGGTGGTGATCAGTTGACAGCTCAGCTCCTCTCTTCACCCGAGTGTCCAAGACATACGGCCGGAGGTCAGATGACACGACTACGAAGTCGATCATTGTCACCTCTGGCCTAGGGTGTCCTGGTACCACGTGCACTGATGAACACCCTTATGCTTGAACATGGTGATCGTTATGGACAAACTGTGACTAGCACAGGTTCAGATCGGGGAGGCCGTTCCTCCCAATCACGCCTCTCCAGGTAACACTGTTGCTGCCCACATGAGCGTATAAGTCCCCCAGTAGAACAATGGAGTCCCCAGTCGGAGCACTTTCCAGCGCCCCTCCCACGGACTCCAAGAAGGGTGGGTACTCTACACTGCTGTTCGGCCCGTAGGCCGAAACAACAGTGAGGCACCTGTCCCCAACCCGAAGGCGTAGGGCAGCGACCCTCTCGTTCACCGGGGAAAACTCCAACACATGGCGGCTAAGGTGGGGAGCTAAAAGCAAGCCCACACCAGCCCGCCGCCTCTCACCACGGGCAACTCCAGAGTAGAAGAGAGTCCAGCCTCTCTCAAGGAGTTGGGTTCCAGAACCCAGACTGTGCGTGGAGGTGAGCCAGACTATCTCTAGCCAGTACCGCTCAACCTCCCGCACTAGCTCGGGCTCCTTCCCCCCCAGCGAGGTGACATTCCATGTCCCCATTGCCAGATTCTGAGTCCAGGGATTGCCCACGACTGCCATCCAGATCCCACCGCATCGGCCCCTTCTGATCCCTCCTGCAGATGATGGGCCTACTGGAGGGCGTCCACGTCACTCCTTCGGGCTGTGTTGACATTTTATTGTTGCCTCTGAAGGAGTGAGACTTTCCTCCCCCACCTCTTGAAAGTAAAGTCAACAAA
The DNA here is from genome assembly GCF_017976325.1 of Chelmon rostratus. Classification (NCBI taxonomy): domain Eukaryota; kingdom Metazoa; phylum Chordata; class Actinopteri; order Chaetodontiformes; family Chaetodontidae; genus Chelmon; species Chelmon rostratus. The sequence continues at coordinate 16,700,393 of NC_055672.1, read as the reverse complement.
ACCTTGTCACTCACACATGAAGCATAAAAGTTAATTATATGGGCCGGTTAGCTCAGTTGGTTAGAGCGTGGTGCTAATAACGCCAAGGTCGCGGGTTCGATCCCCGTACGGGCCACAGATTTTGGGTTGAGGTTTGTAAATCAAATGAGTTGAAGGTGGTTCCGGTACACATGTGATGGATGATGTTAGTGCAGCATGTGGCAGTTAACAATAGCTAAAGTGGTGGTAGTATGATAGTATCTTAGCAGTTAACATTAACATCATAGGTGAATCTAGCTGTATTGTCTTCTTCTGTTTTTCTTAGCATTTAGCATTAGCATTAGCTAAATGGTAGCATTGGTACTGTATTGTCTTCTTCTGTTCTTCTTAGCAGTTAGCATTAGCATTAGCTAAATGGTAGCATCGGTACTGGCCACTACCTGGAGCATCTCCTAAACAGGCCTGGGTCAGTTGAATGTGGCAGTGCTGTTTGGATTGTTTAGGAGCAGTGTGAACTGGCACTGGGGGGGGGTGACTCTGGGACGCCGGAGTTCACTGCCAAGCCTCCTGGAGGTGTCGTGGGACTGAGTAGGCGAAACACCGTTGAAGGGAGGTTTCCACCTGATGACCGACGACGTGTTAGGAATCACTGCGCTTTGGCATGTATAGAGACAGATTAGGGGTCCAAGGTTCCTCCATTTGGTTTGTAAAACCAAATGAGTCGAAGGTGGTCCAGTACACACGTTGTATTCAATGACACACACTACCAATAAATGCCAATAGGAAGAAGGAATAGATTGGGGACACTGTTAGTCAAACAAAGCTAGAAATATGACGCCATTATGTTGTATTTACGGAAATAGTGACAGAATTTTTTTTTGCTGGAATTTATAGATTATTTATATTTTAATTAGTTAAATGATTCCATCTTTCGCCGGACGGCCAATCGTGGACCCCCATTTCCATCTTTCCGCCAACGGCCAATCGCAGCGCCTCATTTATGTTATTTTTCTTATCCAGAAATACAATACATCATCATGATAACTCACCAGAGTAAACAGCAGGCGGCTGAAAAGAGGTCCGCTTCCTTCCGCGCACTTTGATGCTGTAGATGTTGACACAGTGGACAAGTTCCCCTGAGTGGGGGCGCTGCGATTGGCCGTCGGTCGAAAGATGGAAATGGGGGTCCGCGATTAGCCGTCGGCCGAAAGATGGAAATGGGGGTCCGCGATTGGCCGAGGGGAAAGATGGAAATGTTGGTCCTCAATTGGCCGTCCGGCGAAAGATGGAAATGGGGGCCTGCGACTGAAGGAGGGGAGACAGTCTCTCGGTCCCCGGGTAGCGCCCTTTCAGCTACGTTTGCTGGGTATTTTCTGCTTTTTTTGCAGCACAGTCAGGATATGAGACTTTGGACAAATTGTGACAAAGATAGAATATCCTTTTAGTCCTTTATCCTTTGCATTTAGTCTTTTTTTTCTGTCACTTCTTTACTGAGTGAAACATAAAATACCATCTCTACACATTCAGCTCTTAGTGCCAAATCATGTAGCCATAGCTGCAGTGAAGAAGGGACGCTCTTTCATCAAGACCAAGTCATTTTGTAATGGTACATATGCAATCCTTTAAAGACAGTTTGCATTCATGAACAACAATCCCCCTCCACTTAGTTCTTCGCTTTGTATAAACGTTTTTGAGTAAGTGCACGATGCTGGGTTTAATTGCAATCATCACAGTGCTTGTGATGAGGAGTCAGAACTCTTCATTGAGGTGGACTGTTTCAATGTTGAGCCGGTACTGTGTCCATCACCAGAGGGTCTTTCACAGCAACAGGTAATGAACACTCCCTTCCACTCTTTACTGTGTGACTTTACTGTGGAAAAGAACATGTCACATGTCTGAAGACCAATGGTTTATTATTTTTCCTCTACAGTTGGTGAGATGTATATTGGGGTCTATATTGGAGCACGAGAAGAACTATCTTGATGCACTGAAGAGGATATCAGAGGTAGGCAAGGCTGCAGTGGCCAAACCAGTGCCAAACCACTTTGAAGTGTTTGTTATTACAGTTGACATTGTCTGCTTTATAAGCAATATGAGAAGCCCCTGTCCCAGATTGAGCCAAGGCTGCTGAGCGACAGGAAACTGAAGATGACCTTCTATCGTGTGAGATTCTGCAGTGCCACTTCCTGTTCCAGATCGCTCTGGCTTTAGTTTTCAAGCCTTTTTACCCAAACTGCACCAATATATTAAACATATGTAGTCTACATTACCCCTGGATTCCCAGAATCCAACTGTTCTTTAGTCATCAAAAGCCACCCCCTGTTTATAATGATAAAAAACACTTGGCTTCATCAAACATTAAAGGAGATTTGTCATTTGCAACCATTGTGCCAAAATAAAAGAATGTAAGCAATTCAGTGACTTTAAGACTCATAAGGTGACTGATAGCAAAACATGTATCAACTAAGACGCCATGTTTGTTTTGTGAGGTCTACCTTGCACCTGCAGTTGCTTATATACCGTCGGGCAAAGAGATGATTAAAAGACAGAGTCTGAACATAAGGATGCCGTGAGAAAAGTGACCTTGGTTTCCTCTATGGTTCAGCACTTTCACAGTGGGCATGATAGTAATCCAGACAGTCTTATGGCTAGTTATTATCCCAGAGAGAAGCTTGTACCATATGCAGGCCACAGTATACCAAGGACTGAATGGAGAAACTGACTTTAGTCCTTTTTGGTCATTGTACTGATGCTTGAGGTCTGGTGCCTGTGGGTTTGCAGATTTTCTTTTCTTTTTATTATCTCTGTATATGTTGCACAGCCATCTAGTGGGCATACTTTGTATTTGTCACCTGTGAGTTATTTTTCCTCTGCTGAGCATTTGCGTTTGTCTCGTATGTACTAAATGGGAAACTATGTATTTTCCATGCCATAGGGTAGTCATACCATCACTTTTTACATATTGTACAGAGCGATACATAAAATACATAAAATACTCAATTCTGATACATCCTGTACAGTTCAATCTTCTTTTTTGGAATGGGTGTCCAGTTCAAACACCTATGGCTGAATGACCACTTGCCGTTGTGTAGGGAACAGTAGCAATAAACAGAAAACAAGCAGAGGTTCTTGTGTTTGGTGATCAGGTATGCTGAAGCTGCAGGCGAGTGGCGGAGGAGAGAGTGGAGATAGAGGGGGGGACTATTTGCATAGTGATAGATCCATCCATCCATCCATCCATTGTCTTCCGCTTATCCGGGGCCGGGTCGCGGGGGCAGCAGTCTAAGCAGGGATGCCCAGACTTCGCTCTCCCCAGACACGTCCTCCAGCTCTTCCGGGAGGACCCCGAGGCGTTCCCAGGCCAGCCGAGGGACATAGTCCCTCCAGCGTGTCCTGGGTCTTCCCCGGGGCCTCTTCCCGCTGGGACATGCCTCCCAGGAAGGCGTCCAGGAGGCATCCGGTAAAGATGCCCGAGCCACCTTAGCTGGCTCCTCCCAAGTGACAGAGCTCCTCACCCTATCTCTAAGGGAGCGCCCCGCTACCCTGCGGAGGAAACTCATTTCAGCTGCTTGTATCCGAGATCTTGTTCTTTCGGTCATGACCCAAAGTTCATGACCATAGGTGAGGGTAGTGATAGATCCATGCATACTAAATGAAGACAAAGGTGTAGAGTCACACATCTAAGCCATTTAAAGGAACAAAGGGAAAATACTTCTAAATATGCTTGATGAGCAGAGATGAGTTTTTTCGTGGTTTAATCATTGCCAAGAGAGGAACATTAAGTCATCTGTGTTTCTCAACAGTTTATAAAGTCCATGGTGCTGCATGCCTACAGCAACTTCAGCACTGCAATGGCAACTTCAATGGCAGTGGTCAAGTAGACGTGTGCCTCTAAACCTGGCTTCCTGGAATTCCTCAAGGTTTGAGAGAATCACACAAATGCACTTTTACACTAACACTGGAACTACAGTTCAGTTGGTAAACAGTGTCATGGATATTATTGTTGCTTCATAGGGATCTTTTATTTCTGGAAAAACCTGCTCACATCTGTTTACAGTTACAACATTTTTATTCTTGTGCATTTATATGTAGAGTGGGCTTATGGCAAGTTGTTTTCAGCATTCAATAAATGAAATTCTTGCTGCTCAGCTGCCTGTTGACCGTAAAGACAGCTCATCACATTAAATACAAGACAGATATAAATATACTCAAAAGTACATGAGTTTTCCTGGTACATACAACACTGCTAGCATGCCTTTAGTCCTGCTCCTCTGTCACTTGCATCTTTTTAAAGACTACGTCCCCTCTACACTGAATTCACACATCTTCTCACCTACAGCATCACCAGTGACCGTATGACTTTGTATGCCCTGATACTGAAACCTATCCAGAGATTCCCACAGTTCATCTTGCTTCTTCAGTTATAGTGAAGCAGCTTTACAGATCCACTGTGGCTTGCTATTTAGTCAAGAGTGATGGAGAGCCCCCAGTGCCAGGCTTTTCAGCTTCTTTTCTATAATTGTAACTGACTGAGTGACATTTAAAAGCATGGCATCCACAGGCCTCCTGCACTGCTTCCACCCTTTCTTGTTTGAACTGGGAACTTGAACTTGTATTTCTGTACTGCAATTTCTTACTTCCTTAACAATAGTCACATGAAATGACAATGTATAAAACACCTCGATTCACATTCCCTCTCTGTTATCTATCATCTCCAGTGTTTGATCTCAGATTGACCAAATATCAGTTTCTTCCATGAAGACTGAGGGAAAATGCTGCATTAAGAACTGTGATTTGATTGTTTAAATTGTGTTAAGTAGATAGTCAACATTCATCTAAAAAATAAATATGCAGGAAAAGAATATAATTACAGCTTGCTGCTTGTTACTGAAGGATTTCACAAATCAAGATGTTTCAACATCAGATGAAAAATTTTACGTGATCATCTGTGTCATTAACACACTGGTAGCCAAAGAAAACAATGACTGGCCTGTTTAACATGAAGTATTAATGTCAGTCAGACAGTCATCACTGGACTCTCAGATATAATGAGAACTGGAATTTACTATGTTATGTATACATCATGCATGTATTATGTATGTACATGTTATGGTTATGTATACCAGGAAAGCAATGTTAACCTTTGACAGTTTGTGCAGTCAACTGCCCAAAAGTTAATAAGATGCTAGAGTGTGCTATGTTTTCTTTCATGTGAACATATGAAATATGATGCTGAATGTTGCCACTTAGGGGAGAGTGACGTTTAGGTGATACCCTCCAAACAGAGAGGGAACAGAAGAGGATAAAAAATATTCACATCCAAAACATGAAGGAGGAACAGCGAAAAAAAAGTGTGAACAAAGAACAGACAACATTTGAAAACCAAACCTGAAAAAATTCTTTGCACTACGCAGACAGCTATCTTGACGTTGTTGGGGATCCAGATAGCATGCAAAAGTGATTCAGGAACTTTCCTAATCTGATCTTGGATCAACAAAAACTGCAATATATGTACTATTATGACGATATAATAACACTCTGCTGCCTCTCATTTACTGAGATAACAGTGTCGGATTACATAGGGTGTGAAAATATTAAAGTTAGAGCTAATGCTGTCATTTTTGTTTGGAATGTATTCGTTAGTAGGAGGTTTTTTGACGACTTCTTCTTCTTACGGCGGGAAAACGGCCCCCTGCTGGATTGCGAGGGTACTAAGAAGCCATCCAAGTGTCATTGAACTAGCTTGGCTGCCATAGAAATGAGATAATCTATCTCTGTAGCTCGGAGCTCTTAGCAAATTGAAGTTAACCTGGTACCTCATTGTAATACACGTTGATTCATTCCAGCTGCAGGTCGCTGTCCCCCTGGTATGTCCAGGACGGGTCGATACCATGTCACTTGTCACCTCCCAGAACTAGAAACAGACAAGCAAACGAACTCTGAAATTAGCTGGCTAACTAGCATGACTCAAACCCAAGGCTATCATTAGCTTTGTTGCTAAATAAAGTGACTTATCTGCCCGCCCAATCCAAATTTAAACATTCATGCTCTTTTCGCCGACTTAAGGCCTCACTTAACTCAAAAAATATCCTCACCTTTGGGAGGATGTGGTTTCCACACTGGCCTGCCTGCAGGTGTACGATTTCCCTGATTTTGGTCAAAATTTCAAACTTCACGACACCAGACAAAGATGTTCCCGCTCTCAGCAGCGGACTAACAGGAGAGTGAAGGAGCGATGTCAGCTACAGGGGATCCGTTGGCATGGTAATTGCAGTCACATGACGTTAAATTCAGATGTAGGGCAGGAAGTGAAAGTCGCAATGGTCGAGATCCAGGAAAGTTCTTACTGTGCTAATTTAGATGAAATCATGACACAACAGTATAAACAGAAACCGATTTTTCAAATGAACTGAAAGATTTACCTGCTTTGAGGCAGCAGATATAAACAACTATCTGGTCATTCAAAAAATTCATTTCATGTTTATGAAGCCACAAGTAGACTGTCTAGCTAATCCTACGTGTTAGGTCTCTGTGAAAGAAGAGAACTCAATAAATTATTATTTAAACATGATGTGTGCATCTGTTCTTGTACATGCTGCTGTGACACGATCCCTCTATGAGATCAATAATATTCATCTGATGTTATCTTATTTAGTTTCTGTTCACAAAGTCAGAGGACAGATACATATATAATTATTTTTGAAAAAGTTTAGTAAATTGTAATTTAACAAAAATGGAACAGGAAGGAAGGACTGGCAAGGGAAATGTCGGGAGACAGGGACAGCAGGGGTTAGGGCTAGGATGGAGGATGAATGAGGGTTGAGGGAGCTCTTTTTTATTGACACCAGCTCCTGAAGCTCTTCTTCTTCTGCTTGCTTTCCTTCAAGAGCAACTGAAAAGAGAAATACAGCATGTTTTAATTTCACTTCCAAAAGTTCTGAAGTCTTCTGAAATAAACTGTTAGAATCCAAACGATAAGCTAAGGCAGCATAACTGCAGCTGCCTGTTTTCCTGTGAGAGGAGCTGGATATTCTCCTTCATTTCTGCCTCCTCGTTCTTCCAGGTCTTTTCCTTTGCGAGGGACATCTCGTGCAGCTCTCTCTTTTCTTGCTGTCACTGCAGTGATCTCCTTTCCTTGCTCTCAGAGAGTTTAGAGAGCTCCTCCTGGAAGCTCTCTGCTCTCTCTGAGAGCTCTTTCTTCAGTGCTTCCTGCTGCTCTGAGAACTGCTTCTGGTGGCTTCCCTCTTTCTCTGCCAGCTGCCTTCTCAGCTCCTCCACCTTAGCATCACTCGTCAGCTTGCTTTTCTCCAGAGCTGACTGCACGCTGCTCGGCAGGGCCAAGGTGTCAACGTGAGCTCTGGAACGAGCTTCTCTCTTTATATTGGCCCTGCTGATCTGTTTGTCCTTCTGGGTGAGGAGCTCTTTCAGCTGGCTGACCTCTCTCTGCCACCTCTCTTCCACCTTCATATCAGGGGAGTCTTTCCTTTCTTCTGCTGAGGCTCTTGTTGTCTTTGACTCCTGAGCGTGGAGGCTCTGACTCAGAGAGATGATCTGTTCATCTCTCTCTTTAATGGTCACCTGTGGCTTCTCACGCTCTTCTCTCAGCCCTTTGACGCAGATTAAAGCTTTGGTGTATTTTCCCTCCAGAGCAGAGAGACGGTGATGAAGAGAGGCGATCTCTTCCTCTCTCCGTCCACTCTCCTCTCCTGTTTTCCTCCTCAGTGACCGACAGCTTCTTCTCCATGTTGTCTTCATCCAGAAACTGCTGTCTGACTCCCTTTGATTCTGGACCATGATCTTTGTTGTGGTCCTCAGCTGTCCTTTCTTTTCTTGGCCCTCATCCTCCCTCTGTCTCCTGTCCTCCATGGCTCTGCTAAACATCTGTGCAGAATGAAAAAAGAAAGATATGGGAGTAAGCATCACTCTAATTATACTAATTCTGGCACTAACTAGAAACATAACTAATCACTTTTTCAAGTTCAATGACACAATTAGCAATTTCTGAAATTTAAGTGGACCCAACACTCATTACCTTCATCTTGGTAGAGGACAAATGAAGTCTATTATAATGGAATATAATAACATTCATCACAGGGGAGAGATCCCCAAAACACAGTACAAAAATACTGCTGGGGTCAAGAAATTTAACACGATTGAAATACTATATATTATGAATAGAATACTGTATATCATAAATTTTATAATGTAAATCATCAAGAAAATATTGTATCATGATTTAAATACAGTAAATCATGGATTTAATACTGTAAATCATGAAGAAAATACTGTATGTCATGAATGAAATACTGTAAATCATGAATGAAATACTGTAAATCATGAAATAGAATACTATATATCAACTAAATACAGTTTATCATAAATTAAATACGGTATATCATGATTTAAATATTGTTAATCATCAATGAAATACTGAAAATCATGAATTTAACATTGTACATCATGAAGTAAATAGTAAATATCATGTAGTAAACAGTGTCCTAGTGATATATGAGCAGTAGTGTTCAGTGTGTCAGTGCTGTGGTGAGTAAAATGTGTCCAGTGTCTCCTGGTTTGAACATCTTACCCTGTTGCCTCTGCTCTCTCTTCTTGCCATCGGAAAAGGTAGTAAGTAAGCTTTCGTCATAAAAAGTTGCAAGTCTGTGATGAACTCTAGTCTCCTGCATGAAAATCTGACATGCTGCACGCTGATCCGCCACCCTAACCTCCCCACTCTAACTCACTGCCCCGCTACATATCGGTCATGCTACTCTGCATTGGCACTGAATGTTGCCATTTTGGATGTAAATTGTGACTTGCAGAAAGTCCACAAAACACAACACCACAGTTCACCTGCCGAATATGTGTACCTGGTCCCATCAAGCCGGCCCTTTGCCCCACTGCCCTCATCCACAAGGACTCAGTGACCTACATGCACTGAAGGCATGATCACACTGCAGTGATGAAAGTCAAAGCCCCTCAGGTGGTCTGTCTTTCCATCTTTATCATGTTGTGTCAGTTCAATGTCCCACACGGTGATTATTAAGACCTTAATGGAGGAATGATTCTTGATGATGTTAGTGGGTTGTAACCCTGCCTCACTGAAGCTGACAGATATACTGTATGCTGCAGATATAGCTCATAATGTTCCTTCGCCTTACCTGTTTTCTGTGCTGTTATACTGTAGCTCATAGTTTGAGAGAACATGCATGGCTGCTTATGTCTTAAGATCTTAACTGTTCAGAGAATCACTCAATGAGATACACACACACACTTTAGTAACTCAGATTGAGGTCTAAATGATTGGAATAATGTAAACTTTTCAGATTTTGCCATTTAAAGTGTTTTCCCAATCACTATTCAGTGTCAAATTTTCAAAACTCATTGATATCTTTCAATGTTGTCCCATATATTTTATAATTGTATACATATTGTACAGTGTAAAATAACTACTGTAACTGCTCAGTTATTGACAAAAGTTACTGTCTTGTGGTCAGTGCGTTATGACTTATGTCCTGGCGTTGTATGGCATTAGCTTGCTAAAGTAAGGCTAATACACAGGCGACTCATTCAGACTAAAGAGTAAAAGGCGTCTGAGGAAATACAGCTGACATATCTGAGTTGAAACTTTAAAGAAATCTGTTTGACAATGAAGTAAGGTGGGAAGAAGTATCAAATAATCCTCAAATTACAAAATGTTACTCATACAGTAGTAATAACGTCAGACTAAATGTTTATTGTCAGTTAGGTTGGCATCGTCAGATATTTTCCACTCATTCTAAAGGAAAGTAATTGATTGTTTTATAGCCTCTTGGGGGCAGCAGAAACAAGTTGTGAACACAACATGAACATATCATCACATTTTAATCTGATATGGCTGGCAGTGGGTAGAGTATGTCAATACTCAAGTAAAAGTACAATTACACCAATAAAAAAATGACCCAAGTAAAAGTAAAATCACAGTTTGACAAAGTGAAACTTAAACTTACCTGCTTAACAAATTACTCAAAAGTTACTTTCCATTTGAATATTTGTCATTGTGAGCAGGTTACTGTTGATGGTGCAGTCAGCATACGAGCCTGCAGACGGTAACACTTTCTCTAAATACATACAATGAATTCCGAACACACATGGAGACAGCTATGACTCAAGACATTTTCTTGAAGTTGACAGAAACATCATTCATTAGCATAAGCTGCCATGGCTGGCAGTTACCTGTGCTTGTGGCTAAAGAGTGGTTAGGGAGCTTGAGTGGTTCATCAGTGCCTGGGAAGTACTGAAAGATCCAAACACACCGACAAGCACTTTTGAAAAGAGCTCATTACAGTATGACGTGATTCATGAAGCCTCACTGGAAGGAAAACTGTATCAAAATAAATAATAATAAATAAATAAATGTTCCCTTTTCACCATTTATTTCATTTGCAATGTTAAAATACATTCATATACATTGACCAAATAACCATGTGTACAACATACAGGTCATACACCAACAACATGCATATGATGGACAGAAAAATTAACAGTAGTAAGAAAAAGGCACCAGTTAAAAAAAAAAAACACAGTCAGGCAGGGAAGTGAAATGATGCATAAAGTACAACTACAAACCAACCAATCAGAATATGACTAAAACCAACCAAAGCACTACTTCAAACTAACCAATAAGAATAAGTTACAAACCAACCAATCAGAAAATAGATAAAGCCAACCAATCAGAATACAGCTACAAACCAACCAATCAGAAAATAGATAAAGCCAACCAATCAGAATACAGCTACAAACCAACCAATCAGAAAATAGATAAAGCCAACCAATCAGAATACAGCTACAAACCAACCACTCAAAACACAACTACAAACCAGCCAATAAGAATATGACTACAAACCAACGAATCAGACTACAGCTACAAACCAATCAGAATATGACTAAAACCAATCAAAGCACTAGTACAACCTAACCAATAAGAATATAGTTACAAACCAACCAATCAGAATACAGCTACAAACCAACCAATCAGAAAATAGATAAAGCCAACCAATCAGAATACAGCTACAAACCAACCACTCAAAACACAACTACAAACCAGCCAATAAGAATATGACTACAAACCAACGAATCAGACTACAGCTACAAACCAACCAATCAGAATGCACTACTTTGGTGTTGAAGCAGTCTCTTTCTCCTTAGCTCCTTCCTTGGTAACGGTCTGAGCTATTCCATAGGGCACGTGGCACGCTACTGTCCCCATTTTCACTGCACCCTCCACATGAAACATCTGGTCATCAAAGAAAATGTGCGGCCTGATCTTCTCAAGTATGGGGCCCTTAGGTGCTCCTGCCAGAAAGAAATCATCATCGATCTCCAGACCCCATGAGCACAAAGTTTTTAGGGCTCTGGTGCCAGAAACGTCAGTTTTGTTGCGAGCTGTGACCAAGTAGGTCCGGATGGGGCAGTCCATGTGTTGGCCTTTGCTGTAAAACTTCTTCTGAAGCTTCACTAAGGCCTCCAGGAAACATTTCAATGGCCCCTGCAGAAAAAAACAAATGAATACAATAAGCCCATGGTCTGCATTTGGCAATTTCTACATGTAAGGCTCATTACACATTAAAATCAACGTTACTATTACTATAACATAACATAGTAAATTTACACCTTTTTTTTAGCAGTCCCTGAATGCAGCACACACAGAGTGGCTGATATCATGTCAATGCATCATGGTGACAGTCAACAACACAAAAATAGAAGAGGAATAAGAATAGAATGTGAAACCATTTGAGTGAAATTAAAGCTGTGACAAATGCAACTGGAAAGAGGAAACACTGTGCAAGAACTAAAGCTTGCTGTGATCAGAAGATGCTGCTGAGTGTGAAAACCTTTTCAGGCATTTGGTGAAAGGTTTCAGGACATGAAAAGTAAACAAAAGGAGCTGAACATATTTGCTGTTTAATGTGGAACCAGCTGATGAACCCGACAACCAACAACATGAAATCATTGAGCTGCAAAGCAACAGCCGACCACTAACAGCAGCTTTTTTCAAAGTCACTCTTACAAAGACTCACTTCTGCTCAACAACGCATGCCAAAGAGAAGCAATTCCAGCCATCGCAGAGGTCAGTGTGATATGTGTGTTCAATAATCCATTATGGTCCTTCAAGGATGTTATAAAATTTTGAATGGTACTTGACAGAAAAAAGGTTCCGCCTCCCCTGTATTCAAATCTGCATATATGCTTATATGCAGAGTTCACCAGCTGCTTTATCATAATGTGGGTCTTCATCATCTTACTGATCCTCTGATAATCTGGCTTGTTAACAGGCTGTCTGATCGTCTGACTGCTCGTTTCTTTCGCCGTCAGATTTTTGTGTTAGAGATGTCACCATGTTTCCTGATCTCAGAATTCACTTTTGTCATACAGTTTTATTTAAATGATAGAAATGAGGGTCAAAAGTACAAAAAGAAGACCCAAGTTGCAGTAAACCACAACTGTCCTTTTACTGAATGTACTAAATGAACTACATTTCCAGTATCAGTGTGATGCTGATCATTGTCACTGTGTGTATACTGTACATGGTCCAGAGGCTTGTTCTCGTGGGTCTTCTCGTACTCAAGGAACTTGTCCAGTCCGTGGGCCTTAAAAATGCGCTCAGACTCATCAGAGAAGAGGACGCCGTCACCATCGAAGGCAATACGCAGCTGAGTGTCCGACACTTCCGTCATCTTCTCCGGGGTGAACATGGTGGCTGCTGCTATACCTGAATGTGTTGTTGAAAATCAGACGTGCATCAATGCATCTTACACAGCGTGCAGCAGAGACACTGACTTCTCTGTCTTTGCACTGACCTTCCTCCAGAGCTTCTCGAACCTGGACTGGATCAGCAGACAGGTAAAGGTCAGTACCATAGGCCTTCAAGTAGCCTATGGGACTGTTTCCCTCTGTCATATAGACAGACTCGATGGACAACTCTGCAGAGAGGAGGAATCAGAAGTTCGGTTAACAGCTGATGTGCATACAACTGAAGACATGCAAGAGTCAACTGATCATAACGTTGTGAAAGAATCTCACAAAAAGACTCAAGGTCATTTTTGAGTTCCTGATGACGGTTGGTTTCATTTTACAATATATACATCAGTCACAGTTGACTTGCCTGTATACTGTACCAAATTTCACCAGGATCGTCCAACTTTTCCTCAAACAAAACATTATGACACCAACTAAACTGAATGAGGTACAGCCACAAAAAAATGTTACACATTGTGGCTTTGGTATTTTACTAGTATGCCTTACAAGTTTTTACGTTCATGTGTATTAGCAACTCACGGTCCTGATTGAAGAGTCTTAGATCAACATGTTCGTGGCTGCTCGTCATGAGCACAACATCAAAAAGCTCCTCGCTCTCGGGGTAAAGCTCCCTCAGTCGAATGTTCACAACCTCCAGAGCCTGGCAACACGACCAAACACACGACTCAGGTAAAAAAGACATTACTGCACAGATGAAAGTGTGTGTGTGTGTGGGTGTGGGTGTGGGTGTTTGAGTGGGTTGATGTTTATGTTCATTACTCATTCACCGCCTCCAGAGACACGACTTGACATAGCACTGACACCAAGGAATCACCCTGCAGCGGGGTTGATATAGCATGCACGTGTTTGTTTGTCCACCTCTTTCTTTTCTCTGACCTTGACAAAGGAGAAGGCAGGTCCGGGGCTGAAGGGCTGCGTTTCATGCTCCTCCTGATACTTGACACACTCCTCCATGCCTTGCTGCTTGTAGATCTGCTGCTCCTTCTCCATATTGAAGAGGACTCGGGACGACACAGCAATAGTGATGGCATTCTCCGGCTTGGGCTGGGGGATAAGAGTTCAAAAACATTTCATTTGGCTTGTTCTTCACCTTATTTGAATAAGAGGCCCTGACAATATCCATCCTCACATCAGGTTCACTGGTGTAGCTTTTCTACACAGCACATTATTCATATTCTGAGCACAAGCACAGGAATATTGGAAAAAGGATTTGCTGACTCTCACAGTCATAGAAAGGGTAAAATAATAAAAGCTCCACAGCAGTGGGTAAACTCAGTGAGCTGATGTGACAGAATGGAAGAAACATCGTGATATGAAACACTTTCCTCTGACAAGCCCGTAGGGCTCGGGGTTTTCAGGACTCACAGGCAGAACACAAAACTCCAACAATTTATTAATTTATTAACAAAAGATGAATCTCCAAACAGGCAAAAACAAAAGGCGCTTGGGATAATAATCATGAAATAACAAAAGGCTGGCAAAAGGCAAAAATACAAAAGGACTGGATGGCTTAGGTAATAACAAGACAAGAGTCACAGGGATCACAAGATGTACAAAACAATCTTGTACAAGACAAAGGGAGACAAGGACTATATATACACAAGGTAACAATGAACAGGTGGAGACACTCAGACAGGCGGGAAGGACACCAGGAAGTCAAGGGTCTGAAACGAGAGGAGAGTCAGGGTCTCACAATAAAACAGGAAGTGCATAACAAGACATGACGCTGTGAACAGACACATCAGCAGCCATGACAGGACATGACTTCCTCCACAACACTGTGATAGTGCAGACCCACATACCAGACTGGCTGACACCTGTTAACTCTTTGGAGGCTGGGACAACAACTGAAAATATAACACACTGTGTATGTATATAATAGTTCTGTCACAGTGCCTTCAGTCTCTTACCTGCTGCCATTCTATTCATCTGTTCACCTGCCCAGCCAGTACTTTTCCACTTTCACTTCTCTTGCCAGCCACCTGTCCATTCACCCGATCCTCATTTCCAATCAGTCCAGTGTTTAAGCTGCTCTCCCACTGTCACTCAGTGCCAGATTGTTCTTTGCCTTCATGCAAGACTGTCCAGCTTTCTACTTTGGTCTGATCTCTTGTTACCGAACTTGCCTGCCTTGGACTATGCTTGTTTGGTGTGTGCTTCACCAAACACTTAAAGAGACTTTGAATTTTGGTGTTTTGCAGCATGAAGTATACAAAGAGACATTACATCCTAACTGTGCAACTGCGTTGCTGCTTGTCTGTCTCTACCAAGTTTGAGATTAAAATCTATAAAACCATTCTCCATGTGCTGGTGGTAAATCTGGCCAGTCATGGACCCAGCAAGTTCCACCTCATCATGGAGTCGCTTTGAGAGGATTGAGGACATCCTCCAGTGACATGAGTCCCATAGCTGCTGCAGCCAGACAATCAGCAGTAACTCAGGAGCTTGTGCTAGATGTGTTAGCTGCAAGAGTCCAACAGCTAACCATCGCTCAAACCCAGTGGGTGGTTCTGCTGCCACCCCCAGTCCAGTCTCAGCCAACTAGTCCACCTCCTCCTGTTGGCAATCCCCATGTGGGAATGCCTGAACGCTACGCTGGAGGTCTGGAGTCCTGTGATGCTTTCCTGCAATAATGCTGGCTTTGCCGTTGTGAAACAAGAAGATAATGATTTTGTGACAGAAACAGCTGAGTCAGCCTTGTTCAGCACAGCTAGCTGAGCTAAAAGCATTGACAGAGATGCAGGCGAGCTAAAGGGAAAATAGCTAATGTTTACACTGATTCTCCATATGCACATGGTGTGGTCACTTGTTTGGAGCAGTGTGGAAACAGAGAGGCTTCAAGAAAACTGATGGGAGCCCGATACAGCATGGAAACCAGATAAGTGATCTGATTTCAGCAATGACGCTTCCAAAAATCTGGCGATCATGAAATACCAAGCTCATCAAAAAGGGAACAGTGATATTGGTAGAGGTAATAATGCTGCAGATGAAGCTGAAAAGGCAGCATCCAAGTGTCAAGTAGCCATTTTGTCACCAATGGTATCTGATGCAGAAAGAAACAGGCAACAAAGAAGAGCGACAGTGGAAGAGATCACATGAAGGACTGTTGGTTGCTCTCGTCACATTGTTGACAATTTTGATCTCAAAATCACACAATGTTGACCACTACACAAGAGGAGAAGTGATAAAGAAAATAAAGCAGCAAATACTGATTCTGATGTGGGTGACAGGAAACCTGGGACAGGAGAAGTCAAATTGAAAAGATGGTGAGGACGCCAAAGATCCTGAACATGAGTGTCAAAGAAAGTCACTCTGCAAACCTTGGAAGCAAGGCAGAACCCATGAATCAGATGAGTATGATGCAAACACACACATTCCAACCCATACAGGACCACATGTTTTAATTTCTCCTAGTGAAAAAGATGATGCCAAATGATGCAAGAATGACTGGTCATCAAACCTCAGTCATGCAGGCTTGCAGAGACACATTGATGAGGTCATCAACAGTGCGGCAACATCACACAGGACCTGTTTCTTATATAAGGAATGATACATGCAGGAAGTTACTTCATGTTAGCCTTTTTTGCTTAGTTTTATACAAAACTGATTAAATTGATTAGTTTCTGACGAAGGCCTAGCAGGATCAAAACCGTGCCTGTTTTTCAGTCAGAGAACAGGTAACTACACTAACAACCTGTGGAGAAAGTCTTTGAACCCTGGCTACATTATCGAATTAATGATCGCTCTCCTACCCTTGTGTTGCATCACTTCGGATGAATTTCGTTTTCAGAGGGTAACAGGAAACATGTCCGACAGGTTGCTCCTATCAGTTCCAAGAGCTGATATCTCATTTTGGCTTTCACTTCCTGATGTAGTATGAAGCACAATCTGTCATGGCCCGTGCCATGCACGTCGGTTTTTTGTTTCCCAAGTTTCCCATTGTGTCTTGTCTTTGCCTGGTTTTTGTCACATCCTGTCTTATTTTGAAGGTTCATGTTATGTGTCTTTGTGTTACTTTACTTCCTGTGTTTTCCCTCCCGTGTGATTGTCTGATGTGTTTCACCTGTGTGTCATTAGTGTTCCTGCCTTGTGTATTTAAGTCCGCGTCTTCCCCCCAGTCTTTGTCGGGTAGTTGTCTGCGCTACCTTGTTTGTGAGTCCTTGTCCCATGTTACCTTGCCACAGTCATAGCCATAGCCTTTGTCCTGTAAGTGAGTGTTCTATGTTGCGTTTCCTTTGTTCATGTCCACGCCGTGATTTATGTGATTGTCTCCTTGGTTCATCTTTGTCTTTTATTTGCCACAGTTCTAGTAAGTTTGTTTATTGTCTTGTTCCTGTCTTGTTTTATGTAGTGTTCCATCGTCCTTAGTGTTGTCTGTCTTACCTTTCTTGCCCTGTGAGTCTTTATCCTGGTATTGTCTGGTCCAAGTACGTGTTGTCAAGTTATGTCTTTGTCTCTGTCATACCTCAGCCCATGTTAGAGTTCTTGCTATTAACCATGCCACAGTTCATGTATTTCATGCCATTGTCCATGTTAGTGTGTTTGTCTTTAGTCATGCTCCAGCCCTAGTGTGTTCTAGTATCGTCTCGTCTAGCCACCTCACGTTCTTTGTCAGTGTTTGTTCCCTGTGTTGTCTTCGTTCTCTGTGTAACCCTTTTACCCTAGTGTGTGTTTTCCCTAGTAGCAAGAGTTTTGGTTTTCCTTGGTTTTTGTCGTTGAGTTAAATGTGTTAAAATTATATCTGCGCCCTGAGTGTCTGCATCTGGGTTCAACCCATAGTTTCCCTAAGTCCCCACTTCCTGACACAAACAGCACCAAAGTACAGCTGATGTCAATCTAACCTGCCATTACTATTTAGTGAGGGATCACTCAGCTTTGATTACCTGATTTGTTGGTTGATTTCTTCTCAGTTTCCTCACAAATATGAGGACTACAAAGCACTAAGTTACTAAATATTACGGAAATGTCTTGGTTAAATGTAACAAAGTCAATGGTGTTGCAAAGTTTCTATCATCTGTTGTGTAGATTTGGTCGTTTAACTGTCTTAAATGAGCCTCCTGACACCAAATGCTGATTTTGTGAGGGAAATATTCAACTTTGCCAGAAAATAGTGGCTTCAGGGCCCAGAGCATGAACACAGGCAGGTGAAACACCAACGATCCAAGTCATAACAAAGACCATTGAGGTGAAACGCGGTTGGCGTTCAGGGTGTGGCTGGCTGGTCTGTCAGGCTTTACTTGAATTAAATGGTCGCTTTGACTTTATTGTACAAATGACTGGTCCTCAAACCTCAGTCATGCAGGCTTGCAGAGACACATTGATGAGGTCATCAACAGTGCGGCAACATCACACAGGACCTGTTTCTCATATAAGGAATGATACTTGCAGGAAGTTACTTCATGTTAGCCTTTTTGCTTAGTTTTAGACAGAACTGATTAAATTGATTTGTTTCTGACAAAGGCCAAGCAGGATCAAAACTGTGCCTGTTTTTCAGTCTGGTACATGTTTAGTAACTTTAATCCAATGTGAGGATACTCTCCAGTTATTCCTCCATCCATTCTGTTACCTCACACCCCTCCTAAATAAAGATACAGGATGCACACACAACTACCTTCCAGCACATTCAGAACTGAAGCAATGTGAATGCAAATTAAGGGAACCAGAGTGTATGTTAGTGTAAGGATCTTACTCACCTCTCAGGTCGCCTCAAGAGTCACCGAAAGGCAATGGTTACCGTTTAACATGGAGCTCAAGCTTTCGCCCATCTATCTGCATTAGACCCCTTTTGCTATACTCTAACTACAAAAGTAGCTCTCTGAACTTTATGACCAATGCTGCTGTTTTGATCAGGGCTAGAAATTGATAAAGCTCAGAGGTCAGCGTGTCTGTCTTGTGTCATCTGTCACATATTCATCATGTCACATCAGTGTGGCTCGGCAGGCTGTGTCTGGCAAGTGAGAGCAACATCAGTCAGCTCCAAAATGATGACAAGAAGATTCAATTTGACTTCATAATTCACTTGTAATACATGCAATGGACGTCCTCTTTGCAGTCAACAATTCTGATACTTAGCAAAGACGTGGAAACTCAAAGGAATGGATGCTGCATGAGGAAGGCTGGAGGAATACTCACTGTTTTAGGCTTCCTGCTGGGTGTGGCGGGCTTCAAAACTTCCCTAGCATCCTCCCAAGGAGCTCGGTTGCTGCTGCTGCTGCCATTTCTGGTCAAGTCCTGTCCACTGATGGTTGGAGTTTGACTGTTATTTAGACTCATCTTTCCTCTTCTGCTCACCACTCTCTTATCTCCCAGAGGTCCACAATGTGTCCCAGTGTGTCCCCAAATAGGTTTCTTTTCTAGCCTCTCTCTCTCTCTATTGCACACCACTGACTTCAAGCCATTTTGCGTCCTCCCCCTTTTTAACCCTTTCAGTGTCCTATCTCCTCGAGCAGTAGTATCAAAGTATAAAACAGCAAGTGTCCATTGCTCCTATTAATCCATTATTTCTAGAGGCAGCGCACATCTAACCGGCAGCGCTAAGTGCAATGGACACAGCAGGATAACGTGTGTCGCTGTGACCACACACTCTGCTCCAGGCTCTCCAGAGTCCAGACGCAAAGATATTATTGATTTACTGAAGACGGCAGAAGGATTGCGCATCTTTTACTGCCTGAAACCTGAGCAACTGGAGGCGCATGGTCTATTTTCTCTCTGAAGAATTTGTATTGTATTTGGACATGTTAGACATAATTAGAAATGAAACGCTGATGTATGTGTACAAATGAAAACAGAACAAATCATGTGCGCATATCTGATTTAATCCTGATAAACACCTCCCAGTTGAGCCTCTCCCTCACTTGGAGTCTCTCAGTCATTTCTTGCATTTCATGCTCACGGCCACTAGAGCGTAGTAGAGGATAGGTCAGCCTCCCAGCTTTCTGGCGTGGTGCTGAATACCACTCTGCTTCATTCATTCCTCGGGGCTGTCGCAGACAAAGAGGACGTGAAAGAGAAACTGCGAGTGTGAGAGAGGAAGTTGATCTGAAAAGCAGAGTTTTTTGCATCATGAAACACTTCAACTTTGGCACAGTAGCTGTGTGTAATCCTTCCTACAGGGCCTTTCACTGTCTTTCACTTAATCTGTATTATTGTGACATAAAATCTATGTTTTTACAAGAATAAAAAACAATATATTCCAAGTTTATAAAAGAATGACTGACTTTCTGTTTCATTAAAGAAAGATTGGTAAAATGTGACAATATAAAGCTTCACATAGTGTCGAAATACTACATTTCATTTCTATAAAGAGCCTTTGGAGCAGCAAAACAAATGACATCAATAGTATTACTTTAATCCGTTTCATTCGGGGATGTGAAGACTTCATATTCTGCTGTATCTGTTCAATATTAACAATATTTTTTTTATATTCATATATATTTATATGAACTTTAGAGGTACTGGTGAAAATTAAAAAGGGCATTTTATACCCAAACATCATTAAGTAACACTTTCAAATAAGCCAATCTTTATAAACGGTTAATAAGTTGTAGCTAGTGGTTTTATTCATGGTTATTACGAACAAATTTAGGGTTCCAGAAAGCAACTACAAGCCAACCAATCAGAATACAGCTACAAAGCAACCAATCAAAACACAATTACAAACCAACCAATCAGAATACAACTACAAACCAAGCAATCAGAATATGACTAAAACAAACTAAATCACTAGTTCAACCTAACCAATAAGTTTACAAGTACAAGCCAACCAATCAGAAAATTGATAAAGCCAACCAATCAGAATACAGTTACAAACCAACCAATCAGAAAATAGATAAAGCCAGCCAATCAGAATACAGCTACAAACCAACCACTCAAAACACAACTACAAACTAGCCAATAAGAATATGACTACAAACCAACGAATCAGACTACAGCTACAAACCAACTAATCAGAATGCAACTACAAACCAAACAATCAAAACACAACTGCAAACCAACCAATCAGAATATGACAACAAAGTGCTTTGGAAGTGTGCCAACTGGAAAAACTAATGTTGTTATAGAAGGTTGTGAATAATCCCTTTGACTGGTGTTTATCCTCTCTATTCAATAATAATGCAGTTGGGAATTCTTATACTATAAAGCTTTAGCACATGATTTATTATTGATTAATAAAGCCTTTATTACAACTTATTAACTGTTTATCAGTGGTTCCTCATTAGAGAGTTGCACTGCTTTATGAACAGATAATGTAACAACAAACAGATGAAATAACCCACTGAGCTGAAATATCACTAACTGTGAATGGAAGAAATGATTTATTGTATGTGATCATGACATTGCTGTATAATCACAAGACTATATAATATATAGACATATCGCATTATCTGGTGTAGTTTTAAATACAGTTATAACATCTTCAGCTGCTGAAATGTCCAGGCTACTTGGGTTTTGAAGCAGTCTCTTTGTCCTTAGCTCCTTTCTTGCTAACAGTCTGAGCTATTCCATAGGGCACGTGGCACGCTACTGTCCCCATTTCTGCTGCGCCCTCCACATGAAACATCTGGTCATCAAAGAAAATGTGCGGCCTGATCTTCTCAAGCATGGGGCCCTTAGGTGCTCCTGCCAGAAAGAGAGCTTCATCGATCTCCAGACCCCATGAGCGCAAAGTTTTAAGGGCTCTAGTGCCAGAACTGGCTGCACTGCGAGCTGTGACCAAGTAGGTCCGGATGGGGCAGTCCATGCGTTGGCCTTTTTCGTAGAACTTTTTCTGAAGCTTTCCTAAAGCCTCCAGGAAACATTTCAATGGCCCCTGCAAAAAAAAGAGAAAAGAATGAATACACAAAGCCCATGGTCTCCATTTGGTAATTTCTACATTTAGGGCTAATTACACATTTAAATCAATGAGCTATTAGAACAGGGGTGGGAAACTTCCAGCCTCCAGGCCATATGCGGCTCAAGAGACTGTTTGTTCTGGCCCGCAAGGCACAGCATAAATACAATAAGGCAATTACTTTTATTTAGTGATAAATAACATAAAATAGTTAACCAACACATTCTTCTGAGCTGTCCATGAATGTAGTACAATGAAATTATAGCTGGCGAGTGGCGAGTGCAACTGAAAAGATGACAAAGAGAAGCAGTTCTAGCCTTTGCAGAGGTCAGTGTGATATGTGTGTTCAATAATTAATTTTGGTCCTTCAAGGATGTTATAAAATTTTGAATGGTTCTTTACAGAAAAAAAGGTTCCACCTCCCCTGTATTCGAATCTGAGCCAAAAAAACAAATTTCATAACAACATGACTATAGCTTTACATGCAGAGTTCACCAGCTGCTTTATCATAATGTGGGTCTTCATCATCTTACTGATCCTCTGATAATCTGGCTTGTTAACAGGCTGTCTGATCGTCTGACTGCTCGTTTCTTTCAGATCTTTGTGTTAGAGACGTCACCATGTTTCCTGATCTCAGAATTCACTTTTGTCATACAGTTTTATTTAAGTGATAGAAATGAGGGTCAAAAGTACAAAAAGAAGACAGAAGTTGCAGTAAACCACAACTGTCCTTTCTCTGAATGTACTAAATGAACAACATTTCCAGTATCAATGTGATGCTGATCATTGTCACTGTGTGTATACTGTACATGGTCCAGAGGCTTGTTCTCGTGGGTCTTCTCGTGCTCAAAGAACTTGTCCAGTCCGTGGGCCTTAAAAATGCGCTCAGACTCATCAGAGAAGAGGACGGCGTCACCATCGAAGGCAACACGCAGCTGAGTGTCCGACACTTCCGTCATCTTCTCCGGGGTGAACATGGTGGCCGCTGCTATACCTGAATGTGTTGTTGAAAATCAGACGTGCATCAATGCATCTTACACAGCGTGCAGCACAAATACTAACTTCTCTGTGTTTGCACTGACCTTCCTCCAGAGCTTCTCGAACCTTGACTGGATCAGCAGACAGGTAAAGGTTAGTGTGGTAGGCCTTCAAGTAGCCTATGGGACTGTTTCCCCCTGTCATACAGAAGCGCTCAATGAACAACTCTGCAGAGAGGAGGAATCAGAAGTTCGGTTAACAGCTGATGTGCATAAAACTGAAGACATGCAAGAGTCAAGTGATCACAATGTTGTGAAAGAATCTCACAAAAAGACGGTCATTTTTGAGTTCCTGATGACGGTTGGTTTCATTTTACAATATATACATCAGTCACAGTTGTAAATAAATAAATGATGAGGAAACTTAAATACAGGTAGATTAATATTGCTTTGATGAATGACATGACATGGAAACAAAGACAGAAGACTCAGGGGTGATCGGGGTGATGACTCCCATTATTCCATTCATTTTCACTGTGACATCAAATACTGATTCAGAGGCAGAGCAAAGAACAGGCGTGACATCGGTGACAAGAAAGGAAAAAGTCAGAGATCTTGTCTCGGGCGGTACAGATTTTTCCGCTTGACTTGACTACATCAGTGTGGGCTGGGTGTGGGACTGCCAAACCCCTGCGAGGAGCCAGGATCACAGATCTCCAACTCCCACCACTTATCCCTTGGGCTCATATATGTGTATGTACCACATACGTGGACCATGAGAAACTGCTGTCAGTCCCTGCTCATCCTCAGGGATAGAGAGCGACCCCTTAAGCTGAGCAGGAGTCCCTCGACACTCAGGGCTTCACAAAGGAAATAAACAAAATAGCCTCAGTTGAACTGTGAAGCACGACGGGACAAGAGATCCTTACACTACTGGCCAGTTTTCTCCGTCTCGTTCTCTTCCCTTGCTGAGTTAACTGGCGATTCAGTGACGTCTTGAATAGACTTCATGTCAGACGTGCGTGTCTGTGTGACTTGGGGAAGGACACGAGGTCATGAAGTCGCTTGCAGTGTGGGAACAGGGAGGACCAGCTGTGTGGAGCAGCTAGAGGGTCTACAGGACGACAACAGTGTCTGTGTGTGTCAGTACATGGACCTGTGCTAGGTCGTGCTTTTTCAGGAGATCAGAAAACCTGAGCTCTCACTAAGAACAGAGAGGTTATAGTTGTGAGTAACACTAAAATTAGCCTACAATACATTCAGACTGCCATATACATACACAGTCTATACTATGCACTCATTTGCACTGTATCTGCACATAGAATATGCTTGCATCTAGTTCAATTTGCTGACTTTCAAGAAACCCACTGATGGATATTTGGGTCATATTCCTATACTTTGATAAGTTTGATTACACACATATATTCTGCTAATAGTTATTAATATTACATGCATATGCCTACATTAATGATAGTTGGATACTGATATGTTGATCTTATTCATATTTCAACAGAAATTCTACCTCTCCCTGTCAAGTTTTTCCTTTATTATTCATAGAAGTGATTTAGACGAGGAGTGATTCTTTGTGTGCAAAATATATCTGAGGCCAGTGTGACCTAGAACAGGAGGTTTTGAGATAGAGGCCTGGCATGGGAGACATCTCGGGGCCCTCGACTTAAGATAGAACAGGCTGGCGTCAGGGATAAGGGTGTCTCTAGATTTGTCCTTGCAAACAGGTTGCTGCGGTGACGTTGGATTCTCGAAGATGAGCAAGCAGAGGAGAGAGAGCGCCCGACGGCAACGAGGAGGAGCCGTTGACTGTTTCAGCATTTCCTCATGTTCTGTCTATAAAATACTGGGTCAGGGAGAGGTAGTGTGTCAGACTTGGTGAACTGACCCAACTCTGTCGTGGATCAGGGAAAGGTTAAGTCGAGACCCAGAGCTCTGTAACCTTGCACATTCTATTGATGTTAGAATAAAACAGATTTTTTGGACTCAACATCTTCTCCTATTGCTTCATTAAAAGAACCCAGAGGACCAGAGAGATTGACATGTCCTCGACATCACTCAGCAATGACAGTTAACAGACCCTCCAGATTGAAAGAAAAAGTAAATGAACTGTGTCAACAATCGTAGGCCGAGTTTTTAAATTTGGTAAATCTTGTGAAAACACCGAACAATGTGTCCATTTCTCAGTGCTTTCCAACTTCCTAAGCCTCTCGCCTCCAAGCTTGTTTGTTTCTAAAACACATCATGAACCTACTGATTTCTAAATAAATACTTTTTTAGTAGTTTTTTCGAAAATGTCTCTCAAACAGTCCATTTGTTGGGGAGTATTTTCAGTGGTGGATTGATACTCATTTGATGCTCCACTGAATTGATGAACTACAGTGTTCATGTTCACTGTGATAAAGAAAGATGTCACCCAGTGCAAAAGTGTGCCTCACTGTTATTGGGAAACAATGAAGCTCTTTTACACAGAGGATTAAGACGTTCAGGCTTCATGACTCTATTAATTATTTACTAGCATTTGATTAACTTCAGATTCAATGCTTTATTTCTTTTACTAAAGAGAGAGATATTAGTAAATATAAATATCATCAAGTCAGAATTTATTTTCACAATAAAAATCCATTTAAAAAAAAAGAATTTGACATTTTGGGAAATGTGAAGATTAATACTACTCCTGTGTGTGCTGTAAATATGAAGAAAGATCCAGCTGGTTAGTTTAGCACAGAATAAAGACTGGAATAAGGGGAAAGTGCTAGCCCAGTTTTGTCCAAAGGCAACAAAATCTGCCAACCAGCATGTTTAAAGCTTTTCCCTGGATGCTGACGAGTTTTTAATAGTTGCTAATAAACAGATTTCACAGATGTTCTGGTGCCCTTTTCCAGAAGGTTTGAGGTTAAACTGCTCATAGATGAATTACATGTGTAGGGCTAAAAAATGTTCATTTTTGGCACCCCCGAGTGGTACTATCAAGCAAAGCACCTGTGGCCTGTACAAAATTTCACATTTTCTCAAACAAAACATTATGACACCAACTAAACTGAACAAGGTGTGGCCACAAAACAGTGTTACACATTGTGGCTTTAAAGAGCAGTTTAAAAGATAAAGGGTATTTTACTAGTATGCCTTGCAAGTTTTTTCACTCATGTGTATTAGCAACTCACGGTGATGATTGATGGTATTGATGAGTCTTAGGCCGACGTACGCGTGGCTGCTGGTCATGAGCACAACATCAAAAAGCTCCTCGCTCTCGGGGTAAAGCTCCCTCAGTCGAGTGTTCACAGCCTCCAGAGCCTGGCAACACGACCAAACACACGACTCAGTTATAAAAAAGACATTACTGCACAGATGAAAGTGTGTGTGTGTGTGTGTGTGTGTGTGTGTGTGTGTGTGTGTGTGGGTGTGTGTGTGGGTGTTTGAGTGGGTTGATGTTTATGTTCATTACTCATTCACCGCCTCCAGAGACACGACCTGACATAGCACTGACACCAAGGAATCACCCTGCAGCGGGGTTGATATAGCGTGCACGTGTTTGTTTGTCCACCTCTTTCTCTTCTCTGACCTTGACAAAGGAGAAGGCAGGTCCGGGGCTGAAGGGCTGTGTTTCATGCTCCTCCTGATACTTGACATACTCCTCCATGCCTTGCTGCTTGTAGATCTGCTGCTCCTTCTCCATGTTGAAGAGGACTCGTGACGACACGCCGATGGTGATGGCATTCTCCGGCTTGGGCTGGGAGATAAGAGTTTCACGGGTGTAACACGGCACGTTATTCATATTCTGAGCAGAAGCACAGCAATATTGGAAAAAGGATTTGCTGACTCTCGCAGTCATAGAAAGGATGAAATAACTAAAGCTCCACTGACATACAGCAGTGGGTAAACTCAGCGAGCTGATGTGACAGAATGGAAGTGACATCGTGATATGAAACACTTTCCTCCACAACACTGCGATAGTGCAGACCCACATACCAGACTGGCTGACACCTGTTAACTCTTTGGAGTGGGACAACTACTCAAAATATAACACACTGAGTATAATAGTTCTTATTACGACCATATTTTGACTGATCACAAATTTTGAGACTTCTTCTTGTTTTGTCATTTGCTTACGAGTGTGCTGAACTTAAAATAGATATTACTGTAATTTAAGCAAGACTTGAAGACAAAATGAACCTATAAAGACTGTAAGATATTTCACCCTGAATCCTGAAAAATGACTTCCACTATTTAAAGAATATTAAACTGAGAGTTCATGCCTTATTGTTCCCAAAATTTACAACCGAGACGACTCCCTGCTTCTTGCATACAGCTGAAGTTGTAGCTCTTGTGTCTGGTTTTGTATGTTGTATCGTCCTCTCTCAGGCAAAGAAACCCAAGAGAGGTGGGAGCCTTTACAGAGACACCTGATCTGAAACAAGAGCCCTCTGTGCTTCGGCAGTGCTCAGCTGGCACAATAAAGTGTCATTTAGCCTCTGTGTCCTGTCTCCTTGTAACTTTCTTTTCAGTATGGCTTCAAATGCAGCACTTTATAATGAACCTGGAATTAAGCCTGCTGCTGTTTTGATCAGGGCCAGACGCTGATAAAGCTCAGAGGTCAGCGTGTCTGTCTTGTGTCATCTGTCACATATTCATCATGTCACATCAGTGTGCCTCGGCAGGCTGTATTTGGCAAGTGAGAGCAACATCAGTCAGCTCCAAAATGATGACAAAAACAATTCATAATTCACTTGTAATACATGCAATGGACGTCCTCTTTGCAGTCAACGGCTGGAGGGATACTCACTGGTTTAGGCTTCCTGCTGGGGGTGGAGGGCTTCAAAACCTCCCTAGCATCCTCCCAAGGAGCTCGGTTGTTGCTGCTGCTGCCATTTCTGGTCAAGTCCTGTCCACTGATGGTCAGAGTTTGACCGTTGTTTAGACTCATCTTTCCTCTTCGGCTCACCACTCTCTTATCTCCCAGAGGTCCACACTGTGTCCCAGTGTGTCCCCAAATAGCTCTCTTTTCTAGCCTCTCTCTCTTTCTCAGCTCTGTCTTTTTCAGGAGTTAAACAGGCAGAAAAATGCTGAGATGTTGCAGAATGAAAGAGAGATGGAGGCAGATTCAGATAAAGAGCAAATTCAGGCTGTTAGTTCCTCTTATCTGTAGCATCAAACGCATTGTGTTCCTCTTCAGCTGTTCTGTGTTGTCTCTCTCTCTCTCTCTCTCTCTCTCTCTCTCTGTCTGTCTCTCTGTCTCTCTATTGCACACTGCTGACTTCAAGCCATTTTGCATCCTCCCCCTTTTTAACCCTTTCAGTGTCTAATGTCCTCGAGCGGCAGCAGAGCGTGTGATTTAATGTATGTGACAACTGGTTGGTGACTGTTGATCAGTATTAGACCCTGCTGTCATGATGTTTGTAATGCATTCCTGCTTCAGTTCTCCTAACAGAGGTGGACTTTGACATCTTTTAACATAGAAGCAAAGCTGTTTTCTCAGGCAGTGCATTAATAGATCATTTAAAGTGAACATGCTTGATATTATTTTTGTTTTAGATGTCATGACTAGAAGAGAAGTTTAAGGGCATGGTATCCCATGTGCTCTAAACTCCAGACCATACACTGTCATTTCGTATTCATGCTCAGCAGTGTGGGAAATGGAGTCCATCCCGGGTCATTTGTGTCCCCCTGCGCATCAAATGTTAATTTCTTAATGCCTCGTGTAAACCCCTGCAGGATCTTTCCATGGATTGAATTACAGAGCTGCAGTTCCAGTTGCCAAGCAACGGCCAGGGAGTCAGACTGGCTGGGACTCCCACATCTAGGATCCGATTGGCTGTGGGGACACCAGACTGCATATATAGCCCTCCAAATATGGCATCAATCAGAAACAGACTGGTGAAGCCGGGAGCAAAGATGAAAGTGTAGGTTTCGCTTTGAAGAGCGTACAGGCATGATAAATAATATTAGATGTGCTTTTATCGAAACAAGCAGACAATTAACCAGCTGCAGGTGTTTTCTGGGAAGGAGAGCAGACCTCCATGCAGGAGACACAACTGCATCCATTACAGCCATCATCTCTACATACAGGTAGCAAATGCTCAAGACTATGAATGTAGAAACTCATTTGCAAACACCACCTCCTAAAAGTTGTTAAATCCTTTTTTTAATTAATTTTTAGTGTAAATTTAAGGTTTTTGCTGTTTTCTTTACTTTCCAGAGATTAATAGGAAGATTGTATCAAGTATAAAACAGCAAGTGTCCATTGCTCCTATTAATCCACTATTTCTAGAGGCAGTGCACATCTAGCAGCCCTAAGTGCAATTTGTAATTGTGCCCATGGACACAGCAGAATAAAGTGTGTGGCTGTGACCACACACTCTGCTCCAGGCTCTCCAGAGTCCAGACGCAAAGATATTATTGATTTACTGAAGACGGCAGAAGGATTGCGCATCTTTTGCTGCCTGAAACCTGAGCAACTGGAGGCACATGGTCTATTTTCTCTCTGAAGAATTTGTATTGTATTTGGACATGTTAGACATAATTAGAAATGAAACTTTGATGTATGTGTACAAATGAGCACAGAACAAATCATGTGTGCATATCTGATTTAATCCTGATAAACACCTCCCAGTTGAGCCTCTCCCTCACTTGGAGTCTCTCAGTCATTTCTTGCATTTCATGCTCACGGCCACTAGAGCGTAGTAGAGGATAGGTCAGCCTCCCAGCTTTCTGGCGTGGTCCTGAATACCACTCTGCTTCATTCATTCCTCGGGGCTGTCGCAGACAAAGAGGACGTGAAAGAGAAACTGCGAGTGTGAGAGAGGAAGTTGATCTGAAAAGCTGAGTTTTTTGCATCATGAAACACTTCAACTTTGGCATAGTAGCTGTGTGTAATCCTTCCTACAGGGCCTTTCACTGTCTTTCAGTTAATCTGTATCATTGTGACATAAAATATAAAATGTTTTTACAGGAATAAAAAAATATATATTCCAGTTTATAAAAGGAATGACTGACTTTCTGTTTCATTAAAGAAAGATTGGCAAAATGTGACAATATAAAGCTTCACATAATGTGGAAATACTACATTTCACTTCTATAAAGACCCCGTGGAGCAGCAAAACAAATGACATCAGGAGTATTACTTTAATCTGTTTCAGTGGGGGGAGTGAGGGCTTCACATTCTTCACATATCAGTATCTGTAACATCAGAGATACATTTACCCTTCATGTGGCAAAGCCCTTGGCCCACACTTGCCTCTGTCTTTGTGTCTCCTCTCGCTGGTCTGAAGCTCTGAGGGGGTTAACAGGACATAGAGACAGTTGGGCCGCACCCACTGAGCTGATTTGAATAACGCCGGCATTTGGCGCGAGGCTCAGAAGAGCCAGCCTTTCTTCATACCGGCTGTGACACCACTCCCCTCCTCTCCTCTGCATGCACCCTGGAGTGGCAGGAAATGCTGGGGAGAAGAAGGCACAGAAATAGAGAGATGGAGGGAGACGGGGACTGCACTGGCTGGACTCTGAGCTTTTGCACACCTACTATGTACCTGAAGTCGCGGGGTCACCCTGGAATCGTGCCAGATAAAGGATGTACCTTGGAAAAAGGACAGAGAGAAAGAAAAGAGGAAGAAAAAGCAGCACGCCCCGCTCTCTATTTTGGCGCGAGACGGCTAGAGAGATAATGCTCTCTCAGTGGTAGACTGTGGGCGGAGACAAAAGCAGGCATGAGTAGTGTGGGCCAGAACAAAGAGGGTAACAGCCTGGACTACCCCCCCTACCTCTTATAAACCCACCCCCCACCACCACCACCACACAGCCTGAAGGCTTCACACAAGGCAGATGACTATTATAACCTTAATCAGTCCTTCAAAGCAACCACTCAGGCATGTTTGCCACCACCGGATTCTTTGTTCTAACTGGGGTTGCTCTGAGTTTTAGCTTGAACCCTTCCTCATCCTCCATGCATACAACTCACAGCCACGCACATATACTGCTGTCACACACAATTAGAGGCCTTCTTCATTTTCTTGTCAAGATGAGAGCTGACCATCATCCACCGCCAAGGTAAAGGACCCCTATGAAGGTCATTTGCTGAAGTGGCAGCACAGACCATTAACAGCACCCACACCGCACTCAAGCGACTTTATTAGATTTCTTGTCATTGGCTTTCAGAGAGGCAACAGTATCGATTCACCCCACCCTCCCAAATCTGTAAGTAAGTAGGTGGCGGCTGACTTAGCACTAGCATCGTTTCGTCGGGCATAGCTCACCCATCAGAGAGCAAGAAGAGCAGAGCAGCGGTTCCTCTCACTTCCTGCCTCCAGTGGGCTCAACACAAAAACAGGAAGTGTGTGCTGCCTGTGTGTTTCCTAGGCCTTATAACAGAGCCTCTCTCTCTCAGTGTTTAACGCACACACAGGCCTATAGTGGGGAAGGGGAAAGCACGGCACTGATTATTACATAAGCTTCACAGTGGTGGTCACTGACGGAAACAGCAGTCACATTCAGATACAGGCTGAAAAGAAGGAATTGTAACCATGAAGGAGGAACAGAGACGACTATACACCATTTACCATCTGATAAGAGACGATCTGATAACACACACTGGGTCTGTGTGTGTGTGTGTGTGTCTGTGTATCTGCATTTTAGCATTTAAATGTATATTGTTGCAAATGCACTCTCCATATACTGCATCACACTGCAGTAATTAGTCATGAATTGGCTTTTGATGTGTGTGTGTGTGTGTGTGTGTGTGTGTGTGTGTGTGTGTGTGTGTGTGTGTGTGTGTGTGGTGCTGATTACTTAAGGCCTGACCGAGGGGAAGACAAAGAGCACAAGCCCTAAAGTGGAGATCTAGAGGGGGGTTATAGTAGTGGCTGTGTGCAACTATGAGGTCTGCAGGGGGTTAAAGGGGACAAGGGGGGGAGGGGTAAAGCCCCTCTCTGAGTAGCTTGCGGGGGTAGAAGGAGGTGGGGGTTGGTGGTGACGGCACTCAATGGGGCTAAATTCAAAAGATGCAGCAAGTGTCCCAACTTCAACTGAAGCAACCTTACACCACAGGGCCAAACAATGGAACATCTGCTCGCTGACAAAGCCGGCAGTTCACTGAGAGCAGCAGAGGCTCTGATTTAAACTGCAACTCTGCGGATGAAACCCCCAACAGCAGCAACAGGTTTCAACGTATTTCTCAGATCACAGATACTTGGCATCAATTCACTTCCTTTGGCACCTCTTAGTAGATTGAAAGCATAAAAAGAGTTTTTAAACATGCTTTTAAATGCAGGGAAAGCTGATTCTGTTAGAAAGCAGTTTGGAAACAAAGTGTGTCAAATAGTACATTTACTTCACTGAGGTTTGATCTAGTTTTTGATGTATAATAAAATTAATATGGCAAACATGTTAGCAAACCTTTTTTTCTACACATAGATCAGACATGGGGTTACATTATTGTTAATTTTCGGCGCAATATTCATTCTCCCTTTAGCTCTGTTTTGGTCTCCACCAACACCTGAGGTAAACATTTGTTTCTTCAGCTGCTAAATGCTCCACAGTGTTCACCGTCTAGTCACTAAGTTTGTCTGGCTGTGGTTTGATTCTGGGCAACTGAACCAAAACAGTGAGCTGAAAGATGCTAAAACACTCCGGAGAGCTGTGCAAAATTATACAGTTGGGTGATTGATACCAGTGGGTTTGTCACTGAAATGACCCCCTTCATGTGATACGTAGACATCTGATGAGTTCTTAATGTAACATAACGTTTACAGAGGCTTTAAGCATACATTTAGCTTGTCCCTCTTGTTTTCACACACAGGTGATATGATGAAGAAGCATAACTCAACAGACAGACAGAGGCCAGAAAACTCATCCTCACCTGCTAAGAGTACTCAGTCAGTACGGAAATGACAATGGCTGGATGTTATGGAGTCAAAGACATGTCTGCACAGAGCCGGACATCAGAGACCAGACAATCAATCATGTACACAGACATATCAATAACCAGGTTTCACATTGGTCCGATCCCCAGTACGATAAAACCCAGAAAAAGACCCAACCGAGATACTAGTACGCATGTATACATGGAAGCAAACTGCCAGCTTTAGTTAGTGACTCACTCACAAGACATCTCACCCTCTCTCACCCATTCAGTGTGTATGTGTGTCGGGAGGGGTGGCGGTGAGGGGGTTGCCAGGGTGAGGGTAGCACAGCAGTTGTCACTGTAGAGGCCCTTTCCCCCCTCTCTCCTCCCGCTTATCCATTAACCAGCACCATGGTTACATCACCACAGCTAATGCTCCCTCGTACATCTCCAGTGGCCAAAGACCTTATAGAAGCAGATTACTCCTGTTTGTTTCCGTTGACTCCTACACACACACTTAATGTGTCTTAGTTTCTAGTCTCCCGTCCTAATTGCCTTCATCATTAACGTCAGCTCAAGCGCAGCGCTGGCTACGCGTTTGATTGCGTACCCGTGAACTGTTGGACTGTGCATCCTCAGCGTGACCGTGCCATAAGCCCAGGTCAGAGAGTTTAGTGCGAGCCACCGACAGCTCACGCAGTGCGGTGGCTTGAAGACCTTTTGATGGGTTCATTATAATCAGAGCGGTGCTGTGTCTGGGCCCAGATGGCAGCGGTGTTTACACTAACGGGATTAGGATTAGCTCCAGATTAGACAGGCGAGTTGAAAGGCCCGCTCCGGTGACAAAACATGGCTGCCTGGCTCCATGCTAACCCTCCCAAATTTATCTCAGATCTACTAACCCACAACAGACAAGATAGCTGTCAGCTGAGGAGAGTAAAGAAAGTACTCCATGCAAAGGACCACCTACAAGCAAAGCAAGAAAAAACCCTCCCACAGCAAACAGCTTTGTGCTGCACAACAGGTGCTGCACGGGAACTCCTCAGACCTTGTGCGTTTATTTGATTTTAAGGCGGACCAATTTGTTGGACTGGTGGAGGTTTACAGCCAAACGCTGGTTTGACACCAGTCAGCGTGGCCAGATGTATCCTGAGAGAGGGGAACATATGCAGCCTGTTCCAACTGAATCATCACTTATGTAACACTGGCCTTAGGATGGGGAGGGTGAGCAACAGAAAGAGAAACTGAGCTCAGAAGACTGACCTAGATCAGCAAATGGTGGAGATAAGTACCTGAGGGGAGGGCAGGAGCCAGCAGACTGCTTCTGAGGGGGGCTGCCGGGGAAGAATGGGTATTGAGAGAAAGATAGGATAGGAAAGACAGGAAAGAAATGCGGAAACAGGGAGGAAAAGAATGGTATTTCTTGCATGTTCTTGTGTTTTTTCAGTGGCAGGCTCACAGCCTCATTAGGATCAGATGGACAGTAGCCGCAGTGGCTCCGGCTCAGTTCCAGTGACACAACCAGGCTGGAATGCGGGTCAGTAGGCAGAGTGATGGAGGACTGTGACCGGGAAAAGTTTCCTGCAAATTTGTGTGTGCGCGTGAGCATGCGTGTGTGTTTGTGTATGTGTGTCCTCACAAGCAGGCGTGCGTATCTACGTCCCTTCCCGCTTGTGTTTTCCCCATCTTCCTTGACCGTCAGCCACTTAAAAAATAGTATAAAAGGAAGGGTGTTGTGGTGAGTGTTGAGTAAGAAAGGGAGGACAGTGAGTTCACTTCTCTCCAGCTGACTACAATTCCCTCTGAGCATGCAACCATCCAAAATCTCTCAGCTCAACCTGAACCAAGCCTCCTAATGGGAGATTATTCAATTCCACCACAGCTCATTCTCACCCTGGAGATCATAAGGTCCTAAGATAAGCCTATTTCTCTTCCGACTTTATTATATGTCCTACATTCTACCACATGTAGGTCAAAGATAAGCAGCCAGTTCAGCCATGCTCTTAGAATCACAAACCAGTGCAGTGTGTTTATGGTCCGTTTCCTCCTCTGCCCCGCTGTGTAAACAGGCAATGTATACACGCCGTACGAACCAGGCCAGTCAGAACGCAGCGTTAACATGGTGGAAACATTGCTCAATGTGTCTGTGTGCTTTTTTCCCTTTCAAAGTGCAGAGGTAAGAGATTCAGCACAGCGACAGCTGCGGGGATCTTAACAGTTACGAAAGTTTATCCCCCCCCCCCACACACACTTTCCAGGAAAGCAGATTCACTTCATATGTTACTCAATTGAAAGCATGCTAAGGTGAGTTGCCGTTATCGCAGCCGTTTTTCAGACTGCTGATTCCCACTCATTGGACCGCTGTGGTGGTTTATAAAAACAAGAAATGCCAGAGGGACGAGTAAAACTGGTGGCGTGGAGACTTGCCAAAGAAGAGACACGCTCGTCTCCTTTTTCTGCCGGTGTTTACATGTTGAGTCATTGTTCTGAGGTGATGCAGTTATGTGTTAAAGGTAACAAGTGCAATCAACGTATTGAATATGCTCAATCTCAGCCGCAGGAAAAGTAACAGGGCGGAATGTGTTCCTGACCACACAGCTAAATGTGTGAATTCGGGAGGGTTATCAGTGTGTAAGGTGTCTGGAGGTGTCTGGATTGTATAGCCTTCCAGGGAACTTGCGTCTCTTATCTCACCCAGTTACACGACTCTGCTCCTCTCTGTTTCAGCAAAATCATGTAATTAGCCCATTAATCATGCAGGCCAGCATGTCAAATAAAGGATTTCCGAGGCAGCGATACTGCTGTTGCTGTTCTGAAAATCACATCCCCTACTGTCACAGTCACGTGTACGTTCAAAAGAAAAGGAAAGATTAATGATTTTGCTTTTTACATAAGCGTGTGTGAGGAGGGCGCGAGGGAGGCTGCTCTCCACCCAGCCAAATCATCAATTCTCCACAGTCCCACCCTGACCGCACACGTCACACACTTTTGTCTGACCACCAGTAGAGCCGTTGCATGCTTCTACCCTGGGAATATGTAGACCTCAACGACACAGCCATGAACGGATATCCTCTTACATGCGCGTTATGTTTAGTAGAGGGTACAGCAACAGGTTGCAGCTGTTTTTGACTAAAAGGCTAACCGCAGATGTGAGAGAATAAAACACATACGTTCTGAAAGGAGACAGCCCCAGTATGGACTTGTGTGTCAAATCTGCTCCTCAGGAGTTGCTCATGTGTGGGCGTGACGTGAACTTGAGAGCATAAAATCTGGTCTGGCAAGTTAACCGTCAGAGCAGAGCAATGCATCCCACAGGAAAATGAGATGCGCTCCTTATTTTCCTCAATAAAACCCTGTTATTTTTTTTTTCATAACAGAAGAATGTTTACTGAACCTCAAACTGATGATTGTGTTTTTTACCTTTTAATTGAAACTACATTATTTCAGTGCCTGTAAAAATGGCAGCATGGATATATCATTTTCACCACAGACCAGCAATATTCTCGTTTGCATCCTCAGAAACACACTGTGGACCGAACACTTTGCATGCTGGTGGTGTATAGTTGCATTGTCCTGAACTGGACAGGTAGCTACGCTAACAACACTTCTTTGAACCCTGGCTACATTACTGAGTTAATGATCGCTTTCCTACCCTTGTGTTGCATCACCTCGGATGAATTTTGTTGTCAGAAGGTAACAGGAAACGTGTCGGACAGGTTGCTCCTATCAGGTCCAAGAGCTGATATCTCATTTTGGCTTTCACTTCCTGATGTAGTATGAAGCACAAACAGCACCAAAGTACAGCTGATGTCAATCTAACCTGCCCTTACTATTTAGTGAGGGATCACTCAGCTTTGATTACCTGATTTGTTGGTTGATTTCTTCTCAGTTTCCTCACAAATATGAGGACTACAAAGCACTAAGTTACTAAATATTACGGAAATGTCTTGATTAAATGTAACAAAGTCAATGATGTTGCAAAGTTTCTATCATCTGTTGTGTAGATTTGGTCGTTTAACTGTCTTAAATGAGCCTCCTGACACCAAATGCTGATTTTGTGAGGGAAATATTCAACTTTGCCAGAAAATAGTGGCTTCAGGGCCCAGAGCGTGAACACAGGCAGGTGAAACACCAACCGATCCAAGTCATAACAAAGACCATTGAGGTGAAAGGCGGTTGGAGTTCAGGGTGTGGCTGGCTCGTCTGTCAGGCTGTACTTGAAGTAAATGGTCGCTTTGAGTTTATTGTACAAATGACTGGTCCTCAAACCTCATTCATGCAGGCTTGCAGAGACACATTGATGAGGTCATCAACAGTGCGGCAGCATCACACAGGACCTGTTTCTTATATAAGGAATGATACATGCAGGAAGTTACTTCATGTTAGCCTTTTTGCTTAGTTTTAGACAGAACTGATTAAATTTATTTATTTCTGACGAAGGCCTAGCAGAATCAAAACTGTGCCTGTTTTTCAGTCTGGTACATGTTTGGTAATTTTAACCCAATGTGAGGATACTCTCCAGTTTTTGCCCCATTCATTGTTACCCTGCAGCCCCTCCTAAACAGTTGTGCACACAACTACCTTCCAGCACATTCAGAACTGAAGCAATGTGAATGCAAATTAACAGAACCACAGTATATGTTAGTGTGAGGATCTTACTCACCTCTCAGGTCGCCTCAAGAGCCACCAAGAGTTTCAGGTTACTGTTTAACATGGAGCTCATGCATCCGCCCATCTATCTGCATTAGACGCCTTTTGCTATACTCTAACTACAAAAGTAGCTCTCTGGGGGACAGCAGCTGCATGTAAGGAGTCTGATTGGCACGCAACACCCACATGGACCACAAAGCTTTAGGTTTATGAAAGGGGACAAGAGGGAAGTACCATCCAATAATGGAGAAATCATTGGGAGAAATACATGAAGCAGGTCTACTCGCCAACTGCAACCTGTGTGAAAGGCGGCACTGGATGCAAGTAGTCCACGCAGCCCCTGTCTCCAAACCCCAGAGACTGTTCTAAAGATACAGATTGTGTGTGTGTAACCTAGTTCAGAGCACATCAGGTGCCCAGCATGCAGCAGCCACTGCAGAGGGGAGGATCCACAACAGTATCACACACACTCTTCAAGGGCAAGTCTCAAGGACAAGCTCAGTCTAACCTTCTGTGGACCAGCAGCTGGCGCACAAGACGCACTCGTTCACACGACAGATACCGCAAGGCGCCACCGCGTAGGGGGGAATCAAGCGTTCGGTTCATCTTTTACGATCTGCCCTCATTTCCAGCTGAGCTGTGTGTGATAGTAGGTTGTGTTTCTGGAGAGGCACCATCACAGTAGCATGTGGTTTATCTTAGCCATGCTTTCAGTGCAAGGCATGACAAATCTGTCATTTGTTACTTCCGCCTCGGAACATTAAAGCCAAGGATTCAATTCGGCGAAGCTGTGATTGTAATTTTGAGAAGAGCACAGAACAAATTTGATGCCAAGGTCAACACGTTTCGACGTATTTTGAATCCATCTTATGGAGGAACGCGGTAACTTGGCAGTGTGTGTGCAATGTGTGAATAAAAAGACACAGATGTCAGGTTTGTATGCAAATATGGTATAAAAATTTAATGTCGCTGTCGATGTTAGCATGCTTTAAAAATCAACCAAAATCAGAAGCATTGAAATCACAAAGTGACGTGTGAATATAAAGTACAGCAGTGCTACTTTTTTTGCCCATTTTCCTGTTTTCTTAACAAAATAGAGGTTCCTCGATGCCTGGTGGCACGTCATAAAGAGGAGCAACGCTCGCTGACAACTCTGGATTTTGTCTCCTTCGTCAGGAGCGATAAGCTATTATTTAAAGAACAATTTGTACATCAGTCAAACGATCCAAAGGAACCAGGAACTGGCTCGTTCACTCATACAGTTATGTACACAGAAAGGCATTCACACTTCACTCCATTATAAGTGTGCAATGATGAAATGAAGACATCTCAATCAACTTCCACACACATCCCGAAGGATACATATACTCACTATCACACTGGTTCTCTGACAGGTTTCCTCATTTCCCAACACAGCATACCAGGAAATATCTTAAGTCATTGCTACAAAATCAATGCCATTAACCCCGTCCAGAACTAAAACACTGTGAAAACAAAACACAGCACACTGACTGCACCTCCCCGAATCAGGTTCATTGGCCAGCACAGTCAATTCATAGGAGGCCCACAGCTACAATGCATTCCAAACAAAATTCACAGCTATTTACATGAGGCATGTTGTTATAGAAAAACCGCAGCTCTTCAAAAGTGACAGGACACCCGAGAGCAAACGTTCCTGACTGAATGAGGCAGTTCATTTCAAAAGCTCGTCTGCGCTTCAAGAGCGTTTCAGTTCGGATAATTTGCGCAGCAGCTGCTGCTGTCGGGCTCTGAGGTGTTTCTTCTCCTGGAGCTGCCGTTTCTCCTTGGTGTGCAGCTCCACGAGGTACTCTGTCGCATGGGTCAGGATGGCCACCTTCGGGGTCTTGGCCGACTCCAGGCCGGGGATCTGATCCCGCAGGGCGAGGAAGCGGGACCGGAGATCGTTCCTCCTCTTCCTCTCGAGGAAGTTGTGGTTCCGTCTGCGGTCCGTGTCCTCTGCGTCAGAGTTCTGGGGAGTCTCTGAGGGGGAGGCGGGCTGGGAGACCCGAGCCGAACAGCCCCCGCGCTGGCTGGACGATGTGCAGGTGCGCTTGATTTGAGGCTCTTCGTCAGAATCCTCCTCCTCCTCCTCCTCCTCGTCATCATCATCATCATCATCTTCGTCCTCGGGTTCTGGCTCGCTGTCCGGGGAGCGGGCAGCGTAGTTGTGCTGCTGCCGGTGGACAGACATGTGGAAGCGTTTGGGGCAGGGGTCGGCCCGGACCGTGATGGTCACTGGCTTCCTGACGTTCACCAGCCGCACCCGGTTCTGCTTGCTCTCCACGGTGACCACATCGATTTCCTCTTCATCATCTGCGACCACACAGGGAAACAAGTAATCAGTACATACAGAAAAAAGGTTCACCAAGCATAGATCAAAGCCATCCTTTACAAAATACTTCACAGGCTTCATGTTCGTGCCCAAGAAAGAGCAGCGTGGAGATGAATCAAAGCCGTTAAACTCACTGACCCCACAGCTCAGCATGTAAATCACTACTCCTCCATCTGAGGAGGGCAGATCAGGAGCTGAGGTGTTAACTGCGGTGGTCATCCGTGCCAAAGCTTGCAGGAAATTCAGGCTTTTGTCATTGAGCACTGAGCATTCATCAACAATTTAAATGAGATCGGCCGGCAGGGGGGCACTCCCTAATTTGGGAAATGTGAAAGAGTTACTCTCACGGTCTGTCGCCGAGTGTGTGTAGTAGTAATAAATCATCAGGACTAGGTCACCCCGCCCCTCTGCCGCACTCTCACTGTAACGTGGATCCAGTGGCAGATATTGAAAGCGGAGAATATGGAGTAATAGTGATGGGGCGCGGCTTTTAAAAGATTGCACGGGCGCTCAGAACAAGCATGAGGCGCATTGTCGGAGTGAGAGTAAAAATTCAGATGGAAAGGTTACGGACCGTGATGTACTTGATAACCCCTCTGCACCACAGACCACAGTTATGCAACAGCCCAGCTTCCCAAATTACGCATTGTTAGAGGGCAACATAATCCTGAGGCATGGGGCAGGGTGGGGCAATTTAGAGCATGACTGCGTCCTTACCAGATGAATCAGAGCGAGACTCGGAGCCAGACGACGCCGGCTTCCTGCAGCTGCTCGCCGGGATGGTGAGAACAGCCGCGGGGTCGACGCAGTCTGTCGCCGAGCTGGCGAGCGGGCCACCGGGAGAGACGCACTGCGCCTTGCTCGGTCTCACGGAGATCTGGGCCACCGGTGGGACACCGGTCTGCGCCGCAGCTGCCACTCTCCCGCTGACCTTCTCCAGCTGCTTGCTGGCAGAGAAGCTGCTCCACATGCAGTCCTGGATGATGATGGAGCTGAGGTTGCCGAACAGCTCCCCCGTGTCGGGGATGAATTGCCCCTCGCACTCCTCGTCCTGACCCAGGACTTTGGAAAGCCAGCTCAGCTTGTCCCCCGGCGAGAGCTGCAGCGCGCCGCCGCTCAGAGTCCGGGTGGGAGACATGGGAGGGGTGGGCAGCAGCTCGAACTTTTTCCATATGTCCTCGCTTGGTGCGGTCGACTTGTAAAAATCCTCCCCCGTGTCGAAATCGTTGAAAAAATAGTGCTGGTAACAGTCGAACTCCATGTTTCCCGTTAATAAAATCCTCAAGAGTTTATTCCCAGAAACGATCAAATGACACCAAGTGGCCTCTGAAGAAGGTCCTGCACAACCTGAGGGGAAATATCACAGAGATGATCTTTGTAAAGCAGCTCCCATCAGATGTCAGCATCCATCCACTGGCATAATGGGATATCTTATCCCTCTAACAGCCTACTTTCCACATATGGGACCACATTAATAATTGATTGTTTCTGGCGGATGCTCTTTGCGCTGATGGACTCAAACTGTCTAGACACACAAGGTTATTATACTCTAATCTAGTTATACACCCCGGCGTCCACTGTGATGAAGAGCAAGTTTTTAAATGGGATGAGGCGAGGTGAGACAACTACAGACTCGACAGCCAGGCTGTTTCACAGGACTATCCTGCGTAAAAGTATCCTGGCGCATGAGGCTGGTGCGCCCCGTGGTTCACCTGGAGTCTGACCGCAGCCCCCTGCTGCCTGCCCTGCTCCTCTCCAGCTATGGGCACACAAACTAAGCTTAAAAAACATGTGGTTGCATTTCCTGAAACTGAGGCAGCGCTTTGTTCCTCGGAGGCGTCATGTGAACCGGCAACAGAAAAGTGGACCGTCACAGTCCCAGAGTGGGTTAATTCTCCCAGACAGCCCCTCTATTTCCTCATCTGAAACTTTCACGGTCA
Organism: Chelmon rostratus; assembly: GCF_017976325.1. Classification (NCBI taxonomy): domain Eukaryota; kingdom Metazoa; phylum Chordata; class Actinopteri; order Chaetodontiformes; family Chaetodontidae; genus Chelmon; species Chelmon rostratus. The sequence continues at coordinate 16,659,025 of NC_055672.1, read as the reverse complement.
GACACTGGAATGAAACTACTCACCGGCTCTCAGCACAATCCCGCAGCGAAATTCAGGGCATTGAAAATCCCTCGGCGGCCAAAGAGCAACGAGTCCACGGTGCGCGGAGATCAGGCGGATAAAAGCTGCTGCTGGACACACAGATGCGCCGTTTCGAGACAATGATTGCGCTTTATTTTCAGTAGAAACGCTACAACAACAAAAAAAACCGAGATACAAACAGCAGGCACACGGTCCGCCCAGCAGCTCAAAGCCACACAGTGCGTTTTTCGCGCCAGTGAGATATCCTGTTATAAGGCGATAAAAAAAGTGCAGGGTGGAGCCTCGGAAATATCTGCAGCGGTAGATCCGGGTAAGCCCCTCCATTTGCATCAGAGGCGGGGGGAGGCGCGCGGCCCCGCCCCGTCTACAGCACCAATTATGGTCACAATAACTGGCGTATGTATCTTCAATATCTGTTGCTCCAGGAGAAAGAGCATTTGTTATTTATTATTTGTTACGGTCGTTTCTTTTCAGCTGGGAGATTCTCATGTGCACCCAGATGCCCTCCTTGTGGCCTCTAAAAATATAATCACTCAGTCCTTCTACTCTACTGCATTTAATTTGACAGATTTGGCTGCTAATCGCTTTGTATATTGAGATTTTACGCACAAACAATCTGTAGCTGGTTTAATATCAGTTTAAAAATGACGCATGGAGCCTTGTCAAAGACTAAACTACTCTTAAAGTCATTAAGCTTAGAGTTCTGTGTACATCAGCCACCATTATCCAATAGTGGAGCTGAAACAATTAGTTGATTAATGGAATAATAGATTGAAATGAAACTCATCTGCAACTTCAAGCCATGCGTGAAGTCAAAGAGCCAAATTGTTTAGGAAACTTTGAGCAGCATTTTTTTTTTTACATTTTAAGGATAAAAGCATTAATTGATTTATCGAGAAAATAATAACCAAATCATCACCTGCCCCAATAATATTTAATATCAAAATAGCCACAGGCACCATTTTCCTGCATAATGGATGCTTTTACTTGTAAGTACATGTAGCTGATGATACTTTAGCAGTTTTGCTCAAGTGCATTTTTAAATGCAGGTCTTGTGTGTTGTATTGCTGCTTTTTCGTTTTGGATCCTTTTTCCACCCCACACACACGATTCCACACACAGTCCAGTCTGATGTCTTCATCTAGAGATGCGTCTGTGATCCTCATATTGAGGTAAAGCTGATGCGTCTCAACCTTGGCAGCAAACATTAGTTTTAAGATGATCCTCTTCCCTTAATCCTGTTAAAATCAGCAGACCTCAGAAGGCTTCCAAACCTCCGTTTTCCCCAACAGCCCCAGCTGTTAAAAACAGCTTGTTTCTGTTGACTCAGGCGGGAGTTTATCTTGATCCAACTATTTTTTTAATCTGTCAATTATTCCTGATAACCAGCTGCAGGCACATCGACTGCAGTGGAAGACAAAGCAGCTGTAGAGCACTTCCATTAAGTTGTTGATTTGCCCTTGCAAGTCTTCTCATTTGTGTTACAAAAGATAGGAATTCAATGCAGATACTCCTCCAGTTGCATGTTCTGCACCTTGACACAGACAAAGTACATACAGCAGCTAAAAGGTGTAGTCTATTCCAAGCTACCAAACATCCCCACAATGAAGGGTGGAGTGCATGTCCGTATGACCTCCATTTTAACACAAAAGAGCACGACGAGTACACAAACAGTCGAGATTCAGCTGCTGAAACTTGTGCAGGTGCTGTTGAGGTGATTAATCTTCTTAACAGTGAGAGAAGTTTAATGTCTAAAACAAACGCTGCTGTTATTTGGGCTTAAAATCATGTTTACGGGCCACAACAGCAGCTGTGGCAGAAAAGAGCAAGCCTGTAAGACCCATGGGCACTCAAAGACCTGAAGCATTTCATTATTTTAACACCGACCATGATATCAACATATTGAACAAGGCGATGAGTAAGTAGACACTTGATTTGTCTGTATGTTGTCTGGCATGAATAAGTGCTTTATGCTCATGGGCGAGCAAAAGGTCAAAGTTCACCAACGTCTCATGACCAGACAAGGCCAGGTCAAAATCATATGCCACCCGCGGCCTCAACCTCCTCCTGTCTAACATATTGATCGGTTTGCCCCATGACGTGCATGTCCTCTCCTTAATTAAGCATCTCAGTGGACAAGACAAAAGCCTCCAGTATATCTGGGCCCGTTCAGGCCAAGCTACTGACACTGATTAGTGATGGACATCTGTTGTCAGCGACAGGCCTGAGGTCAAACACATTCCCCTAATCGTGTGGCGTCTTCAAGTGTGGTATATGGTTAAAGTGAGATCAGTCAATATCATTCCAGACACAGACGAGAGAGGCGAGTCACAAATCCGCTGGTTTGAGGCTTGACTTGATAAGACTTAAAAAGACTCAACTGACTCGTGGTTCATTTCGATTTCAGCTTTTTGGCTTAGAATGAACTGATTTCCCCGCCCAAGATTAACAATCTAAAGCTAAAGTGTTCAGGGGGATCGAGCTTCCATTCTCCTGACAGTGCATGTACTTCCACAGCAGCCGATCGTGTTGCACGAGCAGGAAGGAAAGGTGCATGTGGCAGTTTGCACCAGTGGGGCTGCAAATGACCAAATGTGACAAAACAGCCTGGCCACAAGGCCCATTCAGCAGCTGATCTGGAGCTATTAATCGTATCTTCCTGTTCAAATTTCCATTTTTCTGAACACTTTCAGGACCTCTTGTTCATGTTGGCTTAAAAGTTGAGGTCATTCATGATCTTGGAAACAGCAACCTACAAAACAAGGTCCATGCAGTAGCTGTTTAGAAGCTTTTCGCTGTATTCTATAGAAAGAATTAAAACTTTCAATGTCACTTGAAACACAAAATTTAGGCCTTGATTTAGGCCTTACCAGTGTTGACTTAGGACTTGGCTCATAGCAAGGACTTGCATGTTGGTTGCACAACAGTGATTCTTTCCAGGTACACCCACAGTAAAATTGAGTGAACGCTGAAATAATATTAATAGTTTGCTTCCAAATGTATTATTTTCACAGCAGTTGTTTTTAACCTTATGGATTGTAAGGGGACATTTCTCGGACTCTTATCGAGCCTGTGACAGTTGTTTAAGCCTGTTTAAGTTGTTTAAGTTGTAATAATGCCTTAATGTTGCTCTCTTACTTGGGTCTAGAGGTTGTAATCTCAGTGAGACTTTTATGTGGCTGAATAAACGAGGAATGATTATCTGTGCAAAATCTTGTGATATCACTTTTCAGCTGGATAATGTGATGTTCTGAATCTAAAATAAGTCGATCAAAAAGTTTTACAGTCTTAAATCACCATTGTGATTCAGGATTTCTTTTGCCCACAGAGCAATGATCATAGCCTGTAGATCCTATAACTTCACATCCTGTAATTACACCGCGGGCCAACCCTCACTCTGCTATGTTGGGATATTTCATCTCTGCCAAAGAGAAGAAAGAAAAAACTCTGAATTCCATGAGATTCACATGAGGCACTCCTCTTCCTCCTCCTCTCTTCTGTCCCTTCATTAAAACTTGGGGACCTTCTCCTCCGCAGGGACATTGTTGGGGTAACAATGCTTAACACCAACAATAGCCAGCTCCCTGAGTCATCTCCCAGCTTAACTTCAAGTGCCCGCCATTGTCCTTTATTGTTATAGTAGCATATGTGTGAGGATGGTAAAAAAGGGGGTGTGGGGGTCAGGATCCACCTCAGCAGAGTCCTCATGTAGTCTGCAACACCCACTCGGTCGCCTGAAGAATATCGGACACAATGCGGCGCAGGAATCTGGATGGTTTGTCGGTGGAATTGTCCCTATGTGCTACAAGGGGGAATCCTCCTCTTCCCCACGACCTCTGTGACACAGGAACCCCCCCTAACCCTCACCTCTGGCCTCCCTGAGCCATTTCAAACAATCTGTAGCTGGTTTAAAAGTGGGACCAGTGACCCGGGGTCTAGAAAAAAAGCCATGCAGATGAGAAAACAACATAAATAATTCACACTGGTATTATTGCTCCCTGGGGATGTAAAACACCATATTCTGACACCCCCGAAACTATACCTGCTTTCACCTACCGGAGGTCTAAGCTATGTCTGCCAATGCATGCATTATGTCAAGCTTTAAATGTTGATGTTATCACATCTTTTCATTTCCTCCTCAGCAGAGTGCAACATTACAGAAAATATTATTAGATATGACCACAGTCCAAGTTCCTGTATGAAGTGATAAATTCCTACTGTTAATACTCAAAGAGAAACTAGACGTATAAGTTCATAACTAATTAAGGGCATGTTCATCTTGTTAATTGAGGTTGTGCAATTTTTTTTTTGCTAAAAGTGGAGTTTACAGCATATGACTGTACTGCAACTCAAAACAAACTGACAATAAACTGTTAGTGATGTAGTTGTTTTAAGGAATGAGTATTTTATGTGAGGTACTAACATGATCGTAAGGGTTAAAGAGCCACAATCCTGGGCTGGTTACTGAGTACCACTACCTGCTGCAGCATGCACAGGCTGAGTTAGGCTGCCACCTGCTGTTTGCTTCCTGTAAATCACTGATTAAAGCGCTGAGCTCTTCATGTAGAAGAAGTGTTCAGATTCTTCACTTCAGTAACAGTAAAATTGCAACAATGTGAAAATACTCTAAAAGAAGTAAAAGCCAAAATAGGCAACAACACAGTGTTCTCAGCAAAATGTTCTTCAAGTGTCCAAAGTCAAAGTACTCGACATGCAGTAAGTAACAGAATTACAGATTCTTGTATCTCTTATATCTGACAGGACTGTTTAAATTGGCTCCACAAGCAGTTCCCACAAGTTCGGCCTTGTAAATAATGATGATGATAACCGCAATTGTAAATGATATCTTAAATGTTAATGTGTGTGTGGTGCAGTGGAGGGAAACTATTACCTAATACCAGAGAATTGTGCTCCACCCAGACTCAACCTTAATTCACCCTCGTCATGTGTAAACATGTGAAGAACTCTGAAGCAACAAAGTGGCACTGCAGGATAAAATCTGTCTTTTCCCAGCTACAGGACAGCGCTTTGTAATGTTACGCTGATGTCCAGTGGATGGCGCCATGCCAAATGTTTTCCCCTGCAAGGTTTCTAAAAAATCAGTTACACAATGTGATCACTGTTCATGTCTTCTTCAGCCTCTGGTGGTGGAAGGTAACTGTGTACGTTTACTCATTAAAGTACAATTTTCTCTGGTACTTTACCTCAGAACTCTGCTTTTTAGATATTTATGTAGTAGTTTTTAGGTCACTTCATTTATCTGACAGGATCAGTTACTTCTTACGTTGCAGGGTAAGAACTGACATACAAAACATGGCGATGATGATGAGGAGGATGGTGTGGGGATGATGGCGCTACTATAAAACATGAGCTGCACTTCAGAAATGCCCAGAGCCTTGAGCTTGAGCAGGATCGCTTGCCACAGATTTCCTCCGGCTCTCAGAAAGTTGTTCTTTCTGTCTGGATGGAAAGGCTTTGGGCTCCTCTTCAGGCATCCAGCAACACATTTGTCCAAAAAGACGAGATGTGTAAAATCATTTCAGAACACTGAACACAACATTCAGGTGCTAAAATAAAGCAGCACGAAAGCTGTTCCCCACCTCACCAAATAAATATACTATAACTCATCCTGGTATGAGTATGAATAAAACTAACAAACAGTATATAAAGTGGTTAAAATTCAGTCCAACAATCCTATACTATGTGTTCATGTTCGCTTTAATTCACATCAGAACCTTCTACAAGTGAACCTGTGCATATTTATTGACTCTATCTGTTCTGGGCTTTTAGTAAATCCAGGCTCTAAGTGAAAACTGTCTCCACCTGTGCTACCTCAGTGCATTTATTTATTGCATTGTGTACTTGCCAAAACAGTTTGTTTTATCAATGTAATTATAGTGAGATATAAATGTTGTCAAAACTCTTGTCAATAAAGATTTAAAGTGAAAAAAAATCTGTGATTCTCAGTGAGTACTGATTCACAAACTATCCTTCTTTTGCAGCTTGTCTGTTATTAGAATGTAGCAATGAACTGAAAAATATATAAAAACGGCAGCATGCAGATCTGTTTGTGGCTGGGGTGGTTGGGGTCTCTGACGATCCTGTTGGCCTTCTTCCTGTACTGCTGGGTGTAGAGGTCCTCTGTGAACGGCAGCTACATCCTGCTGATGAGCTGAGCAGTTTTCACCCCCTCTGTGATGCCATATTGAGGGGGGTACTGTGATGTACTGCAACAGTATCCTGGAGCCCATGTTCCCTCAGAGATCAAACTAGTTTTTAATGGGACAACAAAATGAAGTGAAGTCAGATGGTTCTTACTTACTCGGAGCCTGCAGGATCTGTACTGTGATTTTGAATTTGGAAACATTTACAAGATAAGCTATTAGGCTGCACTTTCATCAAAACAAAAGCAACCTTCAAGACTTAAATATAAGTACTGATCCTAAACACTCAGAGTTAGCTATTTGCATAAAGCATACGTTTGGCTATTTCCACCCTTGCTGGATACAAATCTGCAGGATTAAGATGTTTGAGGTTATTGTATGTCATAAGACCAGCTAAATTCCCCATAACCCCACCAAGCCAACCATGTGGGCTTTGTTTCACTACAGCTGGGTCGATATACAGTGAGGGGCAAACCAGAGTGTGATATTAATAAATCTACAGTGTCTTCCAGAACAGCCACATCCTGCTGTAGACTGAGACTATTATTTGTTTGTCTTTAGAGAATGATGTTTGTCAGTTTGGTGACTGAGAAGGTCGGTGAGTTTTGGGTATTATTTCTACAGAAAGTTGTGAACATGACTCACACTCTTCTGGATTCCCCCTCAGCTTTGTGTTTAACATTTAGATAAGTCAGGTTCACTCTCTGTTTCATCAGACACATACAGACATGTGTCCTCAGAGATTTCCTCCTACACAGTCAAGTGTTACAAAGTGGAATGGAAAGCAGCGCTATGCAGCGGCATGTGACGGGTCTTTGCAATATGTTTTCTTTGAAGAAGCAGTACGGTGTCTCAGTCAAGGGGTGGCATCGTACGGCAACGTCTGAGTAGCAGCGCTGATAAATGGTCGAGGCAAGAAACAGACATGAGATGAAATGGGAGAGGGAAGGACACATTTTCTTTTCCTTCTTGCTCTTGTTTGATGTGTGTGTGTGTGCAAATAGAAACATGTAGGTGTAAATTTAGATTTAGAAACTAGAGGACCAAAGATCCCCTATTTAGAAAGGACAGCATAAACGAAAGTATGAGAAATGCTGCCTCACCACATTTTGCTGACAAGGGAAGAGTCAGTGTATCAGTTAACTGCTATAAACATAAGTCAGTTACATGGCAGTGGTGTTAAAGCATTGTGCAACCCACAAACTGAATTCCTAGTTAACCTACTTAACTTACACCCACTGCTTTCAGTCTAGTTTTGAAAAGGAAAAACACTGCTTTACTGAAGAATGTCATTATATAAAATGCTGTAATGCGAGCTGTGATCTCTTCACATTAGCAAACAAATTGGCGGCATTTGGTTTCAGGGAAGCCCAAAGTTTACACACATTGACTCCCAGGTTCAACAATAGGCTATAATGCAATGATATTAGCAGAAGAGGCCTTATTATTAATGGAAAAATAAGAAAAGTGTTCTCTTACAGTGAGTTCTGACCCAAGTTGCGCACAAGTTGCACAGTTTCCCTTCTATAGATGTGAGCATTTCCAGCATTTTGCAGCCTGTGTGACAAATATTATTCCATTGGGTCATGCATAAAAAATGATAATTGCATGTTAAATTATTATGCATTGTGATACTGTGCACGTGTGGTGTGAAACGGTCTAGAATGGCTGTGTGCAACCACTTACTCCCACTTTGGCACTTATAGTGACACTGATTGACATTAGCAGAGAGGGCAAAGACAGCAGTGACACCCTCCACAGGCTGGAAGTTATATCGATGATAACCTGCTTGCTGTTGAGTCACCACAGGGAGCTTGTGACCTCAGACAATGTCCTCAGGCAGTGAATGTCGAAAGTGAAAGTAGAAGTTTTTGTTCAGTGGTGGCCATTATTTGGATAAAGGTAAATGGAATGCATATCACATGAAAAGTAAAAGTGGATGGATGGATCAATCTCTCTCCACCATGACGAGTACAATAAAAGCACTTTGGTGGAAACCGAATTGGAGCTGAGGTGGTGGTTGTTGCTTTGGATGAGGGGAGTCAGCATCTTTCACTGTGTTTAGATCATCATCATCATCATCAGGCCGTTGCATGTGATTGGCTGTGGCTGCAGGATGTGATGTAACACTAGACTGTCTGCTGACTGTTGGCTGCTCAGCATAAAATATCACACTACCTTCAACATCCTATTGTTAGAGCCAATGGCAGCGGTGGAGTGTTACGATGTAGTGAGTACTCATCTATGTGAGAACCAATGTGACTTTTAAATCTTGGGAGTGAGAACATTTTTGGAATAGAAACCTCACTTTTGGACAGACTTAGACTCGATTTTAAGCTTAGGCTAGGGTTAGGGTAAAGGAATGAGAGAAAAACACATAGAAATGATCACATACTAAAACACAACGCTAAGGTTTTATCAAGAAAACAAAAAGTTTGACAGTCACTAACATTGCTTTGCTTTGCTGTTTGCTGATGCGTTTAAGTCTTCCAGTAAAAAACAGAAAAGAACAATTGAACATCCACTAACTTTTATTTTGAATTCATCCACTTAACGTCGAGTAAAGAAGGCGCAAATTATCTTTCGATGATGGTCTACTTCATAATAAACGGGGTAAATCAAGACAAATAATTTGTACTAAATCAATTCAGCAATAACTAGATTAAATCATCAGGAGTTACATGTTGCAAGGTGAACCTGGAGTGACTTTTAATGGTGTTTGTGTAAATGTTTACGGATTGCTTTTTTATCACCACCTGAGACTGTTTTCATCCATATTCTGCGCTTTTACGATCAATACAAACACGGTCAAACTGTTAGATCCATAATTTCCTCCAGCACGTGAAGCAGCACAACACGCGATTGGCACGTCATCATAAATTAAATGACGTAGGCGGCGTAGTAGAATGAATGAGACGTGGACAAGAGCACGAGAGAGTGGGCTCGGAGACATTCAGAGCACCGGGAGAGACGCTGTGATGCTGTGAAGAGGCTTTTCTTCGGACTCTGGATAATAGAATAATTAATATAGTCGAATAAAATTATTCCTTCATCGTCTTGGAAAGCACGATGGCACGAGGAGAGGGCGCCGAGCAGTACGCGGCGGGTTTACTGTCAGTCAAGCCCATAAATGCAGAGATCAAGACAGCGAAGGTAAGACCAGGGAGTGGTGTGTTTCACCTACCCGGGCTTATTGGGATGAAGCGGCTTTTATTGTTGCCTCAGTTTAATGAGGGGCGTAAAACTGAAGATAACGTTTGAAAATCAGCGGTCGTTAACGCGACTTCCTCTCGGCTGTGAATTTGAATTTCACCCGGCTGCTCCATCCGCGTTCAGGCAGCTGCCGGCGAGGCTGACACATGCCGGCTTTAAAGAGACCCGCTCTCAGTAAAACTCAACGTTTTGAACACTTTTGGTTGAAAGTGCACGGTGCTGTCAGATGCAGCAGCCTTGTTGCTGGTGACAGGTGTGCTGCAGAAACGTGACGTTTGCGTGCTGCACGAGCGACGGTTCATTTGGTTCCAGAGTGTGAAAATAAGTGTGTGTTCAGTGTCATTTCAAAAAAGCATCTCATTCAAGAGATATCCGCGTGCATTAAACCAGACTAAAAGCCTGACAGGACTCAAACCGGCATCTGTGTGAGTCTAACAGCCTCCAGTTCACTCCAAGTGTTGGTGTCTTACGGGAAAAGGTGTGCCATCATCCTACAGCTTAAATTACCCCCCATCACCATGTCTGCTCTGTGATCACTCTCTCATCAGCAGTATCAGATCACAGGAGTTTCTCCTTTTCCCAACAGGTTCAGTGTAAGCTGGGCTCAGAATCAAAGGGACAGAATTGAAATGGTATGATAATCAGTTGAGTGTTTGAACCAGAAGATTTTGATGTGGATCTGTAATGGGCTCTCAGTACCGCCTGTTCAAACAGAAATCATTTTGCATAACTTCTTGGACTTGCGTCCAGTTTTCTCCTTGAATCCACAATCGTCTCTACGGGCTGCTTCCCGTCATGTAGCTGTAGCTCTATTTTTAGTTCCTCACACTTACGCCGGCGTACTTTGCATGCTGGACGTGGTGGGAGAGAGTATTATTCATTCCTGATGTGTGAGACGGCAGCAATTTGCTCACGATGTGAGCTGATGCTGCTTTGGTGTCTTGTGCCGATGTGAATCAGGGGCTGCAGACCCCCTTGCTGACATCATCACACCGTTACAGGTGATTGGCTGTGGCTACTGAACGGGAAACCACGCTAGACTGTCTGCTGACTGCTGGCTTCTCAGCGTGTAATGTCACACTACCTTCACCATCCTATTGTTAGAGCCAATGGCAGCGCTGGAGTATTATGATGTGGTGTGTGTGTGTGTGAACTACAGTAACCTCTTAGTTTCACGCCACACACTATCTGACTGCAGCGTATTGGCCTGAACTGCATCACCACTGGGGATTTGGTCTCTAATCTCACATTCTGAGCAGTGGGGTGAGGGAAGTTAGCCAATCTCAGGGCCTCGTTCTAACAGGTTGTTGAACACGGCATCAGTTGTGCCAAGAGGTTTTGACACAGGGATAGATGAGGGCGGCTGAAGCTGAAAACAGGGACTAAATAAGATCCAGACTACAGAAGAGAGGTGTAGATAATGATCATGTAGCGCACCACCACCCACACCACATTACCTTCATTGCTCCTCTGGGAATATGAGCGTTTAAGTGTTTACAGTCAGATGCACAAATGAACTGCGTTGCTCATCTCCTCTGTTTGCCTTCCAGCCAAAGAGCCAGAGGCATCGTCTGTCTGTGTGGAGCAAACTGTGCTATGCCATCGGTGGAGCTCCTTACCAGATCACGGGCAGCGCTCTGGGCTTCTTCCTGCAGATCTACCTGCTGGATGTGGCTCAGGTGATTGACAAGAGACTCAGGCAAAGAGGAACACTACATGATAAAACACAATTTTCCTTGCATGTATCTTGGACTTTGACCTTAAGAAGAAAGACATGGCAGATTAAATATCCTTTTGTTTGTCATCCATTTGTTTACTCTGTAGAATACAAGTTAGAGTGTAATTTCCTCCTGTTTGCGCTTGCTAGTTACACATAATGATTAGCCTCGAGGCCAAAGCCTGTGTTCGCATTTCTCAGCCGTGGATCAGTTTAACAGTCTCCAGCAGGAGCCGGTCAAGCGCATTAACCTGGACTCCTGCTGCTTTGTTTTGTTACTCAATTAGCAAATTAGACTTTTTCACTGTACACAGTGGGAACTTAAATAAAGACCTTTCAGCTGGAGAGATGAGATCATTAGAGTGGCTCTGAATGCTACTCTGTGCTTAAACAAGTGACATAGTTGTGTATTTCACTGCTGTTGTACTCTGAGCCTCAAACGTCTCATAACCTCTCTGGCGTCTTTTGAATCACTCTCCAGCAGCGCCATATGAGGTAGCATTTGGCATCCTCTTTGTTTCTGTTTCATGCCTCACTCTTTTTCCACTTCCTCCCTGCAGCTGGATCCCTCCCATGCCTCCATCATCCTGTTTGTGGGCCGGGCCTGGGACGCCGTCACCGACCCGACAGTGGGTTTCCTGGTGAGCCGGAGCAGATGGACCGGCTTTGGCCGCATGATGCCCTGGTAGGTGTCTGAGCCCCACAGCGGGCCCTGAAATTCAGGACAGGTTCTCAAAGCAGAGAGAATATTAAGTGATGACAAGGAAATACTGGAAATGAGTGGGTATGAGAGGCAACTGTATTGACGAAAACTAGCTCATGTAATGTAGTAACCATGGCAACAGGGTCTAAGTGGCTACTGAGGAAGAACGTGCTAAGAGGGCAATAATATAGTCTGTATGAAACACGGTGCGTCAGAAATCCCTCTGACAGAGAGTTAGCCTGCAAGCTTAACCTTTCTAATGCACAAACAGCAGCGGCAGCATTAGTTTGACGTGTGGTGGAATCCACCAGCTGTTTTCACTTTAAATCAAGACACACGTGCTTCACTTTAAATGGACTTGGCATCACGTTTTATCTAAATAAGTACATCCACGTTTACGTGCCGGAAGTCTTCTTCTTGGTGCGATGTTGTCTAAGCTCCACCTGTCGATCACTGGAATAGTGTGAAATCATTGGCATGAGTGTGTAATTCCTACACCCATATGCTTGTGCATGTGCGTTTATGAGCACAAACGCAACGGAAACTCACTCAAAACGTGGCTCCATAGCACTCCTAGTGGTCATGAGCACCACGGCGTACCTTTAATTTCCTATGTGTGCAGCGAGTGGCAATATGGATAAAACATGAAAAATTATACAACCCTGATTCCAAAAAGTTGGGACGTTGTGTAAAACGCAAATAAAAATGGTCCCAACCTGTTTGGAATCAGTGTTGTTGCATATAAAATTCACTACATATACCATGATATAGCCAATTGGTGTAAGAATCCATTTATAGATAAAATAACCAGATGGAAGTGTTTGCCTTTGGTTAATCTGTCGAATTAAATACTTGATAAAAGTAAAGAATTTCCAGGAAGCAATTTGCTCACACGAGCTAATAAGCAAAGATATCTCAGATCTGTAATAGGTATAAAAAGTAAAGCTCAGTACACAGTATATGAGCTGATATGAGTGGACATAGATATGTGTCTAACAACGTGTCAGCCTTGTGATTCACTGAAAACCAGCTGGTGACCTGTTAAGGGGTTCCCCTTCCTCCTGCCAAAGGCCTGCTGGGAATGGCTTCAGTTCCCGGCAACCCTGAACAGATCGGACACGAGCCTTGATATATTTATAAGGCTCAGCGCGAAGCAAGGAAAAGCTTAAAATCTGTACAATTAAAATGCTCTGCTTTAGAAGATACAGCCACGATAGCGTGGCCATGTGATGCTGACAGCTCATGGAGGAAGTCAGATTGTACTGACAGATCACCTTGACTTTCTGCTCGTAGGATGAAATGGAGTGTGTGTGTGAAATGTGTGTGCTGCATGTGAACGTTTGGTCCAGAAACCATCGCTGATATTTTACAGGCGTTTTTCTCACATGATGTCACAGCAATGTCTCGTGCATCGTGGGTATTTCAGTGAGAAATGCCGGCTGTGCAGGCTGCACTCGCGAGGAGAGGGGGAGGGGGTGACTCACTGGCTTCTGCTGTGATTGGTCCAACCCACAACACACCATCAGCTTCAAACCAAATGGGGCGTGTCCATCTTTGTGTGACTCTGTGTGCATTGGTTTCCTTGAATGTTTGGGAGGGGGGTGTGGCTGAGGCAGAGAGAGGTTACCTTGGGTCAAGAGGCATGCCTGCTTGAAATAATAGAGGTCATTGTTTAAAAAGGCAACATTTACATGATCCCCTTGTGGCCTGTGTAGCTACTGAAACTGAACGACCAGCCGCTAGATACGAACCCACAGACGTCTTTTTATGTTCTCACTTGACCTTCCTCTGTCTGCTGAAAATGTTCTACACAAATATATGAAGATAGGCATATGCATATGCATTTAGTGTGCCCTACTGACAACTGTCTGCGGTGTGTTCAATGAGCCATGTCAGTGTGTGAAACAGTCACAACTTGACCTCTGTTTCCAGAAAAAAATTACCTCTCATTAACCTAATTCACTCAGACATTAGGGGGAATCAGGAGGTGCGTTCTTATTTTTCCCACATGTGTCACATGAGAATGGGGGTGGGTGGGTTTAAATCACCATGTGTGAGTGCTGAAGTGTCAGGTTCCATAATGAAACGTCTCTCTGTGTTCAGTGATATGGTCCTCAGGGAGAGTCAGCACTTATCTCTCTTACGTGGCAGCTCAGAAGCAACAGTTAGAGGCAGAAACACTGATTTTAGTGGAAAGTTGCGGTTATTTTGGCAATGGATTTGTCTTCCATTTGCTTTTACAGTTAATTGTTTGCACTATAAAATGTCACAAAATAGTGAAAAACCACATTTACTATCGCATAAGCAGCAAAATAGTTGCAGAGAATTTTATGTTAATCAATTATTTGAGTAACTCCAGCTCTACTTAACCGGTTGGGATGAGCTGATGCCACCAAAAACATGTGGTTTCCTGTTGGCTCCAAAGCATCTTGTAATGTTTCTCTCCGCTGCCCCGCAGCAGTGCCCGATGCCAACTGTTCATGAAAAGAAAAAGTCTTGGCTGGACTGTCTGTTCAAACACAAGTTTCTGAAAGGCCACCAACTGAGGTCAACTGGAGGGCATACAAAGCTGAGGAAGAGGGGTTGAGACCGGGCGGGGGTGAGAGCGAGGTGGGCCAGAGAGGCCTCGCCGCTGGGCCGGCCCACCCTCGCCTCCCCATGCAGCCCAGACTGAGCCCTTTCTCCACACACAAACTCTGACAAGGCGGGATTAGGGGGATTATTCACAAAGCGGCATGAGAGAGTCCGAGAGACTGCAAGGGAGGAAAAATGAAAAGGGCGGTGAAGCTACAGTAACAGTTGGCAGAACTGGCTAACCACACTGTTTAGCAGCGGGAAACAGCAGGCTGGGTGCACGCAAACAGCACAGAATGCTACAGCAGTGACTCAAAGCAGAATAAAAAGAAAACATATTTCTGTTTGATTAAAAAACACACATTTGCTCATTAGAAATGCTGAAAAATCTTTTTAAATCTACCTTCATCGTGCCCTCACCTAACAATCCTCCATTTTTTTCCCCAGGATCCTTTGCTCCACTCCGTTTGCCATGCTGACGTACTTCCTCATGTGGTACGTGCCTCCTTTTGAACAAGGGAAGGTCGCCTGGTACCTGATCTTTTACTGCCTCTTCCAGTCAATGCAGACGGTTCGTACACCACGTTAACACTCCCCAGTGCTTTGTTTCCTCCTATGTGTGTGTGTGTGCGCGCGCACTAACTGTGCATTTGTGTCCCTTTGCAGTGCTTCCATGTGCCATATTCAGCCCTCACCATGTTCATCAGCAGCGACCAGAAAGAGAGGGACTCCGCCACCGCTTATCGTACGTCAGCGCTCCGGTGTGATCAGACGCCTTTAACATGTGCGATGTTGTTGGTGCGCTGATGCTCATTTCTGTGCCGCCCTCAGGTATGATGGTGGAGGTGCTGGGGACAGTCCTGGGCACCGCGATCCAGGGTCAGATAGTAGGCGGCGCCTCAGATTGTCCCGCTGAGCCCGATGTCATTGATGACAGAAACGCGACCAAAATCAACACGTCCAGCGTGACGCTGGATGAGACGGTGAGTGAGCCAGAGGAATGATGATTCTCACAGCTGTTTGATGCGGATTTGACACGAGCATTGGTCCAAGCGTATTCTGTCTTTTCTGTCCTCAGAAACATGCCTACTTGATTGCTTCAGGGGTCATCTGCATCATCTACGTCCTCTGTGCCACAGTCTTGTTTTTGGGTGTGAAGGAGAAAAAAGGTATGAAGTAACAAGAGACTGGTAGGTCAGTGGGATTGAAACTGGGTGCTTTAGGACTTGGACTTGATTCAGCAGTATATAGCCGAGACTTGCCGGCGTCTTGCAAAACCTCTGTCTTCATCTCACCTCTGATCGAAATTTCATTTCAGTCTGCCTCAGTTGTCCTTGGGAAACATTTAGCCTTGTCCAAAAAAATGTCAGAATGTGTTGGCCACACACCAGAACGTAGTTTCTCATCACAATGGCTCAGCAAAGACTTCCAGCTGTCTTATCTTTTCTCTCCTCCTCCGTGTTGGATTATAGAGACCGGGCGAAAAAAATCCCAGCCCCTCACCTTCTGCCAGGGCCTGTGGCTGGTGATGAGTCACGGACCGTACATCAAACTGGTCATCGGCTTCCTCTTCACCTCTCTGGCCTTCATGGTAATACTGTGTTTCATTATCAGAAGAAACATTATGGGAAGTAGCTTCTCATCGAACTGGAATTTTGATCTCATAACTGTCTGTTAAATGAAGCGACAGCCAGGAGTCAGTTATCTTAGCTTAGCATAATGACTAGAAACAAAGGGAAACAAGCTAGCCTGACTCTGTCCAAAGGTAAACCCACTCATAGTATGGATTAAACAAGCACATTTCCCCAAATGTTGAATTGTTCCTTTATCTCTAACTGTGATTTGTCTTTCACAGCTTCTGGAGGGAAACTTTGCCCTTTTTATCACCTACGCTCTCGGCCACAGGAACGACTTCCAGAACATCCTCCTGGTCATCATGGTGAGTGTTTCTAATTTCGCTGAAGGACTTGTCACCTCCCTGCAAAAGCCCCAATCGCGATGAGATCTGGAGGGCGCCGGTACACTCTGCAGCAGTCGGGCTGTCCTCGTGGCACAGAGCAAGGTCCCAGTGTTTATGGGGGTCTCAGCTTGTACTCTGAGGTCTTTCCTCACGCGAGGAGACACATGCTGCTGGGGCTGAAAGGGCAGATTTTCAGGGTGAGAGGAGGTGTTGTTTGGGCTCCTGGGAACCTGTCTCCCAGTCGCACACTCACATGGCGTTAGCAGGAGATGGAGGGGAGAGACAGGCACACAGTGGAGCTTTTGTTGCCCCGGCGATCCCTCACTGCCACCATGGGAACTGCCACCACTGGTTGCGCCCTCCTTTTCGTCCTCCTCTCACAGCTTTCTGCTCTGTTGCTTTTCCCTCCGATTAGGAGTGGAAACATTTTTGGGCACCCTGTATCATAATTGGAGAGGGAGTAGATGAGGGGGAGAAAGGGAATGTTTCCTGCAGATGATATTCAAGTTATTTCTCAGGCTGCTAAGATAGCAGGCTTGTTCCTGTGTGGTCATTTAACACTGGTTGACCACGTTTGGCCTGGAGGTGAAAGGTTGTCTGTCCCCTGCAAGGACAAGTCAAGACCATACAAAGCATATTGTGGCCCTGTCCCTTGACCCCCTCCTCCAATGGTCACTTTATTCTTACCAGTTCCCACATTTTCCAGATTGATAATGAAGCCCAGTTAGAATTCTGATTGATTTTAGTGGAGAATTTGGAGTTATTATTTAGGCTGCAGCCAGGATTTTAATTACAGTGAGGTTTTATATTGCTGCAAGTCCGAATTGTTTTGCCTGATTTTGTCAGGAAAATAACTAAGCAACATGCAGAATATACTATTTCATGACTTGTTTCTTAAGAAGGGAATGTAGGTCTTAAATTTTATGTAAATGTTAAAATGCATGCATGGCACCAAAGATAGCAGGGTTAACCATATACAGCACAGGGTGTGATGTGAAAGTTGATGTTCCCTGATCATTATCTGGGCAGATTTTTCCCACACGTGATTGCCACCAGAGTTAAAAGTTACACACAGTAACACACAAAATACAGAAGACACTACATCAGTGGTAACTACAGCTCTGATTGCGCCTCGTCATTGACGACACCAGTGACTTTTCCTTGAGTCCGGCTTCGTCTCCAACCAGATGAATGAATCAGATGTTTTTATTGTGAACCTTGATTGACGTGAATGATTGTTTTTAATGAAACTCCAGCATCTGATAGCTCTGTCACATTTATTCCAGCTGTCTGGGGCTCTGACCATCCCGTGGTGGCAGTGGTTTCTCACCCGGTTTGGCAAGAAGATGGCAGTTTACTTTGGCATAACTGTAAGTAGAAAGTGCCTGCGTTCTGCATCGATTCACAGAGGAGGCGTTGTTATGGAATCGCTCACATCCTTCTGTCTCTGTCTATAGTGGGCGGTGCCCTTCATGATCCTAATCGTCTGCGTCGAGAGCAACCTGGTCATTTCTTACATGGTGTCAGTGGCAGCAGGTGTGAGCGTGGCGGCAGCTTTCCTCCTGCCTTGGTGAGTTCATCCACAGAACACATCCCTGCATCCATACGCAGATGTCTGGTATTGCATCTCAAGGGTCCTTCTAAATGTTGCGTTTGTGCTTTCAGGTCAATGCTTCCTGATGTGGTGGATGACTTCAAGGTGAGAAACCCGGACATCCACGGACACGAAGCCCTCTTTTACTCCTTCTATGTGTTCTTCATCAAGTTCGCCTCTGGCGTATCACTGGGTATCTCTACACTCAGTCTCAAGTAAGTTAATGGAGCCATTCTTTCTTACTCGTACCTGCAGCTATGTCATGAGTTACTCCCATGTGCATTTGTGTTTTCATCCTCGCTGTCATCCTTCAAAGCACTTGCTTTGTGCCTGCGTGGCCGTGATCTCCAACACGTATATGAGATTATCTCGTTACAGCTCATCAGTCCGGTGGTCATGTGGTCGACAATCACATAATCCTTCATCTAACAACTGTACTCACATCAGCTCAACTTTTCTCCCTCTCCCTGCATTTTTCCGCAGATTTGCCGGCTATGTGACCGGGGCCTGCTTACAACCCGAGACGGTCAGTTTAACCCTGAAGGTGCTGGTCTCTCCTGTGCCTGTGGTCCTCATAGCTGTGGGACTGTTGATATTGAGGACCTACCCTATTGACGAGGAGAGGAGGCAGGGAAACCGAAAACTACTGCAGAATATGCTGTAAGTGAACACTGAACAAACAACGACACAGAAGTTTATGCTTTATGTGGGATAACTAAGCAAGGCTAGAGACCTGTTGCTGTGCAGCAGCAGGACTCATGCATGACCACAGTAAACAAACCAGTGAGATGCTAAACTCAGTTTTGCTCAGCGTAGCTGAGCTACATTCAAATGAGGCCTTAAAAAAAAAAAAAAACTGTTTTGCTCCAGTGTTGACATTCATTATTCACCCTGCCTGGACAAGCCAAGTCCTTTGTGTGTGACTCCTGGCTGTTCTCCCGTCCTCTAACAGGGACTCTGAAGCGGATTCTGAGTCTGAGACCTCAGCGTTCGGGAGCAGCGTGTAGAGCCGGAGGACGAGCCAGCCGCCATCGCCGCTTTACATGTTTGCTCAAGGTGTGGAGGGACATGACCACCAATTATCGGTGATAAGGGGGGTGCGGCCACAGACCACTCCTGCTGCCTCATCATCATCAGCATTGACCAGCTCCCTTCTAATGGATCTGCAGGTTTACGTCGCCCTCTGGTGGCCAGATAGTGTCATCTAATGTGAATTCTTTTCTCTTGTCCTTTGTCTCCAGCCGTGTCCCAATTTAACTACATCTGCTAAAACTAAAAAGCACATCCAAATCAATTTACAAACACTGTATCATTTGTCAGGTAGTGTAGAAGAGAAATCAAACTGTTTTTCCAAAGATACTTACTTCATAGTTTACAGAGATGCTCCCGTAGCCGTCTGCAGTGCCATTTACCTTGGCCAGTTGTTGGCAGTGCCTCCATTTCTTCTGTGCATTGCATTGTGGGACAATGACATTCATCGACTCTAGTTTCACACCCAGTGGGAGCGCACTACGTACTGTAAAGGTGGTTAGAGTGGGCTGGAATTGGGACACAGCTTGTGATTTGTGGTATTGTTTCTGAAGTGTTCATTCGCTGGATTACAAGCTCAGACCTTGACTTGTGCAGACTGGAGCGTGTTGTTACCTTTGATGTTTACTGTGTCTTAGGTCAGTTCTGTGTGACGTTCCATTCAGACGCCGCTCTGAGGGAAATCTGCAGTATCAGCCTTTATTTATAAAGGGCATACCAGCACTAGTCCACTGATTGGAGTTGTATGGCGCTGTGCTACAGTGTCTCTTTCCATTAGGTGGTGTTGTGTCCGATCATTTCATAAAGGCAAAAACTTTGAAGTGTACTTGAATCTTCTGAAGGGGGAAAAGGCACCTCTTGGTATGATGTACTGTACGTGGGCTGAATCACTGCCTTACACATTCGTCTCGGATGATTAGCTGCGATGAGATTTTTGGTTGAACGTAACTCGGATCGTTCGATGCTGAGGAGGGTTTCCCATCACACCTTTCTGTGCTTTAACGTTTCAGCCAATGTCCACGAGGTTTAATAGACATTTCTGAATGTGCTTTCACAGTGAAAGTCATTTCATCGAGCATGTTCTCACTTCCCAAGGGAAGGAAAAAAAATGCTTTATTTAATTATTTATTCAAACAAACAATCTAAGGGATTAGAATTTTTTCGTATGGAAGCACATGTGTATAATAATTTATTAACAGTGAATGGTTATTGATGGATATGTGACAGAGTGATTTTCAAGTCCTGTTGGAAACATTGGAGAACATCAAAATGATGGATTGCTTTTCTTTACTATAATGTGACAAACAAGCTGCTTTTACAGTATTGCGACTCAATAATCAGCAGCGCAAACAAGTTTTTCTGTCATAAGACATGCAGGAGACAAATGTCCTGACTTCAGACGGCTTGATTTAACCACAAATTATCTTATTGGTTAAGTTATTAAGAATTCAAAAAATGATCTTTAAAACTTAATATATTCTTGCATAGTTTTCACTTTTAGGGCTTTTGAAATTGCACTGGATGAACTTAATGACGCACATTACATCTGTCTTTGGTGTTTATATGCTGCTGTGTGTATAATATGTAAATAGTTTTTTCTAAGTTGGACCTTGACGAACAATATACAAGTCAGTGAAGAGACAAAATCACGTGTTGTACATTTGTAATTTTTAAGTCTGTGAATAAAGTTTGTCAAAACAGAGAAAACCCTGTGATGTGACTGAGATATCCAAACCTCTGCACCACCTTTGAAGCAGCACAGAAGATTTAACCACTTGTTTCAGCTGATGAGGTCTATTTGCCAGATGCATGTCACCAAAAACAGTTTGTCCATTGATGACAGCTGAAGGTTTCAGTTTAATAGCAATCAAAACTTTGACGCCATTTTTTATACATCTATGTCAAGAACAGGTAACATACTGTTTACAGATAAACTATCAGTTACATTTAATCACGTTTGGCAACACAGCATGTACTCCACTTTTTGGGCAAATTAATCTTAACATATAAGATGCTCACTATTTGGAAAAAATGATGCCTGTCCTAAAATATAATCCTCTAAACGGTTCTATCAATTAAATTAACTGATAAAATATTCTATATTCTTTTAGTTGGCCTTGTTTTCTTCATTTTATTAACTGCATTCTAATATTGTGTAATTTTTAGGCCTGAATCCTTCCACTTATTTCTCTTTTCGTTTCCAGAAACTCATTTGTTACAGTGATTCTATCAGGATATTTTGACTTCAATCAAGAACATTATGAACCTAAGAAGTTTCCAGCCAAGGAAAACTGTCACTGGCTCCTTTTAAACACCGAAACCAACAAAACGTAGCCAAACTTTTGTCTGTTTGCCGACAGGCCGTCAAATTATCCTCTATACTAATTACCCGCAGCCGTGACTGAGCGCTGGTTTTACGCGCAGATCGAAAGGAAAAGGCCGGAAGACAGCAAGCTGTTGCAATGAAAACAAGGTGGCATCTCTATATTTTGTGGAGTGTTTTATCACTTGGCCTCCTCAGCTGTGCAGTGGACGCTGGTGAATCTCCAGTTACTGGAAGAAAAAAGCTTTTCAAACTGGGCACGCCAAAATCCAAACCAACCAAACCGCCAACAACAGGCGAGAGGGAATCCTCCCAGAGGTCACCTGCCAGCACGGCTCCATTGTCTCAGCCCAGATCCAAAGGGCCCCACAGTCCTCCTCCTCGACCCATGCGCCCAGGGGAGCCTCTGGGAAAGACCCGGTCGGACTTTGCTTACCTCCCAGACGTCTCTGTGACCTGCTCCACGTCTGACTTCGTCGTGCGGGTCAAACCAGCTTTCTACGGTCTGGGCGCAAATGCAGAAGAGTTGAAATTAGGCAAAACCTGCAAAAGCAACGGGGTTCTGAGACCTTACGGCGACCTGCTCTTCACGTACCCTCTGACAGCGTGTGATGTCGTGCGCCTGGTAAGACTTCCGTGCGTGTCGTTTGTTTGCAGACCCCCCCTGCATGCTCCTGAAATCACAGTTTCTGAACCCTCTTGACAGTCGCCCAGCGGTTATCTGGTCTACAAATTCAGGCTCCACTACGAGCCTTCGCCAAAGCGCTTCCCGAGCAGAGCGCACCGGATCCACGTCGACATTGAATGCCGTTATCAAAGGTTAGACTTGTCTCTCAGATATATTCAGCATCGCGCGCGCCCGCGTGTGTGTGTGTGTGTGTGTGTGTGTGTCCGATATTTACAACCTCCAAACCCTGTCCAGGAACCACCATGTGCACCAGCTGACCGTGCAGCCCACCTGGCAAACCGCTGTTATGCGTAAAAGGCTGAAAGGGAGTGCAAATGCCTTCCAGATCCAGCTGATGGACGGTACGCTTAACTGTAGTGATGAAGAGCTGCTTCACTTATGTTTCTGCATGTTAGAAATATCTCTGAAGTGGTTCATTTGATGTGACATATTTTCATTAACTCTTAGATTCATGGAGCAGACCAGCTAAGTCTCAGGTGTACCAGCTTGGAAAGCCAGTTCGTTTCCAGGTCTCTGCTCCTCATGCCCCAACTGGTGGGAAACTGTACATCAGTAGCTGCTATGCTACACCATCCACTGCCTCTAAATCATCCCTGAAATACACCATCATCGACAATGCTGGGTGAGTAGTATGGACAGAAGTGCATTTCAAACCTTTTGGTTTTACCCTTGGTGTTTTGATATGGACTTAACTGAGATTAGCTGTCGTCACCCATAGCTGCATGCTGGACAGCAAGAGGGACCCAGGGGCCTCTCAGTTCATCTCTCGGACAGACAACACCCTGAGATTCTCCCTAAAGGCTTTCCAGTTCACTTCTGACCCCGACACGGAGGTGAGCACAGACACGTCTAATTCTCTGGATTCACGCAGTTTTAACTGTGGCTAAACCCTGTTTCCGTTTTCAGGTCAGTATTCACTGCAACTTATTTGTCACACCTGAGAACCCAGGTCCTGCACACAAATCCTGCACCTACAGGGGGAACAGGTGAGCCTCGACACTTCGAATTCCAGTCCAGGACTATGGCTGACTTTTCCTGTCTGCTGCTTCCAAGTGGACTGAGCGTGTTTGTGCGTTCCACGATAGGTGGGAGGCTCTTACTGGCGACGACTCCATATGCGAGTGCTGTGATTCACGCTGTGTGACCTCTAAGCCTCGGAGGGCCATGATGACAGGTATGTGACGGTCTGTCTTTAGCCTCAATTTGATTTGAAGGAAGTCTTTATGCATGTGTTCCCACACATCTTGATTTGACATGCTGCGGTTGCTTTATCTTGCACTACAAGTGTCAAACTTGTAAAGAAACTTAAGCCACACGAATGACAGTGATTGTGCATTTTCTTATGATCATTGAAAGTGGCTGTATCTCTACTTTTTTTTTCAAGGCTCTGCCCGCAGTGGGTCGCTGCTGGTCTCTGATCAGCCTTACACAGCAGAAGATGGCTTTCTACCAATCAGTCCCTCCTCAGTCAGCATGAGCAGACAGGGCGAGGTCACAATCAGTCATTACACTGGTGGGCTACAAAGTCATGAGAACCTGTGGGGAAGTGTAGTAATGTATGATGATGATGAAGAGGAAGAGCAAGGCTACACAGATAAAGAGGAGGAGCAGCTTGAAGAAGATGAAGAAGAAAGTGGGGTTATCCTCAGTGTGATTACAGAAGCTGATTTAGAGGAGCTAGGTATCAGGCAGAGGGTCTTCACAGAGGAGAACGAGGCTGAAGGGAATGATTCACATCAGTTTGAAGGGGAGGGGTCAGGGTATATTGTACAGGAGGATTTTTCAGAGAGTGACGAGGAGGAGGGATTTGGAGGGCGAGAAGATGAGCTGTCCGATGTACAGCAGGTGATCCGTTTGAATCAGAGGGAAGGCGAAGTGTTGCAGCAAATGTTCCCGTCTGCTGTCAGCCTACAGAGAGAGTTACAGCCAGGGGTCTCTGAGGAAGAGGTGGAAAACAGGAAGCATCCAGGAAGAGGTGAAGAGGATGACAGGGCGATAGCCTCTGAGGTGGAGTGGAAGAATGATGATGAAGATTTAGAGGATGATAGGGAGATGACCTGGTATTTCACATGGAGGTAGTATTAGTTTAATCAATCAGTAATCTGCTTAAAGTCTGTTGTAGCTCTCCAAAACAGAAGGATATTCTGACTCATTTCAATAAAAACATCAAAATG